>NC_073393.1:32719863-33358077 GCF_028641065.1 Leucoraja erinaceus | reverse complement strand
GTTTTTTCCCACAGGCAGCAGACAATCTTAACGTTCTGCATGCTTCTAAATGTGAACCTGAAGCTAAACAGCAATTGGATTTAAATTTATAATATCATACCCAAAGTGCAAGTAGAATAGGACTGACCCAAGGTGATGTTTATCGAAGAGGCATATATCCATCTTACACACTTTTATTGATTGAACAGTGCATGTAGAATAACATTTTATCCATTTGTAAAATATTAAAAGTGCCCTCTGAAAGTTTGTGGAGCTGAGTCTCCACACATCAGGCATTGATATAGATGCAAAATAATGTTGAAATATCAGCGAATGTGAATTGCAACCTCACACTATATTTATCTATAACAATCAAGACTTCTGGGCCTTGAAAGGACAGCTGCACCTTGGCATCAGAATACATTGTGCATTATCCTAGTCTCGTAAACTAATGCATCAACAAGTCCATCATAGGCAATGCCACGGGCATTCAACTAATACACAAATAACAGTCTAGCCCACATGCATCAATCATCTGCTCTCACATAAAAAAAGAGCTTATTGACCTGGAATTTAGAATCAATTTCAATTGCCCTCTGGTTGAGCTCAGCAGGTTTTAAGTAGCTGAATTTGCTTATTCAGAGCAGAAGCAGAGCAGGTCAGCAGCTAAACATCTCCGCTCTACTTCAGATGTATGAGCAATCCTATGGGTGATGTATGAGGAACATAAAATATATCCACATTTGGAGACAAAGTGCAGAAATGTTAAACTGTTACAGGCAGCAGTGCAGTGATGCATGTTACATTAAGCCCTGTGGTTTAAGATATGATGAGCACCTTGCAAAATTCCAATAAACTGAGGACAGGTGAATGATAATGATTGAAATTAATAAGGTCTCAGTAGTTCAACATTTTTCAAAGCTAATGAAATAACAGCTGTTCGATAGCAGATGCCACCACCACTTTATTTTGCATGTAGCTTTACACTGAGACCACCTCAAACATGCACTGCAGACTTATTTTAATATGCTGTAAATTAAAATCAATAAACACATAGTATTGTCCTTGAACTTTGAGGTTAGTGCCCCTACTTAAAACTAAACAAATACAGTGCTTGTTTCATCAGGGAAAGGAACTTAAATCAGATAACTGTCATCCGTGCATTTACATTTCAGCGTAGTTTAGTGTGACAAGGACAGGGACACAACTTCGGAGCAACTAATCATCTTGCAAGAATGAAGGTGACCTTCTTGCTATTCCAGCAGAGTGTCAAGCAGAAGCAAATATCTGCTTATCCGCACTGCTGATAAAATGCAATGGAGCACTTTTTAAATGAAGCGTAACATCCAAAAATACGGAACTAATAGACAAACGACAATAGACAATAGGGGCAGGAGTAGGCCATTCGGCCCTTCAAGCCAGCACCACCATTCACCGTGATCATGGCTGATCATCCACAATCAGTACCCCGTTCCTGCCTTCTCCCCGTATCCCCTGACTCCGTTATCTTTGAGTATCTAACTCTCTCTTGAAAGCATCCAGAGAATTGGCCTTCACTGCCTTCTGAGGCAGAGAATTCCACAGATTCACGACCCTCTGTGTGGAAAAGTTTTTCCTAAGCCGTTCTAAATGGCTTATCCCTTATTCTGAAACTGTGACCCCTGGTTCTGGACTCCCCCAACATCGGGAACACGTTTCCTGCATCTAGCATGTCCAAACCCTTAATAATCTTATATGTTTCCATAAGATCCTCTCTCATCCTTCTAAATTCCAGAGTATACAAGTCCAGCCATTCCATTCTATCAACATATGACAGTCCTTCCATCCTGGGAATTAACCTCGTGAACCTACGCTGCACTCCTTCAATAGCAAGAATGTCCTTCAAATTGGGAGACCAAAACTACACACAGTACTCCAGGTATGTTCTCACTAGGGCCCAGTACAACTGCAGAAGACCTCTTTGCTCCTATACTCAACTCATCTTGATATGAAGGCCGACATGCCATTGGCTTTCTTCACTGCCAGCTGTAGCTGCATGCTTACTTTCTGTGACTGATGTACAAGGATCCTGAGATCCCGTTGTACTTCCCCTTTTCTCAACTTGACACCATTCAGATAATAATCTGCCTTCCTGCTTTTGCCACCAAATTGGATAACCTCACATTTATCCACAGTGTGGGCATCTGCCCACTCACCCCACCCATCCAAGTCACCCTGCATCCTCGTAACTAATGCTATATTTTAGCTACTTGTATGGTTATGTGCCGAACAACATAGTTGTTTATGCAGAAATATTAATATAATTATAATCATGGAAAAGGTTGCAGATTATTATAATGCTGAATGATTTAATTTATGAATTATTTTAGAACACAAATCAACAGTTGTGAAATTTTAAGAAAATCATATTCAAATTTGCAATGCTATTTTATTGAAAGGCTGAACAAAACTGAACAAAATTTCCCCAAATGTATCTCCCATTGCAACAAATGTTTATCTCAAGAAGCAACTGTAACACACTCCTACGCCTCTTGCATAAAACGCCATAAATTTTGGAAAGAAATCTTTGAAATCTTCTCAAAATTATTAAAAACAAAACTGGACCTCCATACAGAATTGATTATTTTTGGAACAACAGGTGCCTGCTCTGAGTTATCGATATTTCAAAGATGTTTCCTTAATAACAGCCTGATAATGGCAAAAAAACATATACTTAAATTTTGGAAAAATGCATCCATCCCAATGCTTAAAATGTGGATCACAAGCATGTCTGAGACGCTACAGCTTGAAGATATGAGACTCGTCTTCGCAGGAAAATCAGAGCAATTTTTAAAGATATGGTCTCTTTTCATTGATTCATTACAAGTATAGCAACACAACTGGATTAAACCTATTCATGAACAGGGTGATGGGTGTGGTGAGAAATGGAGCAGGTATATCAACACGTAAGGGTCCCTTTTTTATTTTTCTTTATTATTTTTGGTTTTTGTCTTCTTATTCTTCTATAGGCTTTTACTCGTTCACTCCTGGACTGCACTATCTAGTAGTCTAGGGGTTTACACGTCACTATTTCTTTCACTTTCTCTCTTTCTCGCTCTTTCTCTCTTGTTCTACTTCTTTCTTGTTAAATTTAAAATAGAAGATGTACATTAAATGTATTTTGTCATATGCCACGGTTTATACTACTGTACATTGCTTCTAATAAAAATACAAATTAAAAAAAAAAAGAAAAGTCATGTTGAGCCTGGTGAAACCAAGGTGACAATGTTAGGAGATTCAGCAAGTTTTTGTTAGAAAGGGTTTCAAAGATATGGAGTTCAATTTATCGGGATGCATCTCGGCATGTTTTGTGGACAGCTCCATCCAAGACCGCAAGAAATTGCAGAGAGTTGTGGAAGCAGCCCAGTCCATCACACAAACCAACCTCATTTCCATCTACACTTCACGCTGCCTCAGTAAGGCCATCAGCAAAATCAAGGACAAGTCTTACCCTAATCACTCCCACTTCTTCCCTCTCCCATCAGGCAAAAGGTACAAAAGTGCAAAAACGCATACCTCCAGATTCAGGGAGAGTTTCGTCCCAGCTGTTATTAGGCAACAAAACCATCCTCTCACCAATTAGAGAGTGGTTCTGACCTTCCATCTACCTCATTGGAGACCGTTGAACTATATTTAATTGGATTTTACTGGACTTTATCTTGCACTAAACATTATACCCATTATCCTGTATCTTACACTGTGGATGGCTTGATTGTAATCATGCAAAGTCTATTCGTTGACTGGATAGCACACAACAAAAAAGCTTTTCACTGTACCCCCGGTGTACGTGACAATAATAAATGAAACTAAAGTAAACCAGACTAAAACTAAGCAGTAGGCAAACAGAATCTAGAGGGCAAATTAGTCTAGACGCACTCATTGGCCTATGTTATGTTTCTGTGATGGCTAAAGATCAGTCAAGCTATTGGGCAGCAAATCATTTGCGATATTATATTTGTTCAACGGTGGCAAATTATCACTACTTCCATCATGAACACCCACTTGAAAATGTACAAAAACTGGGATCAAAATTGTGAATTAAAACAGAGATAAAAATCAAAAGCACATTTGTGAACCAGTTATATTCAGTAGGTTCCTGTTGGTCGTGGCAAAGGAAGATAAGTGTAAGTAAATTCTCAAGAATATTCAGATAAGCAGAAAAATGGAAACATTACCTTGTTCTTCACTTAACGATTGCACAAAGTAATTTTAAACCTGAGCACCATATATTGGTCGGCAGGATAATTAGTTGGAATTGAATCTCTGCCACTAGTTGCTTTAAACAACAGCATGTCTCTGCAATTTAGAAAAAGGTGTCAACAAAAAGTCATTAATCTGTAACATTAACTTTTTTTTGTTTCGTATGCTGCCTCCCTCTTTATCACTTTTGCCTTCCCAACAGTCCCAGATTAAAAATTAAAAACAAGCAGCCTTATATCAATTACTCACAGAGTTTTCAAGGTAGATGAAATGAATTACATGGACAATGGCAGGGTTTACTTGGATGAAATATAGGGTTTCTGGATAGAAGGAAAGGGTGCCGTTTCGACCCAAAACGTCACCCATTCCCTTTATCCAGAGATGCTGTTTGTCCGGCTGACTTACTCCAGCATTTTGTGTCTATCTTCGGTATAAACCAGCATCTGCAGTTCCTTCCTACACATGATATATAGGATTTACCAGGATGGTTCTGCATGTGGTATGAGGACAGGGGAGAAACAACCATATGTAGGTTTGGGCTATGAGTCTTGTGGTTATGGAAATAATTTCTTCAGAGGAAATGAAGTCAGTGATCCTCCAGGAAACAACGGCCTGTTGTTCAATGGTGGAGTATTGGTTAATTGGGAAATTTGGGGAAGACTCTGAGAGCTTTCTTGGGAAAGTTGGTGGAAATATATGACTAGGTTACAGTGAAACTAAATGTGAAAGTGTGATTGCTTTGTGAGCTGGCATAATAACAATGGGCTGAAATACCCTCGTTCTATGCTGTAAGGAAATATGAAAATGCACAAATATGTAATTGTCATAGAATTTAAGTGTAACATGGATAATTAAGGGTTACATTTTAGATGAAGTCATTATTGGTCATCATTTTGGTGTGAGATGAATGAATAGGTACTACACTGAAATACTCTATTGTAGGAAAAACAGTACTATAACTAAAGGCCACAGGATATATTTTATCCCTTAAATGAAATAAAAAGTAATGATGGGTAACGACTGATCCTTTGCTTTGAAAATACAGTCAGAAGCTATTATCAAGACATCTTTAAGTGACACTCCAATCCAGGAAAGATGCTATTAGCAAGATCAAAGATTCTTGTTAATGTTACATGAACACAGAAGTAAATGCACTGAATGCAAGGTTCATTAACAATTCTGTTCTCAGTAAGTCTCATGACATTTTATGGCAAGAGTTGAAATTCATTTATTAAAACAAGCTTGTAGAAAATGGTTATATTTGATTCTGATTTCCAGCATCTGCAGATGTTGTTTTGGCTTCAGGAGTTTCTTAATCTGCGGATCAACTAGTTAACCAGATGAGTTTTTAATATGAGGGTTTGTAAGACACCAGAAGGCAAGTTTTTCTAAAGAAGGTACACATGCCAACTCCAATTAGTGTCAAATAAATCTTCTGAATGTAAATTTTATCACAGATGCATTAAAAAATAATTCTGTAAACACCAATTAAGATTCTTGTGAGCAGGCAGTGAAATATTTTCTCTCCTCCAAAATCAGTCGAAGTAACTTATTGAAAGGTAAAACATAGTGAGAATTAAAGAAATCTTTGCAGCAGGAATGTATTAATCTTACAAAATGATTTACAATTTAAGTTAAATTTTATTGTTATGTTGAGATTATGGTAGATTACAATATGGCTTTATTTACATTTTGTTTAACCTTACATCAGCTTAAATTTACAAACATAAATCAAGTAGAACAGACCAAATTTTTCGATAGATTTGGATCAATTTTATAAATCAGTTTGTAAAAAGAACAAATGTCAAATGTCTGTGTGTGCATTGGTTTGGGCGATTTTAAACTCCAAGGCTATTGGATATCACTGTTGATGGTTTTGAGCCACAATTTTGGCATTGTCACATTAATCAAATTAATGTGTGAATGTTGTAGTATCTTAGAATCAGTGGCAATCATCACCAGATTGGAGCAGCTAATTTCAACATTTAGATATCATTTTTTTAGGGATCCGCACTGTTCATATAATTTCTAGTAAATTTAACTTGCGTAAAGTATTTATTTTGCAATTTTCAACTCTACATCATCTTTAAAATCTGCTTTATGAAACTAGAATTTGACATTCGAATATTTGAAGAAATAGTGTGCCTCATTGATCTTTCAAGAGTATTATTTTTTTAATGCATTATGAAAAACGGGAATATCAGTCATTCCTGTTCCAAACCATGACTCGTTCAAAATGTCACGCACTGGAATAAATGACATGATTTTCTGCAATATGCTCCATGGATCATCAATTAAACTCTGTTCCAGGGGAGCAAAGTTTAAAGGAGATGTGCGGGTCAAGTCAAGGTTGTGGGACGTATTATCATGTGTAGCAGTAGTGGCGATACAGAGACTTTTAGCTATCCCCATATGGAGGGATAAGGTTTATATGCTGGCAGTTGAGATAATTTTATCTTGGCATCATGTTCAGCAGACATTGTGGGCAAAAGGGCCTTTTCCAGTGCTGTACCTTTCTACATTCTATAAATGCTTGTATATAAAGGACAAATGCCATTTTTTGTCACATACAACAATTGGTGCAGTGAAATTTCATGCTACCATGCAGCACACAAATAAGATAAACACAACACTATAGAATTTAACATAAAACATAAAACACCCCCCACAGCAGAATCAACGCTTCCCACTGTGAGGGAAGGCAATAAATGTTCAGTCATCTTCCTCTTGTTCACCCATGGTCTATTTGAGGCCTCCGCAGTCGTCGCTACGGACGGCCCGATGTTTCAGGCCCTCTCGCCGGGTGATGGTACTCCGTATATATGCATTAAGAGAACTCTAAATTATTGTCAAGTCATTCACTATTGGTAAAAGAAAGGTTCTATGGATCCAGCACTATCCTTTTACAAAAAATATCAACAACTCTGGGGATTGATGGAAGATAGACATAAAAAGCTGGAGTAACTCAGCGGGACAGGCAACATCTCTGGAGAGGAATGGGTGACGTCTCAGGTCGAAACCCTTCTTCAGACTGGTTAGGGATAAGGGAAACTGACAGACAGGAAGGAGCATGTGAGGCTGGGAAAGCACATCTCGGACCCGCACTCAGCATAGGAGCACCGCAAGGCTGCATACTCCGCAAGGCTGCGTACTCTCTCCTCTCCTCTCTCTACACCAACAACTGCACCTCCACAGACACCTTCTCAAGTTTGCGGACGACACAACCCTGATTGGACTGATCCAGGATGTGGAGGAATCTGCCTACAGACAGGAATTGTCACCGCTGGCGTCCTGGTGCCGTAGCAACAACCTAGAGCTCAATGCTCTTAAGAAAGTGGAATTGATTGTAGACTTTAGGAGAGCCCCCCCTCCCCTCACCCCACTCACCATCAACAACACCACAGTCACATCTGTGGAGTATTTTAAGTTCCTGGGAACCATCATCTCCAAGGACCTTAAGTGGGGGGCTACCATCGACTCCAGTCAAAAAGGCACAACAGAGGATGTACTTCCTGTGGCAGGTGAGGAAGCACAATCTGCCACAGGCAATGATGGTCCAATTCTACACGGCAATCGTAGTCTGTTCTCACCTTCTCCATCATGGTCTGGTTTGGCTCAGCCACCAAGCACGACATCTAGAGGCTGCAGCGAATCGTCCGATCAGCAGGGAAGATTATTGGCTGCAACCTTCCCTCCATTGATGAACTGTACACTGCAAGGGCCAGGAAGCAAGCGGGCAAAATCATCTCTGACCCCTCCCACCCTGGCCACACTCTTTGAATCACTTCCCTCTGGAAGGCGACTCTGGACAATCAAAGCTGCCACAGCCAGACATAAAATCAATTTTTATCCACGAGTAGTTGCTCTACTCAACAGCCAAAAATCTGTAGCCTACCTTTGATCTGGTATTTTGTTGGTTCACATGCTTGATCAATGGTGTTTTATCATTAATGTTTTATTATTATTGATGTTTAGTGTTTTCTGAGTCATTCGTAGCTGTCACGGTATGTCATGTTGTTACTTGTGGGCGGAGCACCAAGGCAAATTCCTTGTATGTGAATACTTGGCCAATAAACTTACTTACTTGCTTATATGGGGAGATAAAGAACAATGAATGAAAGATATGCAAAAAAGTAACGATGATAAAGGAAACAGGCCTTAACAGGAAATAAGCTGTTTGTAGGGTGGAAATGAGAAGCTAGTGCGTCTTGGTTGGGGGAGAGATGGAGAGAGAGGGAGTGCCGGGGCTACCTGAAGTGAGAAAAATCAATGTTCATACCAATAGACTGTAAGCCGCCCAAGCGAAATATGAGATGCTGTTCCTCCAATTTGCATTTAGCCTCACTAAAGGGGCTGTCCCACTGCGGCGACCTAATTCGCGAGTTTAGAAGAGTTTAAGAGAGTTTGAAAAAATGTCATGTTGATCACCACCTTCGACTATGTAAAAGACCTCCTTCGACTATGTTGAAGACTAGCTTCGACTAGCTTCGGGAAAATTGGACTCCAAATAGTGGAGAGTGAAGACGACCTCTTTCGATCTCCTTCGACCTCCCTTCGACTATGTTGAAGACTATCTACAGCTACCTTTGATTACCTTTGACTACCCTCGATTACCTATGAATAACATGCCGACCTACTACGACCTGCTTCGACTAAACGTACGAGTAAAAAAAGTATCGATTTTTTCCATGGCGGCCTTTTTTTACTCGTGGGCATTTTTCAACATTGAAAAATACGCCGCGACCTAGCCGAGGCCTCGAGTACGAGTACTACCGTCGAGTTTGAAGGAGAGTTACAAAGACCTCTTAGGACCTTATGTCGGCCATGCTGCGAGTATGAGTCGAGAGCAAACTCGCCAGAACTCGCGGATTAGATCGCCGCAGTGGGAAAGCCCCTTTACAACGGAGGAGACTGAGGACAGAAAGGTCTGTGTAGGAATGGGAAGGAGAATTAAAGTGTCCAGCAACCAAGAGATCAGGTTGGTTCATGCGGGCTGAGGGAAGGTGTTCTGCGAAACGATCGCCCAGTCTGCGTTTGGTCTTGCCGATATATGAGTCCATATCTTGAACAGATACAGTAGGTGGGAGGAGGTGCTAGTGAACCTCTGCCTAACCTGAAAGGACTGTCGGGGTCCCTGGACAGAGTCGAGGGAGGAGGTATAGTGACAGGTGTTGCATCTTCTACGGTTGCAGGGGGAGGTACGTGGGGAGATGGAGGTTTGGGTGGGAAGGGATGAGTTAACCAGGGAGTTGCGGAGGAAACGGTCTCAGCGGAAGGTGGTGGGAAAATGTGCCTAATGGTGGGATCCTGTTGGAGGTGCCGGAAACTTCGGAGGATTATGTGTTGTATGCGACAGCTGATGGGGTGGAA
Organism: Leucoraja erinaceus; assembly: GCF_028641065.1. Classification (NCBI taxonomy): domain Eukaryota; kingdom Metazoa; phylum Chordata; class Chondrichthyes; order Rajiformes; family Rajidae; genus Leucoraja; species Leucoraja erinaceus. The sequence continues at coordinate 33,348,489 of NC_073393.1, read as the reverse complement.
GGACTAGGGGAACTGTCTCTGTTGTGACTGGGAAAGGGGAGCAAGGGTGGAGCTGTGGGGTACTTTGGAGACATGAGTAAGGGCCTCTTCTATGATGGGAGAGGGGGACCCCAGTTACTGAAAGAATGAGGACATCTCGGATGTTCTAGCATGGAACACCTCAACCTGGGCGCAGATGGTGCATAGATGGATAGATGGATTGTTTTCAGATCTTGGAACCTTTTCACTGAAAACAATATCAGCGATGAAATTCACCATCATCTCCAGCCTTTGGCATTCTGAAGAAAAATGTGCTTGAAGATCAAGAACTCAATTTTTAGATTTAGGTAGATTTAGGAGTAAGAAATCTTACAAAGCGACTCACAAGATTCTCTTGGAATAGAAAATAACGCTGTAAATTATATTATTGATTAACTGCAGGATTGTATTGTTTCTAATTTTTAATTATAATTATACCCAAACAGCTCTAATGCAGAGTGCAACACATAATTCAGTTCTGAGACAGGGATCTCCTTCCATTTAAGCCAAATACACAATATGTAGATATCTCAAATACATTTTCTTGTCACCATGCTGCTCAAGTTGAACTTCATCCCTTATCCTCTAAAAAGATTGCATATACTGAATCATAAAAGAAGCAATAACATGTTTTAACGCTGCCTATATTGAAATTAGCCTCAGCTTTGTTTTAGTTTTAGACATACAGCGCGGAAACAGGCCCTTCAGGCCACCGACTCAGCCCCGACCATCGATCTAGTTCTATCCCACACCCAAGGGTCAATTTACAGAAGACAATTAACTGACAAATCTGCATATCTTTGGAACGTGGGAGAAAACCGAAGCACCCAGAGAAAACCCACATGGTCACAGGGGGAACGTAGAAACGCCATACAGACAGTGCCAGTAGTCAGGATTAAACCTGGGTCTCAGGTGCTGTAAGGCAGTAATTCTACTGCTGCTCCACTGTTGAAACTGCACATAAACTAGTGAAAATTACTCAAGAGTCCACAGTAACTGAGGTTGAGGAGGTGGTAGACGAGGAAATAGAGAAATATAGATTTTTTTTTAAGTCTCCTGAATTTGAAACATTGTTTGGTGGAAGTCAATGGCTGATATTGTTATACAGAAATAACAGTTCACAAATGGAGTAGGATTACAGTTCCCAGTACAAACGTGCAACTCACAAAATTCAGAAAAATGCCGTATGTTTATATTTACCACACTATTTGAAAGCCATGCATTCATTTAGTGTCATGCTGTATTTTTGAAATGATACCCAGTGGTGTACCAGTCATGCAGAAAAATTTGACAAACATTTGGTCTCAGGAAGATTTTAATAATGACAAAATAACTAATTTATTTTCCGGGATGGATTATTGGGCATAATACAAGAGGAATGATTGGAAATTCCTGGGATCTTTAGCATTCTTCATTTAAATCAGAAAATGCAATATATGTCACCACGGTACAAGAGCTTTGGCTCAAATCAAAAAGGTTGAGTCTGAGATAGGAATGGTACTCTGCCAAAACGATTTACTTGGAATGAAAGCTTTTGTGATAAATGGGTATAATCTACGTTGACAATTATGGAAAATGCTCTTAAAATATATCGCCAATATTTTTTGCATCAGACCTTGCAAGATGTAAATCTAACATTCAGCCCTTAAAAAGCGACTCAGCAGTTTGTTTCTTTTCAAAGTTCCCAGCGGTCTTTGAATGTTGACAATGAAAATCGATGAAATCCTTGCTGCATTTATAATGCCGAAATGCTTTGTAATTCAGTCGTGCTGCAGTATCCCTAATAGATTTTCAGATAAGTGTTGATCACTATGTCTAAAAGTAGTAATGACATTTATTACAGTGCAATCTCCATACAACTTTGTCTCTATATTCAAGATTCACAGACTTTTGTTTTCTTGACAATAAGATTTCCTTATGTGGTCCTGCTTCTTCTAGAAAGTACAGCCCATGTGCAGATGAGCCAGCAGTTATTCCGCATTTGTTCACAAATACCAAAGGAGTGTCTAATTTAATGAAAATGATTCTGACAATTATCATAGCCATTGATAACCATGACAATGCTTTCACAACCAGCTATTTTGGTTGTCTTTTAAACAGTTTTTCTTTCAGTGTATTATTTCAAATAAGATCTTAGGAGACTAAAACTAAACGATCAAAGTCAGGGGGCTGCACTTATGCCAAAAGATTGCATATAATAAATGAAAAAATGAACTGCTTTCACAGCATTTTGCATTGCCGTTATTGAAATCCAAGCTATTGCAAGGATAGAATGAGAAAATACCTTTTTTGTACCACAACATATCTAAAAGATCAGTCCTTGTTGTACAATGTGACTGTTAATTTCCAATACAAGATAACAATTAGGCTCTGCATAGATTATCAAATGCAGATCAGTGCAGTGGCCAGTCCGCAACTTAAGACTGACCCAAAGTCACTGCATATAGATGCCATTCCCAGCATAGAATATTCTTATTCCAACAGTCTGGCCTTAATTTCAACCAAGTCTAAACTCCTCCATTTTCTATATTTTTATTTGACCACAAACTAAAATATCCTGTGAAAAATGGAATGTGGCTAGAATATGAAAAAATATCCGAACGTTTTCGATTATCTAAAGTTTCACAATTTGTCAAATTATTCATGTCGATTTGATTACATTTATTCGGGAAGAAAATAAAAAAAATCCAATTTTAAACAGCTGCTGTTAAAATGAGAACCAGCCACTTCACTCTATTATTTTTTCAGGTCTTCTCAAGGTCATGCTGCTACATGGCGAAATAAAATACACCACGATCAAAAACTGATCTGATGTTACCCATGTTCAAAATTCATCTGGTAAGTTATGCCGTTTCTTGCTCTCAACAAGTTCCCTCAGCGTCCGATGACTGGACTTGGACTCTTTAAGTGGATGCATGACCTCAGTACTCAGTTGGACTCTCCTCTAACTCAATGAAATGTTTGAAATCCCCAAAGGTCAGTTTTTGCTGTTAATTTCCATTGTTCCAAACAGTTCATAAGTCACAGGAGCAGAATTAAGTCAATTTGGCCCATCATGTCTACCACCATTCAATCATGGTTGATCCATCTTTCCCTCTCAACCCCAGTCTCCTGGCTGATCCCCATAACCTTTGACACCCTTACATAGAAACATAGAAATAGGTGCAGGAGTAGGCCATTCGGCCCTTCGAGCCTGCACTGCCATTCAATATGATCATGGCTGATCATCCAACCCAGTATCCTGTACCTGCCTTCTCTCCATACCCCCTGATCCTTTAGCCACAAGAGCCACATCTAACTCTCTCTTAAATATAGCCAATGAACTGGCCTCAACTACTTTCTGTGGCAGAGAATTCCACAGATTCACCACTCTCTGTTGTGAAAACAAATGTTCTCATCTCGGTCCTAAAAGACTTCCCCCTTATCCTTAAACTGTGACCCCTTATTCTGGACTTCCCCAACACCGGGAACAATCTTCCTGCATCTAGCCTGTCCAACCCCTTAAGAATTTTGTAAGTTTCTATAAGATCCCCCCTCAATTTTCTAAATTCTAGCGAGTACAAGCTGAGTCTATGCAGTCTTTCTTCATATGAAAGTCCTGCCATCCCAGGAATCAGTCTGGTGAACCATCTCTGTACTCCCTCTATGGCAAGAATGTCTTTCCTCAGATTAGGAGACCAAAACTGTACGCAATACTCCAGGTGTGGTCTCACCAAGACCCTGTACAACTCAGTAGAACCTCCCTGCTCCTATTCTCAAATCCTTTTGCTATGAATGCCAACATACCATTCACTTTCTTCACTGCCTGCTGCACCTACATGCCCACTTTCAATGACTAGTGTACCATGTCACCCAGGTCTCACTGCATCTCCCTTTCCTAATCGGCCACCATTTAGATAATAGTCTACTTTCCTGTTTTTGCCACCAAAGTGGATAAACTCACATTTATCCACATTTTACTTCAGAGTCACGTGAGTGACTACGTGAAGAACCCTGTCCAGCCGCACGTGTGTCATTACGTCAGCCGCATTGGTGCAGGCGATCGGTTGGAGCAGCAGAGCTCCTCCAGCGGGTAAGTTTAAACTTCAGGTAAGTTTGTATTTCTTACCTGTTTTGTTTTCTTGCAGGAACCTCTTGTTGCAGAGATTTCCTGCCGTATGATTCGCGAGGGTCGACGAGGGAACCAGCTATGAGCTGAGGGGAAACCCCGGTTCTCGTCGCGGAAGCGGATAACTGGGGAATGTCGGGTTTCGCGAGTTCGGTCGCTGACGGGGTGGTCAGTGATTCCAGGCGCTCCGGGTGCTGGGAGGGTTTCCTTCCGATAGGCATGTAGAGGCTGGGGTTCCCGGGATCTCCAGCAGACCGGGTGTCGGGAGGGTTTCTTTCCGATAGGCATGTAGAGGCTGGGGTTCCCGGGGAGGGGACAGCCAGCAGACCGGGTGTCGGGAGGGTTTTCCCTCTGATATGCATTTAGATGCTGGGGTTCCCGGGTAGGGGAAATCCAGCAGTAATGCGGCTCTCATACCGCAGGGGTCCCCGGCATAGGGGTTAAACGGACCAGAACGGTCAGCCCTGGTGCCGGTAGGGGTTCCCTCCGGTAATACATATAGACGCTGGGATTCCCGGGGAGGGGAAATCCAGCAGCAATGCGGTGCCCAGACCGCAGTGGTCCCCAAGATATGGGGTAAATCAACCAAAATGGTCAGCCCTGGTGCCGGGAGGGTTCCTTTCCGGTAATTAGAAAATTTGGAGGTTGGCCAGGATGGAGCTCCTAATGGAGAGGAGGCTCCATCTAGATACGCTCCAACAGCAGGAGTTGTGTCAGCGCGGGTCTATGGGAGAGCCCGCGCCAGCAGCGCCTTGTAACAGGGCTGCTTAATGTATGGCAGCAACATCTGTAGAAGGGCTGCATAATGTCTCCCTCATGGAGGAGGTGAGCTTACCGGGGCAGTTTTGTTCTGACCCTGAAGTTGGAGGTATTGCAGAACAGCGTACCACAAGGCATGGAAGCCGCCGGGTCAGTATTACGCTGATGCCGAGCCAATGCCAGCATTGGCCTGTTGCAGAGGCCGCACCAGCAGCGCCTTAGAAACATAAAAATTAGGTGCAGGAGTAGGCCATTCGACCCTTCGAGCCTGCACCGCCATTCAATATGATCATGGCTGATCATCCAACTCAGTATCCCGTACTTGCCTTCTCTCCATACCCCCTGATCCCCTTAGCCACAAGGGCCACATCTAACTCCCTCTTAAATATAGCCAATGAACTGGCCTCAACTACCCTCTGTGGCAGAGAGTTCCAGAGATTCACCACTCTCTGTGTGAAAAAAAGTTCTTCTCATCTCGGTTTTAAAGGATTTCCCCCTTATCCTTAAGCTGTGACCCCTCGTCCTGGACTTCCCTAACATCGGGAACAATCTACCTGCATCTAGCCTGTCCAACCCCTTAAGAATTTTGTAAGTTTCTATAAGATCCCCTCTCAATCTCCTAAATTCTAGAGAGTATAAACCAAGTTTATCCAGTCTTTCTTCATAAGACAGTTCTGAAATCCCAGGAATCAGTCTGGTGAACCGTCTCTGCACTCCCTCTATGGCAATAATGTCCTTCCTCAGATTTGGAGACCAAAACTGTACGCAATACTCCAGGTGTGGTCTCACCAAGACCCTGTACAACTGCAGTAGAACCTCCCTGCTCCTATACTCAAATCCTTTTGCAATGAAAGCTAACATACCATTCGCTTTCTTTACTGCCTGCTGCACCTGCATGCCTACCTTCAATGACTGGTGTACCATGACACCCAGGTCTCGCTGCATCTCCCCCTTTCCCAATCGGCCACCATTTAGATAATAGTCTGCTTTCCCGTTTTTGCCACCAAAATGGATAACCTCACATTTATCCACATTATACTGCATCTGCCAAACCTTTGCCCACTCACCCAGCCTATCCAAGTCACCTTGCAGTCTCCTAGCATCCTCCTCACAGCTAACACTGCCCCCCAGCTTAGTGTCATCCGCAAACTTGGAGATATTGCCTTCAATTCCCTCATCCAGATCATTAATATATATTGTTAATAGCTGGGGTCCCAGCACTGAGCCTTGTGGTACCCCACTAGTCACTGCCTGCCATTGTGAAAAGGACCCTTTTACTGCTACTCTTTGCTTCCTGTTTGCCAGCCAGTTCTCTATCCACATCAATACTGAACCCCCAATGCCGTGTGCTTTAAGTTTGTATACTAATCTCTTATGTGGGACCTTGTCGAAAGCCTTCTGGAAGTCCAGATACACCACATCCACTGGTTCTCCCCTATCCACGCTACTAGTTACATCCTCGAAAAATTCTATAAGATTCGTCAGACATGATTTACCTTTCGTAAATCCATGCTGACTTTGTCCAATGATTTCACCACTTTCCAAATGTGCTGCTATCCCATCTTTAATAACTGACTCTAGCAGTTTCCCCACTACCGATGTTAGACTAACTGGTCTGTAATTCCCCATTTTCTCTCTCCCTCCCTTCTTAAAAAGTGGGGTTACGTTTGCTACCCGCCAATCCTCAGGAACTACTCCAGAATCTAAAGAGTTTTGAAAGATTATTACTAATGCATCCACTATTTCTGGAGCTACTTCCTTAAGTACTCTGGGATGCAGCCTATCTGGCCCTGGGTATTTATCGGCCTTTAATCCATTCAATTTACCCAACACCACTTCCCGGCTAACCTGGATTTCACTCAATTCCTCCAACTCCTTTGACCCGCGGTCCCCTGCTATTTCCGGCAAATTATTTATGTCTTCCTTAGTGAAGACGGAACCAAAGTAGTTATTCAATTGGTCCGCCATATCCTTGTTCCCCATGATCAACTCACCTGTTTCTGACTGCAAGGGACCTACATTTGTTTTAACTAATCTCTTTCTTTTCACATATATGGCCGCCTTGTAGCAGGGCTGCTTAATGTCTCTGTCATGGAGGAGGGGAGCATGCCGGGTCAGTGCAAATCTGACACCGAGACTGAGGGTATAGCCGTGGAGCATACCCCAAGGGACGTGTCAGAGGTGCCATTCCTGGCAGCAAGGTTGCCATCCCAACACAATGCAGTGAACACCGCTATCAGGGGACGTTAGAGCCACCCGCCGAATCTTCTATTCAGGCAAGACCTATTCCACAGGCAAAACCTGGAGGACGAAGCATAAGCTGTTGGACCAATCAGGCAAACGACGAGCAAGGCTTCATAGTTTCGGTGACAACGCACCCTACGGCTTCATCGGCAGTAAGCGGTTCATTAAAGCTGGTAGCAGCATGAAAGCTGGACAGAGGGCCACGCACTCTACCAGAGTTACTCTACAACTAAGGGACCACGTACACGTTGGTAAGATTTACACAATACACAATACATTGATTGCACAATACACAAATGATTAAGACATTGTCATCTACTCAGAGGCATTTAACCAGGTAAAACTGGACATTACTAGCATTCCAAGCAGGTTGGAATTGAGCCAGAATTGTGTTGAGGCAGGTTCAGTATTTTAGCCAGGTTTGCCTTCGAGACAGGCTCGGAAATATGGGCAGTATAGTCTTTCAAGGCAGGGTCAGAATTGTGACAAGAGTTGTCTTGGGACATGTTAGAATTATCGGTAATAGGGCCAGAGTTGCCGTTCAGGGCAGACACGAAATGATGGCAGACATGGCCTGTTCATTATGAAAGATGGCTGATTAAACTGATTTCATAGGATGTTTCCATTTACAGTGATCATAGGAGATATTTGGAGGCATTGCTATGATGAGGCAATTTAACAGTATGATGACAATAAATCATTCAAAGAGGACTACTCAGAGTTCATAAACACTTGTTAAATACTGGTTTTGTTGAAAAGTGCTATATAAATAAACATTATTATTATTATTATTATTATTGTCTGGATATTTTGACGCTGTATTTGGCTAAAATCCACTCAGTCTCAAGCTACTTGAGAAATTGGGCTCCTCTGTCAAGTTAAAATTAAGTTGTTATCAAATGGATAGTTGGCCTGTGACTCCGCCCTGGGCAACAGATTGGAGTCAATAGAAACCTGGAACAGCCTTACTGTTATAAAGGAGCTTTCTATTCATTAGACTAATTGGCAATGGAATAGATGTGATGCAGCTGTACAAGGGGGAGAACTGACAGCATGCTAAATGGCAAACTCTAAAGTGCCATGAAGGTCATTGATAACACACCTTTGCTAATACCAGCTGAAGCTACTAAAGTCACTATGATGGACAAACAATATTCCGCATTGCTCCAGTAGTTTGATCAATAAATGTTTCATTATATTGCAAAAATGATGCTAATGGCCTAAGGTGGGAAATTGCGAATGTCATCTCTAGTTGGAGGTGGAGGAGATTTGCATGAGTTATTAACTCTTCAGTTAGTGGTATCAACTATCTATAAGACCCTACGTGCATTTTATGGGTTAAAGAATGATTGAGCGAATATGCATATCTGCATGCTCAACTTCATGTTGATACACTATGATGGTGGCATATGATAGTCACGTGGGTGCAATAAGGTAAATGAATCCTGTAATAGGTACATAATCTCATTTGCCACTAGAGTATCATCAAGTACAGATCAATGACAACACAGAATGGGAGTTGGACCACACCGTATTTATGAAATTCTGATTCAATGCAACACCGAATATAGATATGTTGTTTTCATGCTAATTCATAGGTTGCAAAAATATGTGGCATAACAGTGGCGAAAGATACATTCTTGCTACAAGCAGGAGAAATGGTCTTTTATGTCTTCCTCCATTTTGCTTCATCAGTCGGGTCTTCAAATAAAGTCATCAAGAGCCCGCTTTAAGTTTCCTGCTGTGTGATTGGCTTATGCAGTTTGATTCCCAATTTGTCGGGAATAATAATAATGCAACCTTATATGGTTATTCTAAACGTAACTTTGCTGGTTCAGTCTGTGGCTCGGGAAATCAGCCGTTGCATGATAAAATCAATTTATGTTCTACAGATTCTCAATAGACTGCTTACGGCTTGGGTTGTCACCTCTATTCTTGTATGTAGTCAGAGTACTGGGATAGTACCAAAAAAGCAGTACTTTGCCTCTTCAGGAGATGGGAAGCGTTTGTTTAATGCTCATGTTACATTTAAAATAGTAAAGATTTCTGAGCTCTTGGGAGTTCATTTTAAATGGCCTTTGACAATATTGAGTTTATAGGGTCATTAACTGTGCCAAGGCAGTTTCCATCAGATTTGCTGCAGCAAACGAGATCCATTTTGTTGGGTTCACCCCGGATATCGAGTTAGTAAAGGATATCTTTAACACAAGTTTTCCCAGGACAAGTACAATGCAGTATGGGATGTTGACATTGTGTTAACGCTATTTCACCAGGGGGTTCCAGCTACGTTCTTAGCTTAGAAGGCGACAGATAGCACAATGGGCTAAGAGTTCGGCTGGCAACCGGAAGGTAGCCGGTTCAAATCCCGCTTGGAGTGCATACTGTCGTTGTGTCCTTGGGCAAGACACTTCACCCACCTTTGCCTGTAATGGAATGTAATTACGGCGGCAGGCGCGGGCACACCGCGACGCCCTGTGTCTCCCTTTCAAGGGAGATGCTAAAAATGCATTTCGTTGTCTCTGTACTGTACACTGACAATGACAATAAATTGAATCATTTCATTTTTTTTTTTTTTTTTTTTTTTGGCCGGATCTCATTAGGTAGTTATCCTCCTGGCACTGGTTAGCGCACCAGGTCACTCACTACATAATTGCAACAGGACAGGATGATTACATCTGTAAATAATATGTATAGTATTTTATGTTATAATTTATTTAAGCAGAGCAGTAGGGGTGTCAGGTCTCAAAATAGGTCAAGGCATACCCAGGGACCTTTCGTTATGTGAGGGCACACATATTCAACAATACGTCAAGGTCACCAAGAGCCTTTGAGGCTCTGAGCTAGCTATGATTGTTAGTTACAAATACTTTATAAGAACTTATCTGTTCAGACCATTTCCAGGTGTTAAAACGGAGTTGAGTTATGCAGTAGATACTGATTCCAGATCTCACTCCACCAGGGCTGCTATAACAACAGCAGCAAGGGTTAATTACATTCTGCTGGACCACATCCTAACGGCTGCAGCATGGTCAAACGAACGAATTTCCAAACATTTATAATAACCCGTTGCCAGACCAGGGGTATTTGTCAGCTTTATTTTACGTTCTGTTATAAGTTCCATCCGGATGAGAGATGTGACTATTAATATTACTTCATTTAACAGCATCAGCATGCTTAAATCTATGTCATGACTGTATGCATTATGAATGTTTTCCCTCATTTGTCAATGGAGCAGTTGAGGTTGTGTAAACTTGTTTCTCACAGCATGAAATCACAGAGTTTTGAAATCTTCACGTAGTCAACTCACAAGACTACAAAGTAAAATAGTAAGATTAAATGAAAACTTACCAGTTTGAAGTTTGATCTTTATTTTATGAGAAGTTACGATGAGCGACTACGTGCCCTCCGCTCCCAACCCTCATAAAGGTCATTTGGTAGTTCTAGTCTTCGCTCATCTTACTATTATACTTCAGTCACTATTATCTGTGATTTCACACCGCTGCTTTGAAGATTGACGCACGTGCGGTTGGATGGGGTTCTTCACGTAGTCCCTCATCGTAACGCCTCATAAAATAAAGATCAAACTTCAAACTGGTAAGTTCTCATTTGATCTTACTATTATACTGCATATGCCATGCATTTGCCCATTCACCCAACCTATCCAAGTCATCTTGCAGCCTCCTAGCATCCTCCTCACAGCTAACACTGCCCCCCCAGCTTCGTGTCATCTGCAAACGTGGAGATGTTGCATTCAATTCCCTCATCCAAATCATTAATATATATTGTAAATAGCTGGGGTCCTAGCACTGAGCCTTGCTGTACCCCACTAGTCACTGCCTGCCATTCTGAAAAGGACCCGTTTATTCCTACTCTTTGCTTCCTGTCTGCCAGCCAGTTCTCTATCCACATCAATACTGAACCCCCAATACCGTGTGCTTTAAGTTTGCATACTAATCTCTTATGTGGGACCTTGTCGAAAGCCTTCTGAAAGTCCAGATATAACACATCCACTGGTTCTCCCTTATCCACTCTACTAGTTACATCCTCGAAAAATTCTATAAGATTCGTCAGACACGATTTACCTTTCATAAATCCATGCTGACTTTGTCCAATGAATTCACCACTTTCCAAATGTGCTGCTATCCCATCTTTAATAACTGACTCTAGCATTTTCCCCACTACCGATGTTAGACTAACTGGTCTGTAATTCCCTGTTTTCTCTCTCCCTTTTGAAAAAGTGGGGTTACATTAGCTACCCCCCAATCCTCAGGAACTACTCCAGAATCAAAAGAGTTTTGAAAAATTATCACATGCATCCACTATTTCTGAGGCTACTTCCTTAAGCACTCTGGGATGCAGCCTATCTGGCCCTGGGAATTTATCGGCCTTTAATCCATTCAATTTACCTAACACCACTTCCCGACTAACCTTGATTTCACTCTGCTCCTCCATCTCATTTGACCTCCGGTCCCCTGCTATTTCCGGCAAATTATTTATGTCTTCCTTAGTGAAGACAGAACCAAAGTAGTTATTCAATTGGTCTGTCATAACCTTGTTCCCCATGATCAATTCACCTGTTTCTGACTGCAAGGGACCCACATTAGTTTTAACTAATCTTTTTCTCTTCACATATCTATAAAAGCTTTTGCAGTCAGTTTTTATGTTCCCTGCCAGTTTTCTTTCATAATCTATTTTCTCTTTCCTAATTAAGCCCTTTGTCCTCCTCTGCTGGACTCTGAATTTCTCCCAGTCCTCTGGTAGGCTGCTTTTTCTGGCTAATTTGTATGCTTACTAATCAAGTACCTGTCAATCTCTGCTTTAAAAATACCGAAAGGCAGCCTCCACAGCTGTCTATGGCAATGAATTCGACAGATTCACCACCCTCTGGCTAAAGAAATTCCTCCTCATCTCCTTTCTAAAGGTACATCCTATTATTCTGAGGAGGTACTTTTGTAGTTAAATATTGAAGTTCCAACCTACTCAGCAACAATATATATTTTAACTTAGATATATAAATTTACCATTAAAGATCAATAAAATCTATAATAAACATCTACTACTTTTTATATATAGAGGCATTCAAAAATTCAGGATTTTTAAATGTACTTTAATTTTTCAAAACAAGCTGAAGTTTAACATGATGTTCAAATATGTTGTATTATACATTGCCTGTTAAATAATGTAATGGTTCTGCTGTTACAAAGCAGCTGACCTTCCAATTTGCCGTGACAGAATGATTTCAGTGGTTCTGAGCAATGTTCCTGGTGGAAGAGAAAAATCACACAACCACCCCTTGATAGAGAGTGACAGTCTAACTAGCAGCATGTACAAATCTAATCTCAGGATTTATTTGGAAACCTGCTCGGCTACAGAGACTTCAAATCCTCACATTCTTGATTCAGCTTCCTAATGCGTATTTTCATTTCATCGAAGGGATAAGAAACCTGAACATTCTCATCACAGGATATTTATATTTTTAGTTATTTAAGTTATTATCAGTAGAAAAGTCCATCGGAAGGGAAGACTATTTCATTTCCTGTGAGAAATATAAAATCGTATATATTATGTTTGGATCTTTATATACTTATATATTTCTGTCCCAAGGTAGTTTTCCCTTAAAGTCAACACTGAGCATAATTGAATTGATCACTTGAGCAGATGCTGTAACATACCACGGGTATGCAAGGGAAAACAGCTAGTATCCTTTCAATACAAGGAAACAGCAAAATAATTTCCCTTCACAAATTACTCAGTGCAACAACCTGCAACATTTACCAACTCTAAACTTCGATGCAAACAAACCATACATTTCCTTAATTAACAATAACCAGCCAGCTGCTGCAGTTTCAGACAGGAAGTCTATCTTCTTGTTTATGAAAATATTTAAAGCCACACTTGTGTCATTTATTCTTGAGGCTTCATGAATGCCTTCTTGACTTTGCCACCTCTCTTGCTACCTTCTGTTTCTTCTTGAAGAGTTGATCGATCTCGCTTCTTGGTAAACTTCCTTTTTATGGATCCCACTAAGGTCTCGTATCTGAAAAAGACAAGATTTGATAACTCTTCACTGAATGCAGTATTAACACTGCACAAGTTCTAAATTACAATTTTATGCCGTACTCTATATCTAACACCAGAGAATAAATCACAACACATTATTTAACCACCTGTGCATGTACAAGGAACGTTTGAGCTATTTATACCATAATTCATAAATCAGAATGGTACCAGCGCTGCAAAGTCTAGGATGCAAACTGATATGGCAATTGGGGAGTGTTCATTGACCTTGATAACGAAGGAGAGAATTTGAAGGAACATGGAAATCTGTCCAAACAGCAGAGATTGAGCAGGAATTGGGTATTAGGATCAAGATCAAAGGATATCATATGTGCCTTTAAATAGGTAGCGAAAGAAACAGTGTTGAAGACATTAGAGAGAGTAGCAAAATTATTGATTTTAAGATACAACAATGCCGAGGATTGATGTAGAAGGGCGGTAGTGCCCTGCAATTACAAGAGTGTATTTTCATGCGGAGAGTGATGATAACAGCATTGTGAATTATGCTACAGGGAGCAAAACCCAAAATGTTTGAAGAATTCATTGGGTCAGCCAGAATCTGTGGAGGGAATGGATAGGTGACATTTCAGGTCTTTCTTTCTTCAGACTTTGTCCATTCTCTCCACTGAGACTGCATAAAGGTTTGTCTTTTGGGGTCATCGAGAAAATTATCAGTGCGGCAGAGTGTGGCCATAAATTTGGCCAAGGTGTTGACAATCAGTCTGTACCACAGATAAGCACCAGACTTGGAAGAAGTAGGTTTGCATGATAGAAAAGAGAGAGGGTGACAGTGCTCAACAGAGAAAAATATAAGTAGGATGGGCTCCAAAATAAACCTAAAGCCAAAAGGAGCAGGCAAATATAGAGGAAAATTCAAATCAAAGGCAAACCACATTGTATTATAATTATAAACACATGTTAGAGAGATTATATAATAGACTACTAAGTTAAATTTTGTGATGAGGTACAAATATAATTATACAGGTCCTCCTCAACTTCCAAATAACCAAGCAATGTATAGCCCGTACATACAAATGAGCATTTGGGAGAAGGGCAAGATGGATGAGCCGGCTGCGGTGGGACTGCAAGTATCTTCTACCGTGTGGGAACTCAGTTTGTGACCGAATTTCCGACTTGCAAACAGTTCTCAGGAATAGAACGCTGCCCTAAACTGGGAAGGACCTGTGTCTGGGTCTATTGTCATGGAGGGAGTGAATCTATGAGGTGGCCAAGAAACAAACAATCAGTGGATGCTTTGTTGGAAATCATCCGTGGAAGAGAATTGAGAAAGGTTGGACATGATCATGAACAAGCCAAGGTACATTGTAGCAGCTGCTTCCAGTGGCATCCATCCATATATTTACCGTAGCAAAGAGCTTTCGGAGTGAAATTAAAGGATGGACAACAACAAAGCCCAGGGTACCAATCAAAGTCAGGATCAGAAGCTTGAAGAGTTTGTGGGTTCTCAAACAATTCAACTGTGAAGAATTCCTGGAGATTATACAAAGGATGAGTGAAGTTGGTAACCATAAGAAACAAAAAACAATCATTCAGTAAAGATACATATCTCAGGAAAATGCAACCTGTTTGAGAATTGGACTTCCCTGTGTCTCACAACTCCACCCCTCCCACTCCTCTGGCTCATCTTTCACTCTGGTTTGGGTGGGAAGGGATGAGCGAACCAAAATGTTACGAAGAGTGATCTTTGTGGAAGGTGAAGATGGGTGGAGCTAGAAAGATGTAACTTCCCAGAAGGGTTTCCCCCCTTCTGTTATAGATGGATCTTTCACTCACATATCCTCTGTGCCCCGTAGTTCTGCTCTTGCTCTCCTTCCCCAGACACAAGGATATAGTTCCCCTGGTCCGCACCTTTCATCCCAGCAGCCTCTGCATTCAACATATCATCCTCCAACATTTCAGTCACCTCCAACATGATACCACCACCATAGACCTGTCCTCTACCTCATGCCTTGCCTCATCCAAGGACCCCAAGTTTGCATACTCTATTGTATGCAAACAGCACCTCATATTCTGCCTGAGTAGCTGATAGCCCAACAGTAGGAACATCGGATTCTCCAATTTTAGGTAATCTCCTATCTACCACATCCCCCATTTTTCCTCCTCCCTCCTCATCTCCTCCCGAGCCCCACCTGGACTCCCACCTACTTCTCACCCCCCATTCCCTCCTGCTACTTTCCTCCTTCAAATTTTGCAGGTCCTTAACCTAGATTCACACTTGATTTTATTTCTGGCCTTTGTTCCAACTATCTGGCTATCAAAATTAAACACCTCGTCTATGTCCACGTATTACCTGCCACACTTTGTTCTGCATCTTCCCTCTTTTAGCTTTCTTCACCCCTTTTCAATCAGTCTGAAGAAGGGTCTTGACCTATGATGTTCTCCAGAGATGCTGCCCGAGCTGCGGAGTTACTCCAGCACTTTGAGCTCAATTGCTTTGGATGACATTTTTGTTTAATATCAAAATAATGGCACCAATAAATCTATTAATCCATTTTTTCCTTGAAAGCTAGAATAATTTATTCTATTTAAAATTCAGTGACTCTCTAATTCTTTACTGCCTAAACTTCAGCATTATTTTCATGGTTTATGATTTTTACAACAGGAGAAATAAAAACATTTGCGAATGATGTACTGCAACACCTCAAAATTAGGTGTAATCTGAACATCCATTATTTGTCTTGAAATACGCATTTAATCTGAAACTGAAGTTGTTAAATACATTCTGTATTCCTGGTTTGATTGATGAATTCAACCGAATGTGTTGAATCGTAAGTTTAAGAAATATATTAGCTTACCTCTTCGCCATTTCTTCATCTGAAACGTCTACTTCCATATTAATTTGATCTTCAGGCTCTTCATTTTCACTCTGAGAATACATCCGTGCTACTAGTTTCTGTAATAAAAGTAATTCTTCTGCATTATTTGAACATCCAACATTTTGCTGAATGCAATTATATATTTGGTTGTCTCGAACAAATAGCTCATAAATTTTTGTTGTGGTGTTCTTTCTTAATTTAAAACAAGTAAAGGGTGGCAGAGCTGTTGAGATGTAATTCATTGGTATTTGCAAAACATTAAAATTAATACGATGATTTTAGTTCTTAGGCTTCTGCAGCACTGACAAATCTCTATCAATAATCAAGACTGCAAAGACTGATATTGATTGCTTTACATCTCACTGGTTTACTCGGCTTCTTCAGATGACTAATAGCAAACCATACTGTGAGATTGAACTTGTGTACCCCAGTGTAGGCACTTTGAAGGATATTAATGAGCCGGGATTCTTTTATTTCAATAAAGAGCAACTAGTTCATAAATTACCAGATATATTGACCTCAATTTCAACTCCATAAGTAGCGATGGTGTAAATTTAATGAATGAATTTGATTTTCTGAGTACTGCAAAAACGATATAATCTGAATTTTATTTCAGATCAAGCTAGACCAACAAAAAATGGTTTAATCTCATCGCAGTATACCTTCTGTTCATGGTGGGTACTGTACATATTTTGCTGCTGCAATCTTATTCAAATTCCAATTTAAAAACAATACAATAAAGGGAATTGAATTGAATACTTTATTGTCACACGTGACAAGTCAGTGAAATCCTTTCCCTGCATACCCAAGGTATGCAAATAGTTGTCACAAAAAGTTACAAAGTATGCTTAGTTACAAACATCTAATGCAAAATGTTTTCATAACTGATAAAAACCTTCTTTAAAATTACTCTCTGCAATTACTGCAGCCTCTGCCAGCCTTGTCCCTCTTTCATTCACCTCTTGTACTACCAGTTGCAAATCTTGTTATCTCCAAGGTGCTGTTTGTTGACTGGCTCCAATTCTCCCCACCATGCATATTTTTTTCTCTTGTCTCTAAACTCCACTAAACTCACTTGGTGCTGTTCATTTGTGCTCCTTTAAAGGCCTGTCCCACTTTCACGACCTCTGCCGAGTTTGCCTTGACTCGTACTCGCAGCATGGTTGTCACAATGCTGTAGGAGGTCGTAGGTAGGTCGTGATGCTAGTCGTAGGTACTCGTGGCATTATGCAGGTCGGGCCATTTTTCTAGCCTGATGAAAAATGTCCACGAATAAAAAAGGTCGTGAAAGTGGGACAGGCCCTTTATGTTTGTTGACTGGCTCCAATTCTCCCCACCATGCATATTTTTGTCTCTTGTCTCTAAACTCCACTAAACTCACGGTGCTGTTCATTTGTGATCCTTTACCTTTCATCAGTGCCTGTTTAAATTCAGTCTCTTCCCAAACTCACTCCAGTGGTAGCAACATTGGAGACTTATTCTTAAGCTCACTTATGGTATCTAAGGAATCATGGAATTTGACAGCACCGGAGGAGGCTTAATCCGTCATGCCAACGCTGGCTTTCTGAATGCTTTTTCACATCAATGCACTCCTTTTGACATACCCAATTCCTTTTCAATTTCAGTTTTCAAATGCTTCTCCCACATTTCTTCAAAATATTTTCATGGAATCACCCAACTATTATTTTGGTGATACATTATGTGTCATAATGTTCTTGTGAAAATTAAAAAAAACTGTGAACTTAAGATCTCCATTCTTTGCAGTGCCAGTACATTGGGTATAAATTTAAAATTACTTCACTGAACAGCAAAATTTGAGTAACAATGAATTAATTTTTTTCAGGCATTCAACTAATGGCATGATCCTTAATACATGTATAATTCATGGCATAACCCTTAACACCATTGGTATTCAGAGGGATCTTAAGATCCTAGACCATAACTTCCTGAAAGTGGCAACACAAGTAATTAGAGCAGTAAAGAATGCATATGGTCTGCTTGCCTTCATTGGTCAAGGCAATGAGTATAAAAGTCAGGAAGTCATGATGCATTAACCTTGGTTTAACCATATTTGGAGGACTGTGTGCAGTTCTGGTTGCCCCATTACAGGGTGCAGAAGAGGTTTACCAGAATGATGCCTGGATTAGGGGGTTTAATCTACAGCAAGGGGTTAGGCAGGCTTGGATTGATTTCCCTGGAACGCCAGAGTTGTGGGAAGATCGGATAGCAATATATACAATAATGAGAGGCACACACAGGGTAGACAGTCACAAACCTTTTATCCGGGATGAAAATATCAAATATTAGAAGGCATAGCTTTAAAATGAAGGGGGCAAAGTTTTAAAGGCGATGTACGGAGTTTTTTTTAACATAGAGGGTGGTGAGAGCCTGTAACGAGCTGCTGGAGGCGTTGGTTGAGGCAGCTACAATAGTGGTATTTAAGAGACTTTTGAATAGGCAATTGGATGTGCAGGGAATGGATTATGGGCAGTGAGATAAAATGTAGCCTTGGCACCAAATTTGGCACAAGACTCTGCGGTCCTTAGTTCTATGTTCGATATAAGCATACTGACATCCAGCAACACCTCCTATAATATGTTTAATTTAATTGTATGATGTTCAGACTATTGTTGATGTATAAAAGCGCACTAAAGTCATTCAGCATTCTGAACTCAAAATACAAACCATACCTCAATCTCTGGATTAAAACCTTTAAAAGACATTCGGCCAAACAGCAAGTCTTCACAAGGCACAAAACTTTTTTCTTCAATAACATGATTTCTAAAACAAATAAATATGTTGGCAGCATTAAAAATAAAGAGAATCCAGTGAAAGAAAATTGCAAGTAATCATTCATATTCCTCTGTAATCAATATACTACATTTTTTTTGAAGGTGGGTCCCGACCCAAAACATCACCTATCTATGTTCTCCAGAGATGCTGCCTAACCCATTAAGTTACTCCAGCACAGCGTATCCCGTTTTTGTAAACCAGCATCAGCAGTTCCTTGTTTTTCTATTGAACTTTTTTCATTAGGTCTGCATGCATTGATCTTTAAGCAAGGTCCACCATGAAGTGTGTGTGTTGTGTGTATATATCCTCCACTACTTCTGCATACTGTGGCATAAAAGTACAGAAGGTCCTGGATGCGAGATGAGGCAACAGCTGACATTCTGATTTGCCACTGGACCAGATACTGAGCTGGGAGGATGGATACTCTTTGTATCAGTAACCCCGACCTAACCACACAACCCCCACTCAGCATGTTACCACATGTATGTGAATGGGAATCACTAACCTTCATGTATATGGTGCTGTGTAAATGTGTGTGTTAACTAAAAAATATATTGTTTCGCTATTTAAATATCTTCCAACTGTTTAAACATGCTTCCTGGAGCAATCATGGAGACATTTAGAAATAGTGAAAAAGACTGTATGGTCATCACGAGCCATCATAAGGTAACTGAGCATCTGTTGCCAATGCATGGAATGGCTGTGGCACTGATATGTCCGAACATTGAGAGTTGCAAGGGTGCTGGGATCCTGCAGGAAAGGACAGAGGACATGGGCTCAGTCAAGTACAATCTGGCCCACTGCTGTTGTGCCAAAATCTGACGAGATTTCAACACACCTCCCATCTCAATTATACATCTTTAGCTGACAAAGTAAATGTCAACACAAACTTGTGTCATAAATCACTTGAATGATTTTCCCTTTCTGTCCCAAATAATAATAATGTAAAAAGGAACCAAGAAAGTACCGAGGCATTAATTACTGTAGAACTGGACAGTCAAAAGAGCCAAATTGAGAAACAAGAACTGCAGATACAAAAAAGACACAAAGGGCTGAAGTAATTCAGCAGGTCAAGCAGCATCAAGAGGGACAGTGGCTTTGACAATGAGTGAGGCAGGTATGAGGATCTTGAAGGGACTACTGGAGGAAAATGAACCTTGTATTTTCCTTAAAGATTGAGATTGTAGGATGAGAAACTGAGATTGCAGGGTGAGAAGCAAGCTGATAACAGCACCATGGTACAAGGATCTATTCAAGGAAGAATGAGAAAGAATTTGGTGGTCGGATACACGACAGTATAGTGAGGGATATAGTGAGTACAGTAGTTCTATACAGTTGCACATGCGGCTCTCAAAGGCTGTGTGCCTATTTAGTGCCAGGTCTAACGACTTCTCCTTGGGGCTGGTGATGTCCTAAGAATAGAAGGGAAAAGGCCTAGTTCTCATGGTTCACATGGGAACCAATGTCATGGGCAAAAGTTTCTGCTGAAGATATATGAATACAGAATCACAAAGATAATAAGCTCAGGATTATTAACTAGACACAGAGCCAATACGATCAAGGAGCCAAATGTGGAGTGAAATGAGTTGAGGTCGGCAGATGGTAGAGGTACTGCCTTACAGCACCAGAGATCCAGATGTGATCCTGACTACAGGTACTATCTGTAAGGAGTTTGTATGTTCTCCCTGTGACCGCATGGGTTTTCTCCAAGTGATCCGGTTTCCTCCCACATTCCAAAGACGTCCAGGTTTGTAGGTGCTAGTAATAGTGCTAACGTATGGGATGATCGCTGGTCATCACGGACTCGGTGGGCTGAAGGGTCCATTACCACACTGTATCTCTAAAGTTTCAAGTAAAGTCTAAAGAGTTTCATATCATTGTACCTATACTGGGGAAGAGGGTGTTGTTCCACTTGGATCAGCTTGGGACCGAAGTCGAGAACAACTAGGTCTATAGACTGATCTTGAAACAAAATAGTATTCGAGTAGCGGTTGTGATAAGGGAAGGCTCAGCGAGGAGCGATTTGAAAAAGTTAGAGAAGGAATAAGCCAAAAGTCCAGAGTAGTGAAATGATAACTACTCTGCACTTTGCAGGAAAGGATAACATGTACAAACATAAGTGTATACATGATTAGAATCAGAGCAGGGAAAACGGTGAAAAGACAGTTTGAATACCCACTTTATGAATGCATTCAGCATTCCTGACACAATTACTGAATAAGTAGGATAAACTGAAATAAATTCATCTAATAGCAATTACAGACACATAGTTTTGAAGTGTCTAAGAATGAGGTCTGAATAATCCAGAGCACTTGATTTTTAGAAAAAAATAAGCAAAATGAAAAAGCAAAAAGGGCAGTCCTGATATTATTGCTCAGAAAATGGAGTCAGTTTTGATGGAGCAAATAAACAGTAACAGGCAGGAAACATTGGTGAACATTGTATGTAAATCTCCAATACAGATCATACCATTTATCAGGGAATTTCAGGTAAAACAAGGGTAATGCAGCAATTACATGGGACTTTAATCTCCATGGAGCAAAACAAATTAGCAGTAATGGTACAAAGGATAATTCCATGGAGTGCATAAAATTTGATTTTCTAGGTCTGTATGCTGAGGAACCAATGAAGGAACAGACTATTATAAATCTCATGTTTCGGCTGGAATACTGCCACAAGCAAGATTTTTGCTGTATCTACACCTTGCCGTACATGTGCAGATGATAATAAACTCGATTTAATTCACAATCTGGTAATTAAGGTGCTTTTGGAGAACAGTGATAAAATTTCAAATAATTATTGCAAGTGATTCCGTTCATTTTCAACAAGATTCTTCAATTGGACTCAAGCAACTACAACATGTAAATTAGTTCCAGTAAATAGAAATAGACAATAGGTGCAGGAGTAGGCCATTCGGCCCTTCCGCTATTCAATGTGATCATGGCTGATCATCCACAATCAGTACCCCGCTCCTGCCTTCTCCCCATATTCCCTGACTCCGCTATCTTTAAGAGCCCAATCTAGCTCTCTCTTGAAAGTATCCAGAGAACCGCCCTCCACCGCCCTCTGAGGCAGAGAATTCCACAGACTCACAACTTTCTGTGTGAAAAGGTGTTTCCTCATCTCCATTCTTAATGGCTTACCCCTTATTCTTAAACTGTGGCCCCTGGTTCTGAACTCCCCCAACATCGGGAACATGTTTCCTGGTCTAGCGTGTCCAAACCCTTAATAATTTTATAAGTTTCATTAAGATTCACCCTCATCCTTCTAAATTCCAGAATATACAAGCCCAGCCGCTCCATTCTCTCAGCATATGACAGTCCCACCATCCCGGAAATTAACCTTGTGAACCTACGCTGCACTGTTAGTCGATGCCGATTTTCAGAATGCACCTTTCCAATCAGCACTGCCAGCAAAGATAGATCAATACGTAGACCAGACCTGTTTCACTACCCCACCAATTGGATACCAAATCTGGACAATGGGCCACTCCTCGCCCTCGAAGCGCGTCAGGCTATCGTCTGCCAACTATGACCAAGTTTTGGGCCACTCCTCGTCCTGTTTTATGGGCCCCTAACCCAAAGGAGTTCTAACCACCCCCGTTCTTGCTAGACTCTGTTCTAACGATCTCGATTGGACCCTTTCCCAAGCCCGGGAATGATCGATCCGCTCCGACTATCGAAGTGCTGAAAATAATTGTGAAAACTGCACAGTGGGCCCGATTTCTGCACTCGCGATCAAAACAGCTCCACAACCTTGATCACAAACTTGTGTTTGGGGGTCCGTTTGGATCCCAGACGAGCCCCCAATGTAAATAGCTCATTCTAAGCTTCCCCCCAGTCTAGTTTCAGTCAATAATCACTGAGTCAAGCACTTGCGCAACTAATCTTTATTTTCACAAAACACAATTACAGTTCTCACCACTATACCTAACCACCGTGGGTTTGATCCTCATATCTGCCTGGTCAAGCCCTCTCAGCCTCGTTCCAGCAGAGACACTCCAGAAGGTCACGCAGTCCCAAGTGTTCTCCCAGAAGATCGACACAGGACCTCGTGGGAGCGGCCTTTTATAGGTCCCCGAACTTTGAGGGGTGAACCACATGGGGGTGGTCTCATTACAGTCCAATAACCAATATCGATTAACCCAGTACATGATTGATATTTCCCCAACCCAATAATACAGTGACTAATACAATGTATTCAAACGGAGTTTCTGAAAGGAAGCAAACATCGCAACATGTGCCTTGATATTCAAGAAACCCAGACAAGTCTCAATACTTAATCCAATCAACATCTAGCAAAGTAAAGCTTTGCAACATTATTTTCAATGTATATGTCTGGTTTGCATCATCCAGCCGATTCCATGCAATTTGCACCTAATTGTCAGGATCCGCAGATGTCCCATTCTCTTTCTGCAGCTCTTATCTGGGCTCTAAACAAATTGGCACCATTCTGCAGCTTGTCCTATTTCTGCAGAAGGCACATTTAAATTGACCAAATGGCCTAGCAGCCCAGAAGTCTTTATCAATGTTAGTGTCCTGACCTCTCCAATTTGGCCAGAATTAACGAAGCGGCCTAATCACTGAGTATATTCAAGGCATAAATGGTTAGATTTTGGAAGATGAAGGTATACGGGGTTAATACAGGTAATTGACATTGATCTAAATGATCAGTTATTCTCTTAATTAAGGCTGAATGGTCTACTCTTGCTTCTGTTTCTAAAGTTTACACATAATTGGATTATTCATTAATCTTGCATTGTTCAACGCCAAGGAGATATCAACTGCCTTACATTTCATTGCTTTGTAAATTACACATTCCAAAACATAATTTTATAAGGCATTTGCATTTCTTTTTGGCATGCCTAATGTACAGCATTGCAATAGCATTTGTTTATACATTGGCTCTGAAAATGAATTTGTGATTTACGGAATTTATAAATCGGTATAAGAAGTTTTCAAACATATACAATGCACCGAAAAGTATGATATTACTCTTCACGGTTAAAATTATTCAGTGACAGTCTTTTGCATAATAATCAGCAGGCTATATAAAACAGAACAGACAGGATCACAGTACAGAATTTGTTTTCGTAATGTGTTTTTTTTAGAAAGATCAGTGGTGGGAAAGTTACTGAAGGGGAATCTGAGAGACAGGATCTTTTGGAACAGCAAGAACTAATTTTTAAAATATACTTTTGGAAGTTAGAAAGACAGAGTCATCTTGGTAGAGAATTTCAAACAGCACATTTATAGAACTGAATGACTTGACATGAGCATGAACTGGAAATTAAACAATATATGCTTTAGACATATAGTGCGGAAACAGAACCATCGGCCCACCGAGACCGTGCTGACCAGTGATCATGCCGTTCACTAGCACTATCCTATACAGTAGGGACAATTTACAATTTTACATAAGCCAATTAACCTACAAACCTGTATGTCCTTGGAGCATGGAAGAAAACCGGAACACACGGAGAAAACCCACGAGATCATAGCGAGAACAAACAAACTGTACTGAGAGCACCCATAAATCAGGATCGAACCTAGGACTGTGGCGCTGTAAGGCAGCAACTCTACCTCTGTGCCACTGAATTATAATTTCTGCTGCAGGAGATCAGAAACATGTAAAGTCCAATAAAGCAAGGAATAATGGAATTTCAGTGTTTACATTTTCATTCAGCATCATTAAATCACACAGTATGGGAACAGGCCCACTAAGACCATGTTGACCATTAAGCACCCATTTTACACTTTCCCTTCACATAGCCATTTTTTTCTCCTCACATCACCAAATTCCACAACTTATGAAAACCTGGAGGAGCAATCTACGGTGGCCAATTAATCTGCCATCCAGCACTTCTTTGAGATTGTAAATCAAGTGGACACATACAGAATGCATATTCCACACAAACATTTATACAAAAGATTGTTATTCCACAATTAAAGTGTGGGTTGATAAAGGTTGTTAGAAAATCTCAGGTAACCTATTTCATCCGGGCCATTGAAATCACATTTCATACAGAGTCAATTCTTAAAGATGATGGCAAAGGATGAAAACTGTACTCAGCGGCACAGTGGTGCAGCGGTAGAGCGGCTGCCTTACAGTGCAAGAAACCCAGGTTCAATCCCGACTATGGGTGCTGCCTGTACGGAATTTATACGTTCTCCCTGTGACCTTGTGGGTTTTCTCCCACACTCACAAAGGTTTATGCAGGTTTATCGGTTAATAGGCTTGTGTAAATTGTACTTAGTGTGTGGGATAGTGTTAGTGTACAGGGTGAACGCTGGTCAATGTGGATTGGTGGACCTGTTTCCACACTGTATAAAGTCTACTAAAGCTTTGAAATGGTAGATGCATTTCAATGGGTTCATTAATGGATGAGGAGAAATGTAACACAAAATGATGGAAATAATCAGATCAGAACCATCGGTAGAAAGAGACACATTTCATGAATGAGACCTTTCCAGGATATTCGATTCTTTTGACTGTCATTAAATGGAGAAATTTAAGTTTGTTTCTAATTATTATTCTGCACTGAGATCAAGTCTGTTACGAGATCCATTGCTTAGGATCACATTGCATGTGATCATGAAATTGAATGTTGGACACAGATTTCTGTAGGTAGTACAATTTAAGGAGATACCATGGTTCCTCTTGACTAATGAATTAAATGACTTCTGTGAAGACCAAAAAAAATGCTATGTACAGTGTTTCATGTTGGGGAAAGGTTATTTGGGAGGACACGCACAATACCTTTGCTAGTGGTAAACAGTAGGAGACCCCTCTGCAATAACCACAATTAGATGTTGCCATTCCTGAAGAATGGTCTTGACCCGAAACGTCACCCATTCCTTCTCTCCAGAGATGCTGCACTATCCCGCTGAGTTATTCCAGTTTCTTGTGTCTATCTTTGCCTTTCTGGAAGATGGTCGCCATTATGGAATCTCTGAGACCCTCTGGCATGTTCTCCTCTAGCCAGACCTGGAATTTGAGATTTGGAATTTGTGCCTAAAGTTTCTCTCTGCCAAATTATAAAATGGCAGTTGGAATGCAATCTGTTCCCAAGGCACTGTTGTTTTTCAGTTGGCAAATGGCCTGCCAGCTTCTTGTTGAGAATGGTTGCAAATGGATAGCTTGTTGTGGAATGACGTCAAGGGTGCTCGGATCAAGGGTAGAATCACAGTGAAGGGGTTCTTCAAAGTGTTCTTTTCAGGGAACACCTACTGCCTTAAGAAGCTTAGGAGAAAGCAAAAATGGAAATATTTCAACATGTATACCAATATGTGCAGTCTACCAGAGTCCTTCTGCCAAATGAAAAATCAGCTAAGAATTAAGCTCTTCATGTAGACTGTATGCTACTAATTCAGCATAAATGAGGCTGATCAGGGTAATTGACTGAAATGAAGCCAGAGGCCAATATCTTTTCATATTGGCAACACTGCAGAATTTAAGCAAGTACTGCAGAAAGAGTATGTATTTTTTTTCCTTTTGTTCAATTTTCATTATTGGCAAGGCCAGCATTTATTGCTTACCGCTAACTGTCTTTGAGTCTTAGGAATATTCAGCATATAAATGGTCTGTTACAACCTATCTTGTCCTTGCTGACCATACCAATCTATTATCAAACCATTTGCCTGTATCCTTTTACTCCCTGCCTATCTAAATACCTTTCCAAACGTTTATTTTTAAAACACAAGGTGGTTTTAAGCCAGCAGTGATGAAAGAACAACAAAATATTTCTAATTCAGAACAATTAAGTGACTAGCTGGGTACATACAACTTGTGGCGTACCTCGCATCTGCTGCCCATGTCTTTGATGGTTGAGATCCCAGGTTTGAATGGTGCCCAATAGGTAATTGCAATGTAAATGATAAACATTGTAGCCAATGTGCACTGGTGGTGGAGGGAATTAATGTTTCGAGTGGTGGCTATAAAAGAGCATCTGGGCATAGGTTTTGGCAAAGAATAATAGATTTTAGCATTTATCCTGGTCTTCGAGAAGATCAATTGGGCATTAGTTAGCCTCATTGGATTTATCTTGCTTTTTGTGAATAAGTAATATTTGGACAAAAGGGTAGAAACTTCTATTGTAACTTCTTGAGCTGCTTCGCTAAAGGTACAGTATAGGTTTCCAGCGCTAGAGCTGGAATGTAGTTGGGTCTCCTTGCCTATACTTATTACCTTCACTGGTCCCTTAATATTATGATTAATCAATATTATTGAATTAGTTAAAGCTGCCATCCAGCTTTTGGATGGCAAGGATCTTATGAGGAAACCAAGATGGATCTGCCTGAATGCTGTTGCTAATGCTTCAGCCTCATTTTTTTAGGAAATGCATGTTGGCTTTATCATTATTGATTATGGTGATTTTCTTGGACCCTCTTCCTCCTGTCAGCTATAATTGCCCACCATCACTCATGACCATATGTGACATTTTGATCTGATCTGCTGGTTGTGAGATTGTTTAGCTCTCCCTGGTTGTATGTAATTTTGTGGTTCAGCAGACACAAATTGCAGCTTCACTACATTGGCAGTTTATGCCTTAATGCCTCCAGTCATTCACCATCATAAAATGTTTCGACATGCAGGTCATGACACACATTAACTCTCACATCCCAGAGAGCCTTGACCCACTGCAATCCCCCTACTGTTGCAAGCAGATGGCGTCCAGGACAGATGCCACGTCCCTGTCCTATATTCATCCCGGAACATCTTTGTGCTGCCTCGGGAAGGCAACCAATTTATCCAAGGACCACAAACACTCCAGTTATTCCCACTTCTCCCTTCTCCCATTAGGCTGAAAATACAAAAGCTTGAAAGCAAATACCATTAGATTCAGGAATGCTATTTCCCTGGCCATTATTAGACCACTAAACAGACCTCACATAAGCTAATGGTGCAGCAGTTTTGCCCAACTTCTGCTCCCTTCTCCGGGAACATTTTGCTGTGAAGTGACATCCCTTCTACCTTCCAAGGAATTTCACATCCATCATCATGACTGCGATCTACATCTGCCTCAGATGTTTGGCTAGCATTGAAGCGGCTGCACACTGCAGTCAATAAACACTTGACAGAGTACTCAGACGCCTTTCCTATCACAATCTGGGACTTCCAACACAGCTAGTTCGAAGAAGTAGCTTTGTAATTGCTACCAGCTGTATCCTGCAGTAGCAGAGGATCAAATACTCTTGAACATTGCTACTCCATCACTAAAGATCTCAGTCACTCCATGCCTCACTTTGGAAAATCAAACCACCTGGTTGTGCTTCCTCCTGCATACAGATGAGGATTGCATAGATCTGATCATGGGAGGCAGAGGAATGACTCCACAACTGCTTGGCATTGGTAGACTGGGCCATGTTCAAGGTCTCGGCAATACACTGGATGAATCCACCATGGTTGTTACGGACTTCATAAGGAAAAGTATGGAGGTGTGTGTTCTCACCAAGATCATGTGAGTGTTTGCTAATCAGATGCTTTGGATAGATCAGGAGGCCATAATTTACTGAGGACAAGATCTTGGACATTCAAATATGAACCCGGACGGTGCACTTTACATGCTCCTATACCTTCTTCCCAATGGCAGGAGTGTCAAACTTATCAAACTCAGAGAACTGGGTCTCTGCTTATCTCTATGTAACTGAATTTCAACCTCTTCATCGGCAAACCACATTCAGTATGAATTAGCAACACTTTCGCCTCGATAACATAGAGACATAGAAAACAGGTGCAGGAGTAGGCCATCCAGCCCTTCGAGCCTGCACCGCCATTCAATATGACCATGGCTGATCATCCAACTCAGTATCCTGTACCTGCCTTCTCTCCATACCCCCTGATCCCTTTAGCCACAAGGGCCACATCTAACTCCCTCTTAAATATAGCCAATGAACTGGCCTCAACTACCTTCTGTGGCAGAGAATTCCATAGATTCACCACTGTGAAAAATGTTTTTCTCATCTCGGTCCTAAAAGACTTCCCCCTTATCCTTAAACTGTGACCCCTTGTTCTGGACTTCCCAAACATCGGGAACAATCTTCCTGCATCTGGCCTGTCCAACCCCTTAAGAATTTTGTAAGTTTCTATAAGGTTCCCCCTCAATCAACACGAGAACCTCAAGGCTATGTGTGCTATTCCCCTGTTCTGCTGTCTCTTTACTGATGTCTGTGTAGCCAGATACAACTCGAACGCCATCTTTAAATTCACAACAATACTCCCATCAGTGGATGATTGATGAGTAGAGCCAGGATGTTTAGGCACTTAAATACTCTGAAATAGGCAGGCAAAAAAGCAAAATAAAATTACAAAAAAGGCATGAAAAGGCATTTATTGACAAAAAAGGCATTTATTTCCACCACCATTATATTAAAAATAATAATATAAAGGGCCTGTCCCACTTACGCGACTTTTTAGGCGACTGCCGGCACCCGTCGTAGGTTGCTGCAGGTCAGCGAAAATTTTCATCGTTGAAAATTCAGCGGCGACCGGAACAAGGTACGACCTTTGGGCGACTACTCATGACCATACAGGCTTCACCCCGCGACATGTCGCCAGGGTGTGACCTGTATGGTTGTGAGTAGTCTCCTCAGTCACCCAAAGAGTCGTAGGGTCTTTCTGGTCGCCGCTGAATTTTCTACATGTTGAAAATTTTCGCAGACGTGTAGCAACCTGCCGGCAGTCATCGAAAAAGTCGTGTAAGTGGGACAGGCCCTTAAAGGTATACTACAATAAATGACCAAAGTTGCTTGGTTGCACATAATTACTAACATTTTTTTCAAATTATCTTGTGGTAAACTATGCCGTTTGTCAGACTGAATATGCTTCAGTTGTGAAAAACTTCTTTCTACCCCAGCTGAGGTCACTGGTGCATACCCAAAACAAGCTACAGACTCCATATTCATGTTGATAACCTGTGCATTACAACTACCTTTGAGAACTTTAGCTATGTTTTCTATTTCTTCAAGATCTTTATTAGCTAAAATCACTCTCTCACATTTTCCTTGCATGTCTTTACCTGCATCGCCAAGAACGTTACGAATATCGTCAGTTACTTTGTCGAAAACC
This sequence comes from Leucoraja erinaceus, assembly GCF_028641065.1. NCBI lineage: Eukaryota > Metazoa > Chordata > Chondrichthyes > Rajiformes > Rajidae > Leucoraja > Leucoraja erinaceus. Next base: position 33,318,606 of record NC_073393.1, on the reverse strand, counting down.
TGCAAGTTATTCACTAATATTTTGCCACATTTATCAAGGGAAGTGATAGCTTGTGGGAAGTTTGCAAAATTGGAAGCAATAAACAAAGATCGCGGTGGAGGGACTTTTTCTGCATGATTTCACTGACGATCCTGACTGCAGCAGATTCATCTTCTTCAAAAGAGTTGACGATTTATGTTATCTTTTCAAAATTTGCCGCATTGCAGAGAGCCTTGTACCCCACCTAGTCAAAACGGGCTGAGGAGGTAGCGGAATCTTGGGTGCTATTTCCTTGAACAACTGCACACGTGACGGTACTTTGAGGAAGGTTTTCTTGACATTGCCTAGGCGATCAACATTTGGAAACAAGCTACGTCTGTGCTTGGCAATTTTATGAAGTCCTTGAGCTAAGCATGTCAAATGCAACATTTTGGGGAGTAAAACATTAAGTCACAAACAGAAGTACATTCTCGTGTTTTATACCTTCTGGCCAAAGTACAACAAGTGAAGATGTAAACAACTGAGCAATAGTTGAGCTGTTTGACCTCCAATACTTCTGATGTCAACAAATACTCCTTTGATGGTTGATCTGCCTCCAGTGTACAGATGCCCACATTGGCAGCATATCTCCCCTCAGCATCGGTTATCTCGCCTATTGGGATCCATATTTTGGTGCATGCAACTTCATCTCTAATTTTCTGCACAACAATGTTGAAGTTGCTGTCAACGTAATTTTTCCATAATGATGACTCGCTTGATATATGTTCCTCTGTTTCTTGCTCTAAAAAACCTGACAGTTTTGTTTTCCAATTTCCAAAGTGGAATTCCAGCATCAATGAATGCTTTGCACAGATCACTCGAAAACTCAGATTTGCGACTGGAGCCAGCAGAAAATGTAGTGAGGAGACAAGCTTGGGTATTTCGCTTGGCTAGTCTGCCCCCAGTGGTATCAACATTGACCTCTAATTTTAGCTGACCCTTGTCTTCTCCCTCCTCCCCCTCCCTTTCCAGCTCTCCTTCTAGTCCTACTGTCTCCGCCTCTTCCTTTCTCCCCCACATCAGTCTGAAGAAGAGTGTTGACCCGAAACGTCGCCTGCTCCTTCTTTCCGTAGATGCTGCCTCACTCACTGTTTCTCAAGCATTTTTTGTCTACCTTTGATTTTTTTTCCAGCATCTGCAATTCTTTCTTAAATTGATCTTGGAGTAAACTGAACCAGAGGGCAGCAGCACGAACGAATGAACGACCGACGGTGGAGCCCCCGGTTTTGCCTCCGTGGTGGAAGTTTTCTTGCAAGTTATACTATGTTAAGACGTAAATAATAACATTAATATTAACGTGTTAACATAGAAAACGTCATTGTAATCACGGTACAACTAGAGGAAATAGCATGACCTTTTAGCAAGACAGCAGAAAAAGGCTGATTTAGGCATTTGATCGTGAAAAAGGCATTATCCTGGTGAAATCATCAAAAAAGGTATAAAAACACATGGCATTCATGGCAAAATCCTGGCTCTATTGATCAGTAATTAATCAATAAGGAGCTGATTGATAACCAGGAGGGGAAATCCGATGATCCATAAACTGGTCATCGATGGGACGGCAGTGGTAAGAGTCAACAGGTTCAAGTTCCTGGATGTGTATATCTGCCCTGGGCCCAGCACGTTAATGCAATGCCATAGAAAGCTCATCAACCCCTCTACTTCCTTGGAAAATGGAGATTTGGTATGTCAAAGATTCTATTGAACTTCTACAGGTGTCTGGTAGAGAGCACACTGACAGGTTGCATTACGGCCTGGTTTAAAAATTCAAATGCCCAGGAATGAAATGGATTACAGAGAATGACAGACACTGCCCAGTCCATCACAGAGACTGACATCTCTGCTATCGAAGGGATCTATAAGAAGAAATGCCTGACAAATACAGCTTGGCCACACTCTCATTTCACTCCTACCATTGGGAAGAAGGCACAGGAAATTGAAAACCATGAGTGCCAGATTCAAGAATAGTTCTGACCAGCAACCTTCAGGGTCTTGAGCATTACACAACACTAACCTCAGCAACTCAGAACATTTATTGACTGTGCTTTGGTTGCAATCAGTATTTATTTCTGCTAGTATCACTGTTATTAATTAATTTTGTTAAAATTATTATATTTATTTGTGTGTACTGTGTTTACTAGCATGTGCTTGTTGTAAGAAAGAATTCTTTGTTCCATTGTCAGTACATATGACAATGAAACATTCGAGATTCTCCTGAACCAACCTTGATCTGTCAACCAACATGGTTGCAGCCCTTCCACTGTTTTAATCAGCAATTTCTCTGTAGCTGTAACAGTAAATTCCACACTTTTATTTTTCTCGTACTTCCTGTTGTACCTGTGTAGGGCTTGAATGGGGTCTAATATTACCAGGTAGCAACCAAAACAAAGTTTTCACTGGTGGTACACGTGACGTTAATAAAGCAATACCAATATTATCTAGTCTATTCATAAATATAACAGACCAGAGGAGACATATATCATGCATCAATGAGATCCTTGGATACTCTGGCAATGGTGCCAAATAGTTAGGTCAACTGCAAAATAGTGCATCCTGAGCAGGATGAAAACTTGTGCCAGTGGAGAATTTAAAAACAGACAATACACAATATTTTTTGTTTAAATGAAAAAAAAACTCAGTAGATCAGCCGGCATTTGTGTATAAAAAGTTGTCATTGCATTATTTCTCAATATATTCATAATTAGTGTCCAATCTAACAACCAGAAGCAATACAATACAACTGCAGCATACATGGAACATGGACATACATGGAGGTTGAGAAGGAGTTTCTTCCCAGAGGCAATTCGGACTGTAAACGCCTATCTCACCAGGGACTAACCCTACTGAACGTTTTTCCTTCCATTACTTATTATGTAAAAGAATATGTGTGTTATGATTGTTTTTATAATTTGTTTGGTTGTTTTGTTGTTTGTCTTTTGCACAAAAGTCCGCGAGCATTGCCACTTTCATTTCACTGCACATCTCGTATGTGTATGTGACAAATAAACTTAACTTGACTTGACGACTTGACATCAGGAATGCATATAAACCCAGAAAGAAACTAATATTCAAAATGGGACCATCTATATATCCCCAGCCTAAATTACTTTCTGTTTTCTGGATGAGGCACTGTGCACTTTTTTACTGCATAGGGAGATGATAATGATTTGTTCTATGCCACAATGAACACAATATAATACAATGAATATTATTTCCCAATAATAAACTGGGAATGAATCTTGCATCCCACTGATTATCATCTGGTAAAACTGCTGTGATTATGTCACAGCCGTTGATGCTTCATTGCAAATATCATCAGCTAGCAACCACATCCAGAATACTGATCACAATATTTTTCTCTGGTAAACAAAAGAACATACATTTAAAACAAGCTAATAAAACTCAGAAACTACACAATACATGAACATTAATAACTGAAAATATACAAGGTGTAAGGGAATAAATGCATGGCAGAAACTCAGATTTGGCATGCTGACATTGCTTAAAGCATGTTTACACACACCTCTGGAACATTAGCAATTCTTGGAAAAAGTTCCTATTCTGAAATTTCTAAAGTAAAGAAAGCAAATAATGGATGCAAACAGAAGTGGAGCACTTGGGAGCGTTGACAGACTAAACAGTGAAATGAATTATCTGCTATGAAACTGCACAATAATGTGTCTTTTTTAATTCTTTTTTTTGGGGCTGCAGTTCTCATTGGAAAGTGCAGCAATTACTGTCATTCTCTAAATGCCCTTCAAAAGGTGATTGTGAATCATCTTGAACATTTGCAGTCTTTGAGGTAAAGGCATTCCCGTAACACTATGGGATAGAAAGTTCCAGGATTTGGATCTAGTGAGAATGAACAAACAGCAACTTTATTCCAATTCAGGATAGTGAACGACTTGGAAGGAAAATTGCACAAAAGGCCATCACGTACCCTTGTCTTATGAACTTACAAATTAGGAGCCGGGGATAGCCACTTGGCCCTTCATGACTAATATTCCATAAGATCTGAAAGAAAACTTAGGAAGGAAACTTGCAAGAAATTTGTTCCCAACTGAATTCCCATGGTAACCATTCATCTTGTTATTTATCAAGAATAAAATATTCAAGAGTATGTTTCCACTGTTCGAGGAAGAGATTTCCAAAGAATTCTCAGCTCTCACAATAAAATTATTATTCCGTTTTAAAGGAGCGGCACATTTTGAAACAGTGAACAAAATCCCTCAAGATCTTGCGTCAATCAAGTTCCCTCTCGCTCTATTAAACTCGAGCAAAGGCAAACACCACACTATACAACCATTCATCATAGGACAACCTGATGCATGGTCTTGATCCGAAAAGTCAACCATTCTTTTGCTTTTACAGATGCTGCTTTACTCATATTCAATTTACCAATTCACAGACGACACCACCATTGTGGGCCAGATATCAAATAATGATGAGACGGAGTACAGGAAATGTTAATTCTGGCCAAATTGGAGAGGCCAGGACCCTAAAATTGAGTAAAGGCTTCTGGGCTGCTAGGCATTTGGTCAATTTAAATGTGCCTTCTGCAGAAATAGGACAAGCTACAGAATAGTGCCAGTTTGTCTAGAGCCTAGATAAGAGCTGTAGGAAGAGAATGAAACATCTGCAGATCCTGACAATCAGGTGCAAATTGCATGGAATGGATTGAATGAATGCAAAACAGACGTGTATATAACGTTGCAAAGCTTTACTTTGCTGGATGTTGATTGGATTACGTATTGAGCCTTGTCTGGGTTTCTTGAACATCAAGGCACATGTTGCGATGTTTGTTTACATTGTATTAGTCACTGTATTATTGGGTTAGGGAAATGTCTATCATATACTGTGTTAATCGATATCTGTTATTGGACTTTACAGAGACCACCCCTATGTTTCGGCCCCTCAAGGTTCGGGGACCTATAAAAGACCGCTTCCACGAGGTCCTGTTTCGATCTTCTGGGAGAACGCTTAGGCCTGCGTGACCTTCTGGAGTGTCTCTGCTTGAGCGAGGCTAAAGAGGGCTTGATCAGGCAGATACGAGGATCGAACCCGTGGTGTTAGGTATAGTAGTGGAACTGTAATTGTGTTTAGACGGATTTTTGACTGAAACTAGACTGGGGGGAAGCTTAGAATGAGCTATTTACAGAAGGACATTGAGAACCTTGTGTACTGGTGTGGAGCCAACAACCTTTCTCTCACTGCCAGCACAACAAAGGATATAGTGATCGACTTCAGGAAGCAAAGCAGTACACATACCCCAGTTTGCACTGATGGGCCGAAGTAAAGATGATTGAAAACATCAAATTCCTGGGAGTAAATATCACCAACAACTTCTCCTGGACCACCTATGTTGAAGCAACATCCAAAAAGTATATCAAAGTCTCTACTTCCTTAGAAGGCTTTGGAAGTTCTGCATGTCCCCAACAACTCTCATTAACTTCTACAGATGCGCCTTAGAAAGTATTTTATCAGGATGCATCACTGCTTGGTTTGGGAACAGCACCATCGCAGGAAATTGCAGTGAATTGTGGATGCAGTCCAGGCCATCACACAAACCAACTTCTTTCCAATTACTCCATTTATGCCTCATGCTGCCTTGGCAAGGCCAGAAGCATAATCAAGGACAAGTCACATCTTGACCATCTCTTCTCCTCTCTCCCATCGGGCAAAGAGTATAGAAGTGTGAAAACACACCTCCAGATTCTGGAACAGTTTCATCTCAGCTGTTATCAGGCAACTGAACCAGTGGCCGGTGGCACTGCGAGTCGGTTGCAGGGGGTTGGTTGTTTTGACTGTTTTTTTTTTTTTTTTAGTATGTCTAAAATTATGTTTTAGTGTTTCTCTGTATGTCTTGTGTAGGGGGTGGTGGGGGCAGGGGGGAGAATAGGGTGAAATTATGACGAAGATGCAACTTTCTTCCTTGTCGCTTCTTCGCTCCCCTCCTCGCGGCCTTACAGCTGGTTTGGTGTGGCCTTTCCCGGAGTTGAGCTTCAACGACGAGGCAGTGGGGACTTTTAACACCGCGGATCTCCTTTCTGGAGGTCGCTGGAGAAGCGCTCCGACCGCTGGCCTGCGGCCTACAAATTCTTGGAGCCTCGGTCTGTGGAGTTTCTGGCAGCAAGCGTCCTTCCATCGTGGAGCGGGCGATCCCTCGCTGGGGGGTCGCCAGAGAAGAGCTCCGACCGCCGGCCTGCAACATCTGGAAGCCGCAATCTCCGGTAAGGAAGTGGCCGATTGGGAATTCTGCGCCGCGGGGTGTGCTCGACCTGTCCCGACGTCGACGTTCCGACCATCCTGACCAGGGGGCTTGAACATCGGACCGTCCGTAGCAGCGACTACGGAGGGTCAGGGCCCCGACCACGGGTAAACAAGGGAGGAGGAGGAGGACTGTCTGAACTGTATTAGCTGAACTGTATAGCCCCGACTGGACTATTGCAACTCACGTCTCCTTGGCATCAGCTCCACCTACATCAACTGACTCCAACTGGTCCAGAACGCAGCCGCCCGACTCATCACCCATACCAAATCCTGGCATCACATTACTCCAGTCCTCAAACAACTTCACTGGCTTCCCATCTCCCACCGGATCACCTACAAAATCCTGATCCTCACCTACAAAGCCCTCCACCATCTGGCCCCCCCATATCTCATTGACCACCTCTCCCCCTACCAACCCTCACGGTCCCTCAGATCCACATCAGCTGGTCTCCTCTCCATCTACAAGTCCAACCTCCTCAGTTTTGGGGACAGAGCCTTCTCCAGGGCAGCTCCCAGGCTCTGGAACTCCCTCCCCCAACTGATCCGCAATTCCGTGTCCCTCACCATCTTCCAGACCCATCTCTTCACCTCTGCCTATCCTTAGCCCCACGTGCCGTCCCTTTTCATCTGTGTATTAATTGCCTCATACTGTGTTTTGTATTGAATTCTGTATTTACTTTGTGTACTAGTCATGTCTCTACTATTATTTCATTCCCCTTACATGTTTTTCCTCCACCTGCTAAAATTTTGTAAGGTGTCCTTGAGACTCTTGAAAGGCGCCCATAAATAAAATGTATTATTATTATTATTATTGTATTGCCTTCCACCACAGTGATAAATGCTGTGGTGGATGTCTGTGTTGCATTATGTTGTGTATTATGTCCTTTTTTAATTGTAACGCTGCATGGTAAATTACATATCACTGCACCTTATGGTGCATGTGACAAATACATTTTAACTTGAATTTGAACTTGAACAAGAGAGCAGTCCTGAACTACTATCTACTTCATTGGAGATCCTTGGACTATCTTTGATCAGACTTTACTGGCTTTATCTTGCACTAAACGTAATTTCCCTATCACGTAGTTGTCCTTTGCAAATGGCACGATTGTAATCATGTATTGTCTTTCCGCTGACTGGTTAGCATGCAACAAAAGCTTTTCACTGTAGCTCGATACACGTGACAATAAACTAAATTGAACTGAGCTTCTACAGGAGTTTGATTTTTGCGCCAGATTCCTGCATCCATGTCTAAGAAGTACATAGGAGAACAGAGACCACTGCTACCGTTGGAAAGGATCACATGCAATAAAGTATAAAATAGAATAATAAATATACAACTATCCAGCAAATTTATACAAAATGAAACCATGGTCTTTTGTGTTTAAGAATGTAAACCTAAGAGACCGCAATTGCTGGAATCTTGAGCATAGAAGAACTGCTGGAAGAACTCAGTGGGTCACACTGCATTCATGGAAGGAAATGGACAGAGGGCATTTTGGATCTGAACCCTCCTTCAGAATGATGACTTAGAACATATTTTATGTTTGTTTTGCTTTCCAAATCAAGTTCAATTCAGTGAAGTTAGTTAATCTTACATTATTGTTGAGTCCATTAAGAATTTCCTGAATCTCAAAAACAAACTCAAGATTTTTCATAGGGGTATTATTGCTAGCTAGAGAGATCAATGAATCTTCAAAAAGATTTGTTCACTTACTCTTTTTCTTTCAGTTCTGGCAAGTCCAAATACCAGTGCTCATCACTAATTATCTTTTTCTCCTCTTCTTCCAATTGCTGTTTGGTCTCCGTATCCAAACTCCTCTGCATAAACTGAAAAAAAACCCACAAAAAAATCAAGTCTTAATATAACATTTTCAAAGAACATTTTGGAACAGTAGTAAACAACTACAGACCCACATTTATTTTAGATTAATGAATGATTAGTTGAATTTAAAAGGAACAATAGACATAATTACAATATATAAGGTTTTAGTTTCTGATAAAATTACCTAGGCGCTAAATAGCAGGTGAACTTCAACATAATTGCAGCAAGGTTGCTCACACATCACATAAAAATGTGGAAGAATAAGATTTAGTGCTGCTATTGTCAGTAATTTGCAAACGTCAGTAACCATATTCATTTTGCAGAGGAAAACACTTTTAAAATACTTCAATACTTTTTATACATGTTTTAAAACATTTGAATCATGTCATTTAATTATATCAGTAAGATGATCTTTTCCAAAGAACTATCATTTTAATATAAATCTGCAGTGCAGGACAATTCACCATACTAATCCAGGGAAGTGATAGGTTTGATTCATGGGCTCTGCTTCTAAAGCTGACCTTCGAGATTCTTTGTCTGGAGACTGGAAAAGGGTGGGCATAAGGCCTGGCCCTGGAGTGGCACAGTAGAATGAAAATCCAGAAGTGGGTCAGATGTAGGCAGAAACCTTGTAGGGAGAAGCAGGTTGGATGATCAAGCCCACAAATTGAAGTAGTACGAACTAGATAACACTCCAGCAAATATGTAAAAAATTAAATACAGCTGTAACGGTGCAAATAAAAGATTTTGCGGCATGATTCAGAAGAGTAGCCTAGCTCTCTGGTCCTAACTGACATTTATTATTCAATCCATATGTTGTCAACAAATAAACAAATCACCTCTTTGTGTTGCTGTTCAAGAGATTTGACCATGCACAAAAACCATTCATAGTCCTTGTCTATAAAACAGTAATGATCATTTTTCTTTAAAAGTAGTTTATTGCCTGTTAAGTGTTTTGGGAGTTCTGAGAACACAACAGTAATTATTTTAAAAGAGGTACTTTTTTCCCTTTCTTAATGCTACTCATTTATCTTGCAAAAATTCATTTAAAAATACTACCAATTGATGGATTATGGATTTTATGGATTAAACCGATGCAATCTTAATTTCTCGTGTTTAAAGAAGCACCTAAAAGAGAAAATTAAAATGATATTTTCCCTTATTGTGCAATGCTCATGTAAATTTGTGTTCCCTACTCAGAATACTTTTCAAAGTCTACTTAAAATAGAAAAATAGAGTATATAATACAAATCAATGGGCCGTTAACCCATAAAAACTTAATTACATTGTGCACAAAATATCATCTCTATAATGGGAGGTGATTATCTCTGAAGTGTGTTGTTAACAGTTAAGGAGTAGTGGGAGGGAAAGAGAATCCTGCTTGAATGCAATTATACTAATATTATCGATGATTAGACAAAATGAGAAAATATATACAATTTTCCTTTTTTTGAACTGTAGTTATAACTTAACCTAACAATAATGGAAGAATCTTAGAGAAATTTTCAATCACCCATGAAATACAAATTCCAGAAAACTTATATCACTTTGACAATACATTAACTCTAAATCTGTTTATCAAACAGCAGGGCAAATAAACCCAGGGATCTAACTCTTATTTTTCATTTTATGCCATTTTCTAATTAAGATTTATTTGAAATCCACTGATTGTTAAGGCTGCATTTGTTTGGACTACCTGAACTGTTAAAACCTTTGCTCCTATGTTTACAGATTAATTTTAAAATATACAATAATGTTTCAAAATTGCATAGCCTACATTTATTTTCATACATTAATAACACAACATTATATAAACTACATTTTTAAGAAACGTGTTTTTTATATTGAGTTGAACATACATAATAATGTAGTTCAGCTCAAGCAGATTAGGAGAATAGTGAAAAGGCTGTAACTAATGCACTGATATATTTAGGAGGACGACAGAATATGTGAGATGCAATGACACTTATCTGCAAAATACAGGCTGCATCTACAATCCAAATGGTTAACAGGATAATACTTCCAAAAGTAGAACTGGAAGTGGCAGGCATGGAATAAGTAAAATACCATAACACAGTGTGCATGAATAATTAGGCTTTCACAGGCAAGCTGCTTAAACAGTGTTTGTAATATAGCCAAGTTAAATGGTACTTGAGTGATGGGATATATTCATGGATATTGTCCTTGGCTGAAAAATCTCTCCAAAACATAGATAACAAATATAGTCAAAGGTTATCATCATAAAATTGCAAACCAAAATGGCATTATTAATATTGGAGTATTAAATAGATTCATCCTGTAACAATTGAGGAAATAGCCTTTTTTAAAAATCTGCTATTTAATCATGACCAACCCACATGATCAAAGCTGAATGATAAATAGTATGGGTTTCTGATGCATACCAAGGGTTGATGATTCAAATGTGCTGAAATGCTGATGGCTTTACAATTCGTGCCAAGCAACGTTAGTTATGAAAATGTCTCATATGTTTAAGCCATAAACTTTAAGACAAAGCAATTACTGAGCATTCGAGCATATTTATAAAATGAATAAATCAAATGTCGCTTTTCAAAGAGTTAGCTTGGTTAGAAGTCCATAACGAACAAATATATTACTTGCAATAATTAAATATCTATTGGATTCCTTTTGCTTTGAATGATCCAAGAGGGACATGAAGAACAAGTTACAAATAGATAAAATGCCAAACTTTCAACTGATCATATTTTCATCTTCCATTCAAATAGAGCACATTCTCACTCTCATATTCTCACTTACAAAATTCTTAAGGGTTTGGACAGGCTAGATGCAGGAAGATTGTTCCCGATGTTGGGGAAGTCCAGAACAAGGGGTCACAGTTTAAGGATAAGGGGGAAATCTTTTAGGACCGAGATGAGGAAAACTTTTTTCACACAGAGAGTGGTGAATCTCTGGAATTCTCTGCCGCAGAAGGTAGTTGAGGCCAGTTCATTGGCTATATTTAAGAGGGAGTTAGATGTGGCCCTTGTGGCTAAAGGGATCAGGGGGTATGGAGAGAAGGCAGGAACAGGATACTGAGTTGGATGATCAGCATGATCATATTGAATGGCGGTGCAGGCTCGAAGGGCCGAATGGCCTACTCTTGCACCTATTTTCTATATTTCTATGTTTCTATAAGTTATCCTAGAAAGACGCATTTCAGTACTATATCAGGACAGCTGCAGACTATGGCAAGATCCTGCAGGGATCCAACTGTTTACTGCTTAAAATATCACTGTCGTTTATATTAGCAACAAACGTGATTCCAGCACATTGAATTCTTCCATTGAATCATTTTAAATTGCTTATTTTTCCTGATTTTCAATGCTGATCAATGTGATTCTTCACCAATGCACAAGGTTTTTAACTAAAAGAAAGTAAATTCCCTAATCAAAAGCGGCAAAAGTGCTCCTCCATCCATAAGTGTATCCATAGAAACCACTGATCTACACCATTCAAATGGAATACTACACACCTGAGCAACACAAAAATACAGTAAAATCATGGAATGACAAAATAAAATATACAATTTGGCAAAATGCCCACCTCCCTAAAAAGAGGAATTTGCCAGTTACGTCTGCAGGTGCTGATTAACTTGCTTCCTATGCAACTGTTTCTTGAACAGTGCTGTGGTTGTTTTCCTACGATTGCATGCAATGAATGTGATAATTAAGTTGTTAATGTAGTCAATTGATTCACCTCCCAAGGCTAGGAAGCATCGTTCTTATCAGCAAAACACAAAATGCTGGAGGAACTCAGCGGGTCAGGTAAGCATCTGTGGAGGTCGAGTCCTTTCTTCCAACTTTGGAGCTTGGAGAAAAAAGCTGAAGGTGGGGTGGGTCAAGGCCGGGGGGAGGGGGTATCCAGTGGCATCATTGCCCACATTGTTGCTGACTCACAGCGCCAGAGACACAAATGCAGTCCTGACCTTGGGTGCTGTCTGTGTGGTTTGCATGTTCTCCTTGGTTTCTCTGGGTGCTCCTGTTTCCTCCCATATCATAAAGACATGCAGGTTTGTAGGTTTACCTGGTCTCCATAAATTTGCCCCTTGTGTGTAGGGAGTGAATGAGAAACTTGGATAACATAAAACTAATGTGAACGGGTGATTGGTGTGGACTTGGTGGGTCAAAGGGCCGTTATGCTTGTTGTATCTCTAACCAAAACAAAATCCATAAATGTAGACACAAAGAACTGGATGCTGGTTTACAAAAAAAAGAAAACGTGGTGGAGAAAGCGAGCTAGGCAATGTTATTGGAGTACATGGCTAGGCATTGGAGAAGAAGGCTGGAAGAGAGGTGGGCGGCAGGATAAAGCCAGGCAATTAATAGGTTTATTCAGGTTAGGTCAATTCAATTTGCCAGTGGGTGAACGAAAGCCAGAGTTGGAAAATGATTAAAAAAAAGGCTGTGAGATAAGGACAGAAGATGCGTGAACTCTGAAGTGATATAGGTGGAACGGAAGTGGAAAGAGTGGTGGGTTACTGGGAGAAACAGGTGTACATCCAGGTGGGGCACAGAGCAGGGGGGAGGGAAAGAGCGAGAGGAGAGGGGGTGTGTTGATGCTACCTAAAATAGAAGAATTCAATGATCGTACTGGTGGGTTGTGAGATGTCCAAGCGATGACGTGTTGTTCCCATAATTTGTATGTGGCCTCACACTGGCAATGGAAGTAGCCCAGGACAGAAAGGACAACGTGGGAATGGTTATGGGCGTTAAAATCAACCGCAACCGAGATGCAGCAGGCCTTGACTGACTGAGTGCAAGCGTTCGTCGAAACAGTTGCTAAGTATATCCTTGGTCTCGCTGATGTAAAGGAAGTCACATTGGGAGCACCAAATGCAACAGATAAGGTTAGAAGAGGTGCATGTGAACTTCTGTCTCACCTGGAAGGGCAACTGGGGTTCCTGGATGTATGTGAAAGAGGAGGTATACGAATAGGTGTTACATTTCCTGGGTTAGCTGGGGAAAGTACCTGGGGAGGGGGTGGTTTAGGGAGGAGGATCAAGTGCACCAAGTAGTTGCTAAGGGTACGGTTGCTATGGAAAACAGAGTTGGATGGGAACGGGAAGAAGTGGGAAGTGGTGGGATAATGTTGCTGGTAGCGGAAATGTCAGGTAATAAAATGTTGGAAAGCTAGTGGCGTGAAAGGTAAGGACCCGGATAACTCTATCCTTGTTCCCATCTGGGGGGGGGGGGGGGGGGGGAAAAGAAAGGGGGGGGGGAGGAGAAGGAGGAGAGTGGAAGATGCAGGCGAGGGTTCCATTGATGTCAGCTGGGAGGAAATCACATTTACTAAAGAAATAGGACATCTTGGATATCCTATAGTGGAAAGCCTCATCTTTGAGCAAATGCAACAGAGATGGAGAAATTAAGATTAGGGGATGGTGTATTTTCAAAACGCAGAGTGGGAGGTGTAGTCTAGATAACTGTGGGAGTCAATGGGTTCATAGTTGACGTCAGTCAATCTCCCCTTGATGGAGACTGAGAGATTACGAAAGGGGAGAAAGGTGTCAGAGATAGTCCAAGTGAACGTGAGGGAAGGGTGGATTTTAGTGGTAAAGTTGATGAAATCGACGAGTTCTGCATGGGCGTAAGAGGCAGTGCCAACCAATGCAGTTGTTGAAGTAGCAGAGAAAGAGTTTAGAACAAGGACTATTCAATGTAACTAACAAAAAGGCTGGCATAGTATGCGAGTGCCCATGGCTACCACTTTAATTTAAATAAAATGAGGCAATGGGAGCCTTGGAATTGAAAGGTGTTGAAATGCGTGCGAGGTGTCATCCATAAATTTTGAGATTGTACCAATAGAAGTTTCAGGATTTCTTTCGAGTGCAATAGTACCTACTGACTCACAGTTATCTGGACTACACTTTCCCAACCTGCCTCCTATAAAGATGCTATCTCCTAGTTTCAATTCTTCCATCTCCACCGCATATACCCCTAAAATAACGTTTTCCACACGAGATCAGAGATGTCCTCATTCTTTGGTGAACGTCGTTTCCTCCCTAGTGTTATAAGATGTCTCTCACATGCGTCTCCTCTGTGTCCAATAATTCTGCTCTCGCTGCCCCCCCAGATGCAACGACAGAGGTCCTGTGACCCTCACCTTTCACACCACCAGCCTCTGCACCCAACATACCGTTCTCCAACATTTCTGTCACTTCCGACGTGATCCCACCACTAATCACATCTTCCCATCCCCACCCCTTTCCACCTTGTGCGAGACCTCGCTCCCTCCGCAATTTCTCGGTTCACTCGCCCCATCCCACTCAAACCACCCCCTCTCCAGGTATCTCCCCCTGCAACCTCAGGAGCCCTTATACCTTCTCCCCCACCTCCATCACCTGGGGTGGGATGGAGTATGTGTGCGGCCCCTGGGGCGGTGGGGTAAGGATAGGGGTATGTGTGCGTCCCCTGTTGGGGGGTCTGTACGCGTCCCCTGTTTGGGGGGGGGGCTGTGCGCGTCCCCTGTTGAAGGGTCTGTGCGCGTCCCCTGTTGGAGGGTCTGTGCGCGTCCCCTGTTGAAGGGTCTGGGCGCGTCCCCTGTTGGGGGGGGGGGGGGGGGTCTGTGCGCGCCCCCGGCCAGCGGCGCCCGGGCCTACGGACACCGAGGCTCCGGTTCTCTCCGGCTGTGACAGGTCGGGCCCAGCCGCTCGCACCCGCCAGGCAGCGACGCACCTTCATCTTCAACAAATTCTTCGACAGCTTCATCGTGTTTTCTCTCGCCATCGATGACACGGTGGGGGATCCGGCTGAAGTTAAAACGAAACGCAGGTCGGACCAACACTCCCCCCCCTCCTCCTCCTCCTCTGCCCCGGCAACGCGCTGGCAACTGGCGCCTGCTGCAGTCACCCGCACAACCCGCCAACCGCCACAGGCCGCGGAATCGATCGCAGAGGAGGGAGAGAGAGAGAGCGGAAGGGAGGAGAGAGAGTGATAGTGTGAGAGAGATGGGAGAGAGTGATAGTGTGAGGGGAGAGAGTGATATTGAGAGAGGGTAGTGAGAGAAGGGGGAGAGGGGGGGGGGGGGGGGGGGCGGGGAGAGAGTGATAGTGTGATGTGAGAGGGGTGGTGGGGAGAGAAGGGGGAGAGGGAGAGGACATGGGGGGGAGGGACAGGGAAAGTGGGGGAGTGAGGGAGGGAGGGAAGGTGACAGGGAAGGAGAGATGGATGGAGTGAGAGGGAGAGTGCTGGTGAAGATAACAACTTGCTATGAGGACATATATCTCTGACCCTGTTTTTCATACTATTAAACACAAAGCATACTTTAAAAATAATCTTTATCTTTAAAAAATAAATCTCTGAGGGTATTGGACTTGAAACACACCCAATCCCTCCCTCTACAAATATCTGACCTGCTAAATATTTCCAACGTCCACAGTATATTGGTTATCTATTTTAAGATGTTGTTGTACATGTTGTGTTAGATATTGATTTAATTCCTTCAGGGATGTTTGGATTGGTAAGGACCAATGAATTATTGTACCACTGGTGACCCAATGAATTATCTCTCCACAAGACCATCTATCTTCCACTATCAAAAACACTCCACAGAAACGATCCGGTGACATCTTTGATCCCATATGTCCTAATGTGCTGACCTAATTTTCTTGTCTTGTGAAGGGGTTACATCTGCGTTTTATATATGGAACAAATTGCCCTTAGAGGATGGTGATAAGTCACTTCTCGAATTATTGCAGTACTTCAGGGTAGTACAGCTGGTAGAGCTGCTACCTCACACCACCTGACACAGGTTTAATGCTGACCTTGGTGCTGTCTATGCATGTTCTCTGTGACTGCGTGAGTTTCCCCTAGGTGCTTTGGTTTCTTTCCACATCCTGAAGACGTGCAGGTTTGTAGGTTAATTGCCTTCTGTAACTTGCCCCTAGGGTGTAGGGATAATGTAGAACCAGTATGAACAGGTGATCAATGGTGGCCTGGACTCAATGGGCCAAAGGGCCTGTTTGCATGCTGTATCTGTAAACTAACCTAAACTTCTGTTGGGTTTTCTAACTAAACTAAACTTTTGATGGGTGTTCTATAAGTTCTAGAACTTAGTCATAACGTTGATGAGACTGAAATATATATCCAAGTCAGATGATGTGTGATGGATGAGAAGCAGTACATGGTGGCTTGTGATGACTTTTATTCGTACTTTGTGCATTCAGTTGAAGTGTTGGATAAATTGATACTAGTCCTCAAAGTAATAACAGTGACAGATTGCAGAAATAAATAAACAATTTATCTATCAGTGTGTTGGATCAGATAGAAGATATTTCAAAATTAGATTTTTCCCACAATATGGTGAATATGTGGATAGGACTCAAAAAGACTAGGATGCATAGAAATAAAGAACTGCAGATACTGGTTAATACCCAAAAGCACAAAGAGCTGAAGTAACTCAGCAGGTCGGGCAGAACATGGTTCTCTGGAGAACATAAATGGTCTGAAGAAGGCGCTCAACCCAAAACATCACCTATCCACGTTCTCCAGTGATGGTGTCTAACCTGCTGATTTACTCCAGCTCTTTGTGTCCTTTTAAGAAAAGAGCTTGTCTCAGAAAGTTACACAGCAAATCAGGGTCATTTTGCACCATAGCAGCTAGATCATATATTATTACTATTGCAAAACATTTCATCAAAAATTTGCACTTAATTTAAATGACCTTTGTTCCATTGTAAAGTCAAAAATCAAAATGTTTGCTGATGATTGCTCCATGTTCAATTTCATAGGCAACTCTTCGGCAGATGTTTCTATCTATGCCTCTGGGCAACAACATGGACTGGGAAGTATCAGTTAACATTCAGGACACAAAAGTGATGGGCATTGGTACTTCGAGCAAGGACTAATCTAACTAACTGTCCTTGATATTCAATCTCAATAACATTGCCAAGTTTGTCAACGTCAATGAGCAACGGAACATGATGGTTCCAAAATCCATTTGGATTAACCATGTAACTACTGAGGCAGAAAGAGCAGTTCAGAGGCTGGGTATCATGCAATGTGTTTGTCACCTCCTGACAATCCTAAGGTCTTGTACTATCTACCAGTCAGTAGTCTAAAATTAACATTCTGCAGGATTTAGGCATTGCTGGCAAGTGTTATTTAAACATCCTTAATTGCCCTTGAAAAGTTGAGCCACTTTCTTGACTTGCTGTAATCGTCCTGGTGAAAGTATTCCCATGATACTCTGGGATTCAGAGCAACAATATTGAAAACATGGTGATGCTTTTGATTATCTGCATGATGGGTGACTTTGGAAGGGATTACGCAGATGGTTTAGTTCCCAAGAGCAGCTGCCCTTGTTCGCATTTGGGAGATGTTATTTGAGTCGTCTGGCTGAGTGACTTCAGTGTAGTTTGTAGGTGGTATATAATTTTGTCACTGTGCACCATTGGTGAGAAATTAATTTTAGATTGGTGGACAGGGAGTCATTTGGATGGGTTGCTCTGCCCTCTATGATGTTGAGTTACTTAATGTCATTGGAGCTGAATTCATCCAGGCTGATCCTTTGGTGTTGTGCCTTGTAGATGGTGGAAAGGCTTAGGTGGAGGGAAAATACTCACTACACACTGGTCAAGTTCAAGAGACATTTATTATCACATCCACCAATTGGTACAGTGAGATTTGAATTACCATACAGCCATACGAATAAAAAGAACACAATGCACGATGGAATTTAACGTGAACATCCCCCCACAACAGAATCAACGTTTCCCATTGTGAGGGAAGGCAATAAAGTTCAGTCCTCTTCTTTGATCACCCATGGCCATGGCCTTTTGGGCCCTCCGCAATCGCCGCTACGGTGGCCCAATGTTTCAGGCCCTCTCACCGGGATGATCGGAGCTCTGGTGTGGAATGGAGAGCACTCTCAGCAGCTTGGATTTTCTGAATTGGCCATTTCCTACCGGAGACTGCGGCTCCCGAAGTCCACAGGCGAGCTGGACGGAGCTCCAACACTGGTGATCCTCGGCAAGATCCCAGGCTCCGTGATGTTAAAAGTCAGCACCGCCCGCGGCTGGAAGCTCCGCAAACACCAGCCTCTAGTCAGCTGGCCCAACACTCCAGAGCCTCAACACGGCGATCCCAGGTCAGGCATCGCACGCTCCGCGATGGTAATTCAGTGCTGCGCTGCCGCTGAAGCTCTGGTTGGTCTCCAGCAGGAAAGGCTGCGCCAATCCAGATGGCAGGGGGGGGGGGGGCGAAGATGCGACCCGAAGAATAAACGTAGCAATGTTACAAAATTTTGAGATTTAAAAAATCAAGTCTGCAATTTATCCCATCAGATAAAGCATAACAATAAGTTTAATTTGACACCAAATTCACTTTCATATCTCAAGTATTAAAAAAGTTATGACCATTTTCATACTCGGAAATTAGCATCTTGTTCCCTATTGATTTTCAATGGGCATTACAAAAAAGTTGTGATCTTAGATAGTCAAAAGCACATTTCTTAAGGAAAGATTAACATTTTTAAATAGCCTAAGTGTCCAAAGATTATTCACAAATAATTCACAATATAACATGATTTTTATATCTAATTTACATTAATTTATAGGCCAAATGGAAGGAATTTAGTGTTCAATTGCTGTAAATAAATCGGTTTTCTAGTGGGTTCATGTGGAACGCGCAGGTTTAGAATGTTGACAGCGCGCTGGATTAGTGCCCTCAAATGCCGAGAAAAATACTGGGGGATATAAAAAGCCCAAAATGAGCTACTCGCTATAGAAAATTATAATTATAGGGTTATATACATGCCCCATTTAATGTAAAAATAAGGTACATACCTTTAATTGTTTGCTTTATAAAACCCTGGGGCTGCCAGAGCTTGCGGAATGAACGAGAGCTTTTAAATTTATTATATCTACTCTTCGAGGCCTATAAAACTAATAATAGCTTTTGGGACCGGGTCTTGCAGCGATTCTCCGTTAATGATTTACTAGGCTGAACATCTGCGATTGGAACAGCCTAGTAAAAATCGGGTTTTAAACCCGCCCCCTCCAAACAGCTCCAAAATCACACACAAGGGGAGGGGCAGATGCTCAGCCACGATTCAGGTACGTTTTGTAACATACCTAATAAACGCATCCCGACCAGGAAGTGACTGGGAAATGACTCCCCCCTTCCCCTCCCCACCTCCCCCACATAAAAAAAGACTAAGAAACCTCCAGGAACGTACTTTTAAACAGACTAAAAATAACAAAAAGGGTGAAAGGACGAACAGACCGCTGGCGAGGCTGCCGCGCGCGCCGCCACCCGATGATGGATGACGATGACCCTGTGCTTCCCTCACTTCCCCAGCCCTATCCCATTTTGTCTGAATTTCTTTTCATGTCCATCTCGTTACAAATGTTGGCCTCGCTGTCATCGTCCGTCCTGAAAAGGCCGCAAGCTTCCGGCGACAATCAGCGGACTTGTCGCAATAGATGACGTGGACGCTTCTTTTGTCCGATTCTATCAATATATATTTTTTTAATAACATTTTTTTTTATTTTATTTTATTAGAAGTAAGTACAATCATATGGCCCCAAAGTGCCTAATATATATTTTCATAATACATTTTATGTACAACTTTTTTTTTGTTATAATAAAGAAAGATAAGAATAAGAAAAATAAATTAGATAGTAAAGGATAGAAAGACGTGAGATATATAGTGTAAAGAAAAAAGACGAATGAGTGAATAAAGTTGAGGAAAAGAAAATAGGACAAAGAGAATAAGACATAAAGAAAAGAAGTAAGGTGATCATTGTTTATAATCTTGACCATCCCTTGTCCAGTCCTGAAACAGTTAGCTTTTACAATTGTGTAATTGTATATAAAATATATTAATAACCATATGATTCTAAAAAGACGACAAATGGAGACCAACTCGTTATTAATTGGTTTGATTTATCCATTAGGAGGAATCGCATTTCCTCAAGATGTGCGGTGTCCAACATGCTTGCAACCCACATTTTAAGCGTTGGTATTGATGTATTTTTCCAAAATGTCAGTATTAATTTTTTTGCTATTAAACCATAATTAAAATATATATTTTTTAAACTTGATTTTATTCCTGAATATAATTGTCTGAGCGTGCTTACTAACTGTTGTGTAACATTTCAGCGCCTATCCTGTCCATCTCCCTCAGGACTTCAATGGTCAACTCCAATTTTCCTAATAAATGCCCCGTACCTGGACATTACAGTTTTCAGGCTCCTGTATCTTCTTCCCGATGGCAGGAGCGAAATGAGTGTGTGGCTAGGGTGGTGTGGGTCTCTGATGATGCTGGCTGCCCTTTTCAAGCAGCGACTCTGGTAAATCCTTTCGATGGTGGGGAGGTCAGAACCCGTGATAGACTGGGCAATGTTCACAACTTTTTCCAGTCTTCTTCGCTCCTGGGCATTTGTTGCCCAGTTGCCGAACCAGGCCATGATGCAGCCAGGTACACAAAAATGCTGGAGAAACTCAGCGGGTGCAGCAACATCTATGGAGCGAAGAAGATAGGCAATGTTTTGGGCCAAAACCCTTCTTCCTGATGCAGCCAGTCAGTATGATCTCTACTGTACACTTGTAGAAGTTCAAGAGAATCCTCTCTCTATGAATATCACAAATATTCTCCTACAGCCAACTATAAGAAGCTTTTATTTTTTTACAATCAGGAATTCAACTGAAATACAGAATATTAGTATGCAGATATTGCAAACAATTAGGAAGCCAACCATGATGGTGTTAACAACAAAGATGTTGTGGTATTATAGTGGGGAAGTCTTGATGCAACTGTGTACAGCTTTGGTGAGATCACATCTGATGTTCTCAGACATCGGGAAATGCAATGATGTATGTTTTTTTGGTCAATGCTTCATGGTGCATTGATATGACAGTCTGCTCCACTGACCCCTGGAATGCCTGTTCTTAAAATGCTATCTTCCAAGGGAATTCACTTTGACCATCTTGTCAGTTGTCTACACGACAAACCAAGCCAATGCCAAGGTGGCACTGGATGAATTATACTTGGTTGTCAATTCTCTTGCAAACCCTGATGTACTGTTAATCACAGTGACTTCAATCAAGCTAACTTCAGGAATGAAATTTCCCAAAATACCAGATGTCTTCTGCGAACCAAGGGTATGAACACTGTTGACCACTGCTATACCACCGTCGAGTATGCATATTGCTCCATCCCTCACCCTCATTCTGGCTAATCTGATCACTTTTGATGCTGCTTCTCCCAGCTTGCAGATTGCAAGGCACCAGTATAAAAAAGTACTGCATCAGTGATCTGAGCAGGCTGAGGACAAAAGGCCCAGGGACACTTCAGGAGAGCTTTGAGTCAGTGGACTGAAACATGTTAAAATACCACCTCATCCTGCTAGAATGAGCATCGCCAGCTTCATCGAGATGTCCCAGGAGGCCGCGGCAGCAGACACCACCCAGGAGGCCACTGAGAAGCCGGGCGGTGGAGCCCGAGCCTCGTGGGCCAGAGCTTCGCGAGCTGTAGCCGGAGCCTCGTGGGTCGACGAGCCTCACTCATCGACCGAACCTGCTGCTGTGGAGGCATGAGCAGGGCACCCGGTGGAAATCATGGAGGTCGGTGCGACGGTCGATGAGAGCGGCGTGCAATGAGGTTGATCATTGAGGGCGCCGGAGGTCATGCACGGGCCACATGGAGTCGGATGTGCCGCCTGGAACAAAGGAACAATGGAGGACCAGCTGTGGGGTGACCACTGTAAGAGGGGAGGTGGTGGGAAATACAAATTAGGACCCGGCTTCTTGGGGTCGGAGCTGGAGCCTCACGTGTCGGCGCCTCGTGGGCCGGAGCCAGAGCCTGAGCCTCGCGGGTCAGTGGAGCCTGGCTGGTCGGTTGAGCCTCGCAGGCCGGTGGAGCCGCGCGGGTAGGAACCGGAGCCTGAGCCTCGTGGGTCGACGTGCTTCGCACATCAGCAGAGCCTGCAACTGGGGCTTGAGTCAGCAGGGGACCTGGTGGCGACCGTGGAGAAGGACGGTACAGCGGTCGTTGCGGTCGATTGTTGAGCTCTTGTCCTGGACTTCCCCAACATCGGGAACAATCTTCCTGCATCTAGCCTGTCCAACCCCTTAAGAATTTTGTAAGTTTCTATAAGATCCCCTCTCAATCTCCTAAATTCTAGAGAGTATAAACCAAGTCTATCCAGTCTTTCTTCATAAGACAGTCCTGACATCCCAGGAATCAGTCTGGTGAAC
This sequence comes from Leucoraja erinaceus, assembly GCF_028641065.1. Taxonomy (NCBI): domain Eukaryota; kingdom Metazoa; phylum Chordata; class Chondrichthyes; order Rajiformes; family Rajidae; genus Leucoraja; species Leucoraja erinaceus. The sequence continues at coordinate 33,296,277 of NC_073393.1, read as the reverse complement.
CTTATCTGTACTCCCTCTATGGCAATAATGTCCTTCCTCAGATTTGGAGACCAAAACTGTACGCAATACACCAGGTGTGGTCTCACCAAGACCCTGTACAACTGCAGTAGAACCTCCCTGCTCCTATACTCAAATCCTCACCAGAAACCTTGAATGAACAGGAAGATTCACTCTCAAGTTCAGGTCTTGAGGCTTTCTAGAATTATGACCCCACACTGTACAAGGTGGGCAAATATAACTCATACTAGGCTGCCACGGATGCCAAGAGAGAATTCCAAAACAGCCTTAATTCTATCAAGCAAATGGCAGGTAAATATGCCAGGACCTGAATACTACCAGGGGCAATCTCTACCACATCTCTACCAGATGAGAGCATGCCTTTTAGACGTTTTCAACAAGCAAATAAAGTTCCACCTCAGAGGTTCTCCTAATTTTTTGCTGGCTCTGTCCCATACTTCAGGAGATATGGGAGGTCAGGAATGTTATTATAGGGGTAAATTCTCGGAAAATAGTCTAGATGGAGTCCGTCAATGGGTTCTGAAATAATGAACCCGCCACAGTCTTCGCTAATGTCATCAACTTCTCAATATACCAACCTACTGTCCCCATCTGCTCCAGGGAAATCTCCATCATTCATGATCTTATGATCATTCCAGCCCAAGAAAAAGAAAGTGACCTGTCTCAATGAATACCATCCAGTAGCTCTAATATCAATCATAATGAAATGCTTTGAAAGATTGGTATTGGCCCACATCTGCACAATTCTTCAAGACCATCTAGATCCTTTGTAGCTAGTGTACAGGAAAATACGTCCGCGGAGGATGTCGTCTCTTGCACTACATTCAGTTTTGGATAAGAACTATATCAGGATACTATTCATTCACTATAGCTCAGTCTTATAAACAGGACAATATTGAATAAGCTCATCCCCAAACTTCTGGACCTTGCTTTCGGGACTCCATCTGCAATTGGCTTCTGGAGTTTCTGATGAGCAGTAGCTCTCCTCAACAAACTGTACCCTCTTTTTTACTCTGGTACTTTATTTTCACATATTTAAATTATAATGTTTTATTTTTAATCGCGTTTTTATCCTTGCGGGCAAAGCACCAAGGCAAATTCCTTGAATGTATACATACTTGGCTAATCAAATTTTGAATTGATTTATTCATTCATTATTCATTTATCTTGCACTAAATGTCATTTCATTTATGGCTGTATCTGCACACTGTGGATGGCTTGATTGTAATCATGTAGAGTCTTTACTCTGACTGGATAGCACGCAACAAAAAATCTTCACTGTACCTTGACAACACATGTGACAATACACTAAACTAAAACTGGATTGTTTCATTGGATGCGACACTTCCATGTGAAAAGATTGAATTGTTTATTTTTCAAGAATAAAATTCCTAGTCGAAATGAACAAACTCTTTGCAAATAAACTATTCTGACCTGGTTTGACAGAGTGATTACTGAAAGGTGTATTTCCGAGAGAGTTTAGAATGAGAAAAATAATGCTCAGGACAAGATGTCAACAATCTAGGACTGGGGTCAGGAGGAATTTCTTCACTCAAAGGTTGTGAGTCATTAGTTTTCCCTAACCCAGAGAGCTGTGGATGTGTTCTATTGTTGAATATGCTAGAAGCTTATAATGATAGTATTTTGGAATTATGAAAATCAAAAGAGAAGGGGATGATAGGAGAGGTGCCGTTAAGGAAAGGATCGATGATGATCTTGCCCGATGTTGGAGCAGGCTCAAAGGGGCATGGCATCAGTTGTTTTTTTTGGAGTGTTCTTAAAACACAATGTACTGAAATTACTCACTGCAATGTATGTGCATCACGAAGATGGTGCAAGTATGTGGACTGCACATTTATTCAGCAATTGGTCAGTTTGCTTCATGCATTTTTATTAGGTGATAGTCATTTCAGTATTTTCTGGTTGTTTAACTGGATGGGAGGAGTGGTTGCAATTGGGTTTTGGCATATTGAGAGGAGAATGACATACTTGGTGGGAATGCTAAAAAGATCATGGCAGCTAGACAAAATGGAAGCTAGGAATCTAACGGAGCTAATGAAGTATTGCACAGAAAGGCAAATTAAGTAGCACACCCAAAACAATATGCAACCAGTCCATGCTAGCACGGAAGCTGAGCTATGCCCACCCGTCCTCATCTAATGTTTTAGTCCACAGATTTGTGTATGACTTCTACCCTCATGAGATGAAGTAAATGTGATTGTAACTAATTCAGCAACTAGATTGTTGCTTTGTTTGTGCTATTATCAGTGTACTTCAAAATAAGTAACATAATACTGTCTGTAGGGAAGTAAAGACTTTAACTAAAGATGTAAATATCATCCCCCACCCCCCAGATGACAAATCCATGCAAAACCCCATAGCCAATTCTGTGATGTGATCGAGGGGTAGAAATTCAATTCAATTCAATTCAATTCAATTCAATTCAACTTTAATGTCATCGCACAAATACAAGTATCAGTACAACGAAATGCAGTTTTGCATCAGACCGTAGTAGTTGTACATAAAGAGAAAAGACAAGAAAAAAATAGAAAGAGAGAAGATACAGAATTCAGCTGGTGTTCTGCGATTTCATGATGTATTGATTTAGTAACTGCAAAATTGTTAATATGGGTATTTTTATTCATTATTACCACTCTGACTGTTATGATTGACAATGCGAGTAATCATGCTCCATTTAATTGATGAATGATGGCATGTATTTGAGTCCCAAATAACCCCAAATGTGTCATATTTAATAGTTGTTATTCAGTGATCTGAAGAGTTACTTTTATGGTATAATTTAAAATAAAGCATCAAGGAATTAATGAACATACAAAATAATCAACAATTAATATGATTGATTAGCTCATGTAATGAATTTCCAGGAAGACTGTATAAGGAGACTTATTTGCAATCCGTTTCCAAGATTTCATCTGTATTTTTTTGAAATGGCTATTCAACATTTTGAAGAAAAATAAAGAAAGTACGTGATTTTTTTTAAAGAGTTCTAATGGAATGTTATATTTAAAGAAAAAGGGCTTTCATTTCTAGCACATTATGAGAGGTTATGTGCTCCTTGACAGTGAAGAATTTGTAGTTCTTTTTACAATGGTGCACCTGTTAATTTGATCACTAGATCTCACAATATATTTAATGAACCATTAATGTCGTTCGTCATTAACATTACCGAAAACAAAAGCAAATCATCTTTCCACACATACTCCAAACACATTTAGCTGTATCGTATTGTCAACCCTTTCAAATCCACCACTCTCTCTAATTATTCATTCTGCTGGTCGAAGACTGGGAGCAAATTACAGAGGCTAATTAGCCTACAGACCCGACCGTCTTTGAGATGTGGGAGGAAACCGGAGACCCGTACGAAAACCATTCAGTCACAGGGAGAATGTGCGAACTCCACATGGATAGCATCCAAGATCAGGATCAAACTTGGGTATCTGGCACTGGGAGGCAGCGACTATACCAGCTGCGTCACTACATCCCATTTTCAGTGATGAGATGAATTGGGGAAAACGAGAGCTACCTTTGGTTTCTCACACTAAGTAAGCGGTGTTCAGGCACCATAACTGAGTGCAGGCATGACGGGAGCTGCACACACCAGGTTCTTAGTGGGAAATGCCAGAGATTTCCTGAAGGTGCATCAATTCTGGGCACAGGTTAGTACATGCCATTGAATTGAAATGACTTAATAATTACATACTGCATGTTGCGTAAACATGTCAATTGAAGACAGCAGCCATTAAGAGGAAGAATAACAAAAAGACCTGGAGTCTGATGGTTCTGATGCAGAGCCTTCTGAAGAAAATCAGTAGAGGCATGTACCTACCAATCTCATAGCTCAGCCGAGGATGCTGCCATAGGCCACATGGGATTATAAGGGACTTCATAATGGAGATTTCAGATTGAAGCCTGGAAACTAAAGTACCTCAATGCAATCAAGTGACACCCTCGATATCACAGACCTTAACAGTTAGATAATACGTCAGTTATCAGTTGGGTGAGCATGGGTTATGCACAGAATCTCCTCACACAATGCTCTGCAGGTCAGAAAATAACTAATGAATAAATGTTCCAATTATTAATGACTGGTATAATATTCGATAGACACAAAATGCAGGAGACACCCATGGAGAACATGGATGGGTGACGTTTCGGTTGGGACCCTTCTTTAGACCCTCCTCGAATCCTGCCTCTCCCCACTCTTTCAGGAATTGAGAGGAAAGTCTGGGGAAAGGTTCCAACCAGAAACATCACCTATCCATGTTCTCCGGAGATTCTGGATGACCGGCTGAGTTATTCCAGCATGTTGTCTTTCTTTGGTTTAAACCAGCATCTGCAGTTCCTTGTTGTTATTATACAATATTCATTATCCTCAGGAGTCATACCTCACTTAAAGTATTCAAAGTTTTACACAAAATGTATTTTCCACGAGAAGCTCTTTTCTATAGGTGTAAACAACGGTGTCCAGATCACCTTGAAATATTTTGTGAGATCGTGATGTTAAGATTGTTCCATTGGTATTTTACAGTTCCATTGGTATTTTACATTCCAGGAGGAGGGTATCGTAGCCATCCTCTGCCTGGGCTTGGCAGGACTCCTGATCCCCTTGCACTCAGGATTGACCTCCTCTCAGTGAATAAGGGAAGCCTCTCCCGATCTCCTGGGGCCCCAGAGACCATCTTGTCAGGAATAGTATAGTGTGGATTCCAGGAGGATTGTGGTATTAGGAATTTAAGAGAAAAAATCAACAATAGGCCAATCACCCTATTGATTTGAACTTTTTCCACCTTTGTTTGATCATGCTTATGGAATATTCTGGTATTAAAGGTGTTACATGGATGCAAGTTCTAGTACTTGATATTTTTTTCCTTTTCATTTGTAATTTAAATTACAACAATTACATATACATTTTGTTTCTCCTAATTGTAAACATTTTATTTCATTTACAGGTTTCATACTTTTCTTTTGTCTTCTTCAGATGAGATTTTGCTTTCACTTTATATGCATCAGCATATTATAATATTCTGCATTGAATGAATACTAAATTAATTATTTCAAACTCTTCCACCTCCACTTTCTTTGGAACATACTATTGTGTAATTTACTGCTAACATGCATTGAATTTGCTGCTAGTTTTGTACATTGATTGTCATATTTTGCTTTCCCAATCAATTTTGATTCGGCCCTCTTCACTTAAGCTCCCTTCATTTTTAGTCGGTAAAAATCAAGTTTACCTGCCAATTTCTAATCTTCAGCCTTCTTTAGAGATTTCTATCGCGTTGAATAGGGCAATTTTATATTCTTGACATCCAGCGCTTTAGATTAAGTGAATGGTTTGTTAGCATTGTACTTGAACTCAAAAGCAATAGTTTTATTTGACTGTTGCATTTCATATGGCATGTTCTCTGAAATTTATTATTTATTGTGTCATTAGAGGCTGTGGAGAGGAAGGAAAACGATACCCTGCCCTAAACTGACCATTTTAAGCTCAGGAGTATCATCATTTTCTCTCCTGTTTGTTATTGCTTATACATGTCAAAACAAGTCTATCAACATAGGTTGATTTTAGTTGACACAGCAATTTATTGCAATAGTCTTTAAATTGGTATTGCGGTTTTCATAAATTAGGACGTTTGCGGTTTGAAAGAGGTAGCATCTGTGTGAAAAAAATGACTGATTAAAATCTCTTGTTTGTATAACAGTGAAGCGTGTGAAGTTAGTATGCATCACACAATTCAGGAGTGAAATAATTGTCAAGTGAATGATGCAAAATCTTCAACCATTTCCTAAGCATTTCCTAAAAAAGTTTGTTTATTGTGGAGACACAGTGTGGAAACTTGCCCTTTGGCCCACCGAATCCACGCTGACCAATGATCACCCATACTCTAGTTTTATCCCACACACTAAGCACAATTTACAGAAGCCAATTAACCTGGAAACCTACATCTCTTTGGAATGTGGGAGGAAACTGGAGGAACCCGGGGAAAACCCATATACGATCACGGGGGAGAACATACAAAATCTGTACAGACAGCACCTGTAGTCACGATTAAACCGGATCTCAGTGGCTGTAAGACAGCAACTCTACCGCTGCACCACCATGCCGCCCCAATATTATTGTACTAAATAGCAAAAAAAAACATAGCACATAATGTGAATATCTATCAGGAATCAGGAATAGGACTATCCTAACAATTTATGATTGCAAAGCATATCAGGAATATAAAATGCAAGGTGCCTTTCACACATTGTTCATGGATTTCACAAGTAAAGTAATTGACGTGAAAGTGATTTATCTCTTTTAAACAAAAGGAAAATGACTTCCCAAATATCTTCTCATAACTAAAAGTTTTTTAAAATCAGAATCTGATTCTGACTATTATCAGAGTAATTAGATTACATTTTTAATATTTCAGAGCCTTCCTCATTTTGTAAGCAATCACCCTTTAATGAACTATTCAAATTGTACTAGTTACAATCTCATGAACTTTTTTTAACTTTAGAAAAAATCACTAGAGTCACGGTTGCTTTCATTGTTATTAAATGGAGTTACAATAAATCAGTTTTGATTCTCATATGCCAACCATGTCATGACATCCTATTAGCCCAAAATTTGACATGCCTTCTTGATGAGGAAATATGTGATCGTAAAATTTATTGGAACCGAACTTCAATTGGTATATCTATTCAAAAGATGGATAATTAGAACTATGTTGCCAATATATTTGTTTTTAATTACAATAAAGTATTTACAACATCATATAAATAAGCATCAAATATAACATGAAGTAACTTTATCATAACTAATTACAGGTAGTTCTGCTATAAAACCATATGTGGGTCGAATTCATTATAATGCGATTTCGATTAGGAACCAGAGAACTACTTAAACGTTATTATGGAAATTGAGAAGCAGAAACAAAATTGTCTTGCAAAAAGAACAATACAGGGAAAAAAATATTTCCGTGTAAGCTCCCCATAGTAATCACACATCATCTATATAACTAAAAGTCTCATCTTGACCACATCTTATCTGCGCTGTTTATTGATTTTAGAAAAAAACGCTACCCTATATCGCTATGATTTTTGGCCATTTTACTCGCAGTCCTCCGCTGCGGCAGCCCTAAGGATTTTTCGATCGATGAAAAATAAAAAAGTTATGAATGTTTAAAAAATCTTGAGATCAGCTGATTGGTCCTCTCGCCTGTCAATCACCATGATGAAGGTAACGCCCCTTCGTGAGTCAGCTACTCTGCAAGATCGCGAGGGAGAGGCCACAACTGTGATTCTAAGCTGTGAATCAATTTAAAACCGAGATGAGAAGAACTTTTTTCACGCAGAGAGTGGTGAATCTCTGGAACTCTCTGCCACAGAGGGTAGTTGAGGCCAGTTCATTGGCTATATTTAAGAGGGAGTTAGATGTGGCCCTTGTGGCTTAGGGGATCAGGGGGTATGGAGAGAAGGCAGGTACGGGATACTGAGTTGGATGATCAGCCATGATCATATTGAATGGCGGTGCAGGCTCGAAGGGCCGAATGGCCTACTCCTGCACCTAATTTCTATGTTTCTATGTCTATGTTTCTATGAACTGTGAGTCTGCAGTGTACTTGCAATAAATAATTTGTTACCCCTTAATGAAAATGCAATGAGTTGTTTGGCCTGCCCTGTGCTTGAAACTGCAATGCAAAATGGAAATGAAATAACAATGCAATGAGTTGTTTGGCCTGCCCTGTGCTTGAAACGGCAATGCAAAATGGAAATGGAAATGAAATGAGTTGTTTGGTCTGCCTGAAACCACTAATTTTGGCCCACGAGGCCCCTATTAGCCGACAAACCAGTCCCTTTTACCCTTTTTAGCCCAGGAGGAGCATTTTGGCCTAAAAGGCCCATGCCAGGCCAGGAAAACTCCAGAAAAAGTGCCTTTCACTGAGATTTCACTCACATTTGTTTTACGTCCCTTTGGCCCATCAGGCCTGTATTAACCCAGGAGTCCCTTCAGCCAATCAGTAAGTATTCCCCCTGCAAGTATTAAACCTCTCCCTCCCTTCATTGGCTCCTGTGAGATCCAGGCCAGGATAGACTTTCCTCCTTCATTGCTGTGATCTGCAGAAAAAGATGAAAAATATCTAAAATTGATTCTCCACCCCTTCTCTCTCACCTGTTTTGGGCAGAATTTCTGGCCGTTTCTGAGCTGCCAGTCCACCAGGCCTGAGTGACTGAGCTGCCAGCCCACCAGGCCTGAGTGACTGAGCTTCCAGCCCACTAGGCCTGAGTGACTGAGCTGCCAGGCCTGAGAGACTGAGTTGCCAGCCCACGAGGCTTGAGTGACTGAGCTGCCAGCCCACAAGGCTTGAGTGACCGAGTCATACTAGCCCTCTGGAAACCAGTCCCTTTGGCCCACAACACCCATACTAGCACCTGTGAAAGCCCCCTCCCCCCACTGGCCACCATTATTGGAATTGGTGGAGAGGTGGAATATTGTGTTGGGGGACCAGCCCTCCCGTGTGAACATGGGACCCAACGGGTCCCACTTAGTCTAGTTATCTCATAAAACCATGGTTCATTCCTTTCCCACCCAAACCACCTCCTCTGTAGGTTCTTTGTGGGCTCGATGTGGGCTTCTTTAAATCTGCAGAACCAAGCGTACACTTGGCAACCTCTTCGCCAAACACTTATGCTTAGTCTACCAAGACCTGCTGGATCTCACAGTTGCTAACGTTTTTATCGCTTCTTCTCATTCCCATACTGTCCTGGGCCTCCTCCTTTGTCAGAGTGAGGCCATGCAACAACTGGAGGTACAGCACCACATATTCCACTCAGGTAGCTTACAACCCAATGGTATGAACATGGAATTCTCCAATTTTCAGAACATAACATAATCCCTCCCTCACTTACCCCGCTCCTTCCCCTGCCCCCCTCTTCCCTGTGCCCCACCTGAATATGCAGCCATTTTTGCCCTTTCTCTTTACCTCCCACCCATATCTCTTCATCCTGCATCACGTTTCAAGCCTCCTCCTTATGTCATTTTACACTTTTTGGCTTTTCAACTCTGGCCTTTGTCTGATCACCAGCCAATCTAACCCCCCCTCACTTGTATCTGCCTATCACTTACTAGGCTATGTCTCACTTCCCGCAGATAGACACAACAAGCTGGAGTAACTCAGCGGGACGGGCAGCATCTCTGGAGAGAAGGAATGGGTGAAGTTTCAGGTCAAGACCCTTCTTCAGACCACACCCCCTCCCCTTACAGCTTCCACCTCCCTACTAGTCTGAAGAAGGGTCTCGCCCAGAAATGTTGCCTACCCCTGTTCTCCAGGGTTGATGTTTGAATTGCTGTGTTATTCCAGCACCTTGTGACTTTTTTTGTAAACCTATGCTTGCAGTTCCTTGTGTCCACAAGGACACAATCTGTCTGTTTCACCGTGGGTGGCCATTGAAATAGACAAGCAATTGCTTTTATTAGCACATGTGCAATGATACTCTACTGAACTATATAAGACACAGCCTTTCGTATTTTAATCTTGCAGTAACAAAAATCACCTTTTCCTCATTTATATGATTTTCTATACTACAAGGTTTCTGAGGAACACACCTATCATTTTACATTAGAACCACCTAAACACATTGTATTATTATCTTGAATTGTGAGTTGTTTCAACAAGTGTAAGACCCATGGTATCTCATTAAACGTTTTAGAGACTATGAACTCTTACATTTCTCCAATATGATGAGTCTTCTCACAGGGAACTGGGGGACTTCTTATTCATCCGGAGGGAGGTACAATATCTTATTCAGACTTCTAAGTACAGTCTTCAGGATAGCTGCCAGCCTAAAGTGAAGACAAGTATTTTTTTTAAACATAACATTTTTCCTCTCACTTAAAGGTCTTCTGCTCAAGTCTGCAATTTGCTTTGCAATTTACTGAATTGCATACAAATATAACTGCTTCCATACCAGTTGTTGATATCTAAAGCACTGAATTACACATAAATTCTCACCTGAGATGAATAACAATTTTTGTTGTTATCGATAGATCACCTCTTTGTGTATTCAGATGCTGTCCATTTTTCTATTGTTTAGTTTTGAATTTAAAGATACAGCGTGGAAGCAGGCCCATTGAGTCCACGCCGACCACGATCACCCGTTCACTAGTTCTATCCTACACACTGGGGACAATCTGGACACAATTTACAGAGACCAATTAACCTATGAACCTTTGAATCGTGGGAGGAAACCGGAGCACCTGGAGAAAACCCACAAAGAGAATGTACGTACTTTGTATAGACAGCACCCATGGTCAGGAACAAAACAGGGTCTCCGGCGCTGTAAAACAGCAACTCCACCATTATGCCACCCTTATAAAGAGTTCACTGCTTTAACAGTACTCAGAATTTTTTTCTATATACCGAGCGAACTTCATCTCCAATTAGTTCCAATCTAAATATAAGAAAATAATAACAAAAGAAAATTAGTTAAAGTAGTTCATAAGGTCCCTTGAGCCTGTCCTGCCATTCAACAGGATCATGACTGATCTGAACTTTAGTTTGAAGACCTACCTACTTGTTCTCATTACAGTTGATTCCCCTTTCATCTTACCTGTCGCAGCTTTGAATATAAATACTGGATTAGCATCCACTGTTCTCTGGGGTAGCGAATTAAAAAAAAAAGCCCTTCCAAGAGAAAAACTTTTTCCTTGTTCGCATCTTTAAGGGTGCTGTAAGACTAAGTTCACACCCAGTTTTATAAAAAATACATCTAAACTGTATTTACATCAGTAACGTTTCTTCAGAATCTTGTGCATGGCAATAATGTTATCTTGTCTACTACTTAACCTTTCCAGAAAAGGCAAATGTCAACTGCTTCATCTTCAGGAACCAATTCAATGACCCTCTCTGCAGTATCCCCATGACAAATATATTTTTAATTAAATCAGGAAACCAAAACTGTACACCACATGGCAGTTGTAGTCCCATGGAGACCTAAACAGTTAGGCGGGAATTCATTGGCACCATACTCCATTTCCCTAGAAAGAAGGTCTACATTGCACCTGCAGACACAAAAAACTTCAGATCTTGGTTCATACTCAAAAGGACACAAGAATAAGGGACATAAGTGCAGGAATAATAACAGGTACCATCATAATGTTTTAGAGACATCTGGACAGATACATAGATAGGATAGTTTTAGAAGGCTATGGGCCAAGCACGGGCAGGTAGGACTAGTGTGGATGGGGCACGTTCACTTCTCGAACATTAACGTCACCTATCCATGTTCTCCAGAGATGCTGCCTGACCCGCTGAGTTACTCCAGCACTTTGTGTCTTTTTTTACATTCCACCTGTCTTCCTGAAATATTATTTGAATTCCTCTATATGTCATAGGTCCTCATTTTATGCAAAAAGTGGCCTTGAGTCTGAAGCTGTCAGAATGCTATGAATACTCAATGGTAGATGAGATGAAACTCAGTATGAAGTCACTGACTTTACAAGCAAATTTATCAAACCATTAAATCAAAATAAATAAGTCATAATGCTTTTCTGCCATCTATCGTAAAATCTTCAAGGAATTAAAAGGAAAATAAGTCTTGCTTTAGATATTTTTTTTGATAGAGAAAAAATGAATTTTAGAACACTATAAATATAGTTCTAGTATGTGTTGAAATAATCACAGTGAATAGTTTGTCCAGCAACAAGGATATCATCAATTACGATGGAGCATGGGTAACCTGCAAACAATTGTTCCATAGCGTGTTGAAATAATTCACTAGCAGAGCTTATGCCAAATGGCATACGAAGAAATTTGTAACGTCCAAAGGGTGTGCTGAAGGTGGTTAACTTGGAGGAGTTGTGATCCAGGGCAATCTGCCAGAATGAACTCTTGGCATCTAGCACTGTGAATACAGTTGCCTTGACGAGCTGCACTGCAATCTCTTCCACTGTGCAAATCTGTATTTCTTCCTTATTCTTTTTCGTTCCTATCACCATCGTTGAGACCCAATCCGATGGGTCAGCGACGGGGGGTAATGACACCCATAGTCACCATTCTGTCTTATTCACCTTGTACACAGTCCCACATAGCATGGGGAATCCAGTGTGCCGGATGGACAACTGGAAGTACCTCGGGGTCAGTCGTGATTGTGTACTTGACAGATAACCTGCCCAGCTTGTCATTGACAGATTTTATATTGTGTCAGGATTTGTTGAGTGAAGCCACATGTAGCAGACAGTTGATAGACAGATATACAGAAGGTTACCAGACCCGGGTAGTTACAAGCATCAATGTCTAGCAGAGAAGGCACTTTTTCGCATACATTAAAGAAGCACAGGCTGTGGACACGTGAATCAAGATAGCATCGTAGCTCGACTTGACCGACAGGGAGCACTGTACCGCCTGCAAATGGAAGTAGAGTGGTGGCTGTGTGATTGATGACCTCTTTTTTTCGAATCCTATTTAGTTCAGATAAGGATAAAACATTGCAGCAAGCTCCATGTCAAGTTTAACAATAACATTCATTCCGTTAATGAACAGAGTGACCATGGGATCTTGATGTTTACGAGACAAATCCGACAAGGACTGTATGTTTATATTCTGTCTCTCATTAGCAGGCAGTATGTCCTATTTAGTCAGAGAAGCTTGCGTGGGAGCCACATGGGAAGGCTCTGGATGTAAGGTCTCATGTTAGAGCAGGTGGACAGATTGCTTTGTTTGTATTCTGTTTCCAAGCGAATGGCAACAGCGAATGAAGTGATTTCTGCATTTACAGAAGTGGCAACGTTTTCCATAAGCTGGGCACGAATGCCTGCATGCGAACCTCCACAGTTCACACAATTATTAATTAACTTAACACCAGATCCACCGGGCACCTGTGAAAACTGGCGTTGGGTCTGATAAACTGTGCTGGCAACTTTAACATTATAGGCCGAATGGGGACGTTTAAGAATCTGTCATTTCTGCAATACGACAGCGATTTTCAGCACTCTCCAGAGTGAGATCAGCATCACGTATCTTATCATTTGAGAATTCCATAAACCAGTCTGTCTCGTATCAGACTATCGCACAAATTGTCAAACTTGCATCGACTGGCGATGTGCTTCAAAGAACTGATGTATTCTTCGACCGGTTCACGCTGCCTTTGGCTGCGCAAAATAAATTTATGGTGCTCTATCACAAGATTAATGCGTAAATCACATAGTTGTCAGAACTTGTTAAGTAGGCACTCAGGGTCTTGAATAGATTCAGCTGGATCAATCTGGACACCTGCAGCATTGAACTGTGTCGGGGCATAATGAAATCTTCGAGCACGTCGAGTGGCCTCTGTACCGGCCAGGTTGAGGAGAATAGAGGCACGAGCATCTGGAGCAGCGACAGCGTACGCCGCATGAACAAACATAGTGAAATCCCCATCAAAGATGCGCCACCGCTCGGCGAGGTCACCATCAAACACTAAAGGCTTGTGAAGAGAAGCAGCCGTTGTAAAACCACAAACCGAACAAAAAAACAAACTAAAATAAACGTAAATTAACTAGGCAAGGAGAGGGTCCAAAATTTCTGACACCATGTTGAAATGATCAGACTCACACATAGTGATTAGAATCCATATTCTTTTATTAGCAACTCTACGAAGGAAACACTAGGTGCTTTTGGCTCCATGCATTCAGCTAGTCTAACTAGAGAGAGAGAGAGAGCTCACTATCAAGCCTGGATCATCAGTATGAGTGACATAAGGAATGTGCAGCATGCATAGTCTGTGTGGTAACATATATATATGCTAGATTAAGTGGGACCCGTTGGGTTCCATGTTCACACGGGAGGGCTGGTCCCCCGACACAATATTCCACCTCTCCACCAATTCCAATATTGGTGGCCAGTAGGGGGGCTTTCTGGAGTGCTGGTATGGGTTCTTGGGGTGGCAGCTCAGTCCCTCAAGCCTGATCTGCTGGCAGCTCACTCACGGCTGGTGGGCTGGCAGTTGACTCATGACTATTCCTTGAAATTCCATTTCAAGCAGGGTGCAAGTCCACCAAATTCAAATCCATGTTCCTACCATTTCAAGCAGGGTGCAAGTCCACCAAATTCAAATCCATGTTCCTACCATTTCAAGCAGGGTTCAATGCCACCAAATTCAAGTGCAGTTTCTTACCACTATGAGCAGGGTGCAAGGCCACCAAATTCAAGTGTAGTTTCCAACCACTTCAAGCAGGGTGCAAAGCCACACAAAACACAAAACTCACAGTTCAGTAGACATTCAGTGTGTTCAGTTGATTCACAGCTCAGACAGAGTCATGACCTCTCCCTCCCCCATCATGCAGAGACTGAGCCACACCCACACTTCTGGGTTTTATAACCCCTCCCCCTCCCACCGGAAAAGGTGTGGCTTTCAGGGCGTGATTGACAGGAGAGATTCTCAACATTTTTTAAACACTAATAACACTTTTATTTTTCATTGATGGGAAGAATTCTCTGCACCTGCTCAGCGGAGGGGGGACTGAGTAAGATGGCCAAAAATCACAGCCGTAAGTATAGCGTTTTATCTAAAATCAATATACAGTGTAAACAGGAAGTAAGTGCATTTGCAGTAGTGCCTTTTAACTTCAAGCCAAAGTACCTGAGCTGCCATTTGCAGTAAGTAGTGCCTTTCAACCTCACGCCAAAGCACCCAAGCCACCATTTGCAGTAAGTAGTGCCTTTCAACCTCATGCCACCATTTGCAGTAAGTCGTAACTTTCAACCTCAAGCCAAAGCACCCAAGCCATCAATTGCAGTAAGAAGTGCCTTTCGACTTCAAGCCAAATCACACGCCACCATTTGCAGTAAGTAGTGCCTTTCAACTTCAAGCAAAGCACCCAAGCCACCATTTGCAGTAAGTAATGCCTTTCAACCTCAAGCCAAAACACCCAAGCCACCATTTGCAGTAAGTAGTGCCTTTCAACTTCAAGCCAAAGCACCAAGTCACCATTTGCAGTAAGTAATGCCTTTCAACTTCAAGCCAAAGCATCCAAGCCACCATTTGCAGTAAGTGGTGGCTTTCAACTTCAAGCCAAAGCAGCCAAGCCACCATTTGCAGCAAGTAGTGCCTTTCAACTTCAAGCCAAAGCTCCCAAGCCACCATTTGCAGTAAGTAGTGCCTTTCAACTTTAAACCAAAGCTCCCAAGCCACCATTTGCAGTAAGTAGTGCCTTTCAACTTTAAGCCAAAGCACCCAAAACAACCATTTGCAGGCAGTGCCTTTTTACTTAAAAAAAAACATATTTTCATTTTCAAACCACATTAAGGGTACTCACAGTTGTGTAGACATTTGTTCAGTGTCATTCAGAGCTCAGAGAAACAATTAACTATTTTTAACCATATAACAATTACAGCATGGAAACAGGCCATCTCGGCCCTTGTAGTCCGTGCCAAACACTTACTCTCACCTAGTCCCATCTACCTGCACTCAGACCATAACCCTACATTCCTTTCCTGCCCATAGACCTATCCAATTTATTTTTCAATGATAACATCGAACCTGCCTCCACCACCTCCACTGGAAGCTCATTCCACACAGCTACCACTCTCTGAGTAAAGAAGTTCCCCCTCATGTTACCCCTAAACTTTTTTCTTAATTCTCAAATCATGTCCTCTTGTTTGAATCTTCCCTACTCTCAATGGAAAAAGCTTATCGACGTCAACTGTCTATCCCTCATAATTTTAAAGACCTCTATCAAGTCCCCCCTTAACCTTCTGCGCTCCAAAGAATAAAGACCTAACTTGTTCAACCTTTCTCTGTAACTTAGGTGCTGAAACCCAGGCAACATTCTATTAAATCTCCTCTGTACTCTCTCTATTTTGTTGACATCTTTCCTATAATTTGGCGACCAAAATTGTACACTATACTCCAGAATTGGTCTCACCAATGCCTTGTACAATTTTAACATTACATCCCAACTTCTATACTCAATGCTATGATTTATAAAGGCCAGCACACCAAAAGCTTTCTTTACCACCCTATCTACATGAGATTCCACCTTCAGGGAACTATGCAGTTATTCCTAGATCCCTCTGACGTGATCCTTGGCTTCATCCATCTTGCAGAGAGTGAGTGAGGCACACCACTTCCTGGTTTTATAGTCCCTCCCTCCCTCCAGCAGGTGCAGCAGACAGAATGGAGATTTTTTTTAAACTTCAAGCCAAAGCTCCCAAGCCACCATTTGCAGTAAGTAGTGCATTTTGAACTTTAAACCATATCTCCCAAGCCACCATTTGCAGTAAATAGTGCCTTTCAACTTCAAGCCAAAGCTCCCAAGCCACTATTTGCAGTAAGTAGTGCCTTTCAACTTCAAGCCAAAGCATCCGAACAACCATTTGCAGGCAGTACCTTTTTACTTCAAACAAACCATATTTTAATTTTCAAACCACATTAAGGATACTCACAGTTGTGTAGACATTTGTTCAATGTTATTCAGAGCTCAGAGAGACGTGACCCTTGGCTTCATCCATCTTGCAGAGAGTGAGTGAGGCACACCACTTCCTGGTTTTATAGTCCCTCCCCCTCCCTCCAGCAGGGGCAGCAGAGAGGATGGTGAATTATTTTAAAACATTAATGTCTCTCTGATTTTCATTGATGGGAAAAATCCTCCGCACCCGTAAGGCCTGGAACCGAGCCTGGTGCTGGAGCTGGAGTGAGGGTCAAGCCCAGGGCTCGGGATGGGGCCATGACCAGAGTCGAGAAAGAAGCCGCCGGTGGAACCAAGGACCAGCCTGTGTCCAGGGTCAGGGATGAGCTCGGAGATGAAGTCAGGGCCTGGACTGCAGCCCAAGCGGCGGCCGAGCTGACGGCTGCTGTCTACAGCCAGGGCCGGGCCAAGTACGAGAACCAGGCCCTTGTGCTGCTCTACGACCTGGGTAGGTGCTGGGGCAGGGAATGGGAATGGTAGTGAGGGGAGGAGGATGGGGTCTCTATCCCCTCTCCCTCTCTGCCCCTCTCCCTCTCTACCCCACACCCACTCCCTCTACCCTCCCTCTCTACTCTCCTTCCCTCTCTCTACCTCTCTACCCCCCCCCCCTCCCCCAACGGGTCCCACTTGGTCTAGTAATATTCTAAAAGTGAGACAAATCCTGGAGTAGGTAATACATTTTTGAATGCTATTTCAAAAGTGCATATTGAATTTAGGGTAGTTGTGATTATTGTTGAATACTGGTGTAGGGGAACTGTTTTAATTTGGATGATGTAAGGAGAACCCAATTCTTCATTTTTTTTTGCTATTTCCATTTGTTTCCCCTTAAACCCACATTTTGTTTCTTTAATTGTTCCATTTGTATCATATTTTAGCTTACACTATCATCTTAATAGTCAGCTATTTTCTACTTACCTTAAAGGGCCTGTCCTACTATACAAGTTTACCCAAGAGTTCTCCTGAGCTTAAAAGAAAATCAAATTTGTTGTAAGCACGTAGAATGTACGTAGCGGGTACGTCGGATCTCGGGACGTCTCTTAGCGGCTCGTAACGTTAATGGCAGGTACTCAGGAAACATTAACTCTATTTCCCTCTTCATGGATGTTCCCTGATTTGTTAAATACTTTCAGCATTTTCATAGTTTATTTCAGATTTCCAAATACCATGGTATTTTAGTTCCATAAACAACTTGTCAGGTTCGAAAGAGATCTTAAAACTTAATTTTATTTCAATTTCAGACACTTTTTTCCCTACCAGTTAATAATTATTGAGCCAGATAATGTTGAATTATCTAGAGTCAAGAGTGTTTTATTGTCATATGTCCCAGATAGGACAATGAAATTTGTGCTTGCTGCAGCACAATAGAATATCTGACACAACTGTGGCCTCTGATATTTATGGTGACAAGGAAGCCTTTTAATTATTTCCTTCAGAATGGTCATAATCCTTCAAAATCAGAAACCAAATGTCTAATTTCCATAAGGCTTCATACTGTCTGATGGAAATGGGATTGGAGGGGTAAAAATAGATTCTAGAGGCGTCCCACAGTTATCCAGTATCGCAACATTTTAACTCTGGGTTCATTGATTTCTTGGTTTGTATCAAGTGCAAGCAGTTCACCTCATAAGGTGGTTGGAATTGCATTCCAAAAACATTGTCACCAACTGCTACCTTTCAGGGCCTAGGCAGCAAAATCTACTCAAATTGGCAGATGAGACTGCAGCTGGAATATTGTGTCCGGGTCTAATCTTCCTATCAAAGGAAGAATATATTTGATTCAGAGGGAGTACCAAGAAGGTGATTCAAGGGTGGCATCATCAGATTTACTAGAATGTTGCCTGGGTTTCAGCAACTAAGTTACAGAGAAAGGTTGAACAAGTTAGGGCTTTATTCTTTGGAGCGCAGAAGGTTAAGGGGGGACCTGATAGAGGTCTTTAAAATGATGAGAGGGATAGACAGAGTTGATGTGGACAAGCTTTTCCCTTTGAGAATAGGGAAGATTCAAACAAGAGGACATGACTTCAGAATTAAGGGACAGAAGTTTAGGGGTAATATGAGGGGGAACTTCTTTACGCAGAGAGTGGTGGCGGTGTGGAATGAGCTCCCAGTGAAAGTGGTGGAGGCAGGTTCATTGGTATCATTTAAAAATAAATTGGATAGGCATATGGATGAGAAGGGAATGGAGGGTTATGGTACGAGTGCAGGCAGGTGGGACTAAGGGGAAAAAATTTGTTCGGCATGGACTTGTAGGGCCGAGATGGCCTGTTTCCGTGCTGTAATTGTTATATATGTTATATATATATATGTTATATATCACTGGAAGCTGCTGGAAGACTCACATAAGCTGTTTTTGGCTTTAAAAAAACTTTAATCATCAATAACTTGTGACGTGTAGCATGAAATCTGAAGGGAACCTGATCATGGCGTGGACAGGAAAAATGTGTAAGAATGGGGAAAATTTTCAGCGCTACCGTGTAGCATTTTGACGAATATACAAAAAAATACATACACTACAAGATGAAAATGTTATAAGTATATATAGATTTATAGCGATTGGGTATTGGTGCTATTCCAGAATTTATTGCTTATTCCAAATAGTATTTGAAAAAATGGTGATGAACTCCCTTTCTGAACTGCTGAAATCCCCTTTGTATTCAAAAACCTATCTTTGAATATAGAATGATTGCATTTCAATGGTTCTTTGGGATAGATTATCCCAAGGGTATAGAGCCATCTGCAGGAAATGATTTCCCTGAGACTATGCCACTAGTTCTGGTCTGTCACAAGAGAATGAACAGCCTCTCAGCATCTCCACTGTCAGTTCCCCTTGGAATCGGAATGGCTTAATAAGATGCCCTAATTCCGTTGTGCATGTGGCAATCTTTTTCAATTAGAACAAGTCCCTAATTCTGAAGAATCCATCTTGTAGGTTTACAGTGCATTGGCCCCAAGACTAATGTATCATTCCTCAGATCCAGAGATCAAAATGGTAGACAGTACTCCAAATATTATCAGACCAAAAGCCTGATTTGATGAGGAAAGACATAAAATGTTGGAATAACTTTGCGGGTCAGGCAGCCTTTCTGGAGATCATGGATTGGTACATCATGGACGGTAAGAGTAAGGACAATTCTTCAGATCCTTTTTCTTCCTCTGATTTGTTGAGTATCTGTCTTGTTTTTTTCAATACAATTTACATTTCCAAGATCCTGTGAATACTACAATTACATCTGTTTTAATTTAAAGAATCTGATCTCAGATTAATATGTTATTTTTTAAAGTTTGAATGTTCTGAATTTTGGCAGATGAAGGTATTGCAACCAAGAAATGGACAGGGATATTGGAGGAGCGCAAATAACCTGTTTACATCAATGTCTAACATCCCTCATCAATAGAGTCTCACTGTTTGCAGTGGAACATGAGTTAGTTACATTTGTAGACATAAACGGATGCCGTGATATCACGGTACAACTAATGGTTGTTCACAAGGCTAATATTAAGCAGTAAAATGGAAACACAAGAGATTGCCGCTGTTGCAATATTGAGCAAGAGGCCGGGACGCTCCTGGCGAACTACTTGCCCAGCGTGGTCAGATGACGACAGGGCGCCACGGCCCACGTAGATGCCGCGCAGAGCGAGTTGTTGAAGTCCTGGCAGTCGTGTCGGAGCTCGAGGTTGGGCTCTGAACTCGTGCCAGAGTCCCCGCGGATGAAGTCAGGTTGGAGCCTTGGACAGAGCCGGGCTGAGGACGGAGGTCGAGGACGAGGTCGGGCTGATGTGGACGGGCCGGGGGGCGAGAACAAAGGGGGACCAAGCATGGGGGTAGGGGGGGATGAAGAAGGTGAGTACATTTTGTAACTTTGTCGGCAGCTTTGTGGTGACTCTTTTGTGGACTTTGTATGCAAGAACAAAGAATGTCACTGTACCTGGCTGGGTACAAGTGAGAATAAAGTATCATCAAACTGCTGGAGAAGTCAATGGGTCAGAAGAAGGGTCCCAACCTGAAACGACACCTGTTCCTTTCTCACCACAGAAGCTGTCTGACCAGCTGAGTTCCTCCAGCAGTTTGTTTTATGAATAATATTAAGCAGGTCTGTGCAGGAACTACAGTTGATACTGTGCCTGGACACATGGACGGAACTGGTAAACTTGCCTGAGAAGCACAAGATAGAACAGGAGGAATAGATAATAACCTCTGGAAAAGTACACACTATCCGGCCAACTTCACCATGACAAGGAAAAGCGATACAATTAAATCGAGAGTACCTGCACAATGAAAATTCTCATGCAATGATTTAAGGCATTCAGGCCATATGGAGCACTCCCTGTAGTTTACGTGTTTGTTGCTGTGGTCAGCTGCATAACAGTCAACACTTTGTTAATCAGATGTCTATAGTTGGAGGAATGAGAGCAGTAGACAAGATGGACCTGAAGGTGGGAGGGGAAGCGGCAGGGCAGAGATAGCTGCTAGATGATCTTTTAACTGGGGATGTTAAATGTTGGAGCAAGGCTTAACATACAGATGTTTGGCTAGGATTATATAAAGCATTGCTAGACCACAGCTAGAGTACTGTGTACAAGCGGGTTCCCAGCATTTGAGGAGGATGTGATAGCACTAGTGATAAAACCAAGGAGATTTATCAGGACGTTACCAAGGCGACAGTTGGGTTTATTTTCCTTAGAAGAGAGGAGGGTGAGTGGAGATTTAACCATGTGTATAATATTAGTCAGGACCCAGTTAAAGTAAGAGGAAGGACCTATTTCCTTTAGCAAAATACTTACCGAACAGTGCCCACAGATAGAAGGTGGAAGAATTTGAGGGAGAAACAAAATCAGTCACAAGAATATTTGAAATCAAGAAATACCTTTCTCAGAATGGTGGAGCCAGAAAACCTCATCAACTTTAAACAGTGGCTGAGTACTGGATGTTGTAAGCTGCAGGGATATAGATCAAAAGCTGGAAGAAGGAATTTATCTGAGTAGCTATCTCCCAGCTAGCGAGGCCACGATGACCTGATCAGCCGATTCTTGCACTCTAGATTTCGCATTTAGTGAACACTGTGACAGATCACAGACTTAACCCCTCTGTACAAAAATCCTTCTACGCTTCTCCCTCAACCATGGATTGAAAAACATTT
Organism: Leucoraja erinaceus; assembly: GCF_028641065.1. NCBI lineage: Eukaryota > Metazoa > Chordata > Chondrichthyes > Rajiformes > Rajidae > Leucoraja > Leucoraja erinaceus. Next base: position 33,274,668 of record NC_073393.1, on the reverse strand, counting down.
ATACTTTCTGGTAATCCACTCTCAGATATTGCTATTCAGTTTAGTTTATTATCACGTGTACTGAGACAGTGAAAGGCGACGTTTCAGGTCACGACCCTGCTTCAAACATGGATAGATGATATTTCAGGTTGGGACTGCAAAATTTGAAAATGTCACCCTTACATTTTCACCAGAGATGCTACCTGACCCACCGGGTTACTCCAGCACTTTGTGTTTCTTGATTTTTGTTAACCAGCATCTGCAGTTCCTCCAGTCAACACTATGTTAGGTACTGATAGTGTCCTTAGGATGCTGGTGGTGATTCTAACAAAGCAAACATTTCCTCCAGTGAATGTTTACAGTACCACCATCAGTGATGGGTTGGAAAAGCTGGGAAGTGTGGATGGGAGTGGGTCGGGGGGGTTCGGATGGTGTGGAGACGGTGGAAGGTTTATTTGCTAAGGGAAGTCCATTCATTATTTTGTACAGACACTAAGCTTCCTCTATTTCTTCACTGAGGAAAAACTCCTTTAGATGCAAGCCAACTTTAAAGAGATTCTAAAAAGCTTTAGAATTGTCATGAAACAAACATGGAGTAACATGGGTCACATAGTGGGCTCCAATGCCACAGGCCATTGTGAGGGCTGCCAATTCTACATTTGCAAGCTCTGCTGCCAGCATAAAAGAAGGCCAGTCTTTGCTTTCAGATTTGTCTATTGTCGTAGCTCCAAAGGTATGGATCTATGAAGTCACAGCACCTGATCCACTGCACGATCAAAGGCATACCGATCATGAATCAAATCATGGAAATTGCTCTGAGAAAGTGAACCTCAATAATACATATTTCATAATCATAATCATAATAATCATACATTATTAGCCAAGCATGTTTTGCAACATACGAAGAATTTGATTTGCCATACAGTCATACCAATAAAAAGTAACAAGACACACAAAATACATTTTAACATAAACATCCACCACAGTGACTCCTCCACATTCTTCACTGTGATGGAAGGCGAAAAAATAGTTCAATCTCTTCACTTCTTTGTTCTCCCGCGGTCGGGGGTGTCAATCCTTCTGTTGACGGGACGATCTTGGCTCCCATAGCCGGCGGTCAGGTCCTCGCATCGGGGCGATCAAACTCCCGCAACAGGGGGGATCTCAGATCCCCGTGCCAGGTGATCAGACCCTGAGTCGGGGCTAGTCGAACTTCCTGCTACTTTGGAACTACCCGAGACTGCGAGCTCCTCGATGGTGAAATCCGCAGGTCGCGGTTGGAGCGTCGATCCCAGACAAGGGATTGCAGGCTCTGATGGTAAGTCCACGGTCCCGCAGTGGGGCTCAAAGTCAGTCTCAAGCAAGGCCACCAGCTCCATGATGTTAGGCCACAGAGCGACGGAGATATGATCCAGAAAACAATCGCATCACTGGCAAGGTAAGAGATTGAAAAAATCCCCCGACCCCCCCCCCCCACCCCCCACATAAAACAAACCAGAAAACATTAACACAGACTTTTTAAAACACACTAAAAATAACAAAAAAAGACATAAAGACCGTTGGTGATCACCAACAATGTTCCGACTACAGATTTCATCACACATCCTATAGAATCAAAACCTGAACTAAAACTTCCACACAGTCTGGGCAAACCCCTACATTGCGAATAAAATGGACAGGGACGATGTAACCATATTCTACATTGTTCAAACTCAAATCAAGTCAGTTGCTACTACAGCAACGGTGGAACAAGTTATCCAAATACGCCCACTCAGGTCACGTCACAGTTGTTAAATATGGACATTAATATATGCATTCTTTCAACTGTTATATGATGAAAATAAAGATCAGTCCTTATCCCAATTCTCTGATTTTTGCTTCACGCTGTTGATCCAGGATGCCCAAACAGAAACCCAAGAAAACAATTGAGGTAACTTTGTCGAGTTCAGACATTTTAGTTTAGTTTAGTTTATTGTCACATTTACCGAAGTATGGTGAAAGGCATTTGTTGCGTGCTAACCAGTCAGCAGAAAGACTATACATGTTTACAATCGAGCCATCCACAGGATACAGATAAATGATACAGATGCATGGTAAAGGGAATAGCATTTAGTGCAAGATAATGTTCAGTCAAGTCCAATTAAAGATAATCCGTGGGCCTCCAATGAGGATGATAGTGGCTCCAGTTGTCGATAGAATAGTTCAGTTGCCTGATAACAATGGGGAAGACATTGTCCCTAAATCTGGAGGCATGCATTTTCAAACTTCTATACCTCTTGCCTGATGAGAGACAGGAGAAGAGAGAGTTTCTGGGGAAAGACACATGCTTGATTATGCTGCTGGCCTTGCCAAGGCAACGTGAAGTCTACAGAGTCTACAGAGTGATTTAGGCCATTTGGAAAAATGGGCTGAAAGATGGCAGATGGAGTTTAATGCTGATAAATGTGAGGTGCTACACCTTGGCAGGCCAAATCAAAATAGGACGTGCATGGTAAATGGTAGGGAATTGAAGAATACAGTTGAACAGAGGGATCTGGGAATAACCGTGCATAGTTCCTTGAAGGTGGAATCTCATATAGATAGGGTGGTAAAGAAAGCTTTTGGTATGCTAGCCTTTATAAATCAGAGCATTGAGTATAGAAGCTGGGATGTAATGTTAAAATTGTAGAAGGCATTGGTGAGACCAAATCTGGAGTATGGTGTACACTTTTGGTCGCCCAATTATAGGAAGGATGTCAACAAAATAGGGAGAGTACAGAGGAAATTTACTAGAATGTTGCCTGGGTTTCAACAACTAAGTTACAGAGATAGGTTGAATAAGTTAGGTGTTTATTCTCTGGAGCGCAGAAGGTTAAGGGGGGACTTGATAGAGGTCTTTAAAATGATGAGGGGGATAGACAGAGTTGATGTGGACAAGCTTTTCCCTTTGAGAATAGGGAAGATTCAAACAAGAGGACATGACTTCAGAATTAATAGACAGAAGTTTAGGGGTAACATGAGGGAGAACTTCTTTACTCGGAGAGTGGTAGCGGTGTGGAATGAGCTTCCAGTGGAAGTGGTGGAGGCAGGTTCGTTGGTATCATTTAAAAATAAATTGGATAGGCATATGGATGAGAAGGGAATGGAGGGTTATGGTATGAGTGCAGGCAGGTGGGACTAAGGGAAAAAAAGTTGTGTTGGCACGGACTTGTATGGCCAAGATGGCCTGTTTCCGTGCTGTAATTGTTATATGGTAATATGGTTATTATATGGAAGTGTGGATGGAGTAATTAGAAGGGAGGTTGGTTTGTGTGATGGTCTGGGCTGCGTCCACAATTTTCTGCAAATTTCCTGCAGTCTTGGATGGAACTGGTTCCAAACCATGCCGTGATGCATCCCAATGAAAGTTTCCTACGGTGCATCTATAGTAGTTGGTGAGAGTTGGCGGGGACATGTTGAACTTCCTAAGCCGCCTAAGGAAGTAGAGGCATTGATGTGTTTTTTTAGACATTGCTTTGATATGGCTAGTCCAGAACTATATGGTGCTGACATTCATTCCTAGGAACTTGAAGCTTTCAACCATCGACACTTCAGTGGTCTATATAAAACCACACATTGAAGAGATTATCTCTATATCATGAACCTTACAAGTCACAGATTTAACTTTTATTTCCTTCAATTATCTAGAAGATTAAATAGCATTTTCTTATCTTGTGTAATATTGTGCTCTTTGTAGCACAAAAATATTTGTATTGGTATTGAAACAATTTGATTTTACTTAGATGTGAAGGTTGTAATTCAATTGAAGCACAGCTCTTACATGCAACAATTAATTTTATTTGAGGTGGTGAACTGTCACCTTGAAAACTGTTTATTGTCCTTCTGTTGAAGGTTCTCTCTCAGTGGTGTTGGACAGGCAATTACAATATTTAGACCCAGTGGTGATGAAGTATCGGCAATATCTTTCAAAGTCGGGATTATGTGCTACTTGAAGAGAAACCTTCAGGTAGTAGTAATCACACACGCCTGTTGCTTCTGTCTTTCTTGATGCCATTGCATGAGGTTTGGTGAAGGGCTGAAGGAATATCCTCTGCGAGTAACTGGAGTGCATTCTGTAGGTGACATGTAACTGCAGCCATTATGGCTGGTGGTGGAGGGATTGAATGTTTAGGCTGGTGAGTTTATTACCAATCAAGTTGGCTGTTGTGACCTGAATGGTGATGTGTTTCTTGAGAGCTGCATGCATCCTGGCAAGAATACACATTGCACACTACACACTATCACATTCCTCATTTATTTTCAATTATACTTAAAATGCCACAGAAAGAAATCGAATGGTCTTATAGTCCATGTTGGCTCTAAGGGGGGAAATTAGTCCCAATCCTCCAATTCTCTATTTCCCTGTAATCCGACAACGTTCTTTCTTGCTCATGGTCATCAACCCGTTGGAATTCATCAATGGAATTAATTGCCACAGACGGCTGTGGAGGTCAAATCAATGGACACTTGTAAGTTCAAGACTGACAGATTCATCAATAGTAAGGGTGTCAGGAATTATGGGGAGAAGGCAGGAGAATGGGGTTGAGAGTGAAAGATCGATCAGCCATGATTGAACGGCGGAGTAGACTTGATTGGCCTAATTCTGCTCCGAGAACTCATAAATTTATGATCTCCCTTTGAATTGTTTTTGGCATTAATGTACACTATAACTTGCCGATATCAATTAACCTACCAGCATATGTTTAGAATGTGAACAGAAACTGGGAGACCTGTAGTAAAACACGTGATCACAGAGGGATTGTACAAACTGCAGATGGCACCAAGGTCAGGACTGAAGCTGAGTCTTTGGTGCTTTGAGGTAGCAGCACGGACTGCTGTACTGCCATGCCATTTGCTTGTGATGTTTTGATGATGAAAAGGCTATGGTGTGTCAGGAGGTGAATTATTTACCACAATATATTCATCCTCTGACCTGCTCTTGCAACCCCAGTCAGTGGTGACCCCCCAGTTATTGAAGTAGGGAGATTGGACAAATGGCAATGTGTGATGAGGATAGGTGTTTAGACTCTCTCTGGTTGGATTAGTTCATTGCGACGCAAATATTACTTGTGACTATCAGCCCATGCCAGCTAGTTGTATAGGTCTTGTGGCATTGAAAGACCTGGACATCAGCAATTGTCTGTTTATTTTTTGAGGAGCTGCAATTGAAATGTAATAGTTTTGAAATACTGGAGCAATGGAAATGAACATTGTATTATCATCAATGAATTACCTTTGATCTAGTGGTGGAAGGAAGGTCAGCTGATGAGCATTGACCCTGCAACCCTGTCCTATACTGGCCTGGGTGGATTGACTTCTGACAACAGCAAAATCTCTGTGCAAGTTTTGATTCCGAACATTGGAGTTTGTCACCTTACTCTTTATGCTTACTTAACAACATCCAAAATGCAGGTCATATTGAGCATGGGTTAGCTCTCATTTATGTCTTGTACTTCAGGAATTGCAGCAATGCAAGTACATTAGGGACCTATGTTATTACATTTAGTAGGCATGGAAATGAACGTGCAGGGCATGTTGACTAATTTAGTTTAACTAAATATGACCTGCATTTTGGAAACAGGCCCTACGGCCCACCGGGGCCACACCGACCATTGATCACCCGTACATATTAGTTCTATGTCATCCCACATGCAAACTTCACACATACAGAACCTAAGGCCAGGATCAAACGCGCGTATCTGGCACTCTGAGGCAGTAGGTCTATGAGCTGTACCACTGAGCTGCTGACAATCTGTGAGCAGAAATCACAATAACTAATCACCAGTGAACAACAAGCCTATTAGCTAAAAGCAGTATTGTTTCACCACTGGAACTGATTTGCAGTAAACTTTCCTGTAAGGAACACGATTGGAAAAATGGAGGCTGAGGCATGTTTGCACTTTCACTGGTAGGGCTGAATGCCAGGACTGTGGTATGGAGCCTGTTCATCTTTCTTATCCTTGTTTCATCTTGATCCACCGAAAACTAATTACTAGATTTAAGCTGTTTAAAAATCAAATTTACTTTGACAGTAAATGCAATACCAGGAACAGCACATAATAATTTCAATCCCAAGAAAGTCAGATATCATCTAGAACTTTGCATAAATTCTGAGCAGTGCACTTTGGGAAGCATAACAAGGCTCCAGAGAGAGTGCAGAGGAGGATTACCAGGATGACAGTGTGAATGAGGAACTTCATGTGGAAAGACTGAAGAAGCTAGGATTGTTGTCTTTTGTCCAGAGAAAGCTTATGAAACCAATAGAGGCATTTAAAATGATAAATCGTTTTGATAAAGCATGTAGAGAGTAAGTATGTTCGCAGTACTGATTGGTAATGCTAGATTTAAAATAATTGTCAAAATCATTGGAGGGGAAATGAAGAGGAATTGCTTTACACAGAGTGTAAGATCGCACGATACCTGAGAGAATGAATGCAGCAGTAACTTGTAATTGGCAATTGGACATAGTCTTTGAGGGAAATATTTTGGCAGTGCTGTGCCACGGTGCAGGCCTAAGTTGAACAGTTCTTTCAAAAAGTTAACCCAGGCATGTTAGGCCAAATTACCTCCTTTTGTGCTGAGAGAGTCCATGAACATGTATTGCTTTTCCAAAAATGGCGCTTTCAATTCAGAAACCAGACTGGTTGTCCACACTGTCGGTCACCACATGCGAGCGACATATGAGCTGCAACGGTGCCAAAACCTGGTGGCGTCTGCAAAAAGATCACAGTTTAATTGCATATGTGACAAATAAAGCACCATTAAACCATTGCACTATTGAATCATTCAACATAGACAAGCACCAAGATGTCTAAGATGATGTCTAGAGAATATCTAGTCAATATTTTTAAGCAAGATCCAATTACAAGTGAAACATACTTGAATGTTTGCCTTCAACAGTCAGGGAAGTCACATTTGCAGTATTATGTGCAGTTTTGGTTATCACTCTATAGGAAAGATGTGGAAGCTGGAGAGGAAACGGAATAGATCCCGACCCGAAACGTCTCCTATCCATATTCTCCAAAGATGCTGCCTATCCCACTGAGTTACTCCAGCACCTTGTGTTCTAAGTAAGATTCCAACATCTAGAGTTTCTTGTATTACCAGAATAGTCCTGGATTGATGGGCTGAAGGGCTAGTAACTGTGCTTTCTATGTTACATGTTATCTGGTTAACAACAGGTTTAGTGATGTAGCTCAACACTGGCTTGACCATATTCGGCACGATCAGGCCTCTGTCTCATCTGTCAAAATTGACTACTATTGAAGAACATATGGAAAGCATAGATAGCCCCTTATCATCTTTCCATTAATAAAAAAACAATTTCCTTAAGCTTTTAGCTTTGCCTCTTATATCTACAACTACACCAATGTGCAAAGAGCTCACAGACTTTGTTTCTTCTTTTTTATTATGACTGCAAGGATCTATTCAGCGCTTTAATATTCTATCTTCCTTAAAAAATCCCGTTTCCACTCCTGATCTGAAATCACATCTTTCCCTAGTTGTTTTCTTATTTCCCTTCTGTCTTGTGCATTTTCCATTCTATACCATTCACACGAAACTCCTAACCACCCAGTTTGTCTTCTTGACTGCCATATCAGTTAACAATGTGAATTATTTTCTCAAGTACACTGATCTTCCTCATCAAAGGTGCCATTGCCCTCTCCTCAAAATAACAACCATCATCCAGTAAGCAAATGCATCGCATCAATTTTCCTTTCCTCTCCAAAATGTTTGAATGATGTGTGAACCTAACTTCTGCCTGTGCTATAGCAACAAGTGCCTCTATCAAAGGTATAATAGAATTTCTTTTGGTTCGGTGTGGGAATGCAAACATCTAGTGCGAAGTCCAAGAAAGTGGATATGTCTGGAAATTGAACACACGCCCTAGGTGTTCATTTTGTGCAAGGCATGCATTACAACTATCTTACGCATTGTAGATCATACAAATGATTGTGTCCGTGTCACTTAGCAGACTTCAAGAAATTAGTTTGGGCATTTTCATGCATAATTCCCCTTTGTGTAGCTGTACAATCAAGCCATCCACAGTGCACAGTTGATGGTTAAAGGGTACAACATTTAGTGCAAGATATAACACCGAGGTCTGATAAAGTCTGATTCAAGATAGTTCAAAGGTCTCCAATGAGGTAGATGGAAGGTCAGGACCACACTCTAGCTGCCACGAGGCCTATTCAGTTGCCAGATAACTGCTGAGAAGAAACTGTTCTTGAAACTGGTAGTGTGCATTTTCAAACTTCTCTACCGCTTGCTAGATGGGAGAGGGAAGAAGAGGGAGTTACTGGGGTGGGTGGTCCTTGATTATGCTGACGGCCTTGCCATGGCCCATTCCGTCTCCAGAGATGCTGCCTGTCCTGCTGAGTTATGCCCCTGTCCCACCGGAAACCTGAACGGAAACCTCTGGAGTCTTTGCGCCCCACCCAAGGTTTCTGTGCGGTTCCTGGAGGTTGCAGGTGGTTGCCGGAGGTTGCAGGTAGTGGAAGCAGGTAGGGAGACTGACAAAAACCTCCGAGAACCGCATGGAAACCTTGGGTGGGGCGCAAAGTCTCCAGAGGTTTCCGTTCAGGTTTCCTAAGTGGGACAGGGGCATTACTACAGCATTTTGTGTCTATCTTTGGTGTAAACCAGCATCTGCAGTTTCTTCCTACAAATTACAATGTAGTGCTGGGTACTTAAAAAAAAAATCTTTGGATAAAATCCAGGGGTGTAAAGTGGTTCTGCCCACATGATCTAAATACAATGACTGTTATATTGAGCGGTACATCTAATTTTTTCTCTCATTATGCAATTGGCTAGTTTTCACAGCCTACTTGGATGCAAGAGTGCATGACTGGTCCCAGTGCCTTACAAACAAAAAACTGTTTGTTACTTTTTCCTCCTGTGAACCTAGAAGGCTAATTAGTTTACGCATTTTACTTCTATCGTGCTTTAGCAAGGCGGCAGTGAACTTTCACCAAATTCTTTTCAGCCTTTTTCTTTTAAAAAAAAAATTCAATACCTCTTCTGACCTGTGTAGAAATGGAAGCTGCTTCTCAGTTGCTAAAGAGAGTTGGCAATGACTGAAAGTAGAAACACTTTGCTTTTCACAAGAGATACCATTACGTAAATTGCTGTAAGGCTTTGCTAACTTAGAAAATAGGTTGCAATGGATTTTATGTTATAAGTACTTTGCTGCCGCCGCTAATGGACACTACAAATTTAAGTACTTTTAAGATCATACTAGACCATGTGCGGACCCATTGGAGGCATTTGTAAAGTAGAAGGAAATTTACCCATGGAGCCGTTGAGTCTCCTTTGTGAGGCCAGGCAAATAAACACAAAAAGAAAACATGGCGATTTAAAAAAATAAATTAAAAAATTGTGACGTCATTGTGATGTCGTACGCTGCAGTCACTTCCCAAACCACAATTAATTCCCCTTTCCATTCCCACACTGGCCTTTCTGTCCTGGGCCTCCTCCATTGTCAGAGTGAGGTCAAATGCAAATTGGAGGAACAACACCACATATTTTGCTTTAGCAGCTTACAACCAAGTGGTATGTATTTTGATTTATCTAACTTCAAGTAATCCTTGCATCCAACTTTCTCCATCCTTCCCCCACCCAAGTAGTACGAGCTTCAAAGTCGTCTTGTTGAGTTTCATTGTGTAACTCGTTTTCACTGAGCGCACAGCTAACAATGGCCTGTTTCCTTTATCATCGTTACTTTTTGGCATATCTTTCATTCATTTGTTCTATATCTCTCTATATCACCATCTACATCTCTCGTTTCCCTTTCCCATGACTCTCAGTCTGAAGAAGGGTTTTGACCCAAAGTGTCACCTGTTTTTCACCACAGATGCTGACTGACCCGCTGAGTTACTCCAGCTGTTTGTGTCTATCTAAAGCAATAACAGCGTTCATTTATGCAGTGCCAATGTAAAATAGCAGATGCATCCCAAGACATTTCACAGGAGTGGTAGCAAACAAGTAAAGGGTGGCTCTGAACCACATAATGAATAGCACTATAGGCTTATCAAAAAATGGTTTGGAAGGAACATCATAAAGGAGGAATGAGATGGGGTTGAGATTTAAGAACAGAATTCCAGATTTTTGGGCAGGTGGCAATGATAGAGATTAACATGGAGGATGAACAAAGAGATCAGAATATCTTGGACTGCAGATTATAGAGATAGGGACAGGCAAAACTATGAAGATATTTGAAAACAGTAATGAGAGTTTTTGAATCAAAGTGTTGCTTAATTAGGTCAAATATGAGAGGGCAAAGCTATAGGATCAGAGAGGAAAGCTTAAAGGAGATATGTGAGATAGGTTTTTTATACTGAGAGTGGCAGGTGCCTGGAACACTGTGAGGGGTGGTGATGGAAGCAGATATGATAGTGGCACTTAAGAGAATACTAGATAGGCAGTAAATGGAGGGATATTGATCATGTGCAAACTGGAAGGACTTGGTTTATTTGGCATCATGCTTGGCATCATGGGGCATAGGGTTGTATCCACCACACAATGTTCAATATTCATGGTTCTATCCACCACACAAATAGCAGAGTGCAAGATGGTGCCTCACCACCAGGGTCATTAATTAAAGTGGGCATGAAATGCTGGCATTGTCAGTATCAGTCATTTTCTGTGAAATTTAAGTCCAAACTTTCAGCAATGCAGCAAAACTTTGTAACGGTTTCCTTGATTCTTGAGACTTAGATTTAGTAATAACAGAAGTATTATTCGGTATCATGACTGACACTTTCCCCTTTCCCAAAGCACAGTCGAGCTTTGATGCACAATATTACATTTCATTTCTTGCAGTATTGATATGACAACCGATTTCTGTTCATTTCACTCAATCAAATTGTTGTTTTCATTGCTTGGTTTTCTAATCTCATTTCAATAAAATGTCTGAGATCATGAGTTTGCTGTAAATCTCAGCATGTAGCAGGTTTTCATCAATGTGTGGGTAGATAGAGCTTTTGAATAAGGCCAGTAATATTTTGGACTTAACAGATATGGGCAAAGAGTAAAAGAGTAAAGAAGTAATGATGGATGTGCAGAGGAAACCAGACAATATTGTGCAATTTTGGACTTCTTATATTAGAAAGGAGATTAAGGTCATAGTGAGTATATAAACCAGGTTCACCAAGATGAAGCCTGGGAACAAGATTGTAGTTCTGAAAAGAGAGTTCAGATATGTTAAATACCTCCTTGAGAGAAAAGGTTAACAAGGGATTGAATGGACATTTTTAAATGTATTAAGGACTTTGACAGAATGAGCAATGGAATACTTTATTTTTCACAGGTTGGGAAATCGTTGATGAAGGGTCTTCAATTGTCATGACGAGAATACAGATAGAGGTTATGAACAAATGTCTGGCAGGGAATGTCTTGTTAAAGGAAATGGTTGAGGTAAGCTTTGCTTCTTACTGAGGAAAAAAAAAAATTTGATACCTGGGGAGAATATATAGGACGGGAAAAGAGTAGAATTGCAATATTAGTTAAGTATTTTTTTAACCAAATAATCAACACATAACAGATGAGCCAATTATCTCTTCCCGTGCTGTAAACTAACTTGATTCTTTACTAAATTATTCCACTGTTATTTTTGTTTGTGAAAGGTTGCCACTAGCGGTGCAGTATTTATTTAATCAAGTATTTACGTATTCACAGCAGTAAGCTCACATTTACCAAAACATTTCTCAATAAATGATTGTGAGTCTGCTATCCATGAGTAAGGATCACACGACTGCAGAAATGTCATGGGAGCTCTGTTTTAGACAACTTTCCTAGGGAAAATAGTTGAAAGTGAGTTCCAATTAAATATTTGAAATTTAAATCAAATAGTGCAAAAGTCTTTTTAGAAAGCATGGATAAAACCAATTAATGTGCGATTTGTTCATTGTCATAGTTGTTTTGCTGAAGTCTGCGAACACAGAACAATTTGTTAGCCTATCTTGACATTTAATTATCATCTCACACTGCAGACCTGGATACTTTTTAGTGGTTGCCTGGCACAGATCCTGCCCTTGAATTGGGAACAGATGGAAATAACTTAAGAAAAGGAGAGGAAACAAAGTCAACTGCAAGGGCAAACATTTTGGTCGACTTATGAAGTTAGACTTGAGGAATAAACTATTAGAAGTTAATTTATTTCACAAATGAAACATGACTCATTGATGAGGAGGAATCTTAATGTTTTCATTATGTTGCATTATTATATGAAGACATTTTATACTAATCAAATAAAGTGAATCCAGCGCATGCTCTACATCTTCAACTACTGTAAAATAAAATTGCTTTGTAAAACATGCAACTTTGGCCTCGTCTTACCAGATATTTTGTTAGTCGATGTTCAAAAAGATTTGAAATTTATGTAAAAAAACCCGCTAGCTTATTCCGAGCATCCTCTTTGTGAAAAAGTTTCCCCCTCTCATCTTAAATCTATCATCTTTAGTTTTAGACTCCCCTTCCCTGGTTAAATGACTGTGACTATCCACCTTATTTAAGCGCAATCTGATTTTATATATCTCTATAAGACATAGATCAGCTTTCTAAGCTCCAGAGAAAAAAAAGTCCCAGCCTATTCTGCCTCTCCTGATATCTCTAGCGCTCCAGTCCCAGTAACATCATATTCATTAAATTTAAGTTTATTTAGTTTAAAGATACAGAGTGGAAGCGGGTCCTTCGAGTCCATGTTGACCAACAATCACCCATACACTAGTTCTATCCTACACACGGGCCAATTTGCAATTTACAAAAGCCAATTAACCTACAAACCTGCACATCTTTAGAATGTGGGATGAAACCAGAGCACCCGGAGATAACCCACACAGTCACAGGGAGAACATGCAAACTCCGTAGAGACAGCACCCGTGGTCAGGATCGAACCCAGGTGTCTGCCGCTGTCCAACAGCAGCTCTACCATTGAACCACTGTGCCGCCCAGGGAAGCATTCCACTTTACAGGATAGAAGGAAAACCTTCATGAGGACTTTAGTATAATCTCAGGGCAAAGTTAAATGCAATTAACATTAATTGAATCTGCTTTGTTTCTTATTTTAATTCAGCGTAAATTTTGAATGTGCAAGAGCTGGCTGCTCTTGAAAAGGAGGCGCAGTCGTCTTTCTTACAGTTTGGCTTTCCTACCAACCAATTGTTCAAGCGCTTTTGATTGCAACCAGCGCCTTAATTTAGTTCAACAAAGAAACTGACAAGTTACTAAAGAACAGTTAAAAGTGAAGTTGCTCCAGACTCAGCTATGCCAGAGTCAATGGGTCTGGCATTAATGATGATACTTTATTGTCACTTGTACCTAGCTAGGTGCTGTGAAATGTTGTCAATTTTGCATGCAAAGTACACAAAGAATCGTCTCAAAGGCACCAACATCGTTACAAAAAGTGATCAGCCCTTCTTCTTCCCCCCCCCCCCCCCCCCCCCCCCCCCCCCCCCCCCCTTATTCTCCCCACCGGGGTCTCCCTCCCCCCCCCCCCCCCCCCCCCCCCCATCAGGTTCCTCTTTGTTCTCAGCAGCCCCACCACACTGTGTCCCCCTTTGTTGCTGGGGCACAGTTTGTTCTTGGCGCCCCCCCAATGCTGGGTCCCACTTTGTAAGCATTGGCTTTTTAGTAACACTAGAATTCACAGAGCTAGGGTGTAAGTCGGTCCTCTTTGAATGTAAGGGATTAGCTACGAAGAGCATGGAATATTCCCAAAAGTTATGTACCAGTGCCAGCTTTTGCTATTATGTTTGATCCATTATGAATCTCTATAACCATTTTTGGTTAAAGTGATGTGGCAACTCCAGGGAAACTTTTTTTCAATCTCTTACCTTGCCGGAGATGCGATTGTTTTCCGGATCGTATCTCCGGTCGCTCTGCTGCCTAACATCATGGAGCTGGGAGACCTTGCTCGGGACTGACATAGCTTCACCGCGGGGCGTGGATTTACCATTGGAGCCGATTCCTTGTCTGGGATCTATGCTCCAACCACGGCCTGCGGACTTTAACATCAAGGAGCTCGCAGTCTCGGGAAGTGACTGACGTCGGGAAGCTCCAATACTGCACGACATTCGACTAGCTCCGACCCGGGGTAGATCGCCCGGCGCGGGGGAGCTGAGATTCACCCCCAATGCAGGAGCTTGATCGCCCCGACGAGGAGGCCCGCCACCGGCTACAGGTGTAAGAGGTTGAACTGTTGGAGGACAAAGAAGGGAAGAGATTGAACTTTTTTTTGCCTTCCATCACAGTGAGAAATGTGGAGGAGTCACTGTGGTGGATGTTTATGTAAATGTATTTTGTGTGTTCTGTGGCAAATCAAATTCCTCCTATGTTGCAAAGCATACTTGGCTATCTGCCAATGCCTTCCCTCCTTTCCTGCATCACCCTGATATGGTAGGAACTGCTATGAAACTAACCACAGGTGCTAATGTGAAATACAAATCCAGTAACATCCACTTTTTTTGTGAAAGCCATTAAATAAATCATTTCAGCCAACTAGGCTACAGAACTTGAAGGCAATGGTTTTTGGAAATCTGTGCGATCCACTTCTCCAGCCACAGTGCATTCAGAAAGTATTCGGACCTCTTCACTTTTTCCACATTTTGTTATGTTACAGCCTTATTTGAAAATGAATGAATTTTTTTTTTATCATCAATCTACACACAATACCCCATAATAAAAAAAGTGAAAACAGGTGTTTAGAAGTTTTTGTAAAGTAATTAAAAAGAAATAACTGAAATATCACATTTACATAAGTATTCAGATGCTTTACTCAGTACTTTGTTGTGGCACCTTTGGCAGCGATTACAGCCTCAAGTCTTCTTGGGTATGACACTACAAGCTCGGCACACCTGTATTTGGGTAATTTCTCCCATTCTTCCCTGCAGATCCTCTCAAGCTCTGTCAGGTTGGATGGGGTGCGTCGATGCGCAGCTATTTTCATGTCCCTCCAGAGATATTCGATCGGGTTCAAGTCCAGGCTCTGGCTGGGGCACTCAAGGACATTCACAGACTTGTCACAAAGCCGCTCCTGCATTGTCTTGGCTGTGTGCTTAGGGTCATTGACTTGTTGGAAGGTGAACCTCTGCCCCAGGCTCTGAGAGCAGGTTTTCATCAAGGTTCTCTCTGTACTTTGCTCCGTTCATCTTTCCCTCGATCCTGGCTAGTCTCCCAGTTCCTGCCGCTGAAAAACATCCTCACAGCATGATGCTGCCACCACCATGCTTCACCGTAGGTATGTAATTGGCCAGGTGATGAGCGGTGCCTGGTTTCCTCCAGACGTGACGCTTGGCATTCAGGCCAAAGAGTTCAATCTTGGTTTCATTAGACCACCAATCTTGGTTCAATCTTGGTTTCATCATGTGCCTTTTACCAAGGAGTGGCTTTCGTCTGGCCACACTACCATAAAGGCCTAATTGGTGGAGTGCTACAGATATAGTTGTCCTTCTGGAAGGTTTAAAATAAGACTGTAACATAACAAAATGTGGAGAAAGTGAAGTGGTCTGAATACTTTCTGAATGCACTGTACATTTGTGGCACTAAAGAAGAATTCCTGCCCAGGCTGTACATACAAATATTCAGGTTGTATCTAGGTTGTACATGTAAAATGGTTCTTGTGATCAATTTCCTGATAACAATTTTAAGCTACAATTTCTGTACAAAATCAAAGATAGGGTGGTACAGTAGTGTAGCTGACAGAGCTACTGCCTCACAGTGTCAGAGACTTAGGTACAATCCTTACTGAAATGCTGTCTGTTGAGTTTGTCCATTCTCCCTGTGACTGCATGGGTTTCTGCCGGGTGCTCCGGTTTGCTTCCACATCCCGAAGACATGTGGGTTTGTAGGTTAATTGGCTTCTGTAATTTGCCCTTATTGTGTAGGGAGAGTGTAGAACCAGGGTGGTTCTACACTTTCCTATCAGTGTACCTGCCCTACTACTTCTATATTCAACAAGTAGCTTGACAATTTGAATCCATTTATATCTGACACCTATCCATGTCAGAACTACAGTATCACCTGTTTTGTAACAGAGGTGTTAATTTTTTTTATCACCAATTTTAAAAATTGATTTTATCTCTGTTTATTCATCGTTAATATGTGTAATTTATGGAACTTAAAAACATTTTGCATGATCTCTGATTAGTTGGTAACATTTTCTCAATAACTTTTAAAATCTCTGTCATGCTTCAGGAGGGTAGTGTGCCTGGCATTTTAAATAGATGAAGACTGCAAATGACGCTGTTCAAGAGAAAAATTGGTACTTCACACCACCTGGCCATGTCAATTTTGTCACTGAGGCAGGTCAATGCAACTCTAATTAGAATTTGCACAAACTGTTAAATTCTTTATCTGCAGCCAGATTTCTTTCATGAATGTGGAGATTTATTTTCTGTCTGGAAAGTGTTGAGGAGAGTCAAATCTAATCTGTGAGCAAATCCACCCATCAATCTTATTGGTGGGACAGTTGTACAGCAGGAGAGTTACTGCCTTACAGCGCCAAAGATCCGGGTTCGATCCTTACTATGGTTGGTGTCTGTATGGAGTTTATACGTTCTCCCTGTGATCGCGTGAGTTTTCTCCGGGTGCTCTGGTTTCCTCCCACATGCTGGTTTGTAGGTTAATTAGCTTCTGTAAATTGCTCCTAATGTGTAGGATAGAACTAGTGTACGGGTGCTCGTTGGTCAGCCGTGATACAGTGGGCCGAAAGGCCTGTTTCTGCTCTGTATCTGTAAGCTAAACTAAACTAATCTGATCCTCACAAGCAAAAAACATGTTTGTTATTTAGAATTGACTGAAACACAAATAGCAAAAAATTCTGATAGGTGCAAGTGCAAACTTGTCAGTGACATTATGGCTGCTGCTGAAGAGAAAGAGGCATCAGAAGAAAGGGGGTGAGCGCCTTATGTCAGCCTGTGTGATATGGAGACCCTGGTGCACAAAATGTATGCCGAGTGAACTCCTATGGTCTGGGGAACTAGGAGGCTTGCCAGAGCAATCATTCAAAGAGACCAAGATGGGACAGGCATGAGTGATGTTAGCCAGGAGGAAAAATGCCTGGCACTATGGATCAACAGATGATAGATTGTCATGACCTCGCTGATTCATGACCTACATATATACATACAGGCACACACAAATTGTTATTCCATCAACCGTCTCCTTGAACACCACCTCCTCTACACCAAATATCCTCATACTGCCAATTCACCCATAAACTATTGACTGTTACTCCCTCCAAAGGCATGATAATGAAACATTTACCTTCATATCCTGCACTTAGGCTGAGTCAGTCAGGAAAAAGGAGCGGGGGAACAGGGAGGTCACCCACACAGGAGGGAGGGGGGGGGCTCCTGAATTCAATGATCACCACATATCCAGGCGACCATCGTGCAGTTAATGGGCAGATGGACTACCAACCCCAAACCAATTCCACTCATTTGCAGTCCATTTCCAGGTACGTTTGCAAACCATTTTGTTATGATTGCTACATCCCCCACCTCACCCCTTACCATTTTGTTCTGACCTGCTGCATCAGCAGAAAGGCATTTTAGTCACAATTTACAATAGCAACTGTTTCGTGTTTTGCCCGTGCAGCATAGCTGGACAGGGCACATTGTTTCCCTTTCCCAGAAGATGAAGGCAATGAAAAGGTAGAATGACTAGGAGTGGGCACTAGAGGAAGAGGACATGGAGAGGAATAAGGAGGGGCTACTGAAAGGTGAGGAGGAGGAAGGAAATGATGATCATAGTAATATAAACTGCTTAATTAATACTGGTTAATAGGGAACTAAGACTGGACGGTAATTAGATTTTCAGAAGGCACATAAGGTGACAGATTTAAAGCTCTGACGTACAGAGAGATCCATGTGTCCAGATGCATAATTCACAATAGGTCAGTATCCAACTGCACAAGTACAAAAGCTAATTGAATATTATATTTAATTATTAGGGGAATTGATCATGAAAGTTGAGATTTTTCAGTTATGGTAAGACATTGACAGGACCACATTTGGAATACTATGTAGACACAAGGAACTGCTGATGCTGGGATCTTGAGCAAAACACAAAGTGTTGGGGAAGGTCAGCGGTTAGGCAGCACCTGTGAAGGGAATGGACAGGCAAACCTTTGGGTTGGGACCCTTCTTTAGACTCTGCAATGTTTTGTGTTGGGGCCCTTCTTCGGATGTTTCTTTGAGTCTGAAGACGGGTCTTGACTCGAAATGTCACCTGTCTATTCCTTCCTCAGATGCTGTCTGACCCGCTGAGTTCCTCCAGCACTTTGTGTTTTGCTCTAGATTATGATGAACTGTTTTGGTCATCTTATTTAAGGAAGAATGTTAATGCATTGGAAGCATTTCAGAATACATTTGGTAGACTAATACCTGGAAAGGGCAGGTCTTATGAGGAAAGCTTGGACAGGCTAGTCCTGTAACTTCTAGAGTTTAGAAGAGAAAGAGGGGCTTATTAAAACATTTTAAATGCCAAGGGGTTTTGTTGGGAAGTGTGTGGAGAGAATGTTTGTATTTATGGGAGAATCTAGGATGAGGGAATCGTGGTTTAAAAGTAAAGGATTGGCCATTTAAGACATAAAGTGGAATTAAAAAAAAAATTTGAGACACAATTATGTTTGGAGCTCTCTTTCTCAAAGGGCGATGAAAGAGGTCAATATTTTTGAGGTAAAGATAGATAGAATCGTGATAGGCAAGTTACAGTCAGATGAGCCACAATCTAACTGAATGACAGAGCAAGCTCAAGCAGGTAAGTGAACATTCGTGCTCCCAAATCATTTGTTTGTAAAACTATGACTCGTTGTATCTGAAACTGTATACCACCAGTTCAGAGACAGGCAGACACTCACAACTATGTATACACAAAAAATGCTGGATAACTCAGTGGGACAGGCAACGCCTCTAGAGAGAAGGAATGGGTGACGTTTCGGGTCGAGACAACTTCTTCAGACAGGGTCTCAACCTGAAATGTCACCCATTCCTTCTATCTAGAGATGCTGCTTGCCCTCCAGTATATATTTGTGTCTATCTTGGGTGTAAACCAGCATCTGCAGTTCGTCTTACACTCACAATTAGGTGTTCGGGCTGACTGGAGGAGAGAACCACAGAAAGCCCAGATGAGAACGACGTGATGATTTCAAGTCAATGAATTAAAAAATGGTGAATATGTTGTCACGTCTAACTGAATGCGTGAGATGGAGTCCATCTCCATGCAGGAGGTTCTACAGAACCAGAAGACCATGATTGCCACTATTCCACAAGTATTTGACGCAATTGAATTACACAGTGCCTATTGCTTCAGACTCAGGCCACAGACGCAGAGGCCACACAAGGTATTTTTCGCATCCTTGTGGTCTGATCCAGGCAAGATCTCTGGTTTATGCTACATGGGCGTAACTTGTAGTTTTAAAGGAACAGGGAAATACCACCATGGAAAAGCTTGACACCATCAGAGAGTATGCAGGGTAATTGCTGGCCAGTGTGGAATCAGGCTGAAGGGCTTATTTCCATGGTGTATCTCTAAAGTCTAGAGTCTAAATCGCAAAGCTAAGAAGTGCCTTGTGTAAACACATTGCTGCTCTCAATGGAGATTGAGATGGTATCCATGGTTGACCTGGTATTCTCCAGGAACAAGAGGATTCAGCTGCTGCGTAATCGGCGAACTGGTGCTGATAATGCTGAGTGCTGTCCTACAAGAGCAAAATGCTGGAAACCATAAACATGTCACATTGCCACAAGAGCTGACATATGGCATATATGAACATGCTGAAGCAGATAGATCCGCCCAAACTCATCCATCTCTTCACTGTGAGGAGAGTCCTGAAGTTGTGGACAGAGCTGACTGTAAGGAGTTAAATGAGCACTAAAAGATCCTCAACACCTGTGACACAGGGAGGCCAACAGAAAATGCTACCAGGGAAAGAGGGGGTGGTACAGTGGTGCAGCGGGAGAGTTGCTGCCTTACAGCGCCACAGACCCAGGTTCGATCCTACTTCGGGTGCTGATGTTTGAAGATTTTATGTTCTCCTTGTGACTGTGTGGGTTTTCTCCGGGTGCTCCGGTTTCCACCCACATTCCAAAGACGTGCAGGTTTGTAGGTTAATTGGCTTCTGTAAATTGACCCTAGAGAATGGGATAGAACTAGTGATCGCTGGTCGGGCGGACTCAGTGGGCCAAAGAACCTGTTTCCATGCTGTAGTTCAAAATTAAACTAATCGCAAATGCTCAAAATATGCAGCAAGTAAGGCAGACATCTTAGTTTTTAAAGCAAACGACCTTATATCTGATGACCTTTAAGTTAGGTCTGTCAGCAGACGCAATTCCAATTCCAGAGGTTTAAAATAGTGGAGCAGTTTGGGTGCAGGCAAAACATTGTACTATTCCCCTGGGAGGTCACTTGGCATACTGAGGCCGGCTATTGATGTATGTCCTAATGGGGGCACAAAGCCATGTTCCTCAATAGCTATTCAGACATGCTGCATAGCTAGCAATCCTCGAGCACTCCTTTAATTGGTCATGGGCAGCTGTCTGCAAGTAATTGCAGCAAACTTTCCAGATGCTGCCCAGCCAATCCCTCAAACCATCCTCCCTTCCATTGACTCCATTTACACTTCACACTGCCTCAGCAAGGCCAGCAGCATAATCAAGGACGGGTCGTACCCTGGCCACTCCCTCTTCCTCCCTCGGGCAAAAGGTACAGAAGTGTGAAAATGCACACCTTCAGATTCAGGAAGTTTCTTCACAGCTGTTATCAGGCAACTGAACCATCCTACTGCAAGTAGAGAGCAGTGCTGAACTACTGTCTATCTCATTGATGACTCGGTTATCTTTGATCAGACTTTACTGGCTTTACCTTGCACTGAACATTATTCCCTTATCATGTATCTGTATTCTGTGAATGGATCGATTGTAATCAGGTATTGCCTTTCCGCTGACTGGTTAGTACGCAACGAAAGCTTTTAGCTGTACCTCGGTACACGTGACAATAAACTAAACTGAATAAAAATTAACTAAACTGAACTGGTTGGCCCATTTGGAAGCATCTTCTTGAGGGTCATCAAGAATAACTGTGTAGACAGTTTGAATAGATAGATTGCAGGATGTTGAGACATTGTAAAGTAAAGTAAGTAAAGTAAATTTTATTTATATAGTACGTTTAAATCAACTCGCGTTGAAACCAAAGTGCTTTACATAAAAGAAATAATAAAGTTTCCGTACGTCAGTAGAAAAAAATTAGAAAAAAATGACACAACACATTATAGAATTCAACATAAATGTCCCCCCACAACAGAATCAACATTTTCCACTGTGGGGAAAGGCATCAAAAAGAGCCATCTAAATCCATATATAAAGTTGTTAAATAGAAGAAGTGCAAGGGTATTTTACTTTACTGAACTACGTTACAATTTACATAATGTTTTTGTTTAATTTGCCATTGTTATAAATAATTCTCAAGACAACAGCACTCTTGAAAAACATTGTAATTTTGGGCCAGCAATGTGATTAATAGTGCAGAGATAAATTATACTGGTATGCTGCTGCTGGCATTGCCACAGGCTCTACCTTTCCTAAAATGATTATGAATGTTGTCCTTCCAGTGGCATCACTAACGTGGTGCCCATTGAATGAAAATGTCAGTAGATAAACACTGAAAGAAAAATCCTGTTGGTTTTTTAGTTCACTCTGTGCAGTGTGCATCTGGTTTCTTGATTAGTAAGGCAGGAGAATATGGTTGAGGTAAAAAAAAGATCAACCATGATCGAATGGCTGAGCACTCGATGGGCCAAACGGTCTAATTCTGCTCCTTTGTCATATGATCTTATGATTTTGTAAGGTATTTGAACATCGTACATTGAGTTCACATGCTGCACTGTCCGGATTTTAGATGTCAGACTGTTTGTTTAAATAGGCATAAATTTTAACTTAAAAATATAATTATTCCATGAATATTCTAGCTAGAAGGTTAAATTATTTATGTCAACTAATGTTATCACTAAAATGAAACACTTTGAAAATAAGCATTGATACAAAAAATACCTATGTGAGATGCATAAATTGACTTGATTTCATTGTTGAAGTTATAGATTATAGATTATTTTTATCTCCATCTCTGGACCAATCTACCATTTGGCTAACCGTGGAGAAGATTGGGTTTTGAGGTTAAGGCCTACACATTCTAATCATTGTCCTTCACTTTATTGACATTCAAAGCAAAGTAAAGCTGAACAAGGAACTGACGTCACTTGAGTTTAGAAGTTGGCAGACCATGTTGCAGTTGTTACATAAGACGTTGTGATGTCACATTTAGAGTATTGTGTTCAGTTTTGGGGCACCACATTATAGGAAAGGTATTGTTAAGTTGGAAAGGGTGCAGAGAAGATTGACAAGAATGTTGCCTTGACTCGAGAGTCTGAGATATAGGGAGAGGTTGAGCAGGCTGGGGCTCTATTCCTGGGAGCAGAGGAGGAAGAGGGGTGATCTTATAGAATGTATAAAATAATGAGTGGAATAGATTGTGTGGATGCACAGAGTGTCTTGCCCAGAATGGGGGAATCGAGAACAAAAGGCAGAGGTTTAAGATGAAGGGGGAAAGATTTTACAGAAATCTGATGGGTAACTTTTTTTGCACAAAAGGTGTTGGGTGTATGAAACGAGCTGCCAGAGAAGGTAGTTGAGACAGGGACTATTGCAATGTTTAAGAAGCAACTGGACAGGTACATGGATAGGACAGGTATAGATGGATATGGGCCAAACGCGTGCAAGTGGCAGTAGTGTTGATAGGCCATGTTGATCAGTTTGGACAAGTTGGGCTGAAGGACCTGGTTGCACACTGTATGACACTGATTCTAAGACTCGGTGAATTAAAAAGGTAGATCAGATGAGATAATTGGCTGATGGGATAATTCATCAGAAGGATGAAGACGGCATTACCAGTCAGTATTGCAGCCTTAATTATGCATGATAGTAATTTTTGAACCAATAATCTTATGCTGTTGCATAGTACTGGTGGATTCAACTTCCTGAGTAGTATGGTTGGAGCGCTTCCTTTTAGTTACCGGGAAGTATTATGTGATGGCACACCAGGTGGTGACAGACAGTTTAAAAATTCCATTGGAAAATGTTCAGCCTCATCAATGTACATCACAATAGATTTATATTGTATAGGTTGTCTGGGAAGCTTCAAAAGAATGTTTTTATTTTTGGTCTATACTGCATCAATTTTTTGTGCTGAAATTGCTCTTTCATGCAATCATTGATTGTTCAAATAGTGTTGAGCAACATGTGGGAAAACAGTTTATAACAGATCATGAAATGATATAACAATTTGGCCTAGTATTTTCATCAAATCAACCATGTTGCGTCTTTGTGTTTAATTTCCCTATTTTCTAATTTGAGTAAATTTAAAGCAAACACTCTTGTACATAGATAACATAGATAATTGTCTATCCGCTGAGTGGATAGCACGCAACAAAGGCATGTCACTGTATCTCGGTACACGTAACAATATGCTAAACTAAACTAAACTAAATAACCTGTCAACTGCACTCACATATTCATATTCAGATGTATTTATTTATCATATTTCCAAATATGCTTTAATACAGACTTTCATTTCACCTGCTTTGGCACCTTGTGGCATTACTGTGAGCGTTTGACATAATTCTGCAACTTCCACTGAAGTAACGCTTCCCATGAATTGATTATGGGTCTCAGATCTTGCAATGTTCAACCTAATGTTTCAATGGCTGCTTTGTGAGGCATTGTACATTTGTCCCAGACAATAAGTTCACAATTTTTCAGATTATTTCCCTCTGCAGTCCCCCAACCAATGTTACAGGTTGGAATCCCCACCTTTGCTTTAAAAGCAGGTTGAAAGCTGAAGTTGTAGTTTTCTGTTCATCAAAACTGTCAAAACAATGCCTGGTGACGCCATGGGCAAGGCAATTGTGTTATATCTTTGAACTTCGGTCAAAAATAGACTAATAAGAAATGTTTTTCCCATTCCACCAGTAGCAGACAGAAAATGGTTCACTGGTCAAACTGTATTGTGGAACAAAGTGCCTGTTCCTGTGCTGTACTGTTCTCTGGTCATTGTAGACAGCCTCTGTAATAGTGTCTAAGGCATTTATTTTGTATATCAGTGAACTTGATTATTTTTCTCTGATATATTTTTCTAACTGGTTTTAGTTGCAGCTCATCTCCCATAGAAACAGATTTTCAGTTTTTCTTTGTGATCAGGTATATCAAAAGTGCTTGTTCCTGGTCCACCCAAATATTTAGTACATCAAAATAGATGGTGAGAGGGGAAAGATTTAGTTGGAACCTGAGCGGCCATGCATTGCAGTCTGCACCCTTCAGTCAGCACTGTTGCTGGCCCGCTGGGAGAAGGTGGATCACTGCGAGTGCTGTGCCCTCCTGCTCTTCATATCCTTCAAACGAAGCTCACACATGAGATCAGCCTCCCTGAAATGGGTCTGAAGAAGAGTCTCAATCCGAAACGTCACGCATTCCTTCTCTCCGGAGATGCCACCAGTCCTGCTGAGTTACTCCAGCATTTTTGAGTCGATCTTCAGTCTCTCTTGTCCACTCTCACAGAGACAACAAGCACCAAGCAGGTTTCTTCGGCTCACAATACATGGGAGGGGAAAGAATGCGAGGTTACACTGTAACTGTATTTTTAGAATTAAACGAATGGCCAAATTATTTTATTAGAAAAATCGGCTAGTCTGGTGTAGAGGATTTTTGCAGTCTGCTCCCGTGAAACAACAGTACAGCAGACCGTCCGTGAGAAGTGAGCCGAGCTGTCAAGGCATTTGAACCGCTTGACATCACGCACCAAATGACACTCTTATTTATGGATAGGTCATTTTGGAAAATGTCTCCAGGGCTACACTATTCCCCAGGTCCCATAGCAGAAGCGTCCATGTCGCCGGGCTGGAAACTGGAAGTATCCCGAGCTAATTCTGCTATCACCATCATCTATTGCAACAAGTGATGGCTCCCACTGATTGTCACCGGATGCTCACGTTCTTTTTAGGATGGACGATGACAGCGATGTCAACATTTGAATAATGGAAGATGGACACAAAATAATTCAATTCCCCATATCTCTCCACTGCCCCCATGGCCCATCGGCATAGCAATATTTATACATAGAGCTCATCTGTCAGGATGGTAATTAAGACCATAAAATTGATCTTCCAGCAGATAAAAAACACAATCTAGACAAAATACGGTACAATAAAAAAGACCAGCTGATTAAACAAAAAATGACAAAAGTTGTACACCGTGAGCCTTTTCTACATTTAATGGAATTCTGGACTTAATCAATGAACACGGACAGCTGGGTAAGATTTAGCTTTCAGTGTAAGAGTTCCACATAGTGAAGATATTAAAGAGAAAGACCCTTGTCCCTGTCCTATTTCCTAGTTTATATTTAAGCGTGGGAAGTAATCCTGCCTTCTTGAATTATCAAACAAGTCAGTGGCCGTGGAGTGTTTTTGAAAGTGGGGGGGCTGAGCGATCACTGATCACAGGCCTTCAGGGTACCCAGCGAGGGAGTGGAGTGACCGAGTGGGGGGAGGGTGTGGGTGGGCCCCCCTCCCATGGTAGGGACTTTTTGAAATCTATATTACTAAAAGTCTGATCTTGACCACTTCCTGTTGTTCTGTATATTGATTTTTTTTTAAATGCTGCCACTTACGGCTGTGATTTTTTGCCCATTTTACTTAGTCCCCCTCTGCTGTGCAGGACAAGAGAATTTTTTCCATCGATGAAAAATAAAAGAGTTATTAGTGTTTAAAAAATGTTGAGATTTTCTCTCCTGAAGGCCACGCCCCTTCCAGAGGGACTATAAAACCCGGAAGTGTTGAGTACCTCAGTCAGTCTCTGCAAGATAGGGGAGTGAGAGGGTTATGTCTCTCAGTCTGAGCTGTGAATAACACTGAACACATGTCAACTAAACTGTGAATGGTTTTACTGACCTGCCAGTGCCCATAATGTGGTTTGAAAATATAGTTTGGAAATGCTAAAGGTGTGTTGCCATTGGTTTGAAAATGCTAAAGCTGTGTTGCCTTTGGTTTGTAAATGCTAAAGCTGTGTTGCCTTTGGTTTGGAAATGCTAAAGTTGCCTTACCTAATTAAAGTTGCCTTACCTAATTAAAGTTGCTTTGCCTAATTAAAGTTACCTTGCCTAATTAAAGTTGCCTTGCCAAATTGAAGTTGGCTTGTCTAATTAAAGTTGACTTGCCTGATTAAAGTTGCCTTGCCTTCTCTATAATTAAAAGTCTAATCTTGACCACTTCCTGTTTGCGTTTTATATTGATTTTAGAAAAAACGCTACCACTTACGGCTGTGATTTTTGGCCACCTTACTCAGAGTCCCACTCCGCTCATCAGATTCCGAGGATTTTTCCCATTGATGAAAAATAAAAGAGTTAATAGTGTTTTAAAAATGTTGAGATTCTCTCTCCTGTGAATCATGCCATGAAGGCCACGCCCCCTTCTGGTGGGAGGGGGAGGGACTATAAAACGCAGAAGTGTGGGCATTGCTCAGTCTCTGCAAGATGGAGGAGGGAGTGGTCACGACTCGCTGTGTTTCGTGGCCTTGCACCCTGCTTGAATTTGGTGGCCTTGCACCCTGCTTGAAGTGGTAAGATACTGCACTTGAATTTGGTGCCCTTGCACCCTGCTTGAAATGGAATTTCAAAGAAGTAGCCGTGAGTCAACTGCCAGCCCACCAGCCGTGAGTGAGTGAGCTGCCAGCACAACAGGCTTGAGTGACTGAGCTACCAGCCGAATAATACATTTGACCCACAATGTCCATACTAGCCCTCTGGAAACCAGTCCCTTCAGCCCACAACACCAATACTAGCGCTCCAGAAAGTGCGCCCCCTCCCACCCCTCCACTGGCCACCAATATTGGAATTGGTGGAGAGGTGGAATATTGCGTTGGGGGACCAGCCCTCCCGTATGATGCTGGGACCCAATGATTCCCACTTAGTCTAGTTTAATGTTTAAAATCATGTTTTCGTGCATTGTAGAAGTATGATTTCAATGTTTTTTGGTTGAAGTATTTTTAAGATATAGTGCCTACATGAGAGATAGGAGCAGGGGATTATTATTTTATTATTTTTGTTATTGCTCGACCTCCAAAACCTGGGGGATAATAATACAGGCCATCCCCCACCTCAAAAAGTGGGGGGATATCCCCCCCCCCCCCCCCCCCCGCGGGGCCCGCCCCCCCCCTCCCCTCCCCCCCCCCCCCCCCCCCCCCCAGGATCGACGCCAGTGCTTTCCACGGTACAGAAAATTTGACAAAAAATACCTTTCAATGTAGTATAATTTCATGTGCTATTTTTTTTGTTTGCAGTTGGAAAAAGGGACAAGAAATAATCATAACATTTTCTGATTTTGCAAAGTCATACAAATTATGTTTTGCTTGGGGGAAAAAAATGAGTATTTTGAAAGTATGCGTTCTCCTTTTGACGTACATTTCATTTTGATTTGAATTTAGAATCATCAAACCATGACATTAATAAAAGGGGTATATGTTTGTGGAAACATTACATTTTTTAAAGTAAGACTTTCAAGAAATCTAAAATGCATTAAAAATATACATTTCAAAGCACTGAGTCTCTGGGTGATGAAAGTTTGTCCTCATCTCATTCCTAAATGGCCTACCCCTTATTCTTAAACTATGACCCCTGGTTCTGGACTCCCCCAACATCGGGAACATTTTTCCTGCAGTTACAGTAAGTGAAAATCTAGCAGGCAAGCAGGATACTTTCTCCAACCACCCCCATTTGAAGGCCACTATTTTCCACCGCTTCTACCCAATGCTTGGTACCTCCTTCCAGCAGCCAGTGGTTGTCCTCCAGGATGCAGGAAGCCACAGACTGGTCCATGCCGGTCACCAAGGCGAATTCGGCGCAGAGACTCTCACGTCAGCGGCACAATGCCTCTGATGGCCTAGGACTCTTGCACTGGACTGCTCCATGGCCGGAGCTGCAGCGAGCGACTCACCAGCCCGCCAAACACTTGCCAGCCCCAGCTCCCCGTCGGCATCTGCTCCTGCCGCTGCTCTGCTTCCATCCCTCCCTCTGCCCCGGCTCTCCAACACCCACGACCAGGTTGCTCAGAGCACAGCAGTGCCCCATTCAAAGCCGGAGACATTGAAACATGTCTAGCCAAAAAAGTGAGGTGCGATTAGAAGTTGCACAGAGTCACAAGCTGTTCTGGCCACAAAGATGCCCAATGCATCGAACGGATAATGGTGGCATTCTCAGTTTAAGCAACTGTAAAGCCACACAGTTTGTTGAAAGAACAAATTCACAGGTGGAAGAATACTTCAAGATTGCTTGTTTAAGCTGATGATCCTCATAATCTGAATTTTGACTGCAAGGGATGTTGGTGGTAAAATGTATATATATATGCCTTGGTGTTTATTGCTCATCGTCAGCACCGCCGTGAAGTATGTTCTGCATTAAAGAAAAAAAGACAAAGTGCTGGAAAGTCCTTGGAAAACATGGTTATGCAATGTTTTGTGTTGGACGAAGGATCCCAACCCAAAACGTTGTGTATCCATGTTCTCCAGAGATGCTGCTTGACCCACTGAGTTACTCCAGCACTTTACATTTCTTTTTTGTCAACCAACATCTGCAGCTCCTTGTTTTTACATGCTCTGTATTAAAAGTTCCATGCAGAGTCAGGTAATGCTGGACTGTTGAAGGTGGTACCCCAACTTCTCCGTTAAATCCCAAAATGTATTATTTAATTTTGTTTTTTTGTTTCAAAAATATGCTTTGTAAATTGCAATTGTAATACATTGTAGAAACAAGGAAATGCAGATGCTAATTAATGCATAAAGGACACAACATGCGGGAGTACCTCAGCAGGTCAGGCAGCATCTCTGGAGAACATGAGTCTCAGTAAGGGTCTCGACCCAAAACGTCACCTATCCATGTTCTCCAGGCATGCTGCCTGACCTGCTGAGTTACTCCTCTACTTTGGGTCCATCTTTGCAATAACTCACAAGACAGATACCAACATACCCAATCTCTTCTCCAGAGTACCTTTTCAGGAGTACTTCTGAGTGCGCATTGCAACCTTCATACAAATGATGGATGGATGGATGGATCAAAAAGGAGATTTCCACTCATCATTACCCCAATGGCCACGATATGGTAGAATTGAGAGAAACATAAATCCCAATCAAACAAATTGTGCTAATTAAACTAAATTATTGTAAATGGTCCCAGATGTAGCTATGCCATATTGTCTGCCAACTCCAGTCATATTTATAATGTAGAGGCAAATAATAGGAATAAACTGAAATCAATGTAGTTATTTTTCTCAAGGTAACATGTGTGAGCTGAATTAAGTGTTTTGGGGGAAGTCGTATCAATACTAATATGTTTTTTTCACATTTGCTGCTGGAACAATAATTTCCATGTGCACTATATTGTCTCAAAACTGCCGTGAAAATAACTGAAGCCAATCGCACTTATCATAAAAGTGAGTGCAATCGATACAGCAACTTTAAAGGCAAACAGATGGTGGTAGGAAGCCTAAATCAAGAAGGCCGTGTTGCTGGTGGACTATTCCAGATTAATCTTGCAAAAGCAAGAAATGTTCAAATTTCATGTTTAAATAACATGAACTTCATGTACTTAAAATATGCAAACTAAGTTAACTCACCAGAGAAAGTCATTTAAAGTTTACAAGGACAGCTTTCCTATCCCAGTCATCTCGATTATCTGCAGATGGCCTGAAATGCTTCCTCCTCTTAGAATGGAGATTAAACCAATGCCCATCTGTTGCCCATCTCATCCTGGCCGAAACTGCCCTCACACTGAATAACTTCAGCTTTGGCTCCACTCACTTCCTGCAAATAAAATACATTGCTGCGGGAAACCAGATGCCTCATCATTGGATAAATGGAACATACTTTGATCCAGTCAACTCAGGGCCCCTACTCACCTTCTTTTCCGGCTTATTAATGGTTGCATTAGTGCCATGTCCTGCTTTTGTTAGCAACAGTACAGTGGCGCAGCGGTACAGTTGCTGCCTCACAGTGCCAGAGACTTGGGTTCGATCCTGACTGCGGATGCTGTCTGTATGGAGTTTGTACATTCTCCCTATAATCCCAAGGGTTTTCTCCAGGTACTCCGGTTTTCTCCCACACTCTAAAGATGGACAAGTTTGTAGGTTAATTGGCTTTGGTAAAACAATTGTAAATTGTCCCTAGTGTGCAGGATAGTTCTAATGTATGGGGTGATCGCTGGTTGGCACCGACTCGGTGGGCTGAAGGGCCTGTTTCCACGTTGTAGCTGAGGTTTAAAACCTAAAGCTTTGTTGCCAGTATCCACCCTGTGCTTACCTGTGCTTACCCCTATCTTGACCCGAAACTGCGCCAATTCCTTCTCTCCATAGATGCTGCCTTACCCGCTGAGTTTCTCCAGCAATTTCTGTCTACCTTCGATTTTATCAGCATCTGCAGTTCTTTCTTAAACACTGCTTACCTTCCCCTGGTTCTTTGGTTCTTACCTTTTCCTCAATTTCTCAATCAGAATGACGCTCCATCTTCATCAATTCCATTAAATCTCAAAGTGGCCTTAATTACACTTTCCCATGCCTTTCTTTCTTTACAGACACTTTCATCATTTCTTCTGCTGATCCCATCTTCCATACCTATGATACTGATATTTCTTGATTTTTACCCGAACTGACAATTCTCCTTTAATGGGGCTTGCTTTTGATCACGTTAGTTACTCCAGTTAACCTTAACTGGAGAATCACAAAATTATTCAGGTGCCTCCACAACTCTCCTCCTTCATTTCCACCACCCTAAGTGTGACGCCGCCATATTTTTCTCTACCCTTTCCTTTCTGAACACCAAATAAATTATTCACCTCACAAAGCCTTGACCCACTTTGCAGTTATCACCAATGCTCTACCCTGTCCCATATAGCTGCAGCATATATAACACCTGCCCTTTTACCTTCTCCATCTCACAATCCAAAGACCAACATTCTTTCCAAGTAATACTGCAATATGTTTACACTTTCATTTTAATTTACTAAAAAGTTGTTATTCACAGTACAGTCATTCCTACAGTGGAGAAATCAATGGGAAATTGGCTGTTTCATTTTCAGGAAATCTCTCATTTTGGTCTTTGAACTATTGTCCAAAGCTTTCAGGCAACTGTTCTTTTAATTCACTATGCCACTTTCACTCTTCTCTCTGTTGTGTCCACCAATATCAGGAGTAGCACTTCACTTTTTAACCAGGCACATTATATCCTCCTGCAAAAAACATTTAGTTCAACAATTTACAATAAAGGTTTTGCTTTCGCCATTTCCACATCATTTTACTTGGCCACTTATATTCCATTTCGGTTTGGATTGCCTTCCGCCTTGCAATTTAATCTCCCTTTCCCTTCACCATTCATAAAACCTTTTGTTCTTTCTTCCCCGATATTTACACCTTAAATATTTTATCCTTTACTTTTGCAGTCATGCTGAAAGCTCTCTCGCATGCTGTCGAGGGTGAATAATTCTTCCAGTCTGGATATTTTTAAGATGGAGATTAACAGATTCTTGATTAGTACGGGTGTCAGGGGTTATGGGGAGAAAGCAGGAGAATGGAGCTGAGAGGGAAAGATAGATCAGATAGAAAGAAAGAAAGATAGATTGAATGGCGGAGTAGGCCTGATGGGCCAGATTGCCTGATTCTGCTCCAATAACTTATGAACTTAACAATGCACTAAGCATATATTATCGAAGGTAGACACAAAATGCTGTAGTAACTCAGCGGGACAGGGAGCATCTCTGGAGAGAAAGAATGGTTGACGTTTTGCACATATTATCACCTGTTAACCTCTCCACAACTGAATATTAGCTGCTCGAGGCATGGAGTCACTATTATGGAAGATTAAAAAATGCATATTTTCATTTGCAATAATTTTCTGATTTTTCCCCGCATTATTTCAATAAAATGCAACATTAAAGTCAACATTGCAATTTATCTTCCTCAATCAGATGTTCACTTTATAGTTCTTCAATACGGCTGGTTAAGGAGACATCAGGCTCTTCGCCCTGTGTGCTCAGACCTGAGATGCTTAATGGTCTTGGAAATGGTTGCTGCACTCTTTCCACGTTCCACTTTTAGCAGTCTGCCATGCACAGAGGAAAATGGAAAGTGGAACTACTGATCAATGGCTTTTATTGGTTTTTCATTACTTACTGGAATTTTTCAGCCACTCTACTGAACTAGATGAAAATAGGTATGCATCTAAAATTAATAAAATAAAATAATTTATTTGAATGTACCTGTCAAATGTTTATATTTTACATCCGTAGTCATAGTGATGTACAAAAGCAGTAGAAGTTACATGCAAGAAGATGTATAAGCAAAATATTGAATGGGTTAAACTTGTAATGAAAAACAATTACAGTGAAGAAAGAAGGTATGACTATATTTAATGAAAGTAATTGCTCGTTCCTCTATCTCACAGTGCACACCAATTTTTACATTATCCAGCACCATCCCCTTACATTTGCATCCCTTCCTCTGGCTTCATATTTCACTCCTCTTCTCTCCTCACCTTACACACATTTGTCTCCTTTTTATCTCTGATCTTTGTCCACTCCTCGGCTAATCAAAAGCCGTTCTTGCCTGCATTCATCGATCAGTTGCAGGGCTCTGTCCAGCTCTTCCCCTAGCTATCATGTTTAAAGAAGGGTCCCCAAAATGTCATCTCCCCATGACCTCCAGAGATGCTGTGTTATTCCAGCACTTTGTGTTATTTTTTTTTAAACTACCGTTCCTTGTTTCTAAGGCTTATTTTAAGTATCAGAAGTGTATTAAAATTAACTCACAAAATATCACTACCATCCCAATTATTCAGGCTAAATGGGAGAAATAAAGGAGATAAAAAGATTTGGTCAAATTAAGCACACAAGCTCGACCGTATTCCAAAACTCCTTTTCCCCCATAACCTAATTTGCTCAGTTCAACCATCATTTCTGAGGTCACTGACTCCAAACACATTGTATTTAGTTTCTCATCTTTCTTTTCAATATCTTATCTCAGCCTAGTTTGGTGGCCATGCCTTTGGTTTTCAAATCCCATCCTAAATGTCTCTGCCGCACCATTTTTAAGTTCCTCCTTAAAACGAACTCATTCATTAAGCTTCTGGTCCCCGTTGTAGCATATTATGTGTGCCTTGGTATTAAAGAAAGTAGCTCATCTTATGAAGAGTCATTAAACTGGGGTTTCAAACCTGATTCGATAAATGTTAATTTTCTCACATCAAGACGTGAGAGGTTATTCTGATTGTTAATGTTTGGGCATTCTGATAACTTCCTTGCTTTGCTTTTGGGAAGCAGGTATATTTTATAAGTGAACTTGGACATTCTCATTTCAAACTTGCAAACTTATTTCTGATATGCCAAGGGTATAATGCCAGGGGAATAATAATTATGTTTTTCTAGAATGAATGTTGACATTGGAGGGATGTGGTTATCCACTGTAATTTCCTGAACACTTCAAATTATAAATTTATAGACCTATTTACTAGATAGAACAAGAAATATGTAACATGAAACCATAAAATGCTAGGCATATATTACACATTGTTTATAGCAGTAAAGGGTGCTGGACCTTTAGAGGCCTTTACAATAATATAATATCTGATTTTTGGTGAATTGCTGAGTGGATAATCTATGCTCTGGTGTCTAACTAGTCATTATCATTTTGAGGTGACTTCCGAATGTAAATAAAATAAAATCAGCTTACTTCTTAATGGCCAAAGGCAATATGAATATTATCCTTATTATAACTAAATATTAATTATTTCCACAATTCAGCATTTCATTTATGCAATTTTAAATACCAGTTTCCTAGCTGTAAATCAATTTTCTTGACACTTGGGCAGGGTAGAAAATACTATGAATTTTGCTGATAGAAGTGTGTATCCACACACACACACATAAATAGATATATATGAACAATTAACGGATCTGAGATGGCCAAACAAACCTGACCCGATTCACTTCTGTATACACATTGTGACATTATAAAAAGCCAGTAGCCTCTCTTCAAAACTAATGGCTGTCTCCGAAGAATTTAACGTGTTTTTTTCTTTCTACAAAGATAAAGTATTTGTTGTAACGTTAATGCTACACACAGGCAGGACTTAACCCACAACTGCCTGTCTGTTTTTAAAGGACTCAGTGTACAACATTTTATTGGAGGCACAAAGGAGCTCCCATGACAACTTTGTCTCCTGTTTCTTTAGTGTAAATAGTATCAATTAGAATAAGGGTCCAAGAGCAATACTGTACATCAACATAAATGCTTGATTCCATTCCACCGGGTGGCGCCGTCAGCGATGGCAGCCTCGCCAACGGTCCGTTTGTCTTTTTGTGTGTTTTTAAAATGTTTGTGTTAATGTTATCTGGTTTACACAATAGGCAATAGGTGCAAGGGTAGGCCATTCGGCCCTTCAAGCCAGCACCTCCATTCAATGTGATCATGGCTGACCATCCACAATCAGTACCACGTTCCTGCCTTCTCCCCATATCCCCTGACTCCACTATCCTCAAGAGCCCTATCTAGCTCTCTCTTGAAAGTATCCAGAGAACCGGCCAATTCTCTGAGGCAGAGAATTCCATAGACTCACAATTCTGTGTGAAAAAGTGTTTCCTTGTCTCCGTTCTAAATGGCTTACCCCTTATTCTAAAACTGTGGCCCCTAGTTCTGGACTTCCCCAACATCGAGAACATGTTTCCTGCCTCTAGTGTGTCCAAACCCTTAATAATCTTATCTATACTATTACTAAAATTCTCATCTTGACCACTTCCAGTCTGTGTTGTAATTCAATTTGTGCATAAAAGCTACCTTATATTGCTAGTATTTTTTTGCCATCTTACTCACCGTTCTCCTCTTCTCCAAGCGCATCAAGTTTTGTTCCAATCCGTCAAATAATAGAAAAGTTATGAAGGTTTAAAAAATTGTGAGATCAGCAGATTGGTCTTCTCGGCTGTCAGTCACCATGAAGGTAACGCCCCTTCAGGAGGTGAGGAGAGTAAAGCCCCAGAAGCCAGGCGTGAGTCAGTCAGCCCGGAAGCCGTGAATGAGTGTTGAGTCCAGAACTGTGAGTCTCCAAGCCATGCTGAGTGAACTGTGAGCCTACAAGCCGTTAGTGGCTGAATTGTGAGTCTACCAGCCATGAGTGACTGAACTGTGAGTCCATCAGCCTTGAGTGAGTGAACTGTGAGTGCATAAGCCGTGAGTGACTGAACTGTGCATCCAAGAATCCATCCGGCCCACAATGCCCATACTAGCCCTCTGGAAACCAGTCCCTTCGGCTCACAACACCCATACTAGTGCTCCAGAAAGCCCCCCCCCTCCCCCCACTGGCCACCAATATTGGAATTGGTGGAGAGATGGAATATTGCGTTGGGGGTCCAACCCTTCCGTGTGAAAATGGGACCCAACGGGTCCCACTTAGTCTTGTGTTTCAATAAGATACCCTCTCATCCTTCTAAATTCCAGGGTATACAAGCCCAGCCACTCCATTCTCCCAGCATATGACAGTCCCACCATCCCAGGAATTAACCTTATAATCCTACACTGCACTCCCTGAATAGCAAGAATGTCCTTCCTCAAATTTGGAGACCAAAACTGCACACAGTACTCCAGGTGTGGTCTCACTAGGGCTCTGTCCAATTGCAGAAGGACAACTTTGCTCCTGTACTCAAATCCTCTTGTTATGAAGGCCAACATGTCATTCGCTTTTCTTTAAGGGGTGGGGGAGGGGAGTTTTATGTGGGGGGTGGAGGAGGGGGTCAGGGGAATCTTTTGTTCACTGTCATACCTTGCCGGTGATGTGATTGTTTTCTGGATCGTGTCTCCGGTCGCTCTGCGGCCTAACATCATGGAGCTGGCGACCTTGCTCGAGACTGACTTTGAGCCCCACCGCGGGGCCGTGGACTTACCAACGGAGCCTGCGATCCCTTGCCTGGGATCGATGCTCCAACCGTGGCCTGCGGATTTCAACTTTGAGTAGCTTGCAGTCTCGGGTAGAGACTGATGTTGGGAAGCTCCAAAGTCACAGGAGGTTTGACTAGCCCCGTCCCGGGGTCTGATCGCTCAGCACGGGGGAGCTGAGATCCCCTCGATGCGCGAGCTTGATCGCCCCAATGCAGAGGGCCCGACCACCGGCTCTGGGAGCCAAGATCATCCTGTCAACGGAAGGCTTGAGACCGCGGGAGGCCAAAGAAGGGAAGAGTTTTAACTCTTTTTTGCCTTCCATCGCAGTGAGGAATGTGGAGGAGTCACTATGGTGCATGTTTATGTTAAAATGGATTTTGTGTGTTTTGTTGCTTTTCATTGGTATGACTGTATGGCAAATCAAATTCCTCGTATGTTGCAAAACATACTTGGCTAATAAAGTATTATTATGATTATGAAATACTCAGCAGGCCAGGCAGCACATGTGGGAGAACAAAATAGAGTTAACCTTACAGGTCAAAACTGGACCAGTTTTATTATACGGTTTCTGATCTGAAACCTGAACTGTTTCTCTTTCCACAAATGGTGATTTACTTGTTGAGTGTTTGTGGCATTTTCAATTTATTTTCCAGATTTCCAGCAATTTTTGTTTTCATTTCTAACAGCAATTAACAGTCAAGAGAGACACAAAAATGCTGGAGTAACTCAACGGGCCAGGCAGCATCTCTAGAGAAAAGGAGTTGGTGACGTTTTGGGTAGGAACCCTTCTTCAGACAGTCTGTGGGTATCTGATACCTTGAATACCCGTGTTCAGTGCCTGTTGATGATTCCTCTTATTGCAGTTTTCTCTATTTCCCATTACTTCCTTCCCT
The DNA here is from genome assembly GCF_028641065.1 of Leucoraja erinaceus. NCBI lineage: Eukaryota > Metazoa > Chordata > Chondrichthyes > Rajiformes > Rajidae > Leucoraja > Leucoraja erinaceus. Next base: position 33,237,771 of record NC_073393.1, on the reverse strand, counting down.
CTATCAAGCTGGTTATGGCCTGGGGCATGGATGCTGTGAGGTTTGATGAAGATAATTTGGCCATTGACATAGCAATGTGGACCCAGATGTATTGGCCATTGATCCAAAGACTGAATACAAATAATCACTGGGGGTATTTAAATTAAAGTAACTATATAACCATGTAATTTAAAAACAAATTGTATTAGTAAAGATAGCAATTACAAAAGCATCATAAATGTTCATCTAATTTTCTGATGCCTTCCAGGGAAGAAAATCTGTTCTCTTTACCTGGTCTGGTCTTGCAGTATGTGACTCCATGCCTGTCAATGTAGTCATACAGCATAAAAACAGGCCCTTTGGCCCTGCGTGCCCATGCCGACCAAGGTGCTCCATCTATACTAAGTCCCACATCCCTGTGTTTGGCCCATATCCTTCTAAACCTTTCCTATCACGTACCTGTCCAGATGTCTTTTAAATGTTGTTATTATTCCTGCCTCAAACAACTCCTCTGGCAGTTCATTCGAAATAACATGGTTGATTCTTAACTGTATCCTCAGTCCTGAGGCATTTACACTAAATGCTACCATTGACGGCAATGCCCACCTACTGTTAACAAAATAACAAAAAGGTTTCCTAATGGTTTCAGACTTAACAGACATTGAAAATATCCACAATAAAGAGCTACATAATATAGGCAATTTGAGTGTGGTCACACAAGACTTCATTCTGTTGAATTAATGACTGCAAACTAATATTAACAGGTTTATTAAGGTGGATGTTATGACCAATGCTTTCAACAACTTCTACAATATAGAGAGACTGGGTGGCTTTTTCAAAACTATCATTATATGGGTTAAGCAGACTTTATATTATTTTTCTAAAGTTTGGGAAATCCATTTATCTATCATATATTCAGCCCAGCGGTTTGTTTTGGTGTATTAGAGCTTCATTATTTTTTGTGGAATTTTGTAAAATGAAAAACAAGTTCCAATTTCCTCTATGCCACACTTTTGAAATTATTCATTTATCATGAATTTCACTCATGCATGCATGTGTGTTATGGGATGTTAGACATCATGGTCGATATCTGTATTTGCTTTTATCTTTGTCACCCACGTAGTTTGGATAATTCATATATTAAAGCATCCTGTGTAGTGTCATGTTTTTCCTTACCTCTGCCTCTTTCTGGACATGCATCAGAATACATTTATCACCTCCAAAGAATTGGTGGATTTGATTAATTCCAACTAATATCTGAGTCGATGTCTATTGTTACCACATCGGTAACTTAATATGCAGCCTTGTTGAAATCTTCAGTATTTCCACGGGAGCGGTAACGGAATGCGTGTTTTGCCCCAGAACCATCGAAGATGCCTGAAGCTTGGTAGTGAAGAAAAAAGCAGCCCGTTAATTGCAAAGATTTTTCTTTCCCGACATTTGAAATAGACTTGGGCAATCGTGCATGGCAAGAATAAATTAAAGTGTCTGAAATGATTCTGCAAATAAAGAGAATGTTTAAATGTGAATGCATATTCAAAAAAGAATTGCTCAATTATGGGGCATGTTTGAGTAAAGATCATATTTTGACTTTGATAATGGATTGTAAATGTAAGTGCTGCAAACTAAAATATTTTCATTTTAACTGTGCATTTCATCTGGCTGGATGAAAACTTAGACGTATACTGTTATCAAACCAGCTAAGACCTGATACATTATCAAAAATAGCTGCATGAGACGGATCCAAATTTAGAAATGCGTTGGGCATGTGGACAGAAGATAAAGTCACGTAGCAAATATACTATTTATGGCTAACATGAAGTCAATGTGGACTTCCCACTTGCCCAGATAATGGAAGCAGTTGGTAATGCAGACATTGGCAGCTGGATATGCTTTTGCATATTTCATATATTGATTCATTATTTTTGCCCCAAGGCCATCATATAACACAATGATTTCCAATTATATTCAGAAAATGCTGACATACCTCACCGAAAAGATTTTAATTGTACTTGTACATCTTAATTTTTCTGTCATGAATATAATTCCCTAGTAATATCTATCTTTTGTCTGCTTATCCCATTCACATTCTTTTTAGGCTAATTCTGTGTTTTGTCCTGACTGTGTTACTAATGATCTACACGTATCCCTGCAGTTTGTGTTCCTTTCTCTGTCCCCTAGTGAGGTACTAAATGTGTTAGTTTTACAAAAACAGAAGAAACTGCAGACGCCAAAACCTTGAGTAAACAACATGGTTGTGGAGTAACTCAGCGGGTCAGGCAGCACTTCTGGAGGACATGGATAGGCGATGTTTTGGGTTGGGACCCTCCTTCAGACTCATTGTAGTAGGTGGGCAAAAGCTCGAAAAGAGTTGGGGGTGGGGCAAAGCCTGGCAGGTGATAATGGGATGCAAGTGAGGGTGGTTTTGTCTGACATATTAAGGTAGACAGTTAGAGATGAAAAAGAGACCAAATGAAGTCAGATAAGCAAAGAAGAAGAGGGAAATGCAAAGCAACTGAGAAGATAGGTTGAAGGGGGTGGTGGAGTGGGGAGGGGCGGTGGTGGGTCTTGAAAGGGAGTAAGATAGTGGGAGAAATGTGTTTGCACTGGGATGGGGGGGGGGGGGGGGGGGGGGGGGGGGGGGGGGGGGGGGGGAGATAACGGTACAGGGAAGAGAGGGAGGAGAAAAAGATGGTTGGGATACCCAAAATTGGAGAATTCAGTGTTCATGCTGTTGGGTGTAAGCTAGATAAGTGGAAGTGTTACAGTCTTCCCTGGTGCTGTACAACCCCTTGAATGATAACAACAGTGTCTATGCAGTACGTGCTACTAAGTCCCCTTCTTTATCTCTATATACCACAAGGCATTGTTAATGGCAATATTAAGCACAGAAAATAATGTGTGTCCCATTTTATTTTTATCATTGTATAATCTCTATATTTATAAAACTCTGATCTTGGATTTATGCGATGTTCGTGTGCGTTTCACATCTCCTCGAAAACACGACACGCTACGGTGAAATTTTTACATACTCCAATTGAGATTTACGCCGTGATGTCAAAAATCGCCTTATCTGAAAATTCCATGCATTATATGTTCAAAAATTTCAAATAACTTGTAAAATAAACTAGATGGTCTCACTGATGACGTCACAATGGCTCTGCTCCTCACGGCCTGTTCCCCAATGTTCCACGCGCAGCGAGTGACATCACCCACTCCCCCCCCCCCCCCCCCTCACCCCCCCCCCCCCCCCCCCCCACCCCCCGTTCTTCAAAGACGCCGAAAGAAGGAGCAAGTGGGCTCTGCACTGTAACCTCCGAGCACTTCGATCGCAGGGACTCGGGAAATTGTGGCGCCTTTTCCTCGCTGGTGATCCAGAACCCACCTGGCGATTTCTGGCCACCACGGGGGACAGCCTCCTCTCCATCTCCCCCGCCCGATCATCTGTCACGCGGGTGGGTGGGCTTCCCCTCGAGGAAGCCACGATCGACTGGCCCTCCCTGCATGGAGATTGGTCCTGCCCAATCAGCATCCGAGCGTCTGGTGGGGAGGCTGCTGCCGTGGGCTGAGCCCTGCTCAACGCCCGCCCGCGGTCTCCCTCGAGTCCACATGCACTCGCAGCCTCCCTCGGGTCGACAATTGCCCACCACCTCGCTTGGAGTCCTCGGCTTGACACCCACCCATGGCCTCGCTCCGGTCCACGCCCGCCTGCAACGTCGCTCGAGCCCGGCGACTGGTGGGGAGGCTGCTACTCTACGACCTGGGTAGGTGCTGCCTCTACCCCCCCTCCCCCTCCCCCTCCCTCTCTACCCCCTCCTCCTCCCTCTCTCCCCCCTCCCTCTCTACCCCCCTCCCTCTCTGCTGCCCCTCCCTCTCTTGCTCCTCCCTCCCTCCCTCCCTCTCTGCCTCCCCATCCCACTCTGCCCCCCCCCCCCCCCTCGTCTCTGGTGGAGTATTGTGTTCGGGAATCAGCCCTCCCTGCGATGCCGCGCGCGCCCTCCCTCTCTAACCCCCCCACCCCCCCAGCCGTGCCCGCGTCGTTGGGGTTTATGCATAAGTGGATAGAGCGGGGGATGGGGTAAAAGGAGCGAATGAATAATAATATAATATCAAGGGGGGTGGTTCGTGTGTGTGTGACGACGAAGGTAGCCCCCCCCCCCCCCCCCCCCAACCCCGCGTTGAGGGGAAGGGTCCCAATAGGTCCCACTTAGTCACGTATTGTATAAAAATAAGATGCATGGACCTAGTGGCAGGATAATGAAATGGAGATTAGATTCATCATCTAACATTAATCATCCGGTATAATTTTTGCTTCATTTCTTGATTTCATCAACCACCCTCCTCCAATATAACATTTTTAGTCTTCTTGGCAAGACTACTCTTCGTTGAATCTTGGTTTTCGTATTCATGCATGGTCAGAATAACTTCAGTGATAATTCTAATTAACTCTGTGCTAGTCTCATCAATTACATGATGTTGAATCATGCTGTTCACAGTTTAGGCATCTGGTTGACCTTAAGATAAGCATTTTATCTGACCATGGGGTGTCGAAAGGCTAATGATTAGGCTATCTAAGTTGGAAAAGTTAAAAGATGGTTAAGAAATCAGACAGGTCACACAAGATAGTTCACTTAATAAAGCCATTAGGATTTGCATTTATATGGTGCCTCCACTGACTTCTAGATATAGAATCTCGAACATAACAAAGTACAGCCTTTGGCCCATATAGTCTGGGCTAAACATAATTCCAAGATAAACTTATCTCATCTCTCTGCACATTATCTATCTATCTATCTATCTATCTATCTATCTATCTATCTATCTATCTATCTATCTATCTATCTATCTATCTATCTATCTATCTATCTATCTATCTATCTATCTATCTATCTATCTATCTATCTCTAAAACTCTCATCTTGACCACTACCGGTCTGCGTTGTAATTAAATTTGCGCAAAAACTATCCCCCATAGTGCTATGATTTTTCGCCACCTTACTCACCATTCTCCTCTTCTGCAAGTCAAATAAGTTTTGTTACGATCGGTGAAATCGTACAAAAGCTATGATGGTTTAAAAATTGTAAAAACCGCCCTTTCTGGAACCCGCTGTCAATAACGCGGCGAGGAGAATAAAAAGCTGAAGGGGCGCAGTGTGTTGAGCAGTTTGCGGAGAGTCAGCAGCTCGCGGGCTGCTTCTGTGGCGACCAGCCAGAAGCTAAAGAGTTGAACCGGAAGCCTCTGAGTGAAGCCAGAGGGGGATCTGCTGCGTGAGGTCGAAAGCTGAAGGTGCGGGGTGAGCAGAGTGCAAGCCCCCCCCCCCCCTCCCCACACCCCCCCTTTCCCCTCCCCACACCTCCCCTTCCCCCTCCCCCCGCTCCCCCCGCCCCCTGCCCCCTCCCCCCCCTCTCCTCCTCCTCCCCTCCTCCCCCTCTCCTCCTCCCCTCCCCCTCCTCCCCCCTCCTCCCCCTCTTCCCCCTCCTCCTCTCCCCCTCTCCCCTCCCTCTCCCCCTCTACCCCCATATCCCCCCTCTCCCCCTTACTCCCCCCCCCTCTCTCTCCCCCCTCCCTCTCTCCTCCTCTCTCTCCCCCTACCCCATAACCCCCCCCCTCCCCATCCTCCGCCCCCCACTCCCCTCCCCTGTTGGTATACTATACAACGTCCCAATACTACTCAATGTCCCATTGTGCAACACCTCACAGTTGCTCGGATTAAACTCCATTTGCCAAAGACCTTTGGTGTTAATTAAGTGCAGTTGTATAGAGACCACCGTAATTAATGTACAGCAAATTTCTGCAAACAGCAATATAATAATAACTAGATAATTTGCTTTTGAGGTGCTAATTGATAGATAATTACAGTGCACACAGGATATTCCCCTTGCTCATTACATTAAACGCAAGTCAGAACTAATTTTCAGTAATAGTTCAGGTTGGGCTTTCCCATCTTGGGAAGAATCATCTAGATTTGGAGAGAGTCCACAAACAATTCATGTGGCAACAACAAGATTGCAAAAGGTCGCTTGCAAAAGTGTTTTTTTTTAAATATTGAAAAAAATTGATGTGTACATAAGAATTTTCTCCCCAATATGTTCATAATATATAATCATAATGTTATCCTGGTAAAAGTGAATACATTAACAAACTCTATGCAGCTACTCTGAGATAAGTACAGATAAATATATGCAGAATCAATTGATGTATTTAAAATAGAGACTGATACTTATATGGGAACTAATGGATTTAGATTTGGAGGAGGAATAGGAAAATTAGATTGGAGGGAAATAGTTGGTACGACGATTACTGGCAGAGTCTGCTCAGTGGGATGAATATGTTTCATTTTGTTTCAGCCTCAGGAATAATCAATAGATCCTACCCCTATTTGCTGGCGTTTCCAGATTTAGTAGTTTTTGAGGCAAATCAATCATTATGTCCTCCTTGTCTCCTATTATTATAATGGGCCTGGCCAACTTAGGTGACTTTTTAAGCGACTGCAGGAGACTATGCAGTCGCCACTTGTTCGCGGGTGGTTGCCAGGGAGTCACCTACATGGTCGTTAGGAGTTCCCGCATTCTGGGAACTAGTCGCGGCCTCATTATGTTCGACGCAAATATTTTAACATGTTGAAAAATTAGCCGCGACTAGAATGAAGCCACCATGGAGAGTAACGAGAATTCTCGTGCCGTAGGTGGGTCGCCAGGAGGCCGAAGATTCTCATAGATTCTTGTAGGTTGTAGCCGGTGCTGACCAGTGAATTTCATTGGCTCATTGGGAAAAATAACGTAAGTAGTTTTCAGAACCTAAGACAACTGGCTGGTAATGGTAAATGTCTGCCGAGCTTCACAGCCGTATATCTCTGGCTTCTTAAAAGTTGGCTCCACTCCTTCTCCCTCATTCTCCCCCTTTCCCCCCCCTCTTTTAAAGGACTTACCGTACACCGTGCTTTAGCCGTCTTAATTACAGCGCCAACCTTCCTGTTCATCGCTGTGTGTGTCTGTATCACCTTGGCTTTGCACTATGTGAATTTCACTCAGACAGTGCTCCCCCCCGCTTGCCCTGTCCCTCGCCTGCATAACGAGTTGGTGAAGGATGCGATGTGTGTGTGTATGTGTTCCACTCTGACAGTCGCCGTTCCAGTTGTCGGTTTTCAGGCGACTGCCGGGAACTTGACAGTCGCCTGAAAAATCGCCTAAGTGGGACAGGCCCATAACTATCCTTTTAAGCTGTGTTTGCTCATTCAGCTTTTTATACTAATTTCCAGTACTATTGATACTGAACAGTATGATACTATTTTAGTTATCAAACAACGCCTTGCTTTTCCTTTAGTTGGCTTACATGTTTCAGTGAAGGATTCACGCCTTGTAATGTTAACTTTTTCTCCACAATTACTGTCTGACTCGCTTGAACTTCGAGACCATATTAACTGGTTGCATCTATGCCTGGTTCGGCAACTTGAACACACAGGAACAAAAAAAATTGCCAAAAATGATAAACACTAAGTACATCAAGGATACTGACCCCCCCTCCATACTGAACTGTATTGGTTGTTTATGATGGTGTTTACAGAGTACTACTGTATGATTACATATCTGTGGTGCGACTATAAGAATTTCATTGTTACGTTTTTGGACATGTGACGATAAAACACTCTTGGCTCACGACCTCATTAAAGTGAATCTATCACAATTTTTGATCTTCATTGTTTATGTTCTTGTGCAGAAATATATGTCTGAAACGTTAATTATGTATTGTCTCCATAGATGCTGACAGACACCTATTGTGTTTCCAACATTTTCTTTTTTTGGCAAGTTTAATTGAAGTTACTATCTACATTATTGATTAGACTGCAAGCAGTTTTGCAAACTTTCTCTGGTGGGCATTTCAGTTTGTATCAATTGAGATTATTCAGCCATGAAAGTTCAGGCAACTATTATCCAGCCTTGGAGTTCATTGTAGATGGATTAATGCATGAGGTCAGAGGACCCGTGTCATGGGCAAAAGCAGCGCATCCACCAGGGCAACATTGTGTGAGTGTGGCACTTGGTTACATGAGATGCTTTCTTTATTAACCATGCTTCATAGATTTTGCCTTGTAAGAAGAAGAGGCTTTGATATACATGACACCACTCAAATCCTCAGGACATCAACAAACACTTCAGTCGGTTAAAAAGCTTTGAAAAGTATCTACTATTGTAAAGCTGGAATCATGGAAAAAAGTTTGCACAAATAGAACCTACAAATAATAATTCTGCAATGGCCTCAAAAAAAAAAGATAAGAAATAAAAGCAGGTGCAGCCACAGCCCATTGTTCTGTAAGATTATGGCTGATGTATACCTCTGTAACAATTCCCAACACTAATTTTCTCTGCTGATGTTGCTTGAGGGACAATTGATAGCCTGGAAATTGGGCAGAACAGGTCTTCTACAGAATGCTGCCCTAGGAACTCTTAACTCCACCTGAGAGAGCAACCAAGGAATCTTCAATTATATAACCTGAAATATACACTCTGCACCACATCTCCCACCAAGTTTCTACCTAGATTTTCTCAAACCCCTGGAGTGGGACTTAACTCGCAACCTTCAACTTACAATTGGCAAAACATTTACCCGAGGGCTAGAGTTGACACAATTGAGATACTTCAGTAAAGATAGGCTGTTATATTGCAGTCATTCTTTCTCTCTTTCAAGAAGCATCAACAGCTGCTGTTGCTGGTAGCAAAATCTCTCGAGAGTTTTCAAGGATTTTAATCGGCAGCTTCAAGAGCGGGAGTAATGGTGGGGAATGTGCTGGCAGTGTGGCATTGGCAGGAAGATACTGGAAAACTGACCAAGATGATGGGAAAACATTGGCAGAGTGGCATAGATGGTGGGCGAGCATTGGAAGAGGAATCATGATGGTGGTGATGTGTGTGGGAGGGAACTGCAGATGCACCGAAGATAGACACAAAATACTGGAATAACTCAGTGAGACAGGCAGCATCTCTGGAGAGAAGCAAGGGGTGACGTTTCGGGTTGAGACCCGTCTTCACCCATTCCTTCTCTCCAGAGATACTGCCTGTCCCACTGAGTTACTCCAACATTGTGTCTGTCTTCAGTGTTAACCAGTATCTGCATTCCTTATGACACATTAGATATTTCAGTGCCTTGTAGAAGGTGTGTATAGGTACTCTGTTCTAGAGTTAAGTTAAAAGTCGCAAGTTTAATTGCCATATGTGCTAGGACTGGAACAATTCTTACTTGTTGCAATTTTGCAGGCACATTTTCACAACGATGCAACCAAATAATTTACCACCATAATAATGCAATAAATATCAGTTATCTGAGGTAACTAGACCATGATACTGCAAACCAAAATATGTATTTCAACTTTATACAAAGTCCATAGTAGTTTGTTGCTGACTTAGGGTTGTGGTGAAGTTGTGTGCTGGGTGTTTCATGAGGCTGATGGGTAAGGGGAATAAGTTGTCAATGAACCTGGAAAACAGTTCAATGGCTCCTGTGCCTTCTTCCCGATGGCAGCAGTGAGGCAGTGTGTGTCTTTCATGATATTAGCTGTTTTCTTGAGGCAGCTCGTCCTGTGGATCTCTTCAATGGTGGGAAAGGTCAATAGCTGTGATGGACCAGACAGTGTCCATCACCTTCTATCGTTTCCTTCGTTGTTGGGTATTTGAGTTACCAAACCAGGCAGTGATTCAGCCAGTTAGTATACTCTCCACCATACACCTGTAGACGTTTGATAGAGTATTCAGTGATATGCTGAATCTACTGTAACTTCTGAGGAAGCAGTGGCATTGATGAGCTTGTTTTGTGATTACAACAATGTGCTATCCCCTGGACTAATCATCAGAGATGTCTATGCCCAAAACTTAAACCTGTTGACTCTCGCCACAGCCATCCCGCTGATGAACTCAGGCTGATGGTCCTCTGTTTGGCCTTTGTGAAGTCAACAATTAGCTTCTTGGTCTTGCTAATGTTGAGAGCAAGATTGTTGTTCTAGAGTAGACCACTCAAACAGATTATCGATCTCTCTCCTGTACCCTAACTCGTCATCTGAAGAAGGGTTTTGACCCAAAACATCACCCATTCCTCCCCTCCAGAAATGCTGCCTGTTCTGCTGATTTACTCCAACATTTTGTGCCTATCTTCAGTGTAAAATGGCTTCTGCAATTCCTTGTTACACATTATCTGTTATTTGTCCAACAACGGTGGTATCATCAGCAAATTGAAAGATTGTCTTGGAGCTACATGTTCTTGGGTATAGAGAGAGCAAAACGGGGGACTGAGGGTGGCATGGTGGCGCAGCGGTAGAGTGCTACGGTAACTGTCTGTACGGAGTTGGATGTTCTCCCTGTAACCACGTGGGTTTTCTCCGAGATCTTCTGTTTCCTACCACTCCAAAGATGTACAGATTTGTAGGTTAATTGGCTTGGTATAAATATAAATTGTCCTGTGTGTGTGATTAGGATAATGTTAATGTGCGGGGATTGCTGGTCGGTGCGGACTGGGTGGGCCAAAGGGCTTGTTTCCGCTCTGTATCTCTAAACTAAACTAAACTAAACCTAGCCTTCAATGTCCCTCTGCTGTTGATCAGTGAGGAGGTCTCAATGATTCTTAATCTGGTTTGTAGCCCTACTTTATTTGAATTTGCTGTAGTACAGTCATACTAAGTGAATGAGATGTTAAGCTGAGAAAAGCTACTCCAGTCTCAGCGCATTATAGACAATATTAAGGATTCCGTGACATTGGTGGAAAAAGTACTGGTTTGTTTTCACGAGTGAGAGAACAACAAGACAGTTGTCTCATATTTTGTTAATGTTTAATTGACATCTTTTCATTCACAGATTAAGATCACATGTGCTCTATAAATTTGGCTGATACCTCTTCTTATAAACATGCACAGCACATTTCACAGTAATTAATTATATCTGAGGCTTTGAAATGCATCTGAATGAGTTCATAAACTACTGCATAATAGCACGTTACCTTGTATTGTACTAGATGGAACATTTTTAATTAGAATGCAGTGCAACATTTTCTGAAGACTATGGAGTACATCATTGCAGATTGAGCTGCTCTGACCTCTACACTAGTAGGATATAGATCGTCAAAACTTGGTTTTCTCTGCACATGCATCTAAAAACCCATATTAAAATAGACGCATTAAACAACATGGTATTTAAAAAATCATTAAGGCCCTGTCTAAGTTGCAATCTTATTGAAATTGCAGACTCATTTTTTTGTCCTTGGCCAATAGTGCTGAGTGCCACCCTGATCACTCCCTCACACTCCCTGATGTGATGCTCCCTCTCTCACTCTCACCCACTCTAAATCTCACTGTTCAGCTATTTGTTCAAGAAAGGCGAGGGACTGATGGAGAGACAACTGCAGCTGCACAGCGGATAGGCACGTGGAGGGATTGTACATGTGAGCCTGCATCTCGGGTTAGTGACCTTTACTGGTGGGAAGGGAAAAATTGCTTGTGTCATGGGCAATTATGGGGCATTGTAAACAGCTCCTGAAGCTGGGTCAGGCCGATTGTTCTTATCAAAAGGAGAGAAGCGGATCCTGGCCTGGTGCATCAGAGCCAAGCACTCTTGCTCCTCGGTGCATTCGGAACAATGAGGGCTGATGCCTTAAGAAGAACAGGAGTAATATATGGCAGCAATATTAACAGGTATAAACTGGAAATAAATATGAAACATTTTTATTGAGTTTGAGCTGTTTCTCCCCAGACATGAATATGGTATCAACTGTTACTTCTAATCATTTAGTTTAGTTTATTATTTATTGTCAGGTGTATCGAGGTACAGTGGAATGCTTTTTTGTTGCGTGCTGTCCAGTCAGCAAGAAGTTTATCCATGATCACAATCAGGCTGAGCCCAGTGCACAGATACAAGATAAAGGTAGTAATGTTTAGTGAAAGCTAAAGTCCAGTAAAGTCCTATTAATGTTAGTCCAAAGGTCTCCATTGAGCTCAGGATTGCTCTCTAGTTGGTGATTCGGTGGTTCTGTTGTATGATAACAGCTGGAAAGAAACTCTCTGAATCTGAAGGTGTGCATTTTCAAACTCCTGTACCTCTTGCCTGATGGGAGAGGGGAGACGAGGGAGTGACCAGGGTGAGACGTGACATTGATTATGCTGGTGGCCTTGCCGAGACAGCAAGAAAGTGTAGATGGAGTCCATGAAAGGATTTCAAACAATTGAGGTCAATATTATGTTTCTGCACTTTGGCCATCTGTGTCCAAAGCTCATCCTGCAATTGAGGTAGGGCCTACATGTGAAGCTGCAATGCAGCCACCATCCACATCTTGATCATTCAGAGCTATTGTCAGCCATAGCACTTGTGACACAGCTGATAGAGATGCTGCCACACAGTGCCAGAGACTCAGGTTCAATGCCAACCTCAGGTGCTGTCTGTGTGGAGTTTGCACGTTCTCCCTGTGACTGTGTGGATTTTCTCCAGGTGCTCTTGTTCCAAAGATTTGCAGGTTTGTACGTTTGTTAATGCCCTCTGTGAAATTGCCCCTAGAGCAATGTGTTTAGTCATATTGAATGCACGGAAACAGACTCTTCAACCCAACTTGACTATGCCGACCAAGATGTCCCATCTACACTACTACCACCTGCCTGTGTTTGGTCCAGATCCCTCTAATCCTTTCCTATCCATAAAGGAAGAGAATGTAGGGAGTGTTTGCATGTGGAATAACATAGAACAAGTGTAAATGGGTGATCAATGGTCAGTGTGGACTCAGTGGACTGAAGGACCGGTTTCCATGCTGTATCTTTCAATCAATTAGCTTTGATTCAAAGTAGATGTCTTGCTTGCTGAAATGTTTGTGATCCCACAAAGCCTTCTGTATGTATGAATTTCCACCAAAAATAACAGAGCATCTGCCAACTCTCTTACATATTTCATTCAGTTTGGAGATCTCAGCAATCTAAGGTCATTCTGACACTAGAAATTGAGGGGCTTAGCTCAGTATAGAAGCCTCGCAAACAGTTGAAGCTTGCCTGGTCCCAGGAGGATGCCACATAAGTACAATGTTGCTCCTTATGCAGAGTGTGACAACAATACAAATGTCTACAACCAATGACAAATAACATGAATATATAGACTGAAAAGCACCATGAATGCAATTAAAGATTTTGTTTTTGTATTTCATGTATATATTTTTAGGAATAATATTTATTTTTTAAATAAATGAAATTTAAACTGTGCAATCCTTAGAAATGGGCAGAGGGATTGTGATGCATGATCAACCTACACCACTTAATAGCAAGCAGGCAACACGCCAGCTCTGTGCTGTCTGCTCATTATAATGAGTTCTGCATGCAGCCAATGCTAACAGTGCAATTGATTAGGTTCCCACATCAGCAGGAAGGCAAAACCTGTAAATTGGCAGCATCTGCTCAAGTGGGTTTGCACCTCTGAAACAACAGGTATGTCGTGGCCGGAACAGGAGCTGATAGTCACCTGGGTAACAATCTTATCGAGGGAGAAATAAAGAATCTGATAATATTGGAAAGAATGGGCTGCAAGAATGGTAACAATGACTTAATGGGGGAGATGGAGAGGAGAGTGATGAGAAGGATTTTTTGTTAGCCAGAGGGCGGTGAATCTGTAGAATTCATTGCCACAGACATTTATGGAAGATAAGTCATTGGCTATTTTTAAAGTGGAGATTGATAGGTTATTGATTAGTAAGGGTGTCAAAGGTTATGGGGAGAAGGCAGGAGAATTGGGTTGAGAACGAAGAATAGATCAGCTATGAGCCGATGGGCTGAATGGCGTAATTCTGTTCCTATGTCTAATGTATTTTGGTCTTATGGAGAGTTGATGTCTTGTACTGGCAGGGTGATCAGAAGCCACCCTTGAAAGTCAGTGGGAGTATAGTTGCCATAGTATGAAGAAATGTTTCCTCATCTTTGCCCTATGTGATGTACCCCATATCCTGAGATTATGGTCCTGGCTCTGGACACTATCCCCAGCCAGAGATACAAACCCATTACAATTAGCCTACCACGCGGCCAGAAGGAAGGACTGGCGGGTCACGGTCTCTGCTCATCTCCCGAGGAGCGGGGAACCAGAGAGGAGGATGGAGGTGTAACTAGCTCGTTCTGAGCTCCCCCCAGTCTAGTTTCAGTCAATAAAATACTGAATCAGGCACTTGAGCAACTAAACTTTATTTTGGATAACACAACACTAATTCCCCAATACAATACCTAACCACTACGGGTTCATTCCTTGTATCTGCTTGGCCAAGCCGTTCTAGCCTCCTGGAAGCAGAGACACTCCAAAAGGTCACGCAGTCCCAAGCGTTCTTCCAGGACCTCATGGGAGCTACCTTTTATAGGTCCCCGAACCTTGAGGGGCCGAACCATATGGGGGTGGTCTCTTCATAAACCAATTAAACATATTAATAATAACCGTACATAATTGAAAGTTACCTAACCCAATAAAACAATCTTGAATACATTGTATTTGAAAGAAGCTTCTAGAAGGAAGCAAACAAGAATGAACACTGAAACATGTGCCCTGGGATTCAAAGTTTCTCCAAAGCTCAACTGTTCGACTAATCATCAATTAACAGGATGAACGTCTCGCAACATTATTTATACTATTTACAATGCCCTTGCAGCGATCCAATCGAAATGATGCATTTAAGGTTTGTTTGCAAAACTGCTATACATTTTTATCAATTTTGGAGAAACAAGGAGAACACCAGGATCCCTCACCATCCTGCATACCAATCTGAGCCTAGACTGGCTGGCACCATCCAAAGCCTGTATATTTCAACTGACAAAGGTTAAGCAATTCTGACAAGTGCAGGGATCCTCCATTTTACGGTGACTTTAATTTGGCCAGTATTAACATTCCCCCACTTTATCATTCATGATAACCCCAGAATACAATGATGACTGCAATACTTTTAACAAATGTTCTAACAAGAAGATGTTGATGTAGCTTCTCAGAATTTCATCGATGTTCCCGAATTTTCATGGGCGTAACTCCATGATGTCTGTCTGATGAGTCTTCACCTCCCGAGTTTTTGTGGGCGCGAATCCCATCCATCAATCTTGATAGTTCATTGATCCTTCATTTGTAATAGAGTGGAGAATTTCTAAGAAAACCAGGGAGGAAACAAGTTAACCACTGATACCTTCACTAATACTTTTACAATGATGAAGATGCACCCAGGCATTTCTTCCGTCTACCTATACTGCTGTTGGAGTCATTAGAAGAACTTGGTAAGGTCCTTCCCAATGAACTTCGGATCCTTTCCCCACCCAATTCTTCACTAGGACGTAGTCTCCAGGTTTTACTTTAATGGGAGTTACTAATGAAAGCTTATCACCATAGGCTGCTCTCACTCTACAATGTAAATCCCTTAAGGCTCTGGTCAAGGCTAAGAAGTAGTCAGTCATCTCCGCAGTCATATGGTGGAAATTAACTATTTGCATTGCATTCTGATTCCAAGGGGTTTTTAAAAGGCCTACCATAAATAATTTCAGCTGGGCTTAATCTAGATTTCCAGATTTGCAGGGGTGACCCTCATCTGAAAGGGATATTGGGAGTAATTTAATCCCTCCAAGTTCAGTCTCCGCCTTTAATTTGGCAAATTTAGTTTAAGGGTCTGATTTGCCCTTTCTACAAGTCCAGCAGCCTGTCATCGATAATAGACAATAGGTTCAGGAGTAGGCCATTCGGCCCTTCGAGCCAGCACCGCCATTCAATGTGATCATGGCTGATGATCCTCAATCAGCACCCCGTTCCTGCCTTCTCCCCATATCCCCTGACCCTGCTATTTTTAAGAGCCCTATCTAGCTCTCTCTTGAAAGCATTCAGAGAATCTGCCTCCACCACCTTCTGAGGCAGAGAATTCCACACTCACCACTCTCTGTGAGAAAAAGTGTTTCCTCCTCTCTGTTCTAAATGGCTTACTCCTTATTCTTAAACTGTGGTACTGTGATAAGTACAGTGTAATTGCTGCTGGACCCCCAGCTGCTCACACAATTCTTTTCTGATGTGTCCAATAAAGTGTGAACTGTTATCTGACCTAAGTCAAATGGGAATACCAAATCTAGGGACCATTTCTCTCATTAGCACCTTGACAACAGTAGTCGCTTTATTGTCAAGGGTATGCTTCGATCCACCGGCTGAATACATCGACTATGACAACCCAGTCACACAATCCAGTACACATCCCAGTTGTCTCCACCTTTCCTTATCTTCTTCAGTAGCCTCTTCCTGTAATCAAATTATTTCCTGGATGGTTGGCATAGCACAGAGCAAATCTCTAGCCATCAGGTTGCAATCTAATCCGGTGGTTATCATAAATCTATGTCTGATTGCCTTTCCTCCATGTACTAATTCAACTGGCTCAAAGATGGGATACTGGCAAACTTGTCCTTGACACCTGGACAAGTTCTGAACTTCTCTTGATTCTGGTAAAGTATAAATTGATTGAGGAGATGACATGATGCACCTGTGTCTACTAGGAAGGTGCAGATTTTACCTTCTACCTGTAGAGACATCATAGGTTCTTCATCAGACTTGCATCCAGTCACTACTAGGTTTGCTAATCACAGGCGTGTGAATAGGTTATTCTGGGAAAAGGAGGTTTGTCCCCTTGGCGCTTGATTTTCCTGTATTCCACATTCCTGTATAAATTAGTCTAACAGAGCATTTGTTTACTATTCAGTCTCAAAATTAAATCGCAGTATTTTTAATCCCTCCTCGTGGTGTGCTCGGTCAACGGCACGATCCCTTCCCCGACACAGCAATCGAAAGAATACGAACCCTGATCAAACCACCACAAATCAGATTCTAACATTGCTAACAATCCCGATTTAAACAGATCCCATATATTCAATTCAAATGCACTTTTACCCCAATTATCTAACACCCAAAATCCTTAAGCACACACACAGACAATACAAGTAACGGTTGGCGATCTTAACACACTCTAAATATATTTTACATACACAAGGTATTTATACAGTTTGGATCCGATAAAAATATTTAAAAAATGATGCTGGAAATTTACAATAATAATTTAACATGCTAGCGAACAATTCACAAACACTCTCGATTTCACGCTGTTATCAATCAGTGAACCTCTCCCTCCGATACCGAAGATTTTCCCCTTCCTAGGATACTCTTTACTGAGGGGTACTACTTCTTAAGTGACTACTTTTCCTCCTAAATGTTACTTTTCTCCTGCTGAGACTGCACTTCTAATGGGGGACCTCTATCCCTCCACTCTAAGTTCTCAGAATTAGGGGTACCTTTCCCATCCGGGTACTTCCCAGGTTCCCGTCTCTCAGTTACTCTTCGCTGTCAGGTACTAATCAGCAATCGATCAGAGGGTTACTATTCACTGTTGATCAGCCGCTATTCGGAATCGATCTCAAACACGCACAAACTCCGAAGTTTTATATACACAGAAATTGAATTCCTCCCTATGGGCAGAACCGCAATATGAAGTCCTGTATTTAGGTCTTTAATTCTGCAAATTTAAGTACACTCTGTTCAATCAGTTTTGGTGTGTACCACTCAACATACGCAGGCTTGAATTCAAATTTACTTACCCAATGAAATCTCGAATGGACTAGAGTATTCCCAGCCAATGGTCGATCTGCTCCGACTAGCGAACTGCCGAAAATCAATGCGAAAACTGCACCGTGGTGCCGATTTCTGCACTCGCGATCGGGACAGCTCAACACCCTTAATCGCAAACTTATGTTTGGGGGTCCATTGAGATCTCGGACGAGCCGCCAATGTAAATAGTTTGTTCTAAGCTCCCCCACAGTCTAGTTTCAGTCAATAAAATACTGAATCAAGCACTTGAGCAGCTAAACGTTATTTTGGATAACACAACACAAATCCCCCTATACAATACCTAACCACCATGGGTTCGATCCTTGTATCTGCTTGGCCAAGTCGTTCTAGCCTCATGCAAGCAGAGACACTCCAAAAGGTCACGCAGTCCCAAGCGTTCTTCCAGGTCCCTGAACCTTGAGGGGCTGAACCATATGGGGTTGGTCTCTTTATAAACCAATTAAACATATTAATAATAACAGTACATCATTGACAGTTCCCTAACCCAATAATACAATCTTGAATACATTGTATTTTAAAGAAGCTTCCAGAAGGAAGCAAACAAGAATGAACACTGAAACATGTGCCCTGGGATTCAAACAGTTTCTACAAGGCACAACAGTTCGACCAATCATCAATTAACAGGATGACCATCTCACAACATTATTTATAAGGAGTTTGGATGAGTCGGGGTCCAGTGGGATCTGCCAGAACGAGGTTTTGGCATCCAGAACAGAAAACACAGAGGCACTGCCTTGCTGAGCAGCAACTTCCTCCATCATGCGCATTGGGTAGTGCGGGTGTTTGATCGCTATGTTCAGGTCTCTCAGGTTGATACAAATTCAGATTTCTTCTTTTTTTTTCTTTGGTGCGGCCTCCATGTTGGAGACCCAGTCAGATGGGTCGGTAACCGTGACAATGACACCCAGGGACACCATCTGCTGGAGCTCATTGTGTACTCTGTCATGCATAGCATGTGGATTGCAGCATGGTGCTCGTACCCCAGGTAAGACATTTGCATTGGTGATGATGTTGTATTTGATGGGTAGCTTCCCAAGCTTATCGTCAAAACGTTCCTTGTACTGGGAAAGTATCTGCTGGGTGAAGCCCTCGGCAGGAGCTATTTGATGGACAGCAGTCCCGAAAGTTACCATTCCTAGGTCCTGGCATGCGTTAATGCCAAGCAGAGTTGCAACTTTCCCACGGACAATAAAAAAGTTCAGCCTGTGAGCTTGTGACGCTTGGTGGCATTTCAGCTCAGCTTTTCCAATTGGGTGCACCTCCCCCCCCCTCACCCACCCCCATAGGCTAACAGTGGCCGATGTGTTTACAATACGCCAGGCATTCTTGATTTGTTTAAATTCGGATAATGACATGACGTTACATTTGGCCCCGGGGTCGATCTTTGCAACAGTAATGATATTGATACAAGATACATTTAATTGTCATTTGGACCCCTTGAGGTCCAAACGAAATGCCGTTTCTGCAGCCATACATTACAAACACATAGACCCAAGACACAACATAATTTACATAAACATCCATCACATTGCTGTGATGGAAGGCCAAATAAACTTATCTCTCCACTGCACTCTCCCCCCCCAATGTCAGAGTCAAAGTCATAGCCCCCGGCTGGCGATGGCGATTGTCCCGCGGCCATTAAAGCCACGCCGGGTGGTGCAAGGTCGCACACCGGGTCTTGGTGTTAGAGCCCCCGGCGTGCGCTCGCAGAGTCCCGCGGCCATTCCAAGCCGCGCGGGGCGGTGATGTAGGCCCCGCTCCAGGAGCTCTTCAACCCCGCAACTCGGGCGGGAGAAGTCGCCGTTGCGAGAGCCCTGAAAAGCGGTCTCCCTCCAGGGACCCGCGGACTCCCGGTGCCACCGTCCACAGACCTGCCGTTGAAGCCTCCGACTCTCCGGTCGGGCAGCAGCAGCAGCAGCAGCAGCAGCAGCGCTCCTCCACCGCTCCACCCGCTCCGGACTCGGCCAGCCCCGCGACGGTGACGGTGAGTCGTAGCACCAGAGTCCCCGGTCTCTTCCTGTTGGAGGCCGCTCCTCGTTGTGGCCCCAACGACAACGGAAACCCGACGAGAAACGGTCGGGTCTCCCGTGCAGGGAGAGATTTAAAAAGTTCCCCCCCCCCCCCCTCCCACCCCACCCCTGTCCCCCCACACACACACCCCAACAAAAAAAATAACAAAAACTACATAAAAACACAGACAGAAAATAATAAAACGCGGACAGACTGCAGAGGCTGCTGCTGACCAGAGTCACGCCGCCCACCGGATGACATGAAGAGAAACTTCAGGGTAGAGGTGCTTGTTCGTGGAATCAACCAGGGAGTGTATGTGTACCATGCAGCAGTACTAATGAACAGCACGTCGGGCTGCAATAATATGAATGGTGTGGTAGTAGGCGTAGCTTATAATAATAAAGCACTACATTGGTTAGTAAGTAAAGTAACCAATCTACATGGGTTGGTTTAAAAAAAGCAGATGACTGTTGGAAAGAAGCTGTTACTGGACCTGGTGGTGTCAGGTTTGCGGCTTCTGCGCCTCTTGCCCAATGGTAGCAATGAGAAGAGAACATGGCCTGGATAGTGGTTATCATTGATGATGGGTGCCGCCTTCTTGATTCAACGATTCATGTTGATCCTTTCAATGCTGTGCTCAGTTGGCTCAGGCTGGGTGCACCACTTTTCGCAGCCTCTTGTGTTCCTGTGCATTGGAATTGGCCTACAAAGAAATGAGGCAACCAGTCAGGATACTTTCTACAGGAGAAGTTTGTAAGAGCATTTGATGATATGCCAAATCTCTTTAAACTTATAAGAAAATAGATGCACTTGGGCACCTTCTTCATGACTACATCTTGTGCCGGGGCCACGACAGGTCATCCAAGATGTTAACGTCCGGGAATTTGATGCTGCTAACTCTCTCCACTGCTGACCTGCCAATGAAAACTGCTGTTTAGAAACATAGAAGTTAGGTGCAGGAGTAGGCCATTCGGCCCTTCGAGCCTGCACCGCCATTCAATATGATCATGGCTGATCATCCAACTCAGTATCCCGTACCTGCCTTCTCTCCATACCCCCTGATCCCCTTGGCCACAAGGGCCACATCTAACTCCCTCTTAAATATAGCCAATGAACTGGCCTCAACTACCCTCTGTGGCAGAGAGTTCCAGAGATTCACCACTCTCTGTGTGAAAAAAGTTCTTCTCATCTCGGTTTTTAAAGGATTTCCCCTTTATCCTTAAGCTGTGACCCCTTGTCCTAGACTTCCCTAACATCGGGAACAATCTTCCTGCATCTAGCCTGTCAAACCGCTTAAGAATTTTGTAAGTTTCTATAAGATAGAAACTGGCATTGAAGAATGTCCAGAGGAGGTTTACAGGTTACATTCTTTAGATTCCCAACTTCTCATTTCTGAAGCCAATAGTCAGTTCCTTGCTTTTGTTGATATTGAGCAAAAAGTTGTTGTTGCCATACCACTCAACCAGATGCACAATTGGGCCTCTTGGCCTGCTGAGTCTGCTCTGCCATTTAATCATGATCTATTTTTCCCTCTCAGCCCAATTTTACTGCGTTCTCCCCATAACCTTTGCCACCTTTACTAATCAAGAAGCTATGAATCTCCGCTTTAATAATACCCAGTGACTTGGCTTCCACCGCCGTCTGTGGCATTGAATTCCACTGATTTACCATCCTCCTGTAATGAAATTCCTCCTCATCTCCATTCTTAAGGTATGTCCTTTTATTCTGAGGCTGTGTCCTCTGGTCCGACTCTCCCCAATACTGGAAACATCATCTCCATACCCACACTATCTTGCCCTTTCATTATTTGGTGGATTTCAATGAGATTCCCACTCATCCTTCTAAACTCCAGCGAGTACAGGCCCAGAACCATCAAACATTCCTCATACACTAACCCAATCATTCCTGGTATCATTCCTGTAAACCTCCTCTGGATATTCTTCAACGACAGTATATCCTTCCTCAGATATGTGGCCCAAAACTTGTTCACACTATTTCAAATGTGGTCTGAGCAGTTGCTTATAAAGTTTCAGCTTTACATCTTGTTGCGTCCTCTGGGAAATCTCCTGCTACACTCGCCTGCACTGAAACTGAGGAAACATCCACCAAATAAGTTCAGTATTTTGGGCAATAGTTTTTTAACAAATAATTCATAGGAGTCTGACATCATTAGCAAGGTGGTTTTTTATTGTCCATCCTTAATTGCCCCAGGAATGGGTGAATTAAAATTCACCCACATTAGTGTCTCTGGAGTCACAAACACAGGTCATGGCAAACAAGGTTATACAAGTATTTTTATGGCTACTTTTATTCATAGCTTTTTTTAAATAGAAATTTCACATTTATTTACCACTTTATCTGCTTTACTCTCTCACTGCTTTAAGTTAAATTGTGTACAAAATTGTGAGAGGAATAGATTTGGTAAACACACACAGTCTTGTGCCCAGAGTAGGGAAATCAATAACCAGAGGAACACTGGAGGAGGTAGTTGAAGCAGGCACTATCGCAACGTTTAAGACACATTTAGACATGTACATGGATAGGATAAGTTTAGAGGGATATGGGCCAAACACAGGTAGGTGGGACTAGTGTAGTGAAGAGGGACATGTTGGTAAGTGCAGGCAAGTTGAGCCGAAGAGCCTGTTTATACGCTGTATGACTCTATTACTCCTTAGATGCCAATATGGTGGGATTCAAACTCAAATTGCTGGATCAATGGTCTGGACCTCATGGATGCCAATCTAGTAACGTTGCCATTATGCTAGCGCTCCACATTGAGTTAGGCAAAGGCACATCAAAGCCAGGGAGTAAAGCTGCACTTGGTCTAGTTTCCTTTAAAACCTTTAGTTTGAATGTTTATTTTGCAATGGCTTTAATTTCTGCATTGTGGTGAAGAAGATACTGTGATGGTCATTGACATTTCCTCCTCTCCAACAATTTGCCATATGGAATAATAGAATTCAGAAAATCATAACATTTTACAACAAGATGGCACAACTGCCAATTATTAGCTATAAGGATAGACCTGGATTGGTTTCACTGGGGTCGAGGAGAGACCTGGTAGGAGTGTATAACATTATGTGAGGCATAGATAGACAGACAGTCAGAATCTTTTTCCTAGGGTGGAAATGTCATGGACAAGAGGGTATGGCTTGAAGGTGAAAGGGGAAAAGTTTAAAGGCGAGGTGCAGGACAGTTTTTTTTACACAGGTGATGGTCGGTGCCCGGAATGCACTGCCAGGGGTGGTTTTGGAAGTGGATGTGAGTAGTATTTAAGAGGCTTTTAGATAGGCATGCACAATATCAGATGAAGGGATATGGATCATATGTTGGCAGATGAAATTAATCTATCTTGGTATCATGTTCAGCACAGACATTGTGGGCAATAGAACCAGTTCCTGTTCTGCACTTTTCTATGTTTGCACCCTTGAACTATACAGCTCACACTGTGTCCATTACAGGTGGCAGCTCTTCAGGTACGTATCGACAACCTTTTCCTGCCTCTAACACTCTCCAGGCAATTAGTTCCAGACCTCTATCAACCTCTGAATGAAATAAAATATGTTTCCTCATCTCCCCTCTAATCCTTCTACCAATTATTTTAAAGCTCTGACCCTTGATTTTTTACCTCTCTGTTCTTTCTGCTAACTCTTTTTATTCCATCATAATTTTATGCTCCACAATTAGGTCTCACCTCAGTCTTTTCGGTTTCAAAGAAATACCTTGTTTATCCAATTATTTTTCATAGTTATAATTTTCCATTCCCAGCATTATCCACCCCCCCTACCCCCCTCCCCCCTCCCCCTCCCCCCGGCAACTTCTCGAATGCAGTCCCATTGTTCTTGCAATGTAGTGACCAGAACTGTACATAGAGTTTAGAGTACAGCATGGAAACAGGTGCTTCGGCCCACCGAGTCTGCCACGAACATTGATCACCCATACACTTGCTCTATCCTACATGCTTGGGACAATTTACAGAAGCCAATTACCCTATAAACTTGCACGTCTTTGGCATGCTGGAATGTAGGAGGACAAAAGGAGCAATCAGAGGAAACCCACGTGGTCACAGGGAGAACATACAAGCTCCGTACAGACAGCATCCAAAGTCAGGATCGAACCCAGCTTTCTAGTGCTGTAAAGGGCCTGTCCCACTTTCCCAAGTTATTCACGAATTCTCCCGAGTTTTCAAACTCGCAGAATGTTCGTAATGAGTCCGTAGGAGGCCGTAGTCCGTGGATATATTGTAGCGGCTCGTTATGCCAGCCGTAGGTACTTGGGGAATCAGGTAAGTCGGGACGTTTTTTCCAGCCTGATGAAAAATGTCCACGAGTAGAAAAATAGCCCCGAGTACCTACGGCTGGCATAACGAGCCGCTACGATATATACTCCTACGGGCTCGTTACGAACATTCTGCAAGTTTGAAAACTCGGGAGAATTTGTGAATAACTTGGGAAAGTGGGACAGGCCCTTAAGGCAGCAACTCTACATCTGTGCTGCCCCTATCTATATCTCTCATAATTTAATATATATACCCATTCGGGTCTCCCTGCAACCTCCAGCATCCCAGAGAAAACAATCCAAGCCTGTCCAACATCTCCTGCACCATAATAGACAAATTTGCCATCTTGTTGTAAGTGTTATGATAGACTCAAGGTGAATTTTGGATGGTGTAACCTACCTGCTCTGACAGTGCTGGTGGAAAGGTCTTTCTTCTCTTGATGGTGACATTGTACTGCATGCAGCACACCACCCATGACTCCCCACAACCTCTGTGCTGTGTACTCCGCGATTCCACCAAGCAATCTGGGCATCTGAAGAGCTGTTTCCGCAGACTGCGCCAAATTCTGTGTGTGCCGTAAATCTGTGTGTGGCGATTGCACACCTGAATTACGAGCCATTCCGTCAGCAAATAGACCTTGTCATTCAGTAACCACCCTTTGGCTCAACTGCAGATGGCACTGCAAACTGTCTCAGAACAAAAGCAGTACCTCTGTTGCTAGGATACTAGACATTGACCTGTTTGATTCACTGTATGTAGTCAAACTGCTGGTGGACTTTGACAGAGTGAAATCCCTCTCAATTTCAGCATTGAAAGTGTTGAATGTGTGAAGTCAATGGCACTTCACATCCTGGACAAGACTCCTATGAAACCCTCATGTGCTCACTGACAAGAAGGAAGGTAATGTAATTATCTTTCCTTTTGTATAGAGCCTTAGTGCTCTCCCTTACATAACAATGGGCAGCAAAGTGCACTGGGCTGTAAGCTGCCCAACCTAAATATGAGATGCTGTTCCTCCAATTTGCGTTTAGCCTCACTTTGACAATGGAGAAGACATAGGACAGAAAGATCAGTGTGGGAATGGGAAGGATTTGGTGTATGTTCTATTTGCAGGGAATGAAATGAAATGAACCTATGAAAATGAATTGGTTTTAACAGGTTGGTGAAGGAACCTTAAAAAGATCAAAAATCCTTTGCAATTCAAAAGTCAAAGTCAAATTTATTCGTCACATGCACCAACGAAGGCAGTGAAATGGATTTGCCAGGCAGCGATACACTTAAAAAAAGAACACACAATACACAATAGATTTAAACACAAACATCCACCACAGCATTCTTCACTGTGGTGGAAGGCAACAAAGTTCAGTCAGTCCCCCTCCTTTTGTTCCGTGGTCGGTGACATAAACCCTCCGTAGTCGCCGCTATGGATGGCCGGATGTACAAGCCCTCACGTCGGGATGATCGAAACTCAGACGTCAGGACGGTCGAACACACTCTGCGGCGTGGAGTGCCCGAATCAGCACTTTGTTACCAGAGACAGCGGCTTCAGGAAGTTATAGGCCGTGGCCGGCGGTCGGAGCTCTTCTCCGGCGATCCCCGGCATGGGATCCCAGACTCCGGAAGGCAAGTCCATGCCATGCTCACGTCCGCAGACCACAGCCCCATGATGCCAAAGTCACCAGGCCAGCGATCGGAGCACTCCTTTCTAGCGACCCCATCGGCAAGGGTTCGCCCGCTCCGTGATGGAAAGTCCTTCGCACGCTGAAGCTTGGGCCCGACTCCCGCTCCAATCCAAAAGCTGTTGTCACCTCTCTGCAAAAACCGAAAAGCAAACTCATGGACCCCACTCGGAAAGGCCGCTCCAATCCACGGCGGTTAAACAGGCCACGAGGGAAACCAGTAGATGCCCGCAATATTAAACAGTGGAAAGTGCGCCCGACCAAAAGCCGCCAATCCAAGCTGTAGTCTCCACAGGGTCATGGAACATGTCATCCACTCAGTCGAGTAGGCAACCGAAAAAAAGTTGTTGCCCCCCCCCCCCCCCGAGCCGAACCCACCCCCCACACAAGATGCCCCCCGCGGCAAGGGGTATTACCAGCCTGACAGCGCCGGTCTGCAGCATAGCCTCCCGGGCCCTAATCTCCGCGCCCACCGGTTAGGCCTGAGGAATGCGGCATGGAATTCCCGCCATCAGTGGGCCCGTTCTTCAAGGTGCATGTTGGACGTTTGTTGGGCCGGCCTGCCTGCCGGGAGTTGGGATCCGGCGGGGCCCGGGGGGGGGCAACACAAATACATCCGGGCGCCCTGAGGTTTTTGCCCACCGCGCCGGGGACCCGCCCCCCAAAACCGAAATGTCGAAATGGGCCCACCCCCCCCCCGGGTTCCACACCCCCCCCCCCCCCCCCCGCAGCCCCAGCCGACTCAAAGTTGGGACTGGATCTCTGATTTGCCCCGACCCACCCCGAAAACACCCCCCACCCCGGGTACCAGCCGCGGCCACCACGCCCGGGCCCCCCCCCCCGACCCCCCACGGGCCCCCCAAGACATACCGAGAAACAATCTCCCCCCCCTGCCTCTTCGCCCGGAAGAGGGTTCTACATGAAACCCCCCCCCCCCCCCCTTGTGGCCACCCGAACCCCCCCCCGCCGGCCCTCGCCCCCCCCCCCCCCCCCCCCCCCCCCTTGCCGCCCCTGTGTAACCACCCCCCCCCCCCCGGGGCCCCCACTCCCCAGGGGCCCCCCCCCCCCATACCCCCCCTCACCTTGACCCCCCCCCATAAACACAAGGGCCCGGCAGGCCCCAGGGCCCCCAGCCACCCGCCCCCCGCGCCCCCACCCCCTGGGGCCCCCGGCCCCCGCCCCCCCCCCCCGCCCCTCTAAACCCCCCCGCTCGCCCCAACACTAGCGCGACTGCTATGACTAACGTACGCGTACCCGCCCGCGGGGGGCACGACCGCAGTGGCCCCAACCCCGACCGACATGCCCACCCACCGCCCCCTTAGTTGTTCAACTGACCCTACACCCAAAAAAAACAAGGAGAAAAAAGCAAAACAATGTAAATTGGGTTAGGCAGCCGACTCGCAGCGTCCCCAACCGACCTGTTCACCCTCAAGGATGAAAAACAGCAAACACATGTAAATTGTACCAGCAGTTAGACAGTATCGACCAGCAGCAGGTATATAATAGTAGAAAACAAGGAACAGCAGAAGTTAGGTTTATAAAAAGATACCAAGGGCTAGAATAACTCAACGGGTTAGGCAGCATCTTTGAAGAACATGGATAGGTGACGTTTTGGGTCGGGCCCATTTTTCAGACTGTATGTAAATACTGGATGATCCCTTTAACTAGTGCTGTTGAGATATCCTTCCTGATGTTGCTAGAAGTTTAGTTGTCTTTATGAAAGGTTGTTTGAACACTGAGCTCTGACAAGGCAGAGCTGAAATCAACAGTGAAGAAAACTGATGGGTATTATGAGCTGCCTGTTCTGCATACCTCTGATGGGCTTTAACAGTACACTGACAGAAATGCACATATATGCATCGATCAGTAGTTTGTTCTTCAACTTGCATCTGTAGTATCCAAATAACAGAAGCTGCAGATCCAACTTACTGCGTTTGCAGTGTCTGGTGTTCATGAATTGTGATTACAGCAGTTAATCCTCAAATATCCTGCTTTTCAACTTTGCAGTTTGGGTTAAACTACCCCAAAGCTCCAGTTCATAAGTGATAGGAGGAGGATTAGGCCATTTGGCCCATCAAGTCTCCTCCGCCATTCAATCATGGCTAATCTATCTTTCCCTCTCAACCCCATTCTCCTGCCTTCTCCCCATAACCCCCAACACCTTTACTAATCAATAATCTATCAATTTCTGCTTTAAAAATATCCATTGACTTGGCCTCCACGGCCTTCTATGGCACTGAACCTCTGAAATTCCTGCCGAAATTCCTGCATCTTCTGCCGAAAGGTACATCATTTAATTCTGGGGCTATGGCCTCTGGTCCTAGACTCTCCCATTAGTTGTTACTATTGATGTATAGCCATCTCTATCCACCAGTTTAAAGGTTTGGGCAGATAGATATGGATGTAACTGGGAAAGAGCAATTCAGACTTTGTCTGCTTAATTGTATCCAAGGAAGCAAGTCCAAAGCCAATAACATTGTGAAACGCATGATTTGCAGCATCATCAAAGAAAGGGTATAATATCCTGACATGTTTTCCCATAACAAACCTTGTCACCATTACCATGGTTAAATCTGCTATTCAGACTGCTCCAATATAATTATTTGAGATTTATTGTTCCAGCTTCTTCAGGAGTTGTTGGAATACAACACTGACTGTTTAGAGAGAAGCTGGTTCTCTGTAAACGATTAAATGGGAGTTGGATCAGTTCTTAACTGGTTTTGGATCATATTCATAACAAACTGAACCAGAGTGTTGGTGTAACTCAACGGGTCAGGCACTCTTCGGAGACTGGATAGGTGTCATTTTAAGTCTTTTAGATAGGCACAGGGAAATACGTGATAGGAGTAGAATTAGGCCATTCGGCCCATCAGGTTTCCTCTGCATTCAATCGGCTGATCTATCTCTCCCTCCTAACACCGTTCTCCTGCGTTCTCCCCATTACCTCTGACACTCATACTAATCAAGAATGTCTGTGTTGAACATGATGCCAAGACCATCTCTTATCTACATGCACATAATTGATATCCGTCCATTCCCTGTATATCCATATGCCTATCCAAAAGTCTCTTCAATGCCACTTTGATATCAAATCCACCCACCAACACTGGCAGCACATTCCAGGCAGCCATCAACCACTGTGTAAAACAAGTTGCCTGCACCACGCCTTTCATCTATGCGCTCTAGTATTTGATTTTTCCATCATTGGAAATGCATGGGGATGGAGGGATGTGGATCATGTGTTGGCAGATCGAACAATTAATCTCGTCATAATACTCACCGCTGTGTTCCTGTGCTGTACTCTTCTATGCTCTACGTGTCCAATCTTGTCATAAAAAGAACAACACGGTCCACGCCGGAACATATCCATGTTCTCCAATGATGCTGCCCCAACAGCTGAGTTTCACCCGCATTTTGTATCTTTTTGTTGCATTTGCAGTTCCTTGTATCTAGATAACAAACAGAGTGAGTGGTCTTGTAGACCGCCGTTGGATGTTCGAAGTGATGTGCGAGGAGTTCTCTCTAATTGACCCTGGTGCCTCCCCTCCCCCTCAACCACCTCCGCCCGCTTGTATTTTGCCTTTCTTGGGGATCAAATGCATTTAGGTGGCGCTCTAACCCTTGCGGGACAGGCAAAGTGGACCAACTGTTTAGTCTTTCCCATCTTCAAGTCGAAGATCATTGATCTGATGGTTAACTCTTTCTCTCCCATCACGATGTTGCCTAATCTCTGATCACCCCAGTATGTTTTCAGTTCTGCTGCACGTTATACGTATTTGTTTAAATATAATTTCTGCATCGACTATCGGCGCTACAGGTACACCCATTTATAAGAATAAAAACTGTTGCCTGCAAGGTAAACTAGTATTCAAAGATTATCACAGAAAGCTGGAGTAACTCAGTGGGTCAGACAGCATCTCTGCTGAAAAGGAATAGGTGACTTTTCGGGTCAAAACCCTTCTTCAGACCCAACCTCATACATTCCTTCTATCTAGAGATGCTGCCTGCCCCGCTGAGTTACTCCAGCATTTTGTGTCTATCTTCGGTGCGAACCAGCATTTGCAGTTCCTTCCTACACAAACTATTATTCAATTTGCAGGGGAGGGCAGACTCGAGTTGCATTACTTAAAAGGGTGGCCATTGTAAATGCGAGGCGGTTTCCGCAATTCTTTAAGTGGCAAGTGTATATATTCCCACCACCCAGCCCAAGTGCCTATCGTGGTACTATTGTAGGGAATCTCTGCAAAGCCATTGGTTGTGGTCTTAAGTAGCCGCCCAGTGCTTTAGTGATGATGCTGCAGATCTATTTGGGAAGTTGGCTTGGTTTCAAACCAGCCTCAAGCTGAGCTCTATATAAAAATATGCACTGTGGTATCCAGCGCATGAATGAAACCTGCAGGACCTTGTAGTCGGCAGACATGGAGCACAAAACTCAACTAACGCTGGCTTTTCTTCTTGTTCAGGTAAGGGGAAAAAAAGGCAATTCTAATACTTTCCGGTTCACACCGTTCCCTTATTTATGCGCGCTTCGTCTCCTGAAGAGAAAAGATAAGACAATTTAAAACGCAGTGCTAAAGAATGCAACACGAGGAGACGGGATTTCGACGGGCAATTTACCACGAAGGGGGATGAAGCGTGTTCTCTCTGGCAGTGAGGTATCTGGCTGGATTCTGCTCCGCTAATGTTTAACATGGATGTTCTTTATCCACGGCCAGGCTGTTTTATGCGGGGGAAGAGGGGATGGGGGGAGTTGTATTTTCACTCCGGATTTTGTTTTTTCCCCACCCGCCCCAAAAGTGTGCAATACCGGACTTCCTAATCTTCCAGTGCTCCGAGGTGTATATATTTTTTATTTTGTTTAAAGTTTCTGGGTATACAATTCCTTGTGGGTGAAATCATCTCGCTGGGAAAGCGCAACAAATCCCTTTAGACTGGACCTGCTGCTGCTGTCAGTCAATGCAAGGAAGCCTGGAATGTGTGCTGGATTAAGTGTCCAAAGTAGCGGGCGGGAGAGTGGAGGGGAAATTATCGCCCAGCTTCCTAAAGGGAAAGCTAGTGCGGGGATATATTTTAACGCACGGCCACAATTTGGCTTCTGGGTTGTTGCGTTTGACAACTAATCAGGTGCTGAATGTTAAAGTGGCGATTAAGGGGTTAACCAATCAACGGCAAACAACCCCTTATTCCGTTAGTAATCAGGGTTTCAGGCGTGTCCAGTTAGGCGTTTAAGACAGCACGGGGAGATGAGCTTCAACGTTGAAATGAACGCGTGACTTCTGTTAAATAAAGTGCATGACGCCCGTGCACCTTGTAAATTGCTTGGATCTTTTTAATCAGAGCCCCGTGTACCCGCTCTCCATCACCCAAGTTGCAGCCACGGTCGGGACCGCCACAACATATTGTCTGCAACTCACTTTCTTAGGTGGCGTGGGACGTTTTTGTTTGTTGCAAGCTGTAGCTCACGGGCAACACATGCCTGTTTAAAAACATCCCCCATAACTAATTATTAATCTCCCAACCAAGCTAATACATTGTCACCGCTCTAATAGAACACCCATTGCGGCAGGTTGGGACCTGATTGCTGTATTCAACAAAATAAAAACACAACTAGCTTCTATCATCTGCCAAGTCTGATGATCAGGATTTTAAAATAGTTTGACACTTTTTTTATAGAAATGTTTTATTTTTTGAGTTTGCTCCGACCTTAGAAAACAAGTGTAGCTTGCGATGCACTGTATAACTCGGTGACTCCACATCTGGGCGTGTCTGAGCTGTGGCAGCAAGATTTGGGACTCTGCTCTTATCAATCCCACGCCAAGACCTTCAGAAGCGAAGCTGTGTGCAAGAAGAGGCGCACACTCCCGCAGCGGCGAGTCCACTCCGACCCTGAGCTGAATAGCAGGTTCGCCGAGGATGTTAAACAGAGTAGACGATCGTTGCTTTCTTCATGTTCCTTTAGTGGAAGGAAAATCCCAAGTTTACACCGTTGCAAAATGTGTTTAGTTTCCATCAATTATTTGTATTCCATTGTAGGAAGCAGTATCAATACTGTGCTGTCCCCGCCACTACTGGAACCAAATGAAATGCCAAGAAAACGAGACGAAACAAATATAGTGCATTCCCAAGCAATAAACTTGGTCACAACATGATACTTCCATCGGCTGTCAGGAGATGGCGCAACAGATTATTATGCGAATCATCCCCTAAACAATTCACCTTCGGGTCGCGGTCCTACAGGGAATTATACAACCTTAGCCCTTTGTACTTCTCACATTGCATTAGCCTGTGGTTATTGGTAGACGCAAATGTAATTAAATAATTAATTCGTAGTGTTCAGAGATCGTTGGTATTTCAACAAGTTGTTCCATGTCAGTTGTTAATTTAAAAACAAAACGAAGATTTCAACTGGTTTAATTTTATGTTAAAATTAGTTGAGAATGAGTTTAAGTAGGTGAACAAGCGGTTTTAAAATGAAAGGATTTAAAATTCAAACACCTGCATGCTGATTTTATTTTTAAATTGCAAATGCAATGTTCTTTTCTCTCTCCGATGAGATTCTGTATGGAGTTGCAGAACTTTGGTTCATTATAAGGGTGAATTGTAGTATATTTAGTAAGATTTTGGTTTAATAATTAAATGAGAAAAATATTTTTAAAATCCTGATGGAGGCATGATACTGCAGATGCTGGAATCTTGAGCAAAGCAACCTGCTGGAGAAACTCGGGTTGAAGAAGGGTCCCGACCAGAAACTTCCTCTTGTCCATTCTCCTCCACATAGGCTGCTTAACCCATTGAGTTCCTCTTGCAGTTTTTTTTTTAATGAAAACCAGGATGGTTTCTCTGATTCAATTGTCTTGCCTTGTTCCTTTGGCTGGAGGATGACTTGGCTTCACTATTGTTTCTTCTGAGGTTATTAATGAAACCAACATGAGAGGAGAGCTACAAAACCTTCCAGGATGTAGTAACGGGGCATGTGGGGGGGGTTCTGAGATGATGTGCTTTTCTTACATTGAGCAGTCATGAACTGATCGGTAAGGAAGTTGAACCTGTTCAATGACACTTTAAGCACATC
Source organism: Leucoraja erinaceus (assembly GCF_028641065.1). Lineage (NCBI taxonomy): Eukaryota > Metazoa > Chordata > Chondrichthyes > Rajiformes > Rajidae > Leucoraja > Leucoraja erinaceus. The sequence continues at coordinate 33,205,131 of NC_073393.1, read as the reverse complement.
CTTGATATTTTTTTTTTCTTGTTAAACATATGAAGATAGCTTTCAATACTGTGTCTGTTGCAGGATCTGGTATTGGGTGTGAGCATGGGCCACCCAATATAATTGACTGAACATACTAGGGCATGAATGTTGGGTGTGCCAGCCTGGTCAAAGTTACTATTTGCTTTGAATTGGTCCATGTGATGAGAAGAATAGATAGGGTACATGCCCAGAGAGTCTTGCCCAGAGTGGGTGCATCGAGGACATGGGTTCAAGGTGAAGGGGAAAAGATTTAATAGGAAGCTGAAGGGTAACCTTTTTTACACAAAGGGTGGTGGGTGTATGGAACAAACTGCCAGAGGAGGTAGTTGAGGCTGGGAATAGCCCAAGGTTTAAGCAGGAGATGGGCACATGGATAGGACAGGTTTGGAGGGATATGGACAAAATGCAGGCATGTGGAACTAATGTAGTTGGGACATGTTGGCCAATGTGGGCAAGTTGGGCCAAAGGGCCTGTTTCCACACTCTGATTCACTCTGTTCCAAGCAAAACACAGCTACTGGTGGAACTCAGCGGGTGCGGCAGCATCTGTGGGGTCAGTGATAGTTGATGTTTCACATTAAGATTCTGCATCGGACTTCAGAGTGTAGATTGGAGAGGGGCAGTATAGGGGTGAGGCAGGAATTGGCAAGCTAGAGGTGTAACCAGTTGAAACGAGGCATGATGGGCAGATGGAGCCAGGAAGGGGGAGTGGAGGTAGGGGCAGAGGCTGGAAAGTGATAAGTGAAGTCGAGAAAGGGCAGCAAATTCTGGAATCTGGCAAGTAATGAAGGAGGAAGCGCAACTAGTAAGGGAGTGGATAGATTCCATGGGCCATGTGGGTGGAAGAAGAGTGCAGCCAGATGTGGGAGGGGACGCAAAATTGAGTAATGGGGGACTGAGTGATGGGTTGGAAAGGGTGAGATGAAATAACCTGGTGAATTGGATGGAGAGAGAAGGAACACTGGGGTGTGGATTACCTGAATTCAGTGTTCAAGCCATTGGGTTGTGTATTACCCAAGCTGATTGAGGTACTACACTTCTAGTCTGCGTTTGGACTCGCCTAAACGTGTGAACGGGGACGGGAATTAAAATGGGAGCTCAAGATGTTCATTGCGGACAGAACTGGGAGCTACAGATGGCCAGTTTGGATTCTGTTCTAGCAACTTTGGACGAAATAATTGCACTTGAAGTCTTTCCGTGATTTAGGTTGGAAAATATGAATCCATTCAGGTGTCGTGTTGCAGTTATATAAGACGTGGGTGAGGGCACATTTCGAGTCTTGTGTTCAGTTTTAGGCACCATGTTGTAGGAAAGATGTCACGCTGGAAAGAGTGCAGAGAAGATTTATGAGTTGCCTGAGCTATAGGTTGAGCAGGCTTGGATTCTATTCCTTGGAGCGCAGGATGATGAGGTGTTTTTATAGAGGTGTATAAAATAGTGAGAGGAATAGATCGAGTAAATACACAGTGCTTTCCCCTACTTTGGGCAATCGAGAACAAGGTTTAAGGTGGGGGGGGAAAGATTTAATAGGAACCTGAGGGGTAACATTTTTACACAAAGGGTGGTGATCTGGAACAAGCTGAGGTAGTTAAGGCAGGTACTATTGTAATGTTTTAGAAATACTTAGACAGGTACATGGATATGGTAGGTTTAGAGGGATATGGGCCAAACGGAGGCAGAAGGGTCCATTGTAGATGGGATGTTGGACCGATGGGGCTTGTTAACTGTTAATCACAGTCATGCAGCATGGAAACATTCTTTTTAAAATCTCAATGGTAAGTGCTGCTCTTGACTCTCACCAGTTGTGGAACAGCCATCTAATTCCATTGTAAGTATTGCCTAATTATGTGATGTACTAGATATTGCTGATATCATAATCGGACAGTACAGAATGGAATCATTTTTGCCATTATGCCTGAAATGGATGAGACTGGCACTGGCCAGATAATCATATTTTGGGAACATATTGTCCCATTGCACAAAGAATATAGAACAATACAGTACAGGAATGGGATCTTCAGCTCATCATGTCCTTGCCAAACATGATGCCAAATTAAACTAATCTCCTCTGCCTGCATGTAACCGATATTCCTCCTTCCCTTGTATAGCCTCACAGTCTCATACTCTGTGCTCGAACCAATGAAAGCTAGTTACCAATATAACAAATGACATGCCTTTGTTACCATTCTATCTACTTGTGTTGCCACTTTCATGGAGCTTGGGACAACCCAAGATCCCTCTGAACATCAATGCTGTTAAGGATCTTGCCCATAACTGTATACTTCCCCTTTCATTGGTGTATGCTTTGTCTTTTGGGATAAATAAAACATCTTTACAGATGCTAGGCTTAAATCCCAAATATCTCATTGTCGTATCCCAAGGATGGGCATAAGTGCTAATTATTGCCACGAGGTTTCCATCTTATGGCCACATATAAAACTACCCTGACTGATGAAGGCCAAAAGCATTCTTCACCCCTATCTAGCAGTGCCAGTAGTTTTCAGGAACTATGTACTCTGCCTACACAACACTCACCAGGCCCTACCACTGCTTCCATTCTACCTTATGGCTTCTGAACATCAAACTAGTTCCTTTCTGCTTGGATAAACCCTTTTTTTTTTTTTTTTTTAATTGAACTCTGAGGATCTCCAGAAGTAAGTGGATTTGCAATACATTTATCAGATGTCAACTAGATTATTTGCAATACCCCCCCCCCCCCCCCCCCCCCCCCCCACCAACCTCCTCAACCTCCTCAAGAAAAATGACGGTACGTACACCTGAATAATAAAACCTTAATAAAGCATCTGTGGTTGGGGGGGAAAATAAACTTGCATTCAAATGCACGTCACTGATCCAGTGGTCCTTTTATTTCAACAAACTCTTTGATATTTAGTCCTATGCTGCATTTTTAAACGAGAAGCTTTAATTCTAACATTGGACAAATTATGTAATGTGTAGGCAGGAACTACAGATGCTGGTTGAAACTGAAGATAGACACAAAAAGCTGGAGTAACTCAGCGAGACTCTGGAGAAATGCTGCCTGCTCACATTGGACAAAATATGTTCTTATTTGAACCTCATCGAGTTGGGTTAATTTGTCTTTATGGTTCAATTTTGGTCTAAATTGTCTTTATGAACCTTTATCTTAGTATACAAAAGGGCTGCTTGCTTGCAGCAAAAGCAAATGGTTTTTGTCAAAGGTAATTTCATTTATAACATTGAGCTTAATGTAATGTGTTTTTTTTAATACTTATCACGTTAAAGAAGTCTAGTCTAAATGTGTTAACCTAGCATGCACTGCTAAAAGCACGACAGTAAATTAAACAATATCAGTCCATAGCAAATGCTGTCATGATCTGGAACAGCTTGTTCCCGCAATATTATTGTTTATTAATATAAAATGATAAGTTGATGGGCCTCGCTTATATGAATTTTAATATTGGAAATAAAACAGTTTTCCAAAGATGCTTTTGGAGATGGATTTATAACTATGTTGGTTGTATTGGAGTAAGGTATCACTTATTTTTAAAAGCAATTTTTGTTGAGTGTTAATGGGGAAAACTGCTGCATTTCAGCAGTTGAAACCAACAGAGCATGAAGAAAGCTAAAGGGGAAATTATCCTTCTGATATTGAGTAGTGAATAATATTGATCACCTTCCTATCTCCAACTGTTTTGAATGCTTCTGTGCACCTAGCGATACAACCCCATTAAAAGCGTGCGGATGGGGTTCGAAACACTGGGTCAACAGCTAGGAGTATAATCCATGATGCAACAAGCCGAGTGGAGATTCCTCCATTATTATCTATCTATACATCCCCCTCTACCCCAATCTGCTCGTACAAATTGAGTTTCTGCGTTAGCAAAGTGCAGTGATCAACAACTTTCAAGTTTGATGCAGCAGCCAGTTTTCTCCTCTACTCCAACTAGTTGTTTTATTTGAAGTCTTGCATCCTTTAATAAAGAAATGGATTTTAGTTACAGTATACACATTTCACCAAATATGCTCTTCTTCCTTGCCAATGCTGCAGCCAACACAACTCCCAGCTAACAGACCCGTGTTATTCCTAATCTTAGTGCACCTTGTACATTAAAAGTATTAACAATATCCTGTTTTTGCTCCTCATGAAGTGAATAAGATATTAGTTGCTCTGGATTCCTGCTATCTAAGAAATGGTTTGGATCGGTCTCGTACAGCTTCATTTGCGAATTTCCCAGTGTGCAAAAATAAAAGTTGATTGCATCAGTCTGGATTGATAGTAACAAAAGTTCTCAGTGACTGAATGTAAAGAACAGTTTTGAAATAAATTGATACCTCTCGTGGCGTTTCCTTGATTGCAGTCATCTTTATGCAGAGGGGTCGGAGAAGACAAACCACTTGCATAAATAAATTTGACTGTTATCTAAAAGAAACAAAACTTAGACCAACACTGTGTATACAATCTCAGCAACGTGAGGTTTTGATGCAATGCACAGTAGTGGATATTACATTGAATATTCAAAGGAGCATTTCGGGCAACAGATTATTCTTTATGTGATGTTATGCAATCAGCCTGTTCCTGGAAATAGAATACTATTGAGAATAGATTTTTAGAATTGGTTTGCAAAGAATAAAAAATCCATGTAACCACCATTTTCTCCGAACAAGCATGATTCATTTTTCTATAAACGGATGTATAGCAAATGGGAATGTACGAGTAGAATTTGCATAATAACTATTATTAAACATATTGCTTCTGAAAGAATTCGGTGAACTAATTTTGTGTGAAAATCTGGCTAACATCAGTCAATCTTGTTAGTTCCTGAATTTTAAACATGTTACTATTGTGGATTGGTAGCAATATACCTACCCTTCCTCCATTGCCTGATACAAATGACAATATTACTTTAATATTTACTTTACCAGTTAATTCTTGTTGTGATGGATGGTGCTGTCATAGTATGAACCACAATTACTTGTACTGGAGAGCTTCAATATGTTGTATTCCTGAATTATACAGAACAATGTTTGTGCTTGGAATTGAAAGTATAAAATTTAATAAATAGAATAAGTCAATTTTTGTGTTAATAAAATGTTTGAACATTGACAATTGTTTCTATTTGGTTTTTAACATGAAATCTGCATTATTTTCATGGATTAAGCAGTAACAAATTGTGCTCATCAGTTTGAATGATATTAGATCTGGAAAGGGAAAACTTGTTCTGAATTAAAATTAATCTTGTATTCTGTTTAGCATTCAATGTTTTAATATATTTTATTTTTACTCCGCTTTATCTCCAATCATGCATGTCAACTATTAAAGTCCTCATTCCAGCAATGTAACATTTATTATTTGTGAATTTAAAAGTCACTTATTATAAAGATAATGATGGCATGGTGGTGGTTTTGAGAGCAGTATTTGATGCAAAGAGGCATCAGATTTGAGTTTGGTAAACTACTTTCATTTGATACTTTAATCCCCTGATTCCTGCTTGCTTGTAAGCCAGATTTCAGAACCGAGGGTGTAAACTCAATGTTATACTTTTTGGATTTATTAAATACCTGCTTTGTTAAATAGTTTTGCCAGTAATGATTTGTATTCCTCATAAATAGTGCTGTTATTTGTTTGAACAGTTTTAACAGTTTCTTGTTGCTAAATATTTCAATGCATCTTTACTTTAAAAAAAACTTAATTATGTAAAAAAAAATTATTTAAAATATTTTAATTGAGTTTAGTTAGTCAGTAATCCATTTAGATGAAAGGTTCATGACGATGATTTGAAAATTTTTTTAAGCAGTTTTTAGCTCATTGGTTAGTTCAGTAAGTAGCAACTCCTCGTTCCCGTGAGCCCCTCCCCACCAAGCACGCACCCATTTTCTCCCATTATCCTGCCTCGTTTCCTCTTTCCCAGTCTCCATTCACCTACGTTCCTCTTCTCTGGCTGTATTATCATTCCTCCTCTCTCGTTATCTGACATGATGTTTGTCTTTAGCCATTGTGCTTTATCTAGCAATCAAGCCTACCTCACTAGTATCCACCTATCACTTGCCAGGCTCAGTCCCACCTCCACCTCTTTTACAGCTTTCTTTACTCTTTTACAGCTGACCTGAAACGTCACCTATCCATTCCCTCCACATACGCTGCTTGACCTGCCGAGTTACTCCAGCACTTCGTGTTTTTCTTTTAGCTTATTGGAACATGGGCTTTAAAATTTCCTGGCCCCTTCAGTTTGACTCTGAAAGTGATGTGGATGTAGGTGTTAAATTTGCTGTGAATGACGATTGACTGGTTCCAGAGTTTATTTTTATTTTTAAGGGGAGCTAATGACATTTGATTTAATGATATGTAGCAGTGGATGACAAGAGACAATTACTTGCATTGTTTTAGTCGTAAATTTGATTTTTACACCCCTTCAACCATATATGCAGTACCACTGATTGCCATGTAGCTATTTTGCTGCTTGGGAAGCAACTTTTGCTGTAGTTTTGATTGAAAATGATGGAATTGCAGTGAGCTTGATCAGTATCTCTAAAAAGAGAAGAAACATTTATTTCAGTTTGATAATCTGTTATCAGAACAATTATGAACATTGTTTTAACTCGAGACCGATCTATTGAAGGCTGGGCTATTTTGTTTCTAAGTACAGACTAGGAGTACCTCAAGTGACCTGGTCGGGGGGAAAAAGAACTTGCAGAATAATTTGATCAAATTTGAATGAGGAAAATTACTTTTTATTAATACAATACTTATAATAACCATTTTATCAGAATTTTTTGTTGATAAAGATGGATCAGTTGAAGTTGCTTCTCGACGAACTGGGCAAGGAAAGTTACAGAAGCATTTGTTTTCACTCGAAGTGTTTTTACTGCATTTTAAGGAACAAAATAAAGGCATCGAATGACTGAGCTCTACATGACAGTTGCAGGGATAGCTGTGCTTATTGTCATGCAAAATGTGTTAAAGGCATTGAATGCAAATTAATGAAATACATGTGCCATGCTGAATGTCCATCCAGCTTCACAAATAACTTTCAGAAAATGGTTGAGCAACGATTTTAGATATTTATGCTCCAATTTATTTAATTAAAAAAAAAAGTGAAACTAATCTCATGTTTTTTCTTAATATTAAACTTATTTTCTTAATCTTAACCGTTTATCTTTTTTGATGTTCACTTTAACGTCTTGATTTTCTAAAAGCACGCAATCGTCAATAAATGGGTCAAAGGATCGTCTGGACTTTTATTTGGGCAACTTTTTATTTTCTGCTATGTTGTTTGAATACGGCATTTTAGATTTTTTTTTTTGTAATGTATTCCTTAAAATCTATAGTTTGAAGAATTAATCCTCCCACTTCCTCCAAGGCGTAGCGTCGGGCACCTGCATGGATCCCAGCTACGTCTGCCTCTTTGCAGGGTACGTTGAACAATCTCTGTTCCAGCCATACACTGGCCCTATCCCCGAACTCTATCTCCGTCACATTGATGACTGCGTTGGTGCTACGTCCTGCACCCATGCAGAACTCATGGACTTCATCAACTTCACCACCAATTTCCATCCTACACTCAAAATTACTTGGACCGTCACTGACACCTCCCTCCCCTTTCTTGATCTCACTTTCTCCATCACAGGAGACAGACTATCAATTGATGTCTATTACAAACCCACTGACTCCCACACTATCTTGACTACACTTCTTCCCACCTTGCTTCCTGTGACTCTATCTGCTACTTCCAATTTCTATACCGCATAAACCCCCAAGATGAGGTGTTTTGTACCAGGCCATCCGAGATGTCCTCATTCTTTAGGGAATGGGGTTCCTCTCCCCATCATAAGTGAGGCCGTCACTCGTGTCTCCTCGGTGCTCCACCCACACCTCCCCTCACCCTAGTCACAACAGAGACAGAGTCCCTCTAGTCCTTGCCTTTCACCTCATCAGCTGCTGCATACAACACATAATCCTCCCAAATTTTCGCCAACGGGATTCCAACACTAGTCACATCTTCCCATCTCCACCCTTTTCCACATTCCCTCCGTAACTCCCTAATTAACCCAACCCATACCTTCCCACGCAAACCACCCCCTCCCCAGGTACCTTCCCCTGCAACTGCAGAAGATGCAACACCTGAACCTATACCTCCTCCCTTGACTCTGTCCTGGGACCCAGACAGTTCTTTCAGGTTAGGCAGAGGTTCGCTTGCACCTCCTCCAACCTCGTCTGTTGTATCCATTGTTCAAGATGTGGAATCTTTTACATCAGCAAGACCAAACGTAAACTGGACAATCATTTCACTGAACGCCTTCGCTCGGTGTGCCTGAACCTACCCGATCTCCCAGTTGCTAAACACTTGAGTTCTCTTCCCATTCCCACACAGACCTTTCTGTCCTAGGTCTCCTCCTTTGTCAGAGTGAGGCTAAATGCAAATTGGAGGAACAGTATCTCATATTTCGCTTGCGCAGGTTACAGCCCAGCAGTTTCGTACTTAATTTCTCTAACCAAGTAACCCTGGTATTCTCGCTCTCGCTCTCTCTGGCTAACAATGACCCATTTCCTTTATCATCGCTTCATTGTCTATATCACTTGCTTCCCTTATCACTAACTAGTCTGAAGAAGGGTCTCGACCCGAAACGTCACCCATTCCTTCTCTCCAGAGATGCTGCCTGTCCTGCTGAATTACTCCAGCTTTTGGTGTCTAAATAATGAATGACGAATTAATAATATCTTTTACATTTAGATTTTCCCCCTCATTTCACTTTTTTAAATGCCATCTGAATAAATAATATAATTTTCTGTTTGAGGAAATCTAATCCTCCTTGAAGCACTCTGAATGGAAAGTTGCAGATGTTAGAAGCTTCAAATAAAAACAGAAAATGTTGTAAACACTGTGGGTCGGGCAGCATCTATGGGAAGTTTCCCGCCATTGTGGGAAGTGTTAACATTTGTGTTTTGAATTTGGTTTGCATGATGTGGTTTCTGCACTGGAGAAACCAAATGAAGATTGGCCAGATGCTTTGTCCGAGCACCTACATTCGCTCCATAGGAATGACTTTGAGCTTCCTGTTGACTGCCATTCTGATTTCCATTTTACTCCCATTCTAAGCTGTGGCTTCCTGCTCTGTAATATCTGAACCTCATCTTCCTTTTGTTGCTTGCTCCTTTAGTCTGTGTCATAAATGGCCATGTCGTGTCGCAATGACTTATTTATTGGCTCGGTTTATCTTCCCATCAGTGGAGTTTGACCTGTTGGCCATGTCCTTAAGTCCTGCTGCAACCAAAACATAACATGGACAATGAAGCACAATCATTCTCGGGCTGTCCTATTAACCCATTTGACCTGTTACTTTATCACAGATTTTCTCATTTTTGTTCTATTTTTGTTTTCTGTTACGACACCTGTTTTGAAATTACCTCTTTTAAAAAAAAAAAAAAAAATCTCTTTCCCAGTTCTTACAAACAATCCCTGACATAAGAAGTAAACTGTTTCTATTTCTATAAGAGGTGGCTTGTCTGAGAGTTTACAGCAATTTTTATTTTTAATTCAGCCACACAGTGCAGTTTAAGAATTTCTCCTCTCAGTTTTCATTCTGTAGAAAGAAATTGCCTTTTCCCGAGAAAATATTTAAGTTTATTCTCGTGTTCCTTGAAATAGCTTCATATGTGTGGATTTAGACATTCATCCAGACAGGCTTCTTAAAAAAATGCAAGATTACATTAAAAAAAAAATATATTAAATTGGTCGACACCACTTTAATGTACGTTTCCAAATGAGTTAATGCCAGTTAGAATGAACTTTGAAGTAAAATATGTATTTACCTTGGTTCAGACCTCTTCAATGTCCAGTTTAGTTTGGAGATACAGCGAGGAAACTGGCTCTTCGGTCCACCGCGCCTACGCCGACCAGTTTTCCCCGTACACATACACTATCCTACACACGCTAGGGACAAGCCAATTTACCTACAGCCCCGTACGTCTTTGTAGTGTGGGAGGAAACTAGAGCACCCACGTGGTCACAGGGAGAACAATCAAAATCCATGTAGACGGCGGCAGTAGTCGTGGATTGAATCCGGGTCTCTGGTGCTGTAAGGCAGCAACTCTACCGCTGTGCCAACATGCTATCAAGTTTGACCAAATGGTGTTAATAGTGATGGAGCTGCCAATATAAACGATTCCTGACTGGTAAACCTCTCAAAGGAAGCTGTTAATAATACTGAAAGCTCAAACTGAGCATTGTTCAAAGTGTAGAGTGAATATCTTGCTGTCTTGGACTGGGCACGGCACAACTCTCCATCAAATAATCTTGTAAACTGACCCAAAATTAGGATTAAATTCTTCCATATTCATCGATCAGAAATAAGCTTTTTAAATAAAAATAATTGAAGTTACAAGCGGCACTTGTGACGGGAATTGATGAGTGTACTCAAGGACATCACACATTTTATAAGTGCCTGCAATGCTGGAAGCTCTGCACATTTGGAGTATTGTAAGCAGTGTTTGACCCCATATCTGAGTAAGGATGTGCTGGCATTAGAGAGGGCCTAGAGGAGTTTTATAAGAAAGATGGGTTAACATATGATGAGTGTGTAACGGCACTGGGCCTTTACTTGCTGGAGTTTAGAAGGATGAAGGGAGGGGGGCCTCATTGGAATTTACCAAATAGTGAAAGGCCTGGTTAGAGTGGATGCGGAGAGGATGTGGAGAGGACGTTTCCACTCGTGAGAGAGTCTAGGACCAGAGGGTGTTATGGGTGTTATGGGTGTTATGGGGAGAAGGCATGAGAATTGAGTTGAGAGGGAATGTTAGATCGAATGGTGAATAGACTTGTTGGACCCAATGGCCTGATTCTGGTCCCTTTCACTTGTGAACTTGTGCACAATGTGCAAAAGTCACATATATCAGAAAAGGGAGGTTCCCACTTTGGCAGTAGGAAGTTTTTTGGCCTGTATGGACTGAGAGTAACCCTGAGTTTGCATTTTGAAAGTCATGCAGCCACTTTTAGTCTGTTGGAATCTAAAAAAAACAGTTTTGTAATGATACCTAACCCTTTCTTCATTCCTCTTTGCTCTTTTCTCCATGAATTTAATAAAGATTTTAATGCATCCAAAATTCAAAGGAATTCTTTAAGTTGCATAAAAAGTTTAATGATTAGACTTTTTGGAGATACAGTACATTGTGGAAACGGCACTTCGGCCAACTGTGTCCACGGCGACCCCCCCCCCCCCCCCGCAAACGCCGTTGGGGAAACAGACCCAACGGGTCTGCACGTGGTCTAGTATTCCATAAAACTATTCCAATTGGAATAGGAAATTTATGTTGCAACTGGATCAACATTCTTTCGTCAATAGTTACCGTAAAATATTATTAGCCCATTTGCGAACTGTGAGAGATCATGTTGCATGTTAAATGATGCTACCATTTCTGTGGCTGGGTAACTTAGCATTCTTTGGAACATTTTATGCAGTAAAAATTGTGCTGCCTTGTTATTTTAAAAATTCTGCTCCCTTGCACCATAGTTTTGATTTCCTTTTATCTATATTTGTTTAGTTCATACAATCACCCAACAATATTTTAGTTCTATTATTTGCTACACTGGAATGTAAATATTGCTCAAAATGCTCTAAATTTGAAACTTTGTGGGTTGAAGGGCCTGTTTCCATGCTGTACCTTTCATATGTTCAAAATTCTGAAATAAATTACCCATCTGTTTCTTTTTGGTTGGAGAACATTGCATATCCTTTCTATCTATCACTTCCTTGCACACATTTAAATATATTTGCTAAGAATCATCAGATTGCAAGAATGTGTCTTTAAGAAAGTATATGTGTGTGTATATACATATGTGTGTTTTTGTGTGTGTATAGAAATGCGCACACACACATATATAAGTATTAACAAATTGCCTCCAATTAGTGGCAAAGCTAGTTCTGCCTCTAAACACTGTTTGGCCTCTCGTGAACACATGTTCTGGCAGCATCTAACGTTTTGACTGTCAGTTTAAGTTGGACTTAACATGCTTTTTCCTGATTCTATCAAGAGGTAAAATAAAATTATAGAATGGCAATTTAAATAAAATTGCTCAAATGATACAAGATTAGAAAATGGTTTGTAATTGATTATTTTCCTTGAAGGAAAAAATCAATTTCTGAGCTCTCGTCTTTATTCACGATCCAGAGAATAACAGTGTAGTTGGAATGTCAGTGAGTAAGGAAACTATAGATATAGAAAGACTCAGAAATTATTCATTGTATGGTTATAGCTTGATTGTACTCGTGTCTAATTTTATTTGACTAGATAGCATGAAAACACTTCTGTACGAAGATGTATCTTGGTACACATGACAATAAAATACCAATAACCACATGGTTTCCACCACATCGCTGAAATTGAGTATTGACTAGGCATGTGTTATGTGGAGTACCCATGCTCTGTTCATAACGACTCTTAGGGTGGTAGAGTTGCTGCCTGACAGCACCAGAAACATGGGTTTGATCCTGCCTATGGGTGCTATTTGTATGGTGTTTGTACATTCAGTGACTGTGTGGGTTTTCTTCAGGTGCTTCATTTTCCTCCCACGCTCCAAAGACATACAGGTTTGTAGATTAAATGTCTTTGGTAAAAATAGTAAATTGTCTCTAATGTGTAGGATAGTGCTGGTGTACAGGGATCGCTGGTCAGCGGGGACTCGGTGGGCCAAAGGACCCGTTTCCACATTGTTTCTCAAAACTAAATGAGCTTTTAGTTGCTTGTTATTTTTTTTAACTCGCTTGCCAGTCCTGCACTGACCTCTGTCCTCTGCTTTCTCCATTGCTATAAAGAGGTCAACACACAAATTAGGAGAACAGCATCTCATATTCTGCTTGGCTTGCTGACAACCCTATGGTATGGATATTAAATTTCTAATTTTTAGTTATCTGCACCTTCTTGTCCTCTCCCTGTCAGGCCCACCGATCACTTGCCAGTTGCTATCTTACACCCCTTCCATCTGTGTATCATCCCCTCACTATCTGACTCTACCTCTCACCAGCAGCCTCTGTCCAGTCCTCCTCGCACACTCCCTACTTGGCTTCATCAACTTGTACTCGTCAACCTCTCCCTCTCTGGTGCCATCTATTGCCGACCAGCCTTTGTCCCACTACTCTGTGTACTGCTACAAATGGGACCTCTCTCCTGTTTTCCCTCTTTCAACCCTGAAGCAAGATCTTGACTTGAAATATCACCTTCTAGCCTTTTGCCTCCACAGATGCTGATTGACCTGCTGAGTACTTGCAGCATTTTAGTTTCTTTTTGTTGATAATAGTGTCGAGGCGCAAGGATTATGTGGTTTTGGGAGATTTGTTCGATAAAAACATGGAAGGTTTGTAAATGAACATTTTTTGTGTCAAAATTTTGAATGCTGGATGTCCATGGAGCTGGAGGAGAAGTCATTGCCACATTTCATAAGTTCTCACTTGTTGACTATTGAATTGTGTTAGAGTGTTTGGAAAACCAGGCCCTAAAGTGGCAAAGACTTGTGATAGATTATCAGTGATGGGAAATACTGCAGACAAGAAAATATGTTTCTAATTGGAGTGGCTGGGGAGGATGTTAAGCTTGGGGCATCCCGCTAGTCGCATTCTATCAATTTTGTCTACCAATTACTCTCACTTTCTTTGTACCTCTGCTCGGCAGTTTCCAGATATGAATTCCCTCCGAGATTAGCACGACAGTTAAGTAGATTTCACGGGCATGAGAAGAAATTGCGTTTTTATTCAAATGTGTTTAAAGGCGAGTCTTAAGCTAAGTCCTAAACTAGTGAGATCATTGTTGAGATCTAATGCTGTTTGAGAAATTCTTGCATTTATATAAAACCTTTCATGACTTCTGGATATCCTAAAAGATGGGGCACTTTTTTGGAAATGTAGTTGCTACTCTAATGTAGGAACATTTAATGCATCCAATTTGCATGGTAGCCACGCATATGATCTGATTGTGGATGTTGACTGAGGGATCTTCTTTGGGGATGCCATGCTTAGGTTTTGTGGAATGCGAGGGAATTTTGGCACGGCAGACCTTTTCACGGATGGCAGGAGGTGCCTGACTGGATGAGTAGCTTGTTAGGTGGTGTGCCCCATCTGTTTGCTTCCGATGTGTGGACTCTTCTGCCACAGAATGTAGTTGAGGCCAGTTCATTGGCTATATTTAAGAGGGAGTTAGATGTGGCCCTTGTGGCTAAAGGGATCGGGGGGTATGGAGAGAAAGCAGGTACAGGATACTGAGTTGGATGATCAGCCATGATCATATTGAATGGCAGTGCAGGCTCGAAGGGCCGAATGGCCTACTCCTGCACCTATTTTCTATGTTTCTCAATGTCCTGTTGACTGCTTCATTTCCAATCATAAGGCAGGGGTTCCCAAATGTCTGGGTGGCTTTTGATTGGTTTTTCAAGAAGGCTTTGAGCACCTCTGTTTGTCTGCCCAGTAATTACTACCCGAAACAGAGCTTGGAGTAGTGTTCTTCAAAATGGTATCATGGGACCATTTCATTTACAAGGGACTACGGAAGCCTGGTAAATCTGACTGCAGCTCTCCCTCGGTAGTTCACTTTATATTATTGTACTCCAATCGCTGGAGTAGGACCTGAACCCAGAAAATTTCAATTTGGAAATGGGAATAACACCAATGATCTGTGGCTGGCACCGAACAAAGTGATCGAATAAGGTTAGTTTTACTGTAGTCATTTAACAAAAAAAGGCCTGTGACTTGGTTGTGATATTGAAGCAGAAAGATTACTCTTGGATAGACACAGCTGAAACTATAGCTATTCATGACATTTTTTCGTTAAGTTTAGAGATACAGCACAGAAACAGGCCCTTCTGTCCACCGAGTTCGCACTGACCAGCGATTCCTGCTTACTAACACTATCCGACACCTACTAGGGATCATTTACAATTTTTACTGAAGCCAATTAGGCTGGAAACCTGTACGTCTTTGAAGAGTGGGAGGAAGCCGGAACACCCAGAGGAGACCCATGGGGAGAACGTACAAACTCCGTAAAGACAGCACCCATAGTCAGAATCGAACCCGAATCTCTGGCGCTGTAGGGCAACAACTCTACCACTACGCCATCATGGCATCCTTATAAATTGACAATAGTATAACGTCTCCATTTAAAAACAAATTTCCACTTGCTACTTTTTAATAAGGGAAATGTTCGGAAAATCTACCAGCAAGTATTATGCACTGGCATTAGTGATGAAATGCAAACTGATCATTTGCTTGCCTCCTATTTGTTGTTGTGCAGTCCCTCGGGATTAAGGGAGATTTGCAAAATCCATTTCAGTAGAGCAGGAAATGTCCACATAGTCATAGAGTATTACAGCGTGGAAATAGGCCCTTCGGCCCAACTTGCCCAGATTCCTGTTAAATATTTTCCCCATCACCTTAAACCTATGTCCACTGGTCCTTGATTCCCCTACTCTGAGCAAGAAACTCTGTGCATCTACCTGATCTATTCCTCTCATGATCTTATACTTGCTCTATTTGATCTCGCCTCATCTCCTGCGCTCCAAGGAATAGAGTCCCAACTTCCTGCGCTCCAAGGAATAGAGTCCCAACTTGCTCAACCTCTCCCTATAACTCAGACTGTCTAGTCCTGGCAACTTCTCTGTAAATGTTCTCTGTACCCTTTCCAGCTTGAAACATTTTATTTCCTATAACAGTGCCATTCGGCCCTTTGAGCCGCAATACTTCAATATGATCATGGCTGATCATCCAATCAGTATCTGTACCTGCCTTCTCTCCATACCCTCTGATCCCCTTGGCCACAAGGGCCACATCTGACCCTTAAATATCCCAACCGGCTTCAATACCCTATCCACGTGAAAAAAGTTAGTCTCGTCTCGGTTCTAAAGGATTTTATAGCTGGACCCCTTGTCCTGGAATCCCCCCAGGCCCTCTGGTGGCAGGGAAGTCCAAATTAATTGGATCCAAGCTTTGTAACATGCATGGGAACTCACCCCCTCCTCACATGGTGCCTTGCATCCACCCAACTCATCGCACTAACGCCTGTCTCTCTTACCTTCATGACTTCCCTATCCTTGAACTCTCTCTTTCTTGCTACTCTAGATCTTTGTTCCTCCCTGATTCAGGCTATGCTGGACCATTATAGAGGGATCTTTCAACCAAGTGCATTGATTAGGTTCATAAGAATGGTAGATAATGTTTGACATTTAACTTTGTTGTGTTAATCTTTTATTGCTGTCCCCTGATCCAAATATACAACTGAGCACAGTTTTGTATTCGTACCAAGCCCATCCATTTGTTGTCAACTATGAAGTACATTTTTGTGTCGGCCTTTCCAAGCTGCTTCAATCTACAGACTACTTAATACCCCAATGCCATTTATTGCCTCCTGCTGAATGCACCTTTCAACATTCATGGAATTCTGTAGGATAAGCTTTGACTCTTTGTGATGTTTGCTAGGTAAGGAAGTTTTCTTCTTTATTCCTGCTGGTCCTTTCTTCTTTATTCCTGATTTTTCTCTCACTCCAAAGACGTGCAGGTTTGTAGGTTAATTGACTTGGTATAAGTGTAAATCGTCCCTAGTGTGTGTAGAATAGTGTCAATGTGCAGAGATCGCTGGGCGGTGCGGACTCGGTGGGCCGAAGGGCATGTTTCTGTGCTGTATCTTTAAACTACTGTAAATTGTCTGCCTCTTGAGTTGCTAATTCACCGTGTTAACTGTAATTGTATCATTAAAAATATTTGCTTTGGTTGCTTTAATATTTTTGATTGATTGGTTTGCAGCAGGGACTATTAGTTGGTTCACATTTATTTTAGCATAATGTTTATAATGTAGAACTGGAAGTGGCAATTTAATGCACTGCATTTCACACACCAGCATTTTGGTAATGTTTTGTTAATGTCACGTTATTTTCATTGACAAATGAAAGATTTAGAAGTTACACGAGTTAGAAATGGTTTCTGGTGTTGGAATTGGATTTTTCTTTCTACCCTTGAGCTAAATGCTGCTGAAAAATGACTAAAAACCTAATCAAGTTATGGGTGCCTGCCTTTGTGCATGAACAACTAGAGTACAGTTTTTCCAAAGTATTTATCTTGGCATTTATTATCTTTTTGTGTACATGAATTACTTTGTAATTGTATTATTTTGAGTTTGATTTGGATTCTTGGGTCCCAGGAGATTTTTGCATTAATTTTCCTTTTTTATGGGGGGGGGAAAATAAAGTTTGAACTTGCATAGTCACATAGGTATATAGCATTGAAGCATGCCTGTTGGCCTAACTTGTCACTGCCAAACAAGTTCCTTAGCCCGCACCAGCAGGCTAAGGAACAGCTTCTTCCAAAACACCATTACCCTGCTGAACTCACAGGCCTGGCGCTAGCCCCCCCCCCCCCCCCCCCCCCCCCCCCCCCCTCCTCAGCATTATTTATAGTTTATATAATTTATAGTTAACCTCTATTCACCAGAATATAGCACATGTCAATCTTTTGCACCTTAACAACTATCTGTATATATGTATATGCCTATGTACATGCACCAATATATCCTCATTTGTATACATTGTCTTAATCAGCATTTTACTACTTTGCACTCTGGTTAGATGCTAAACTGCATTTTGTTGCACCTGTACTTGTACTATGTGCAATGACAATGAAGTTGAATCTAATCTAATCTGCGTTGCCTAACCAACTTCCTGTGCCAGACCCATTTCCGTCCAAACCAACTTCCTGTGCCGGACCCATTTCCCTCCAAACCAACTTCCTGTCCATGGAGACTGATTATCATTAACTTGAAAAGAGAAATCATTTTATTTCAAAATTGCAGAGAGCGTGGGGGAGGATTGAGTCGTACAGCACGGAAAAATGCCATTCAGCCCAACTTGTCCATGCCGACCAAGGTGACCCTTGTCTAAGCTTGTCCCGCTTGGTCCATATCCCTCTAAACCTTTCCTATCCATGTACCGATCCCAGGGTCTTGTTGCTTGTTGTTGTACCTGCCTCAGTCGCTTCCTCTGGCAGGTCATTCCATACACCCACCACCCTCTGAAAGGAAAAAGTTGCACCTCGTGTTCTTGTTAAACCTATTCCCTCTCACCTTAAACCTATTCCCTCTGGTTCTTGATTCCCTACCCCAGGTAAAAGACCTGGTTCACC
Organism: Leucoraja erinaceus; assembly: GCF_028641065.1. Taxonomy (NCBI): domain Eukaryota; kingdom Metazoa; phylum Chordata; class Chondrichthyes; order Rajiformes; family Rajidae; genus Leucoraja; species Leucoraja erinaceus. The sequence goes on along the minus strand of NC_073393.1, from coordinate 33,186,982 downwards.
CTATCAATTCCCATCATGATTTTATACACCTCTATAAGATCACTTATTGGCCACCTGCACTCCAAGGAAAAAAGTCCTAACTGGACTAATCTCTCCCTATAGCTCGGAACCTGGCAACATCTTTGTAAATCTTCTCTGCACTCTTTCCAGCTGTATAGTAAAAAGAGACGATCTCCGTTGTGGTGAGGCCAACTTCTCTGTGGGGTTAAGTTATTGATGAAGTTCTCTGATCAGTTAATGAAGGCACCTGGAGAGAAAGAACCCAAAGGAACTGTAGGAAACGCTTGGCAGAACAGGCCATGTGAGTGGAGAACCAAAACCTCTGCACTCCTTCGGGACTGCATCTGTTGGAGTAACTACAGCAGATTTGGCCACTTCTGATACAAATTAAGAGAGCTGGTTATCTGAAGTTTTAGAAATCGATGTTTAAGTTGCGACGTGCCTAGATATAAGATGAGACACTTCCTCAAGCTCGTGTTGTGGCCTCTTGCACTGTTATAACAAGGTCCTGACATATCGGAGTGGAGAATTAAAAAGCTCGGGATCACTCTGCAGTCTGAACACGATAGGTTCAGAAACAGTCACTGAATCTGTCTTTGGCTTCTTAGATGTGGAGGCGACCACCTTGTGAGCACTGGATGCAATGCATTCCTTTTGTTGCTTGCTGCTTTGACTAATCACAGTTAGCATCGGTGGACCATGAAAAAAATTTTTTATTTCCTCAAACCTCAAAAGAAGTTGCCATTTTACACACCACCTCCCAAACTGCCTCCCAAACTGACTAGGTCTGTCTCATTCTTGATACAAAGACTCCTGAAAGTTATTTTTGTTTACCTGAAGGAGAATTTTGGTTTATTTTGTTTTGCCTGTCTTACTTTTATTATTTTGATGCTTACAAACCCATAATGGGGAGCTGGCAAAAAGCTTTTTTGTTTAGCGATGCAGTGCGGAAACAGGCCCTTCGGCCCACTGAGTCTGCACCAACCAGTGATCCCCGCACATTAACACAGGCCTACACGCACTAGGGACAATTTGCACTTATACCAAGTATACAAACCCAAGCCAATTAACCTACAAACCTGGATGTCTTTGAAGTGTGGGAGGATTCCAAAGATCTTGGCGAAAACCCATGCAGGTCACGAGGAGAGCATACAAACTCCGTACATAGAGCACCCGCAGTCAGGATTGAACCAGTGTCTCCGACGCTGCAAGGCAGCAAATCTACCGCTGTGCCACCGTGCTGCCCACAGCTTGATTACGTTTTATTCTGGTTCGATTATGTACATCTTGCCCACTTTGTAAAGCCGTCCACAGATTGGGTGAGCAAACTCCTGTTTCTGAACCCACACACATCCAGTACTTTAACCTACCACATCTATTGCATAATGTATTTATCTGTTTTAGCAATGTGATATTGTGTGTATATTTAATCGCTGAGGTCGTTTTTTTTAATATTATGTAGGAATTTTTGATTTGGGCATTAAGCTGGTAGGTTTTTTAAAGCCAAAACTCTTTTTTGCTATTTTCAACTATCTTGGGAATATATCACTTGCAAATAATTGGGATTGGTACACTAAAGTGGAAGAAATGTATGTGAAACGTTACCTCACATGGAAGTTCGGTGCAGATGCCTGAATGGGCGGCTGAGTGGCGCAGCAGTGGAGTTATTATCTTGGTGTCAGACCTGGGTTCGATCCTGATTATGGGTGCCGTCTGTATGGAGATTGTATGCACTCCCTGAGACTGCATGGGTTTTCTCCAGGTGCTCCCAAATTCCAAAGATATGCAGGTTAATTGGCTTCTGTAAATTGTCCCTGGTGCATAGGATAGAAAGAGTGTGTAGGTGATCACTGGCTGGTGTGGACTCTGTGGGCAAAAGCCAGTTTCCACGCTGTATCTCTAAACTAAACTAAGATAAAAGGCCAATATTGCACCTCCTGCAGTTGCATGGAAAAGTATCATTGCAAGTGGAAAAAGCTTGAGTGTTAAATTTTGTTGAGTTTTGTGCTGCTCTGCAGATTGTATGGCTCAGTTATTCTGGATGGACGTATGGAGCCTCACCATATCTATAAGATGCCATGTATCAAATTCCATCCTGTGACACTTTGAAATTGACTTGTTACAAAGGAATGTCTGTTGTCACTTTGTTTTGTATTACAACTTTAGTTGACAAGAGAGAAGCCCTTTTTACTTGCAGGAACAATGAAAAGCTGCCACAATAAACCATAGTCTAATACTCATCAGATTGCAATCATGCTTAGTATTTCAGCCCACCCTAATTGCAATAATAGTTCTAACCAGGTAACTGTTGTCACAATGTTTGCAGAATATTACAGGCACTGCCCCCATTAATGCAAATTTAATCTCAGTGGGAGTAAAGGATCTTCATAAACAGTAAATTTGCATCTACATTAAAATAATAAAATACAGCCTCTTCAATCGGAACATATTTGGATGTCACTTAGAACAATTATCAAATGTATGTGGACAATGAAGGAAAGTTTGTTGTAAAAATATCAAATTAATGGTATAAACTGGGCCCCATTAAAAGCATGTTTTTTCAGAGGAGATTCTTGTATATTGGATTATGAAAGTGTTGTGCATAAGCTATTCAAGACAAAAAGGTATGTCAATTGCACAGTGTCTACAAGAAGAATCAAAATAATATTCTTCAAGCTTTGTACGTATTTAAAAATATATTTTGTGGGATAGGGAACGGTTCAGCTGTTATAATGGCAGATTTTACAACGTTCTCAAAGTCCAACTTGATAGCCATTAATTATCGGAGATGATTTGAAGGTATAACCTAAGACAGCAAAGATGAATCCTCCAGGCATCGTTTCTTGATTAATTGCCTTTTTATTGAAGTAATACAAAACAAAGAAATAACTCGTAACTGTCCATTCTTAATCGCTGTTCCATTCACGTCATATAAATCGCATAAAAACTTCTTATGAAGGACTGTCGTCTCGTAACGTGTGTGTCGTGATCATAGTAGAAAACAATTTCCCTTCATACTCCGACAAAACTGAATTTCTAATCTGCGAGTCTGCACCAGACTCCTCTAACAAAAGAACACACCCACTACTACGTATCAAATCCCACCTACAAAAGTACAGGCAGATATAGCTAAAACTAAAAATATCAGACATGATAATACTCTCCCAAGGTAATGGCTCCTACAAATGTGCTTGCTCGTGATATGGTGGTGACTGTTTTTAAATCATCTTCCTGAACTGCTGGGCCATCAAGGACCAGTCTTGCCCCAGTCACTCCCTCTTCCCCCTTCTCCCATCAGGGAAGTTTGAAAATGCACACCTCCAGATTCAGGGACAGTTTCTTTCCAGCTCTTATCAGGCAACTGAACCATCCTCACTGACCAGAGAGCCGCACTGACCTCCCACCTACCTCATTGGAAACCTTCAAACTATCTTTAGTCAGACTTTACTGGACTTTCTTGCGCAAAACGTTCTACTATTTATCCTGCATCTGTACACTGTGGACGGCTTGATGTAATTAAATAAAGTCTTTACCCTGGCTAAATAGCGTGCAACATAAAGCTTTTCACTGTATCTCTGTACACGTGACATTTAAACCTGACTAAATATGATTGTTGTACAAGATTTCTGTATTTTCTGAACATGCATGTACTATATGCTGGAGTTAGTTAGCTGGCAAGGTGTCTGCAATTAAGAAAGCTGTGATGTTGCAAACATGGCTTTGTGAAACAAACCGCGACAATATATAGTGGCCTAGTTATTTTAATATTTAACTGTTAAATTTGGCACGATCAGAAATCCAACTTGATCGGATTGTAAGCTACATTTCCTATCCATCTACCTGTCAATGTGTCTTTAAAACATTGTTGTGGTAACTGCCTTAACTACTTGCTTTTGCAGGTCATTCCTTATACCCATCATCCTCTCAGAGTAAAAAATAGCCCCCGCCCCCTCCCCCAAAGATTGGTAATGAGCACTGCGAACGTGAATACAGGCACTTGGCTCTGCCACTAATCTGGCAGCAGAAGGGACAACATTCTTTAAAATATATTTGGTTCTTGAAGACGTGCACACTAAAAAAAAAGTAGCTATGAGGATCAAAGTACTGACACTTTTGAAAAATATAAAAGTGGATAAGTCTCCAGGTCCTGACAGGATATTCCCTAGGGCATTGAGGGAAGATAGTGTAGAAATAGCAGGAGCTATGACAGAAATATTTCAAATGGCATTAGAAACGGGAATGGTGCCGGAGGATTGGCGCACTGCGCATGTTGTTCCATTGTTTAAAAAGGGTTCTAAGAGCAAACCTAGCAATTATAGACCTGTTAGTTTGACTTCAGTGGTGGGCAAATTCAGTGGTGATAATGAAGTAGATTTTCAAAGTCTACAGAGAGATTTAGGCCATTTGGAAGATTGGGCTGAAAGATGGCAGATGGAATTTAATGCTGACTAGACCAAGTGCAGACCCGTTGGGTCTGCTCCCCCAATGGTGTGATCCCCCAACCCAATATTCCACCATGCACCCGTCTCCTCCAATGGAACTGAAGCCGTTCCCAAAAGTAAGATTCCAGCATTGCCCTGCCTCAGCAGTGGATTTAAAAAAAAATGCAATGGCACCTTCCTGCCTGCTGCAGCAGTGAAAAGTTCAGAATGTTCCTGTCTTGCAACTTTGTTTCGAAGTGTGTTGGAAGCTGGCATGTAAATGGAGAAGCCAGTTTATTTTTGAAATACTTGGGAGTGGTGGGGGTGGGGGGGGGGAGAAGGATTTGATTAAAAACGAGTACTTCAACACGACAAAATGAAATCCCTGCCTGCTGCAGCAGTGAAACGTTCAGTGTTCCTGTCTTGCGACTTTGTTTCGAAGTGTGTTGGAAGCTGATAGGAAGGAGCAGCCATCAACGAATCAAAAGGCAGGAAGGGATCCGTACTGCAGGCGGATGTCGGATGGATTTGAGTTTTATATATTAATAGATAGATAGATATAGATAGATAATAGATATAGATAGATAAGTGTGAGGTGCTGCATCTTGGCAGGACAAATCAATATAGGATGTACATGATAAATGGTAGCAAATTGAGGAATGCTGTTGAACAGAGGGATCTAGGAATAACTGCATAGTTCCCTGAAGGTGGAATCTCGTGTAGATAGGGTGGTAAAGAAAGCTTTTGGTGTTTATAAATCAGAACATTGAGTATAGAAGTTGAGATGTAATGTTAAAATTGTACAAGGCTTTGGTGAGGCCAATTCTGGAGTATGGTGTACAATTTTGGTCGCCAAATTATAGGAAATGATGTCAACAAAATAGAGAGTACAGAGGAGATTTACCAGATTGTTGTCTGGGTTTCAGCACCTAAGTTACAGAGAAAGGTTGAGCAAGATAGGTCTTTATTCTTTGGAGCCAGAAGGTTAAGGGGGGACTTGATAGAGATCTTTAAAATGATGAGAGGGATAGACAGAGTTGAGTGGACAAGCTTTTTCCATTGAGAGTAGGGAAGATTCAAACAAGAGGACATGATTTGAGAATTAAGGGACAAACGTTTAGGGGTAACATGAGGGGGAACTTCTTTACTCGGAGAGTGGTAGCGGTGTGGAATGAGCTTCCAGTGGAAGTGGCGGAGGCGGGTTCGATTTTATCATTTAAAAATAAATTGGATAGGTATATGGACGGAAAAGAATGGAGGGTTATGGTTTGAGTGCAGGTCGATGGGACTAGGGGAAAATAGGTGTTCGGCACGGACTCGAAGGGCCGAGATGGCCTGTTTCTGAATTGTAATTGTTAAATGGTTATATGGTTAAAATTATGCCATGGTACATTGCAAGGTGCCGTGCTGATGAGATTACATTTGTTCTTTTGTTACACATTTATTGTTTAAGTTTAATATTGCATTGAAGCAGTCAGATGGCCCTTCAGTCCGTCATGTCCGTGTGGACATCAAATGCCACCCCCCCCCCCCATCATATTGTGAGCTGCTTGGATGTTGCCACAACTCGCTTTAATATGCTGGAGATCCCAACTATTGAGGTTTTAAAAAAAATCCTTCATGGATACTTTCTCTAAACCGATAACTTTTCCTTTTGATAGCTGCTGAGGAGACGTGTCCTGTCGTCTACCCCATCAATGCCCTTCATAAATGTTGGGTGTATCCTGCTGATGGGATCCAATGATGCTGCTCAAGCTTGTTGAGTCCCTCCAGCAGATTGTTTGCTCCAGATTGCAGCATCTGCCATCATTTATCTCCTTTACACCGAAGATAGACACAATGTTGGAGTAACTCAGCGGGACAGGCAGCATCTCTAGAGAGAACGAATGGGTGACGATTTGGGTCCAGACCCTTATTCAGTTAGTTTAGTCTGTATTATAAATTTAGGATGAGCCATTCTGATGCTGTATCTTTCCATGTTCTAGGTGAGAGATTTTATTATTCCCTTTAGAAACGCTTGGTAAAATGCCCTACTGATGTTTTTGTTTTTCAAATATCACAATATGATATTGTGCTCATGTAAGGAGAAATGTTTAATGGGGAGTTGTTAAAGTCTTCAACTGAGCATGTTTAAATGTCCGTTCTGATGTGTTTATTTGAAAGGTTTTTCGAGGCAAGTTTGTCTCTATGAATGGCCAGAAATCTATATAATGCTTTTCTAAAATCTGAATATTTTGGAAGTGGAAATAATTTTAGTAGTAGAGTTGCTGCCTCCCAGCACCAGAGACCTGATTTCAATCCTGACTATGTTGTTGTCTATGTACAGTTTGCACAGTTTTTTCCAGGTGCTCTGGTTTCCTCCCACATTCCAAAGACATACAGGTTTATAGGTTAATTGGCATCTGCAAATTGTGTGTACGATAGAACTAGTGTACATGTGATTGCTGGTTGATGCAGACTCAGTGGGCCTCGGGACCTGTCCACACTGTATCTCAAAAAACTTAAACTAATATGTTTTGGCGGTCGCAAGAATGACAACTGAGTTTTCAAATGTATTTTTATTCAGAAAATCACTTCTCAGTTCATAGGCTCTCATAGCACGCCTGGCCTCAATGGTGGTCGGCACTGAACTGCCGCGTGAAACCAAAACCGCGCAAAAACAAGCAGCCCCTCCTGAGTCACGTGACTGCGGCTTCCGAACGCCGGGTTTGATACCTGCGTGCGCCAGCAGGCGTCGTAACATGGCCCCCCAGAATCCGCGGTATGGAAATGCATGGATAACCGGAAGGTTCGACCGGAACGCGTAGTCCGAGGTCGCAGGGCGAGCATAACGGTAGAGGCTGGCAAAACCGAACCGTAGGGACGCGAAGAACGCGAATGAGGGTTGAACAGAGGGGACCGGTGAAACATAACCAGGGGTAACAGGTGCAGAGGGCAGCAAAACGGCCAGTGGACATCCTCTACGCCGCGGAGTGGCCACTGCCACCGGGCTATCCTCGTCGAAGTGTGCTGGCTTAAGGTGGCTCACGGAGACAAACTCCTCCTTGCCACCCAGGCACAACATAAACGTCGAGGTACCTGTACCCTGTACGGACCTTCGTACACCCGCTGCAGCGGTGAGCATCCCAACGAAGGAAAACATAAGCACAATCCCGTAACATAGTAGGCAAATGCACCGCGGACGAACCATGCCGGGAAGTGGGAATCGGGACCCAAACGCGCGCCAGCTCGCGAAGGTCCGCTAACACTGCCGAAGCCGGGACCACTTGATCCCGGGGGATGGGCAGAAAATCCCTAGGTACTCGCAAAACCGAGCCATAAACCAGTTCGGCTGAGGAGGCGATGAGATCCTCCTCTGGCGTGGTTCTGATGTCTAGGAGGTCCCAAGGCAACTGGTCAACTCATTCGGGGGCGGTGAGCCGAGCTTTCAACGCCGACTTGAGGTGCATGTGGAAACACTCAACCAAACCGGTGGACTCTGGGTGATACGCAGTGGTCTGGTGCAGCTTCGTGCCATACAGCTGCCCCATACCATTCCACAGGGACGACGTGAATGGCGGTCCTCGATCAGTAGTGATATCGGAAGGAACACCGAAACGAGCGATCCAATGTGAGACGATGGCCCGCACACAAGCCTCAGCGGAGGTATCAGTTAATGCTATCGCCTCCACCCACCTTGTAAACCTGTCCACAATAGTCGGTAGGTGAGTGGCCCCGCGCGAACACGGCAAGGGACCCACCAGTTCGACATTGATGTGCAGGAACCTGCTGTCCGGGACAGCGAAATCCTGCACGGGCGGGCGCACATGCCTCTGTACCCTGACTGGCAGGGGATGCAAGAGCGGGCCCATGCTGTGATCTGCTTCCGCGACCAATGCCAGACCAACTTGGCAGAGGTGGCGCATGGACCCATGACAGACGACCAAGGCAGATGTGGCGCAAATGAACAGGTACGCTAAGCTGTGGATGGCGTAAAAAATCAGACGCCATCAGGCAACCGGGCCAATGGGGTGGGCTTTGCCCATGGAGACATCGCAAATGACCCGCACACCGGGGGCCCCGCAGGGCACCTTGGCCAGCTTGAGTCCTGATTCAGCATTGCGGTAAACCTCCATACCGGCATCTACCTGTTGGGCAGTGGCCAGCTCCTCATAATCCATGCCTAGACTTAAAGCGGAAACTTCGGGGGCTGCCGGACGGGTGAGCGCGTCGGCCACAACATTCAGCTTCCCCGCCACATGCCGAATATCAGATGTGAATTCGGAAATGTAGGTGAGGTGTCTCTGTCGCCTGGCAGACCGAGGGTCGGGCACCTTGGTCAAAGCGAACGCGAGTGGCTTGTGGTCTGTGAATGCGGTGAACGCACGCTGCTCTAGGAAGTAACGGAAATGGCGGATTGCTAGGTAGAGTGCAAGGAGTTCCCGATTGAAAGCGCTATACTTAACTTCAGGGGCTCGCAGCTGCCTGCTGAAAAATGCCAGTGGCACCCAGCGGCTACCTACTCGTTGTTCGAGGACGGCACCTACCGCAACGTCAGATGCGTCCACGGTGAGGGCCGTTTGGGCCGTTTGGGCATTCCAGCATAGTGGCGTTGGCCAATGCTGTCTTATTCCCCTGGAACGCCTTCTCCGCCTCCTTGGACCAGATCAGGTCCTTGGGCTTACCGGCCAGACATTGGAATAACGGCCGCATGATGGCGGCTGCTGATGGGACGAATCGGTGGTAGATATTAACCATCCCGATAAACTCCTGTAGGCCCTTGACAGATAGAGGCCTCGGGAAGTGACAGATAGTGTAGCAATGTTACAAAATTTTGCGATTAAACAAAAAAAAAAAAAAAAAATACTGGAAATATAATTTTAGAAATGTTAAAAATTTTTGAAAAAAAAAATCAAGTCTGCAATTTATCCCATCAGATAAAGCATAAAAATAAGTTTAATTTGACACCCAATTCACTTTCATATCTTCAGTATTAAAAATGTTACGGCCATTTTCATACTCTGAACTTGGCATCTTGTTCCCTATTGATTTTTCACGAAAGTTGTGATAAAGGACAGTGAAATGGCCATAAATGTATTAAAAATTAAGAGAACTGAAAGACATTTTCAGTTATTATAGTTAGAAGCATTCTGAAACAAATATTAAACAATCTTACTTGGATGACCTGAAATTAAAGCATATAATTAGTTAGTTACCCAATTGCAGCTAATTCCAAAATTTAATTACTAGATCTAAACATCTATCCATTTCTTAAGAAAAGATTAACATTTTAAAATATCCTAAGTGTCCAAAGAACATTCACACAAGAATTCACAATAAAATATGATTTTTAAATCTCATTGACATTAATTTATAGGCCAAATGGAAGGGATTTAGTGTTCAATTGCTGTAAATTAATGGCCATTTAAATCGGCTTGCCAGAGGGATTTTCTCGAATGCGCTGGTTTGGAACGTTGCCATTGCAGTGGATTTGTAGCCCATATGCCCAGAAAGATACTGTGGGATTGAATGGGGCCCCCAGGTCACGTATTCGTAACTTAAAAATTTGAATAACGGGATCTTAAGAAGCCCTTTTTAATGTAAAAATAAGCAACCAAACTTGCCTTGTCCCCTACATGAGATCCGTCCTGTTGTCGGGGTTCGTGGCTTTAGAGGATGATTTTTCATCTACTATAACAATTGTATAACCCAATTTAGTTTAAAAATACCTGCAGCGAACGAATTTCGCAGAGATTTTTCGTCAGCAACTAAGTAAGCTGAACAACCTCGATTTCAACAGCCTAGAGAGAATCGCGTTTTAAACCCGCCCCCCCTCTCAAAGGCGCCAAAGTCGAGCACACGGGCAGCGGCAGAACTGCAACGCCGCTGAATGTAAGTTTTGCAACATACCTAGATAGTGTCGACCTTCTCGGGCAGCGGCTGGGCGCCGTGGCAGGTGATGCTGTGAACCAAAAAGGAAATGGAACGCAATCCGAACTGGCACTTCGCAGCGTTGATCACCAACCCGTGTTCGCGCAGCCGTTTCAAAAGCAGGTGGAGTTGTCCGACGTGCTCTGCCTGCAAGCTGCTGGCCACCAGAATATCATCGAGGTAGATTAATATGAATGGCAAACCCCGACCGACCTGATCCATTAGCCTTTGGAATGTCTGAGCAGCGTTCTGCAGGCCAAATGGCATTCTGAGCCATTCGAAAAGCCCGAAAGGGGTGACGGTGGCCGTCTTAGGCATGTCGTTGGGATGGACCAGAATTTGATTCTACCCGCAAATATGGTCGACCTTCGAGAAAAAGGTTGCCCCCTCCAGATGAGCCGAGAAATCCTGGATGTTCGGGACTGGGTACCGATCTGCTGTGGTTACAGTGTTAAAACGCCGGTAATCACCGCAAGGTCTCCAACCCTCGGACGCTTTGGGCGCCATATGCAGCGGGGAAGCCCAAGGGCTATCCGACCGCCGGACAATCCCCGTGTCCTCCATAAGCTGGAACTCGCCTCGTGCGATGCGCAGTTTATCAGGCGGGAGGTGGCGCTTGTAGGCATGACCCGGTGGGCCCTCGGTGGGAATGTGGTGGACCACGCCATGACGGGGCGCGGCCCCGTTGAACCAGGGCGCGAGCAACCCTGGGAAATCGGCGAGCAGGGCTACGTAAGGTTGCTGGATCTCAGCTACCTTATCGAATTGCTGTAGGGGTGTAGACGGATTATGCGGCTTGGCAGGGCACAGGTCTGACACGAGGACCATGCGTCCGCCTCGCACATCGACTAACAGGGAGATCGCGCACAAGAAATCGGCCCCCAGGGTCGGTTGGGCGACGTCAGCAACGGTGAACTTCCACCTATATGGGCGGGATTCGAAATTAAGCCCAGGGTCCGCATACCGTAAGTGTGAATGTTGCTCCCGTTAATAGCCGAGAGGTCGGGTCCTACCTTACCGACGCGAGTATCACAGGCGCTCGGAGGCAGGATGCTGGCAATGGCACCAGAGTGGCTATCACGGACATAGAGGTGTTCTTTTGGGCCGATTGCGTTTGCCTCTATGGAAGATCGGACGAGGCATTTCCCTGAAACGAGCAGGGGCTCGGGCATCTTCGGGCTTCAGGTCCATAGTAACACCAACGACGTCGGCTGTAGACCACTGGAAGCGGCGATGCTTCTTTGGCGCTGGGCTGGCCTTCTTCTTCCTCTCGATGTTGTCTCTGTTGCACCCATGCCGTGACGGGGAAGCGGGTGAAGGCACAAACATCCCGCTCTCTGTGTGCCCACAATTCGTCAGCTCTCTCTGCGAGGTGCTGGGGATCGCTGAAATCGGCACTGGCGAGCATCAGTTGGACTTCGTCAGGCATCTGGTCCAAGAACGCCTGTTCGAAGAGCAGACATGGGTGGTGCCCGTCCGTCAGGGCTAACATGATCGCCGACACAGTCCATGTGTAGTATCTTCGCCCCCCTGTCTCTGCAACTGAGACCGAAAGTGTGAAGCAGCAGGGCCTTCAGCCCTTTGTACTTGGCAATGGTCGGTGGGTCCATGATGTAAGGCAACAGTGGCAGTCTTATGGCAAAGCCCCACCACATGGAAGTACATGGTATCGTCTGCTATGATACGATGGAGGTGAAACTGTGCCTCAACGCGGGCGAATCACACCCGCGGTTGATCGGGTCAAAACGCTGGCAATTTGAAGCCCGGTGAGCCCTGCTGTGTGCCGGCCGATTCTGCGGGAACGTAGTCCTCCTGCATGATCTGCGTGTCTAACGACGACTGTCTAACGACGGCTAGACAGATCGGGGTCTCCAATTTGGTGGTCGCAAGAATGACAACAGAGTTTTCAAACATTTTTATTCAGAAAATCACTTCTCAGTTCACAGGCTCTTACAACACATCTGGCCACACATCTGGCCACAATGGTGGTCAGCACTGAACTGCCACGCGAAGCCAAAACCGCCCGAAAACAAGCAGCCCTTCCTGAGTCGCGTGATCACAGCTTCCGGATGCCGGATTCAATACCTGCAGGCGCTGCTACAATGTAAAATTTCATCCATGAGTCAAATCGAGCAGCGATTGTTGTTTACATAAGAAATAGAAGAAATATTTGGAAAAGATGGTGAAATAATATTGGAGAGGATAGCTCTAATTTAATGGTACAAGATGACCTCTTCCTGAACTGCAAACATTAATAATTCTCTCATTGCCTAAAGTAGTGAGATGAATTGACTTGGTTAATGTTATTTGGCACACGGAGTTTGTCCTTACAAAATGGATGAAGTGGGTCACTGTTTGGCAAAATGTATTAAGTTAGTGTGATGCATCAATCTTCCTTGATTTACTTCTGCTTCTGTGGTTAATTCCTTATTGGCATTTGCACTGTGTAATTTGTTGGCTTAGTCATTGATCTGATTGAGATAAATTTGTTGATTCCCCTTTTCAATCAGTTAGTCGCACTGCCCATTTCTGATCCAGGCACGCAAAGTTCTGTTTCAGAATACAGAGTTGAATGCTTCTTGGAAGTTCTATGTGTAGTCTATCTGGCTAGGACTCGATGTACTGACTTGTAAGGCAAGGTTGGCACTTTATGCCTATGAACCTAGGAGATTGAGGATGATTACTTTTTTTTTGTAGAGGTGTATACAATCACAGGGGCATGGATAGGATGAATGTCGTTCTTTTCCCAAGATAAGGGAATCGAGAACAATAGGGCATGAGTTTAAAGTGAGAGGAGGAATATTATAGGAAGCAAAGGAACAACCTTTTCCATGCAGAGGGCGGTGGCAATGTGGAATGGAGTTGCTTGAGAAGATAGCTGAGGAAGGTGCAATAACAATATTTGAAAGACATTTGGACAGGTACATGAATAGAAATTTAGAGGGCTGTGGGTTAAATGTGGGCAAATAGGACTAGCTTAGATGGATATATTGGTTGGTATAGACCAATTGTGCTGAAGTACCTGATTCTATGATGTGTAACTCTAACTCTAAGCTTGGGTTGACTTGTAGTCTACTCATGGATTGTGTACAAGTGTCAAAAACATGTTGGAGTCGGTCTCTCTTTTGCCATCCTTTAATCTGGAGCCACCTGGAAACAAGGCAGCACATGTAATGTTAATCGGTTACTGTAGATTGCCCCTAGTGTCGCCAAACGGCAAAAGAATCATGGCGACTAGATGACATTTGTGACAACCTTAGTAACAGGGGTTGCACTGAAATAAAGAATGGAAGTGGGGCAGATAATATTGTTCTTTCGGGGGCCAGCATGGATCCAGTGGGCTGAATGGCTTTCTTCTGTTTCCAATGAGATTCTGCTTTGAGGTGGAAGTCGAGGCAGAGGACAGAGTGCTTGAAATGGGAGCTGTACAAGAGTCGGAGCAGCAAAGCACCAAGGTAATCTGTAGGCAGGAACTGCAAATGCTTGTTTAAACTGAAGATGGACACAAAATGCTGGATTAACTCAATGGGACGGGCAGCATCTCAGGAGAGAAGTAATGTGTGACGTTTCAGGTCGAGACCCTTACGACCTTTTCCACATTCTGAGAATAGGAATAATTTATTGTCACATGTGACCAGGCACAGTGATATTCTTTGCTTGCATACACAATGTGTACAGATAACAGCTACCTACAGCGTTGACAAAGTTGCAAAGCACGCCGGCTCCTCCTTTTGTTCCCCCCCCATTGACCATTATTCTTTTCCCCCCCACGGCAGTCCCCCGACGCCGGCCGGGCCCTCCATTGTTATTCCCTCTCCCCCTCATGGTGGTCCTCCATGCTCTCGTCGACTGTGGGTCGACCCGCGAGACATCAGCGCCGCCGCGAGACTTCTCTACCGCCGAGGCCCCATCGTTGCGAGGCTTCACCGCGGCTGCCAAGGCATCACCACTGTTGACGCCCCTCTTCATGCTTCCTTGGTGCCGAACCAGGACCCAGCCACGGGCTTCGTCGGCTGCTTCGCCCGACCTGGTCTTCTGCCCGCAAGGCCCTGGCCAAGCCCCAACCCAGATTTCTATGTGGTGATCCGGGAGGCATTGAGACCACGGCACCTTGATGAAAGCCTCCGTCCACGTTCCCATCTGCGGCCCATTGGGAAGCCTTCTGGCCAATGTTGCTTTGTGTTTAATAGGCTGTAAATAATGGGGTATTGCAAGGTTCTGTGATTAGGCCTATCATTGTGAGTTTGGTGAGGAGATGGAGTCCAATGTATCCAAATTTTCTCAGAGTACAAATTCCAGCAAGAAAGTAAAACTTTGAAGGACAGAGATGACAAAATATCTGGGCCAGTGAAGTGCATGGGAAGAAGATAGTTGCTTAAATATTTACGTTGAAAATGTACAGTTATCGAGGAAGAAAATGATAAAGTTTTATGTTAAGAGCCTGACAAAAGTGGAACGTTACCATGTTGATCCAGCAAGGAATTAAGAATAACTTTTTTTTGCAAAGGGATTAAAGATCTAGAGTGAAATTTTGTAATTGAGACCCATACTCTGAGAGCAGCACAGGTTTATATCCTTGCGTAACAAGTAATATAATTGCATTAAATTAGAGGGATTGCAACACGTTTACTGGACTGATTTCTAGAATGATAAGGCTATAGTGAGAAGAGCAATTCTACTGAATTGCCTTGTTTTCTGAATTGAGAGATCTCATTAATATACATACCTAACAATTGGATTGTTGATGAATCGTGCTTTTTGAGTCCCATATGATTTCAGTGCCAATGGAAAATGCTTTAAAATTAAATAGTAGTTGAGCACAATGTTCACGATTTTCATTCCAAATCTTCTGTGCATGCATCTTACAATTGTACAATAATTCAATATGACATTTCATGCATATTTAGACGCTATTTCTGAAACGTTCATGTTCTGTGCTGTTTAGTTGTCGGGTGTACTGAGACATGGTGAATATCACGCTAGCTGCCATCTCCAGTAGCCACTCTTTATGATTTTGTGCACTCTGGTCACCATGTTATCCACTTGAGGATCAAAATCTTTCCGAACTGAACGCAAGACTTTAGGCAACTTTACGTGAGCATGAGAGGTGAGTTCTCAGACTATTCACAGCCCCCAACTGCCCCGTTGCCCATCCACCACTGCCATCTTGAGACTTGTTGTGTTTCATTCAACTGCCAATAAATAGATACAACTTTGAAGTAACTGGTTGCATGTTGCTTTGTGCACTAAATGGTTTGTATGTACATAAGAATTTACTGATCATTCTTGCAGAAGCCTTCAAGAAACTTGTGCGGCCCACTTTCCCCAACCAAAGTGCCTGACTCCAATCTCTTCTTCAAAAACATGGAACATAAAACAGTATCGCACAGGAAAAGGCCCTTCAGCCCACAATGTCTGTGTTGACCATGATGCTAATTAATCTAATCCCATCTGTTTATACATGCTCTGCATTCCTCTATTCTCTGCCTGTTCATGTGTCTGCCTAGGTACGTTTTAAATGTGGTTGTCATATTTTCTTATACCACCTCCCTTGGTAGCATGTCCCATGTTCATTTAAACAAAAATCTTGTTTTGTACATTCCTTTAAACTTTCCTCTCTTTATAGCAGGCATGTGCTGTCAAGGTAGGCACTGCCTATCCTGACTAAAATTATAAAATGGTAATTATTAAATATATATAGTAAAGGCACGGGAGAATTATGCCTACCTAAAAGATTGATCCCTTAGGTGGGCGTAATTCTCCGTGCCTTTCATCCGCAGTACTTGTAACACGCGAATGTATGTGCAGCTCACATGCCATCAACGCTGCTTCAAGCCTTCAATGACAACAGTCTATAAAGGCAGCTGAAATTCTGCCTTTACACCGTGGACTGCGTATTGCACATGCACAGCAGCCTACTGCGTATGCGCAGCGCAAGTTTCTTGGCGGGTTTTTCAAACATGGATTGCCATTATCTTAAGAGTATCTTGGGAAACAAAGAGGGAAGAATGGAGTTTGTGTACAAATGTGGTAAATACATTTCTTTGAGCTATATGTTTTTAAATACTGTATTTCCTGGCAATGAAGACGCTATTTTTACCCCAAAGTAAGGCACGGAAATTTACCTGCTTCTTGGGTGCAGAATATTCGGTTGTTAGCCAAGAAAGATAGACTTGGCAAATCAAGAATGATGTTGCTGTGCTGAGGAATAACCAAGTCTATCCCTCATTGTTGGCAGCTGATGGGAAGCGGGTGTAAAAGGACAGCGCCTCTGGGGTGGGAGTTTCTTTCGCAGCATGTGGGGAGCCTGGTCAGGGGTAAAGTTGCAGGGAGGGCAGGAGTGTTGAGAAGGAGGGGGTCGGGGATCATGCCAGAAACTAACCGCTGCTGTGGCGCACTGGGCGCGGAGCTCCCGCATTGTGGCCAGAGAGGGAAGTAGCTCGGGTGGCTGCGAGTGGCCATCGGGACCGGACAGCGTAACCGGCCGTCACCTCGGTGCCTTCTGCCGGCCCACTCACCTCTGGCAGTGCTCTCCGTCTGAACACCTCTCCCCTGCCTCTCGCTGGCCTCGCTCATGTCTGCCGCTTCCTGCAAATCCTTGCATTCAGACTGCCGCCGGGAGCAGGACATGGCCTCCCTTGCTGCACTGGGTGACACTGCATGAAATTCACTGCCCGTTCCTGTGTCAGCGCGAGTAACCTCAATTGGTCCCTTGATCGTGCTGACACAGGAGTAAGCTCCACCGCCCGCTGTCCTGTTATCCATCGCCTGCTCTTGAGCTGATCCCCTCGCTGTCCGGTCTACATTGAAAGACACGGCCTGGCAATGAATGCCATGCAGTGTCACTCAGCACAGCAAGTGAGGCCATGTCCTGCTCCCCGGCGGCAGTCGGAATTTAAGGATTTGCGGGAAGTAGTGACATGAGCAAGGCTGGCGAGCGGCAGGAGAGAGTTGTTCCGACGGAGAACACTGCCAGAGGAGAGCGGGTCGGCAGAAAGCGCTGAGGGCCCGGCGGCTGCTCGCAGCCCCCGTGCTACTTCCTTGCCCGGACACAATGTGGTGGCTTTGCGCCCGGAGCGCCGTGGCAGCGGTGTGTGTTACTGGCATGATCCCCGACCCCCTCCTTCTCAATGCTCCTGCCCTCCCCGCAACTTTACCCCTGGCCAGACTCCCCTCACACTGTGAAAGGAACTCTCCCCCTCAATTGATCCCTTGAACTAGTATTATCATTCAATAAGATCACAACTGATTCAACTTGTGCCGGTGTGCTCCCGTTTTTCCCACCATCTCTCCACCTGCTGTCACCCTCTGCATTAGTGTCTTCATTGCAGTTGAAATGTGGTACTTTATTAAGACTTATGGCTTTTGAAGGCTTTATAAAAGTTGATTGACAGCTTACGGAGAGGAGAACAACCCTTAAGCGTGGTTTAAAGTTTTTTTTAAAAGCCGACTGACTGCCTACCCTGAGTAATTACTCACGGCACGTGCCTGCTTTATAGCAATGCCCACCAGCATTTGCCATTTCCATTTTGGGGAAGAGACTGATTATCTATGCCTCTCAAAATTTGATATACTTCTATCGGATCGCCCGTTGCCTCCAAAGCTCCTGAGATAACAATCCAAATTTGTTTAACTTCTGCTTGTAGTGATACACTCCAGTCCAGGCAACATTCTGGAGAGTCTATTCTGCACCCTCTGCAAAACCTCCATATCATTCCTACATAGTTCTCATGGTCCTATCCTTCCTCCCTGCCAGACACTGGTGCATTTTTCTTCTCCACCTTGTAGATAGTGTTGACCTGCCCCCGGATTAACTTGGATCATTAAGTCCCAAAAATGGAATTGACGAATTGCGGCTACAGGCAACAAAAATGAGCATGTTGAATAGTGGTGGAGGCATGATGGGCCAAATGGCCAGCTCTTCTCCTGTCTCTTCTATTACTACTGTCCTAAGAACAAGGGAGTGAATATGAAAATTAACCTACAAGAGGATTTTGGTCTTTAAATATTAATATTTCCCATATTGAAATGCACTGGAGCTTTTCTATGTCTGAGACTTAATGATAGAATGGAGAGAGCACAAGAACAGGCCCCTTGGCCCACAATGTCTTTGCCCACCACCCTGCCAATTTAAACTAATCCTATCTGTCAGAATGTGGTCTATATCACTCCATTCACCGCCTGTTCACGTACTTGTCTAAATGACCCTTAAATGATGCTATCATATCTGTTTCCATCGCCTCCCTTGGTGGTATGTTCCAGGCACCGTCCATAAATTAACTTTCCTTGCAAATCTCCTATTTAAACACACCCACCCCCTCGCCTAAGCCATGCCCTCAAGTGCTTGACCGTTCCATCCTGGGGACAATTCTATCTATGCTATCCGATCCTATAATGTTATAACCATCGGCTACCAGTTCCGCAACCTTCTATGTCTTTTCCGATCAAACCAATTTTGAATCCAATGTTGATTGTATTGGGAAAGGTATAACTATGAATTTCCAGTGTTTGTATCTTTATTTTATCATTTGCCTACTACTTTTAGGGAGACTTCATTGGTGCATTGCATCACTTTAAATGCAAGTTGGAGTCCAATCTCCAAATTATTCAATTCAAATAATTGAAATAGTTGAATAGTGGCAGCCAAGAATCAACAAATGTGACATTTAGACCAGCTACTTACACTATCCTACACACACTAGGGACAATTTACAATTATACTAAGCCAATTAACCTACAAAGCTGTACGTCTTTGGAGTGTGGGAGGAAACTAGAGCACCCGGAGAAAACCCGCGCAGGCCACGGGGAGGACATACAAATGATTGGAATTAGCAATGCTTTCCATTGACCTCTTGATAGAAGTTTAAATGAGTGACGTTGTGACAAATTCAGCTCTGCATGTGAAATATTGTATCTTTTTAACCTGAACCTAAATTGTGAGTGGTTGGGACCATGTGACAATATAATTACAGCAATGATAACTAAAAAATAAATGGAAGGTAACAATTAATCCAATAAGGGGAAATCCCAAGGGAATTTTACTGCCCTTGCTGCAGCTTGGATAACTATTCTTACCTTGCAGTTAAGTTTAGCCGAGGCTCTGATAAATAGCAATTATGAATGCAGAAATGTTAGAAATAGAAGGACAAGGTTTTGGACAAATATCTTGGGGAGTGACGAGGGATCATTTGTTTATTCAATATTCTCATGGGGACCAATTGTATAAAACAATTTGTTTTTGAGTTGAATTATTATTTCGCAAGTCCAGGCTTATTTGCGTATGCAATTCTTTAATTGTGCTCGGAAGATAGCTGGTGCACTATAAATATAGAAAAAAAACATTACTGTTAAGCATACTGTTCAGAATATCTTTTGATAACAGCCAAGTTCAAAGAAGGATGTGCTCTCCCTGCAACTTGCACGCTGAGGACAAGACTCTGCTTGGCTGTAATGGTGCCTATTGATTAACTAATAACATTCACTCTCTGGCTAATAACATGAGAAAATACCTATTGGCTATTTAAAGGTCTGCAGTTGCCCATGAAATTGTAGCTCAGACAGAATATCCGTCTTCAAGAAGAGGGAAAATTGGCAAGATTTTGCTTGTCTTTTTTGTTTATTGATTCTTGTCGATTAAGCTCTTGCTATCTTCCACCTCGCCCTTTCACAGTGTCTTTTAATGTTGTTAGTCAAGTTTAAAGCACAAACTCCATGCACTCTTTAACAGGACTCCTAATAGAGTATGAATTCAGACGGAATTTGAGTCGATTTGCATCTTCATATTTGTGTATTTGCTGACGGACAAATCTTTCCAATTTCACATTAGTTACCAACCAAGTTCAAAGCAAATAGAATCTGTCTTCAAACTCCAATATTGAGTATTCTAGCCACTATGGAGTTGTGTGAATAATGATGTTGTGCGAATGGGGGAAAAATTGAAGAGGAGAAATATTACTCGCAGGGTGATTCTGATGTTTGGAAGGAATGTGGAAATTTCTAGTTGTGTGAAGATAAAAGCTTTGCAGGTAGACAAATGCTGGCGAAACTCAGTGGATGAGGCAGCATCTATGGAGCGAAGGAAATGGGCAACGTTTAGGGTTGAACCCCTTCTTCAGATGACCCGAAACATTGCCTATTTCCTTCGCTCCATAGATGCTGCCTCATCTGCTGAGTTTCTCCAGCATATTTATTTTTTTTAAATTATTATTATTTTATTTATTATTTTATTAGAAGCAGTGTACAAAAGTATAAACTGAGGCATATGACATTATACAATTATTGTACAGCTTCCATTTTAATTTTAGCAAAGATGAAACGGAAAAAGAGAGGAAGAGCAACCAAGAGAAAATGAAAGAGAAAGTGAGTGTGTAAAAGTAGAACCCCTAAACTACCAAATGAGTGTAGTTGAAGAGTGAGTAAGTAAAAGAAATAGGAAAAACGTAAAGAAATAAATAGACAAAAATGGAAAAAATAAAAATAAAAAGTGTTGATATACCTGATTCATTTCTCTCCCCACCCAGTCCGTAAGTTGGTGTATTTGTTGAATCATTGACAGATGTAGCATGGAAACGGGCCCTTTGGCCCACCGAGTCCACACTGACCATTGATCACTTGTTCTATGTTATCTCACTTTTGCATCCTCTCCCGACACGCTAGGGACAATTAACCTACAGATCTGCATGACTTTGGGATGTGGGAGGAACCGGAGAATCCGGAGGAAACCCATGCATCCACCCAGAGAATGTGTAAACTCAACAGAGATAGCATTGGAGGTCAGGATCGAACCCGGATCTCTGGTTCTGTGAGGCAGCAGCTAAATCTGCTGCGCCACTGTACTGTCAAATAATAGTCTAGTATTGGCTTTATACCGAGTCCACATGACCATCAATCACATGTTCTGCACTGGTTCTATGTTATACAGCTTTCTTATTGATTCCCTACACCCAAGGGGCACCTTATAGAGGCCAATTAAATTACAAACACGTATAATACAGGCTGTTGACCTCAGTTGCTGCATTGTGTCTAATTTTGCGCAGCACTCTTTAGTTGTAAAATAAAGAACACAGATAATCAGAACAGTTCCATAGCTGAAGGAGGTTGCAGTTACATTGGTATATTTTATAAGGAGGCCTAGTTTAGAGATACAGCTTGGAAACAGACCTTCTGGTCCACACCAACCATCAATCACATGTTTACACTAGTTCCATGTTATCTGACTTGTCCTCTCCCAACACACTCGGGTCAATTTACAGAGTCCAATTAACTAACAAATCCACATGTCTATGGGATGTGGGAGAAAACCAGAGCAATCTGAAGAAACCCACACGCTCACAGGGAGCGTGTAAACTCCACACAGACAGCAACCGAGGTCAAACCTGGGTCTCTGGCAGTGTGGGACTGCAGAGCTCTACCAGTTGTGCCATTGTGCAGCCCATACTACTGTATGTACAATTATAATTGTATTGCTTGCATTGCTTTTAAAGAATATGATGATTTTCCAAATCACCAGAGATGTATATATTATTTGATCACAAATGAAAAGGGGCCTGGAGCAAAGCTTTTTAATTCATTATAGCCTTCTCACCCTTCACTCTTGCTTGTCTAGCCCTCTTGTTGTCCCTGCATTCTGCTCTCTTACTTTCGCTCATTTCCTCTTATTGTTCTTTTTCTTTCTTGCACAGAAAACACTGCAAATCCCACATCGTTGATGGATTATTTATGCATCAAGTACATGAGGAGCAATTTATATTTGGAGATTTTGGATTTAATTGGAAATTCTAGCTTCCTTTTTATTACATGGGACTTGAATATAATCAGATGAGAGTCAGGAATGAATCATGTCACCTGATCTTTGGCTGAGTATGTTGTGTTTGCACATAAATAGACCAGGATCAGTACACGTGCTGCTCTGACATGTATCCAGCTCTGAATCGAACTTCTTCATGTGTAACTGATTTATCATTTGAATCTGTTTACATTCAGTATGGTATCTTAGTCGTCGAGCCATTCACCAAATTACAGCATGGATTTTAGCATTGGACTGTTTGCAGAAGACATTCAAAATTATATAAATCTGGTTATATTTCTGGAAATAAGTTGATGCATCTTACAATAATAGTGTGATATTCATGTCAACTGCTGATCCACATTGATTTGGACCTCAAGATCCAAGTCCTAAGCAAGATGCTGGTGTGTGACTCTTTGTAACATTGAGACCTTGTTGCATGCCAGTTTTTGATTGCTTTTTATGGAACACCACTTAAATCCAAAAACATGGTCCAAACCAATTGGCGGGTATGTTTAATACAATGTCTTCTCCAACCAGTTGTAACTTGGAGGACCCTTGGCTGGGGATGCTGATGGATGGTCCATAACGGCTCAGTTAGTGGAGGTGCCTCAGAGTTATCCCTGTCTGTTTTGCAACTGATTTCTTCTAAAATTGATGCAAGTTTTACGATCTGTGCTTACACTTGGTGATGGTGTTGCTCTGTAAATGTAAGGCATCCTGTAGCTTTATGGGGTGGCCAAATGCTACAAAATAGAAATATATTTTGCTGGAGACATCAAATTATAACACTAATTGGGTTTTGCCTCTGTGGTCAAATGCATCTCCAATTAAAAATATTTTTCACCTGCACAGTGTGAAAATAAACTATAAATGTCATGTGCTGTTCGGTCCTGTGATAGCATAAGGCAGGCATTATCGAATGAAATTATCTAATTGGTATATAATATGCCTGCATTGTCTCCTCATTCAGATCCAGGTGCAGGAAATAATGAAGGTCTCTTTTGGGAGGGAACATGACGGCTTTAATGGAATCCCATGTGCACATGAACCCACACAGGCGAAGCTCACTGCAAACAAAGTAATCTAATTTAGTATTTTAAGGCATCCGAGCCAGAACTTAAATATCATATAAAAGTAATCGGGAATAAAAAAAAAGAAATTTCCTCTGTTTTCCCTGTGGACATGAATTCCTTTGAAAAGTAAAACGTAATTTAGTGCAAGGATATAATCGCATTTTAGCAGCTTTTCTTTCCAAAATGTGTTTGCAGCACATTGAGAGGGAACTGATTGATGATGGTGAGGAAACTAACCGTACTATAGATGGAATGTTTTTGTTTTGTTTTTTAAAAAAAGCTTGATTTACCACCTTTTCATGTTTACTCATAATTTCAGATTACAATGGGTTCAGGAGTAGGCCATTCGGCCCTTCGAGCCAGCACCGCTGTTCACTGTGATCATGGCTGATCATCCACAATCGGTACCCCTGCTCCTGCCATTCTACCGATATCCTTTGCTAACTTTAAGAGCTCTATCTAACTCTCTTGAAAGAATCCAGAGAATTGGCCTCCACTGCCTTCTGAGGCAGAGAATTCCACAGATTCACAACTCTCCAGGTGAAAAAGTTTTTCCTTATCTCTGTTCTAAATGGCCTACCCCTTATTCTTAAACTGTGGCCCCTGGTTCTGGACTCTCTCAACTTCGGGCCTATCCAAGTCCCCCTGCATCCTCATAGCATCCTCTTCACAGTTCACACTGCCACCCAGCTTTGTGTCATTTGCAAATTTGCTAATGTTACTTTTAATCCATTCATCTAAATCATTAATGTATATTGCATATAGCTGCGGTCTCAGCACAGAGCCTTGCGGACACCACCCTTCACTGCCTGCTATTCTGAAAGGGACCCGTTAATCCCTATTATTTCCTGTTTGTTAACCAATTTTCTATCCATGCCAGTCCCCTACCCCCAATACCATGTGCTTTAATTTTGCCCACTAATCTCCTATGACGGACCATGAAGGCTTTCTGAAAGTCCAGGTACACTACATCTACTGGCTCTCCCTTATCCATTTTCCTAGTTACATCCTCAAAAAATTCCAGAAGATGATCCAAGCATGATTTCCCCTTCGTAAATCCATGCTGACTCGGACCGATCCTGTTACTGCTATCCAAATGTGCCGCTATTTCATCTTTTATAATTGACTCCAGCATCTTCCCCACCACTGATGTCGGGCTAACAGGTCTATAATTCCCTGTTTTCTCTCCGTAAGTGGGATAACATTAGTTACCCTCCAATCCACAGGAACTGATCCTGAATCAATAGAACATTGGAAAATGATCACCAATGTATACACGATTTCAAGAGCCACTTCCCTAAGTACCCTGGGATGCAGACCATCAGGCCCTGGAGATTTATCAGCCTTCAGTCCCATCAGTCTACCCAACACCATTTCCTGCTAATGTGAATTTCCTTCAGGTCGTCCATCACCTTGTGTCCTCTGGCCACTAGTACATCTAGGAGATTATTTGTGTCTTCCTTAGTGAAAACAGATCCAAAGTACCTGTTCAACTCATCTGCCTTGTTCCCCATAATAAATTATCCTGTTTCTGTCTTCACGGGTCTAACTTGGGTCTTAACTAATTTTTTTCCTCTTCACATACCTAAAGAAGCTTTTACTATCCATTATATTCTTGGCTAGCTTATCTTCATACCTTATCTTTTCTCCTCATATTGCCTTTTTAGTTATCTTCTGTTGCTCTTTAAAGGTTTCCCAATCCTCTGGCTTCCTACTCATCTTTGCTATGTTATACTTTTTAAATGTTTATATTGTCCTTGACTTCCCTTGTCAGCCATGTTCACCTCTTACTCCCCTTAGAATCTTTCTTCCTCTTTGGAATGAACTGATCCTGCACCTTCTGTATTATTCCCAGAAATACTTGCATTGTTATTCCACTGTCATCCTGCTAGATTCTCTTTCCAGTCAACTTTGGCCAGCTCCTCCCTCATGGTTCCGTAGTCCCCTTTGCTTAACTGTGATACTGACACTTTTGATTTTCCCTCCTCCCTTTCAAATTGTAGATTAAAACTTATAATATTATGGTCACTACCTCCCAATGGTTCCTTTACCTCGAGTTCCCTTATCAAATCCGGTTCATTACACAACACCAAATCAAGAATGGCTTTCTCCCTGGTAGGCTCCAGTACAAGCTGCTCGAAGAATCTATCTCTAAGGCACTCTACAAAGTCCCTTTCTTGGGGTCCAGTGCCAACCTGATTTTCCCAGGCTACCTGCATGTTGAAATCTCCCATAACCACCGTAGCATTACCTTTGCGACATGCCAATTTTAACTCTTGATTTAACTTGCATCCTACATCCAGGCTACAGTTTGGGGGCCTGTAGATAACTCCCATTAGGGTATTTTTATCCTGACAATTCTTCAGTTCTATCCATACTGACTCCACATCTTCTGTTTCAATGTCACCCCCTGCAAGGGACTGAATTTCATTCCTTACCAACCAAGCTACCCCACCCTCTCTGCCCACCTGTCTGCCTTTTCGATATGACGTATACCCTTGAATATCCAATTCCCAGCCCTGGTCATCTTGCAGCCATGTCTCTAATTCCCACCACATCATACTTGCCAATTTCGAACTGAGCCTCGAGCTCATCCACTTTATTTCTAATACTTTGTGCATTCATATACTTTTAATCCACTACTCACTTCACCTTTCACATCGATTCCTATTTCGCTTGGCCATATTCTCCTATCCCTTGGTGAACTTTCTGCCCTGTTAATTCTGGTGTCCTTCTTAACTTTTGTTGGGGGAGTCCGAAACCAGGCGCCACAGTTTAAGAATAAGGGGTAAGCCATTTAGAACAGAAATGAGGAAACACTTTTTCTCACAGAGTTGTGAGTCTGTGGAATTCTCTGCCTCAGTGGAGGCCGGTTCTCTGGATACTTTCAAGAGAGAGCTAGATAGGGCTCTTAAAGATAGCAGAGTCAGGGGTGAAGGCAGGAACGGGGTACTGATTGGGGATGATCAGCCATGATCACATTGAATGGCGATGCTGGCTCGAAGGGCCGAATGGCCTACTCCTGCACGTATTGTGTATTGTCTTTTCCTTTACCATTTTTCTTCTTGCATATGGCGTGCACAGCCAAACGTTGTAGGTCAACTTGTTCTATTTGATCTTGTTTGTGCACGTAGGGTTGATTGCATTAGGCGAAACAGGGTGGACCACATGGAGGTTGCATTCTCCCACCTCCCCCCCCCCACCCCAATACTCTCTTTTTCTTTTACTCCATCCTTGTAGTTCTGATTTGTCTCTTTCCCCACCACTATTTTGTTTAAACCCACCTGTGTAGCAGTGGCAAACCTGCCTACCAGAATGCTGGTCCCCCGCCTGTTAAGGTGCAACCCATCCCTTTTGTACCATTCACCCTTACCCCAAAACAGATCCCAGTGGTCTAAGAATCTAAATCTCTTCTCCCTGCACGAGCTCCTCAGCCACACATTTAGATCCCTTATCTCCCTGTTCTTGCCCTCACCAGCATGAGGAACTGGAAACAAACTGGAGATAACCTCCCTGGAGGTCCTGCTTTTCAGCCTTCTTCCGATCACTCTGAAGTCACGCTGCAGAATCTCTTTCCTCTTCTTCCCGATGTCATTTGTGCCGACATGCATTACCACTTCCGGCTGCTTGAGGGTGATACTTGAGGATCTTGACATAGATCAACCCACAAGAAAACGTCATGAATTATTCCAAGTGCTCTGTTTCCCTCTTGTGTATTAAGGAACTCATTAATATAGATAGACAGAAAATGCTGGAGTAAGTCAGCGGGACACGCAGCATCTCTGGAGAGAAGGAATACACGTCGAAACTGAAGAAGGATTTCAACCCGAAATGTCACCATTCCTTCTCTCCAGAGATGCTGCCTGTTCCGCTGAGTTACTCCAGCATTTTGTGTTTATCTTCGGTGTAAGCCAGCATGCATTTGCAGCCTGCATCCATCCTACTCTTTAATATAGATGTTGGCAGAATAGTACAATGTGGAGCAGGTGCTGATTTCAGGGAAACCTTCCCATAACTGGCTAGATATCCTGAAAATATCACCATGCACAGTATTCTCATTCTTCACTCCAGTGAATGGAGGCGAGGTGAATGAGGCAATCAGATTGTAAATCTTGCTTAAACACACACCCACTTGTTTTGTATTCAAATGCTGCTTTGTTCACTCTTAACTGGGGATATGCTTGCTAGACGTCTGCTTCAATATTGGTTTTGTTAAATCCTTGGATGGAAGCTAATCCTTTGCAACTGGCAAAGAAACAATTCAGCCAATTATGGATGCTCATTTTCAGGCCTTGATATCCTGGCTATCATGATGTCATAGCACAGTGCAGCACAGCAATGGGGATTTCAGCCCACAATGACCATGCTGGACATGATGCCAAGTTAAATCATTCTCCTCTGCATCCTTCCATCCCCTGCGCATCCATGTGCCTATCTAAAAGCTACTTGCTAATCACCATCATATCTCTCTCTCTCTGCCATTACCCCTGGCTGTATTCTGGGCACCCACCATCCTATGTTTATATATATTTTTTAAACTTGCCCCACACATCTCCTTTTAAACTTTACTCCTCTCATCTTAAACCTATAATCTCTAATCTTTGACATTTTCACCTTGGGGCCAATTGTTCTGACCATCCTCCCAATATATGCTTCAATTTTATATATTTCTATTGGGGCTCTCCTCACTCTTTGGTGTTTCAGAGAAACCAATCCACATTTGTCAAGCCTTTCCTCATAGCTAATGACCTGTACTCCACGCAGCATTCTCTTCAACCTCTTCTTCAACCTACACATCTTTCTTGCAATGGGTGACTAGAACTGCACCCAAGAATCCAAATGTGGCCAAAGCTAAATCCTATGAAGCTGCTCATGCCCCCCTGACTCTCGTACTCAATGCCCCGACTGATGAAGCCAAGCTTACCATGTACCCACTTTGCCACTTTCAGGGAGCTATGGACATGGAGCCCAAGACCATCAATGCTCTTGAGTGTCTGGCCATTAATTGTATATTTTCCCCTTGCATTTGACTTCCCAATGTACAACACCTCATACTTGCTCAGATTAAACTCCATCTGCCTTTTTTGCACCCATTTCTGTGACTGGCCAACATCCTACTATATATTTGTACAACCTTCCTCACTGTCAGAATCTCCACCAATTTTGGTGTTGTCTGCAAGCTTACTAACCACCCCATCTATGAATAGGTCAAAGTCAATTGTATATCACAAATAACAGAAGCCCAGAATAAATTTCTGCAGAAATCCACTGGTCACAGACCACCAGCCAGAAAAACCATCCTTCCATCACAGTAATGTACAAGCCAGGGTTGAAGCCAAGTCATTGCACAGTTTTAATTTCCTGGATCAGCCTAACATGTAGGACTTCATCAAATGACTTCCTGACATCCATGTACTGCCTTGCCACTTTCGTCACCACCTAAAATTGTTCTACAAATTATATGAATTTGTAGTGCTTTTGAGCAGTTGCTCTAAGTGAAGAATGACGTGCTCCCATTCAAGTTCTGAGGTAGCTGAAGATCCATCTGTAGTAATAATAGGCTGTGCACATTCAAGCTAATGGGTGGGCTGTTTATCATATGCTCCCTTGTGTTAATTGTGGATAGCCTTTTTGTGCTGCTTTAAGAAGGCCACATCCCAGTGCCAAAGAAAATCAAAGTATCGCACCTTAATTTCTGCCATCTCATGGCTCTGCCAACCACCATGAAGTGCTTTGAGAGGCTGGCCATGGCATGCGTTAACTCCAGACAGCCTTGATTTGATGCCATTGCCTATCGTTGCAACATGTCCACGGCAGATGTCAACTCCCGTGCCCCACACTCATCGCTGGAACATCTGTATATCAAGGACACCAATGTCAGACTCCTATTTATTGACTGTAACTCTGCCTTCAACACTAATCCGAACCCAAGTCAAGAAGTTTGAAGGGGAGATAGGAGCAGCACACCCATCTGCAATTCGATCCTTGACTTCATAACCCATAGTCCAGATTCAGTGAGGCTAGGTGACAAAATACCAGAGCCTTGCAAGGATGTGTTCTCGTCCCCATTCTATACTGCCTATTCAATCATGATGTGTGGCCAAATTCTGCTCTAACTCCATTTAGAAGTTTGCAGATTACACCACATGGGACAAAGTGACCATGGTTGGGAGCTTCAAGTTCCTAGGCAAAGGTACCACCACTATTTTTTCCTTCACCCACATTGAAGCTATGGTGAAGAAAACCCATAAACACTTGTACTACTTATTTTTTGTTTGCACTACCTGTTGTACTTGTGTCTGGCTTAATTGTACTCTATTATAATATGATTTAATTGGATAATACCCAAAGCTGTCTTCCCACTCTATCTTAATACACGTGGCAATCATCTTGGAAACTCAAGATGTCCTCTTTGCTTATACTTCTCCATTTTGAATGGACTTAGCTCATCTATTTCCAAGAGATGGTGGAGTTAATATTTTTTTCCTTAGACTAGAGTACCTGTTCTGTGTTTGAATAATCTTCTTGAACCTTTCTTGAATGTTTGTTTTTGGCAATCTAACGTTAGCCATGCAGATGATAGGCATGTTCACTGGTGGTGGCCGAGTATGATCTTGTTGTTGGAAGAGACGCCCACATCATTGTGCCTTTTTGGCCTTTGGATTTGAAAGATATTGCAGTGACAGCCTTTGTAAGTACTTTAGTGCTGTTCGGTGTCTTTTGCAGATTGTCCACAATTACAAAGCATACAGGATTTAATGAGTCATGCATGAATAATAAATTATTTTAAAAGAAAAACAAATTTTGGCATCAAAACTTGATGTGTTTCATTTTCCTTTGTTCCCAGCAAATTATTCGATGCTCAGTTGGAAGTAGCCTACACTGTGGGATGGTTGGTTTTATAATCGTTTCCTCTGCATAAACAGTTTTGTTGATAACCTCCTTAATCCTAGCCGGAGAACCTGATCTGATTTGGGGTGCTCTAGGGCCTCCTCAGAGCTGGCATTATCTCGGAATAATCTGAAAGTGTTTTCCAATTTGCATTTTCTATCTTATTTTGTCTGCAGTGTTGTGTTGAATGCAGTGTGCTGAATCAGATGCAAAGCCACAGGGAAACTTCGAGAGCACAGACTTAAAACAAAATCCACAAGAAGCTGTTCAGCCAATCTACTGAAGCAAATAGTTTAATTAAAAAATCGGACCAATTCAACCTTGAACATTAGCTCGGGCCCAGACATGTTTGCAAATTTACTTTGTCAACTGGAATTCTTTGATTCTGTACTAAGCTGGTAGAACAAGGCATGTCTTGTGTTTCGCTATGTGTACAGACAAGGAGCTGCAGATTCTGGCTTACAAAAAAAGACACCAAGTATTGCAGGAACTCAGCAGGCCATGCAGCATCTCTGGAGAACATGGGTAGGTAACATTTTCTGTAGGAACCTCTCTTCAGACTGATTGGTGGGTTGGTATCATGCCAAACCTACTTCATAAGAGCAAACTTGTGGATGGTTGGTGATCCAATTCATTTCTCAGCTCGTGAAGCAATCCATCATACAAGCAACAAGATAGAGAACATTTGGGCTTTTGCTTTTGTTACAGCAAGTAACATTCACATTGCAAAAGAACCAAGGAGTGACCATCTCCAGCAAGTGAGTCCAACCACTCACCGTTGATATTCAATGGTCGTACCATTGTTAATTCCCCCCCCCCCACTGTCAATATCCTGGAGAACTGGGAATATCTATCTTCATGACTGTAGTAGTTCAAATAAGCAGTTCCGCACTTTTATATCAAGAGTTATAAATGTAACCCTCTCCAATGACACCAATGATTTTTTTTTTTAAATGCTTGTACATATCTTTGCATAACCATTCTTTGTCAAACATTGAATCGGCTTTTTCTGTTCTAGCTATTTAGCATCTTCCTCCCATTTACCTTTCCACTTAGTTTTATGGTGTCACCACCATGTTATGTTACACACTGTCCTTTCATCCAATGAATTGTAAACTGCTGAAGCTCAAGCAATTATCTTTATAGCACTTCTCTCATTTGGTTTGCAATCCAGCAAATAATTTATTTCCAACATCCTATGACTTGTCCTATAACTAAGACATGCCAATGTGCTCTAATTTATTTAATAATTCCTTATTGAATCATGCAGATAAAATTCACCAACTTCCTTTTTCTACACCAAGTTACACACGGTGAAACTTCAGTAACTTTAAACACAACTTCCCTATAAGAAAATACTGTCTTCGTTCTCTTGCAGTTATGATTTTGTTCTAATTACCTTGTTGGCAAATTCTCAATGATAGATGCTGCCATTTTGGTATTACTTGTCCCAGGTCTATAGTCATTTGCTTTCTCTCTTTTGTTTTTATTGTTTTGAATAACAAGATTATATTTTCTACCTTCAAATCCATTCAGAATCAAATTCAGAATCTAGAACATTTTAGGACGATCAAAAGCAGCCTCATGAGTACAGAGCAAGAACAAGTTCCTTCCCAGTTCTCCCACCAAGTCGTACTGTCTCCGACTACACATTCTATCTTTGTCCCGCCCACTCCCCTGACATCAGTCTGAAGAAAGGTCTCAACCCGAAATGTCACCCATTCCTTCTCTCCAGAGTTCTACTGAGTTACTCCAGCATTTTGTGTCTACCTTCGATTTAAACCAGTATTTGCAGTTTGTTCCTACACAAGAACAACTTCCTATTTGGCCCAATTATCCGATGGAGTTCTGTACTTCTCATTGAGTCATAGTCTTTCAGTGTGGAAATAGGCCCTTCGGCCCAACTTGGCAACGCAGGCCAACATGTTCCATCTACACTAGTCCTACCTGCCTGCATTTGGCCCCTATCCCTCTAAACCAGGCCATAACCATTGCATTTTATCTACTAATTACCATTGATTGGTGAAGGAATATCTTAGATCGGAACTTCTTCACTTTGATTGTAGAGCTGCCATTTGACCATTCTGTAGTATCAGAGACCCAAGGCAAGGAGGAGTAACTAAATCAACCTTGGACTGTTTAAAACTTGTGTCAATTGAAAGGGGAGGTGGGACATGGAATGTTAGGAGTGAAGGGGACGTCAACTAGCTGCGATCACAAATTGGTGGATGGTGAGTCGGGAGAAGTGGTTGTGCCTGAGGTTGACAATTTGGGCACAGGGTTGATTGATCTGAGCCCATGTGTGGCAAAATAAGACGCAAGATGCTAGAGTAATTTAGCGAGTTGGGTAACATGTCTGGAGAACATGGATAGGTGACATTCCAGGCCCTGGCCTGAAACATCATCTATCCATGTTCTACAGAGATGTTGACTGACCCAATGAGTTACTCGGTACTTTGTATTTTTAGGTAGACTCGCTTTTGCAGTTTCTTGTATCTCCTGTGATGGGCAAGATGTGTGAATCATTGCACTGAGGGAGGTAACCATTGAGCCTGGCCTTGAGCATGGATTTGGGACAGATCACTTGGCTGCCAGTGCCAAGCTTGGGTCTACTTGGCAAACAGCACCATAGATTTGCAGGGTTGAATGCAGGCCCTTCGGTCCAACTCATCTAGGCAACCAAGATATCTATCTATGCTAATCCCATTTCCCCGTATTTAGTCCATATTCTCCCTAAACCGTTTCTTATCTAGTGCCTGTCCAAATGTGTTTTGACTTTGTAATTGTAACTGCTTCTGCCAGTTTGTTCCATATACCCACCACCCACTGTATGGGAGAAAACGACTTGCCTCTCGGGTCTCCTATTAAAATTTTGCCCTCTCAGCTTAAATCTGCACTCTCTTGTTTGAATCTACTAGTTTGGAGATACAGCTTGGAAACAGGCCCTTCCGTCCACACAGTCCGTGTCGACCAGCGATCCTATGCTATACGCACTTGGGACAATTTATGATGATACCAAACCAATTAACCTACAAAAATGTACGCCTTTGGAGTGGGAGGGAACCCGAGATCACTGAGAAAACGCAAACTGGTCCGGAAAAAATGTACAAACTCCGTACAGACAACACCCGTAGTCAGTGAACCCGGGTCCCTGACGCTGTATGGTAGCAACTCTACCGTAGCGCCACCGTGCCTCTCTAGTACTACTCTAGTACTAGTGCCAGCATACTACCCTGGGGGGAAAGACTGACTCTCTACCCTGTCTATACCCCTTGTAATATGTTAAACTTCCATAAATTCACCCCTCAATCTCAATATAACGAAAGCCCTCCAGACAAGGCAACATCCTTCTTCATCTTGTCTGTGCCCTATCTCTAGCTTGGTCATACCCAGCATGCCGATCAAAACTGCAAAGGCTGGGCATGTGTTGATGGGCAAGCTTCACAACCACGTTGACTAATTTCTCCTGACATTACTCGGAAGGAGCTTTGACAACATTGAAGCGCAAATGGTGTTGAAAGCATGTCATCCGTGTAATTGCATTTGAGGACAGAATTGCCAATTGAATTTCTGGAGTGATATGATTTGACCCAGAAACCAACGGGTTCCTCTCTGCAATGCACTTTTTTATAATTGATTCAATTTTTTGTGATGTCGACAGTGCAAGGCCAGCATTCATTGCCCACCCCCTTGCCCTTGGGAAGATGATGGTTAGGTGCTTCCAAGCATTAACATCTTTCTTGTGAGTAAACTTGTACGATACTGTTTGGTAGAACTTAATCCAAGGATGAAGGATTGGTGATAAATTACCAAGTAAGGATGACCTTGTCATCCTCGTTGGCATAGATTGGAGGTTTTGGCAGTGCTGTCAGAGTAGCTGATATGTGTAATTTCAGTTCAATTGTTTTTAATGGCATCCGCTGATGCACGACCAGCGCAGGGCTGAGGGGATTAGATGTTTAGGATGGTGGATGGGAGCACAATCAAACTGTCTGCTTTATCTTGGATGATATTTGGCCTCTTGTGTTGATAGAGCTGCACTCCTCTAGACTACGATCTGTCATGGAGCAACCTTATTGATGCAACAGCCACGAAGGTTCATCATAATCAACATTTATTAGCCAAGTATGTTTTGCAACATACGAGGGATTTAGTTTGCCATACAGTCATACCACAAAAGCACCAAGACACAACTACATAAAAAATTTGACAAACATCCACCACAGCAACTCCTCCCCAATCTCCACTGTGATGGAAGGCAATAAAGTCTCCTTTTCTCCCTCGGTTGGGGGAGTCTAACCATCCGCAGTGGGGGCGATTGAAGCTCTTGCAGCCGGTGATCAAAGCTCCTGTGTCGGGGCGGTCGAAGCTCCTGCGGCTCGAAGCTCCCGACTTCGCTCTCCGAGGTCGGTCCCCGGTAAAGGAATCGCCAGCTCACGACATTAAAGTCCACAGGCTCCCGCGGTTAGAGCTCACGAGGTCCCAGCAAGAAGCCACCAGCTCCACGATGTTCGGCCGCAGTGCAGACGGAGATACGACACAGAAAAAGTTGCGTCTCCGTCGAGGAAAGAGATTTAAAAAAGTTTCCTCCACCCTCTTTCCCCCCCACATAATACAAAATTAAATATAAACTAAAACATTTTACAACAAGCTAAAAACACAAAGAAGGAAAAAGACGAGACATCCATCGAATGGTCGCAGGTAAGTAATTCCTCATGCCTCTACTTAGGAGGCTGAGGAAATTTGGCATCTTCAATGAGTTCTACAGGCGTACCCATAGAAAGCATTTGGTTGGTATGCATCACGGCTTGGTTTGGGAAAAGCTCTGCCCAAGACAGCAAAAAACCTACACTTCACGCTGCCTCGGAAAAGCAGGCAACATAGCCAAAGACTTGCCCCATTCTGGTCATTCTTCTTTCTCCCTGCTTCTGTCAGACGAAGGTATTGAAGCTTGAAAGTGCATGGCACCAGACTTGGAACAGCTTCTTTCCCTCTGTTATCAGGCTTCTGAACAAGCTATCCATAAACTAGGGTGACTGTCCAATTCATCTCCACCCATTGCAGACATTTGGCATTGTCTATGTAACTGGTATGCTACAATGCTGAGAACTACATTGTGCACTCTATCTTCTCCTTTGCTCTATCTATTGTACTTGAGTCTGACATGATTGTTTAGTTTTTGATTTAGCGATAAAGAACTGAAACGGGCCCTTCGGCCCACCGAGTCTGCGCCGACTGCCCGCACATTAACACTATCCTGCACACACTAAGGACAATTTACACATACACTAACCCAATTAACCTACATACCTGTATGTTTTTGTTGTGGGGAAAACCGAAGATCTCAGTGAAAACCAACGCAGGTCACGGGGTGAACGTGCAAACTCTGTGCAGATTGCATCCCGTAGTCGGGATTGAACCCGGGTCTCCGGCGCTGCAAGCGCTGCAAGGCGGCAACTCTACTGCTGCGCCATCGTGCTGCCCTGTATTTATGTATAGTTTTATCTGATCTGGCTGGGCAGCATACTATATAAATATTTCCATTGTATCTCGGTACAACACGTGTACGTGACAATAATACACCTTAGTGGCAAGGATTCCATCGTACTCCTGCCTTGTAGATAGTCGAAAGCCACAGGTCGCTCATCTTCTGAGCTAATTTTGATGCCATACTATTTATGTGGCAGATCCTGTTGAGTTTTCATTCATTTGGGTCTCCCAGCATGTTGCTGCGGGGGGGATTTGGTGATGAGTATGCCTAGTTACTGAATGTAGACTATTCTGAATGTGCCCTTAGCCTTCTGCGCTGTGTAATGATTCTACGATTTGAAAATAAATCGGAAGCCTGTCGTGAGGATTTGGCCTGTTCTGCAGAGGTTTTTTGCTTTTTTACTGGGTCATTGGCTGGCAAACTATCTGTGACGGGATAATGTGGAGGAGGCCTATTACTGGCACATCATCAGCACCGAATGTCACTTACTGTCGATCTTTAATTTTATTGCACGTTGCATTTGCCCATTACTTTGCTAATTTCTTTTAAGCTGCACTGCTAGTGACATTTGTTTTCAAACTAGTTGGATGCAATTAAAGAGAATTTAATGACAAGTGGCTAACTTGTTTAATTTATTCCCTTGAGTCATGTAGACATGTAATGGAATAATTTTTTGATAAGTGACTTGATTCTGTTGCCGTTGTGGATGATGTGAATTATTAGTCCAACTATTTTAGAGCGTAGCTTTATTAAAATATTTTAATTATTTTATTAAAATAGAGTGGAGCCTGGATTTCTGGACGGGTTTACAGTACTTGCCAATAATAGATGTATTTTAGATAGATATTAATTATTCAGATGGATTATCTAAATACGGAACTTTAGTGCATTAAATATCTTTGCTTTATAATATGCACTACCTGGTCAAATATGACATAAATCTATGTTAATGCTGCACTTAGTCCAACAATGAACTGCAAGGTTACTGCAGGACTATAAGTATGAGTGGCAAAATATTTGATTTTCTGAACATCTAAACGTGTCTATTCTCATTTAGCAAGTCAGCTGGAGCATTATTTGAAGATGTGAGACCATGCTTACACAGGCAACTCCTACACCTATTAAGCTCCTCTTCTGTAGGATGTGCGGGACAGGTTTTTTTTTTTAAACCGTTGTCGGAGCATGGAATGCATTGCCAGTGTGGTGGTGGAGGCAGATCGGCCTTTTGGATAGGCACATGGACACGCAGAGTATATAGGGTTTTGAATCGAGTACAAGCAGATGAGATCAGTTTAACTTGCCATCATGTTCGACACAAAATTATGGACCCAAGATCCCATTCCTGTGCGGATCAGGTCTATGTTCTATGTTATAGATTTGAAAAATATCATGAGGAACGTTGACAAGGTGAATGGGTACAGGTTCTTTCCTAGGTTAGTTCTAAATTGGGAGGGCATAGGTTCAAGGTGAGGGGGGAAAGATTTAAAAAGGGATCTTTTGGGAAGATTTTTTGATTTTAAGTTATTAATTCTATCCTTGCCATAAACCTCTTTCACCTTCCTGGTCATTTTCTGCAGCAAAAATAGACTACCTGCAAAGTCACCTAAATTTCGACCTTTAATTGTTCTGTCAATTCATGTTCTTTGCTTATTATAATTAGTTTAGAGATACAGTGCGGAAACGGGCCCTTTGGCCCACTGGGTCCGCGCCGGCCAGCGACATTGCATATTGACATATGCTAACATCCTGGAGGCAATTTATAGAAGCCAATTAACCTACAAACCTGCACATCTTTGGAGTGTGGGAGGATACCGGAGCACTCTGAGAAAACCCACGCGGTCACGGGTAGAACGTACAAACTCCTTACAGACAGCACTTGCAGTCAGGATCGAACCTGGGTTCTCTGGCGTTGTGAGGTAGCAACTCTACCACTGTACCACCATGCCGTCCTGCATAATTTTTGAAGATCATCTGTATCTGTCTGCCTTGATCCATCTGATTCTGAGACCATTGTCTCCAGATTTGACTATTCTGATGCTTTCTTTGTTGAACTCCCATCTTCAATGTCCTTTTATTATTCAGCAAGAAGGCAATTCTGTCACCAGTTTGATTCCCAACTAGTCAAAACATCTATTACTGCAAACCCTTGCTGTTTTGCATCCGTTTTTTGACATCTCTTCTGGAAGAAATGGATGTTTTTTTTGCGACTGTTGTATACTTGCGCCTGTCCAAAATCCCAGAGAAAACTGTCCAATATTAAAGCTGTTGGAATTCCAGCAAAAGCAAACTGCTGGAGGAAATCAATTGATCAGATAGCGTCTAAGGAGGCTCGGGGGTGGTGGTCAGGGTGTCTGATGATGATGATGATGATGATGATGATGTGTACGTTTTTGAGGCAGTGACTCCTGTAGATCCCTTTGATGGTGAAGAGGTCAGTACCCATGATGGATTGGACAGCGTTCACCACTTTTTGCAACCTTCTTCATTCCTGGTTGCCGCAGCAGGCCGAGATACAAATAGTCAATATACTCTCTACTGTAAGCCTGTAGAGGTTCAAGGGAAAACACTTTAAAGAATTTCTTGCAAGAAAATCACAATATTTTTTTTTAACTTGTGATTTTAATTAAAGTACAAACAAACTACATCTTCAAACTGACACCACCATTCACCCAGAAGTTTCCAACACTGTAGAATGACTCGGTCTCAAATACCACCCTCTCCCTGCAAAGTTTTGCCTATATAATTGGTTGTGCCTATGCAACAAATGATAGGTTTGACCCAGTTAGAAATTACCCAAGATCAACATATTCAAAATCATCAGCAGATCTTTTAGCACTGACTAAAGAGTAAAAAGTAGTTGGCTCATCAGAAAAATAGACCGTATTTTTCAATATTAAGCTTTTCAGCTAATGTTGTTTTTGAACTAACAGTAACATCAGCTTGTGCTGTTTTAAGATTATTTTGTCGGTATGAGAATTTTTTTTTTTTCTGTACCAGAAATTAATTTATTATTTTCTGCGAATGTGACAAAGCACAGGAATTTTATTTGATGATTTAACTTAAACGATGCCCTTGCCTCTGCACCAATTGATCTCATTGTAATTTAGCTTGTTCCTAGTGATTTTCCTCTCTAAGGAATTACTGCTGGTACCATTTCTGAAGTCCATGGAAAGTTATTAGAGTACAAGGGGGAACAGTGGTTTATTGGAAAATTAGCCGCCGTTGACATTCGAGAACTTGCCATTGAGATCTATTGCTTATGGAATGGTAAAATCACTCAATAATTATTTCGCAGCAATCATCGTTACCTTCTTCAGTAATTACATTTCACTGTGGGCAATGTAAATATATTTTCAGTCGAGGTATTTTAGCCTATAATTTCCATAATGGCTAATAACGAGTTTAAACATAAATTAACATATTGTGTTTACATTTTCATTTTTATTTTCTGAGCTGACTTCATCAAATTATGATAGTTATTTGCATATTTTAAGACTTGTCTACATGACATTTTTGTTGGAAGTAATGAAGGACTGTGTATAAATCGGGTTGAGCAGCAGAACTCGTTAGCTACTGTGAAAGCTTGAGGAGAGTGAGAATTAAGAAAATGTGTAAACAAATAAATAAAATAAAAATTTGAAGCAAATGAATCGAGCAAGTGGGAGGCTTGAATTCAAAGGCAAGTGATCAAGAAATGTTGTGCTTGAGTGCAATCGAAGGGAGTACAGTACTGCTTGGGTTAGCTGCAGAGAGGCTGACGTCTGGGGTATGCCATAACCATTATTCCACAGCATTGCGGCTGCCTGAGGAGGGAACCAACTACCAAGACATGGATGATTATTCACTGGTACTGACTAACCCAGCCATATGTTGCATATTAGTGACAGGTGGCTCTGCAGTAGAGGCACAATGCTGCATCTGTCTTACTGCTGACCTGAACGTTTGAGAATGTAGTCTGTTTTGAAGAAACATATTTTTGAACTGTGCCGTGTTCTTTTTGAGATGGTGTGTATTAAAGTATAGATTTTAGAAAATGTTCAACCGCTTGGCTATTCTTAAGAGCTTCAATGTTCCACTCGATTAACAAAGTATTTCCATGGAGTGGACTAAGTTGGCAAGCTGGGTGAGTCCCAATTGCCTGTCTTCGACTCTTATCCCTCTTAAACCCTTCCTGCACCTATATCTGTCCAAATGTGTTTGAGATGTGATTGCATTGACTTCTATACCTTCCTCTGGTAGCTCATTCCAGATAATGGAATCTCTGAGTCATAAACCTCCTGCTGATGTCCCTTTGAAATCTCTCCCCTTATTGTAAGCCTCTGCGCTCTATTTTAAGAATCCACTGCCCTGGGGAAAAAGGCTGTAAGCATTCATTTGATTCATGCCCTTTATGATCTTGCACACCCCAATAAGGTTACCCCTCAGCCTCATACACTCTAAAGAAAAATGTCGCAGCCTATGCAACATCTCCCTATAACCCAAGCCTGCAAGCTTTTATAATGCCCTGGTGAATCTATTCTGCACCCTTTCCAATTTAAAGGCATCCTTCCAACAGCAGAGCGATTACAACTGCACTTAGTACAAGTGTGTGGTATCATCAATGATTTGTACAGCTGCATCATGATGTCCTAGCTCTCAAACTCAATACCCTTCACAGTGAAGGCAAGTGTGCCAAATACTCTATTCGGCACAGTGTCCACCTGACTCGCCACTTTTCTGGAACCATGCACCTGAACTCTCAAATCACCTGCTCTGTAATACTCTCCATTGTTCCACCAGGCAAAATAGACATCCATCTTTCAGTGGGGCATAGCATTAAAACACTGCTGTCATTGCTTGTGAGATATGGATTTTGTGTTCTTTAGAAATATTTGCTTTCACAACATATTTTAAGATGTGCCAAGCTGTTTTAAGGGGAATTAGAAGCTGTGAAAATGGAATTGCTTTTAATAATTTAAATGACAAGAAATAAATGGAATTTTCTATGTCACCCTTCTACGTAAAATCATATTTGGAATATTTTAAATCCACATAATTTGTGATTCCAAAATGCCATCACTGTTAAAATCCCATTTGCAAAATCTTCAGTGTAATAAACAATATTAGATAATAATGGCATCCTCTTAAGAAGAGATTGTGTGCGAAAAAAGCATAATGGTTTTTTTTTATAATTGGGAGGGGCAATTAACGTTGTCTCCTTGCTCTCAGAATAGCGATCCATCACATTGAAAGTCAGAATGTAACCTGACGTAGAATCAAATGACTACAACAGGAAGAGATTAGGCAGGATTAAAAAGGGTGAGATAGAAGTAATTAGTTATCTTATAACAACTCTCTCACATGCTAGAAGCACTTCAGTACGAAGTGAAAATGGCAACATACCAAAGACGTCCACAGGAAGTTATGGATATGATCCATCGGGTAAACTTTTCATAATTGGTTTGTTATAATGAAAGCCATTAGCAGACATTTTTATGAGAATGATGCAACAGTGGTAGAGTTGCTTCCTTATTGTGCCAGAGACCTGGGTTTGATCCTGACTACGGGTGCTGTCTGAACAGAGTTTGTATGTTCTCCCTGTAACCAGCGTGGGTTTTCCCCAGGTGCTCTGGTTTCCTCCCACACTCAAGACGTACAGGTTTGTTGGTTAATTAGCTTTGGTAAAGTTATAAATTGTCACGTGTGTGTGTGTTGCATGCACACCCTTTGTTTTATGCCAGTGAGGCTGTTAATCCTGGCTAAATTGGAGCAGCTATGGTATTAAAATTGAATAAGAGCTGATGTACTGCAAGGCCATTTTGGTCGCTAAATGTGGCTTTGCAGTGCTGAGACAAGCTGCTGAATGGTGCCAGTGTGTCTGGCCCAGATGAGAGCTGCAGAAAAAGAATGGGACATCTGCAGAAGTCTTACAATGAGATGTAAAATGCATGGAACTGATTGGGTCAATGCATACCAGATATACATAGTGTAAATAATATTGCAAAGCCTTATTTTGTTAGTTGTTGATTGGTCGAAAGGTTGATCCTTGGAGGAACAGTTTGAATCCCAGGGCATATGTTGCACTATTCATCTGTGTTGGCTTCCTTCTAGAAGCTTCTTTTGAATACAAAAATGAATATAAAATTATGTTATTGTGTTGGGGAACTGTTAATCTTGTACCGTTGTAATTGATATGTGTTCTTGGACTGTATAGAGACCACCTCCATATGGTTCGGCCCCTCAAGGTTTGGGGACCTATAAAAGGAGTGGCGGCGCGGCTCTGGCTGCAGCGGCTTCCGGCGAGCTTTGTCTTTGTGTGACCTTTTTGTCTTGGTTAGTCTAGAAGGGCTTTTAGCAGATTGTCGTTTTGGTGGTGGTTAGGTATTGGGGGGGGGTTGTGTTTCCAAAACGGGGTATGCAGTCTCTCCCTGCGGGGGAATACGACCTTTTTGTCGTATTCCCCTTCTCTGCCTCCGTCTGTGCTGAGGCCTAATGGAGCTGACGATCTCGAGGGTGGAATGAGGCTCCCGTCGGAGCGGCCGAGCTCGGGAAGGTGCGGCGCTGGCAGCCCGAGGGAGGTTCGGCTTTATTTTTAGCGGCCCGGCCCGGGGAAGAAGCGACGCCCAAGTGCAGAGGGAGAAGAGGAGGGAAGAGACTGCGACCTAAGACTTTTGCCTCCATCACAGTGAGGAGATGCTGGGTGGACTCACTGTGGTGGATGTTAATATGTGTTATATGTATGACTGCTGCAATTTTGTTCAGACTTCGGTCTGAATGACAATACAAGGCTATGCTCATCCCTAATTGCTCACAAACAGAATGGTGGGGCACGAGGGTGTGAACATGATACTTGAGTATGACGTGAAATCTCTAGAGAAGGCATAATTAGGAGTGGGACTTAATATCGTGGGACATATGGGTGACATCTTCCTGTTAAAGATTTATGTTTCTAACTGCCTCCTTGAGAAAGATGTGACTTTTCGTCTTTCTCCCAAGACATCTTGCTTCATGTTTAGCGCCTTGAAGATTGGACTTGAGTTAGGCCACCTGTTTCACTATGTTGCTTAGACTATGTGTTAGCCTGTAGAGATATAGCGTGGAAAACTTTGGCCAACCAACACCATGCTGATGAGCGACCATCCCGTTCACTAGCACTATCCTACACACCAGGGACAAAACACAATTTACAGACGCAAACTAACCTACAAACCGATATGTCTTTGGAGTGTGGGAGGAAGCAGGAGCACTCGGAGAAAACTTACATAGTCACAGGGAAAATGTACAAAGTCCGTACAACAACGCCCGTGGTCGGGATGGAACCTGGGTCTTTGACTCTGCAAGGCAGCGACTCTAATGCTGTGCCACTGGTGCCACCCTGAGAACTTGGAGTGCCAACAGGGAAAACTCAGCCCATTCTCATACGCCTGAATGACCAATCACATTAACTCTGTATTTTTAACTTGCAGACTAGAGTCGGAATGAATCTGCTGTGCGTCATAAATCTGCAAGTTACCCTTTCTCATTTTACAAAGTAACACTAACACAAATGCAGTTTCTCATGCTACAGATATGACCTGACCTCCTGAGCGATTCCAGTATTGTCTATCTTTATGTTACGATTTCCAGTACCTGTATCTGCAAAATTTCACATTTTGGTACTAAGTTGTTCGGCCCATGGCACACCTTGTCTCCTTTAATATAAACTTTACCCGTTGTCATTGAAAGCTGGGCATTTTGTAAAACAAGCTATATTTG
This sequence comes from Leucoraja erinaceus, assembly GCF_028641065.1. Classification (NCBI taxonomy): domain Eukaryota; kingdom Metazoa; phylum Chordata; class Chondrichthyes; order Rajiformes; family Rajidae; genus Leucoraja; species Leucoraja erinaceus. The sequence continues at coordinate 33,143,674 of NC_073393.1, read as the reverse complement.
GATGTATGAGATGTTTGAAACTGTAGAGATGCCCTTTAACATTATCCTGTGTCTGTTTCCAGTGTGGCTATCCAGTCCGGACAGTGATAAATGAACTTAATGTAAATTCCCCCATCACTGAATAAGTAAATGTTTGATCTCCATTTATCTTTATTTTCACTGTAGCCAGCGAGAGAACAGGGCATGAATATACTTTTCATTCTTTTGAACTGACAAGTGTTTAAATCAGTAGCATTTCCTCTCAGTCCAGATACATTTGAATGGAAGAACATGTCCTTCTGCTCTTTCTTATGGAGGGAGGGACAATTAGTGGAGTGTGCACAAGCTTGCTGTTTTTCCTCTTATCTCTTGCTCTGAGGTCTCAAAAACCGGTGTTGATTTATGGAGAAACTGCAGATACTGATTTACATAACAGGGATGCTGGAGTAACTGGTTCACTCAGCATCTCTAGAAAACATGAATATGTGATGGTTTGTGTTGGGGCCCTTCTTCTGATTGATTTGGAGGGAGGGGAGGGAGGGAGAGACAAAGCTGGGAGAGAGGAGAGGCAGGACAAAGTGTGGCAGGTGGACACAGGCAAAGGTTTTTTTTTGATAGACAGATGGTTGGCTTAAAGGCCAGAGATTAAGCAGCTGGTTTGAGGCAGATTAAAAGGATCCAAATAGTGAAGCTAGAAGAAGGAATGTAGGGAGAGAGGAAAAATAAATGTGAGTCCCTGTGGGGGACAGGAGAGGATGGGGAAGAAAGGGGAGCGCGGGAGGGTTGCTATAGGTTTCCAAAAATTGGAGAATTCTATGTTCATAGCATTGGATTGTAGGCTACCCAGTGCTGTTCCTCCAGTTTGCATGGACAGAAAGGTCAAGATGGGAAGGGGAGTAAAAATGGTTATCAACCAGGAGATCCAGTAGGCCTTGGACATCCTTTAGGTGTTGATTAATGTTAGTGTAGTACATTGTCATCAGACCTCTTTTGGTCTTGGATTTTCTACAGATCGGGATGATTCTGAAGTATTCTTAAATAAACATAGAAAATGCCAGAAATGTTCTGCAACTTGGATAGCATATGTGGAAAGAAAAACAATGTTAATGTTTTGGGTCAAAGATCTTAACCTGAAATATTAATTCTGTTTTATAGGCAGAAGCTGGATGTTACCAAAGATAGGGACACAAAGTGCTGGAGTAACTCATCCTAGTACTCTGATGGCTAGATTGCGATCATGTATCGTCTTTCTGTTGACTAGTTTACACGCAAGAGAAGCTTTTCACTGTAACCTATTAATTCTGTTTTGTGTTCTGTAGATTCTGTTTGATCTGCTGAATATTTCAACAATATTCTGTTTATATTTCAGATATTCAGCATCTGCAGTTTTTGATTTTGTGTATCTTGTGCAATTGGTGCAGAAACATCAATGTTTTATTGCATCAGCACAATCACAATGCCAAAGGGGAAGAAATCTATTTTTCAACTATGTCTTCTCCATATGGAGATTAAAATATGGCTTTGTTCATCATGCAGAGGTTCTCCAGTAAGAGTTTTGCAAAGTCAACTGAAGGTCGGGCCACAAAGTGGGGCAAACAGTTTAAAAGCCTTTAAGATCGACGAGATGGAAAGTTGCATTTTTCCTGTGCTGGTAGAATTGTCACATACTTAGTTGTTGGGAATCAATCGGATGTAACAGCCACTGTTCTTTTGCATTGATTAACCATTGAGGCCATAGATAAAATGGCTGCATGCGATAATCATTTCTTATCTGCAGACAAGGCAGTCAGATAAGCAAAGTATGTCAAATTTTAACTCTGTGCCCTCGGCTTCTGATGCAACGACCAAATGATGGGTGAGTTCTTTAATGCTTTTGGAAAGCAATAATGAGATTAGTGTTCCAGCATGCACTGATATTTTTCTCTCTCTTATTTTGTAAAGCAAACCCCCATTAATGCAGATCACAGAATCATTTTCATTCGATAATTTGTCAAGAATATGCTCTGTGCTCTTGTCGGAATTTGTTTTCAGCTCCATTGATTATAATGCAAAACAAATCTGTAAATCTAACCAATTTGGCAGAATTATCTGACGTACTTGGACATGAGGTAGCATAGTGATTATACATCAGGACTAGCAACTTGGGAAACTAGAGAAAACGAGTTCAAACCTAACCATCGCCACTACTGGAAATGAATCCCATTTGTTAAATACATTTGTAGTTATTATCAGCTATGGTGACCGTGCCACTGCTGGGTTATTATTAGACCCATCTGGTTCACTAATTTCTTTTTCAAAGGAAGCATCAGACATCTTCACTCTGGCCCCACAGGAATGGAGTTGACTCTTAACGCCTAGCGAGCTACGCAGTTCAATTAACATGGGAATGGGTAGTAAATATACGTATGAATAAGTACAATAATATGTTAATCAGAACCTCTGGAATGAATATTCTGAATTTTGCTGTTTACTTGAGATTGACTCGGCTATTATGCAGTTATAGAGACCTACAGAATGGAAACGGGTTCTTTGTCCCAACTTGACCATACCGACCAAAATGCCCCATGTAACTTAGTCTCACCGGCCTGTGTTTGGCCCCAATCCCACTAAACCTTTTCCTATCCATGGACCTACCCACATGTATTTTAAATGTTGTTATAGTTCCTGCCTCAATTACCTCTGGCAGCTTGTTGCATATTCACACCACCCTCTGTGTAGACAAAGTTGCCCTTCGGGTTCATACTAAATATTTCCCCTGTGAGTGGGAAATTAGCACTTGCAGAGAACAAAGATGATATATTTGCTGACTTCCTTTTCAATGGTTAGACATTCTTTCCTCAGATGATTAGAATACCAGTGATGGTCTCATAAATTCAATCAAAGTACAGAATGCAACCTACACTGCATTATACATTGTAGGAAGCCACTGCACATGGTGGTTTATACTGAAAATAGACACAAAATGCTGGAGCAATTCAGTGGGTCAGGCAGCATCTCTGGAGAAAAGGAATGTGACATTTCGGGTCTGAAGATGGGTTCCGACCCAAAACATCAACTATTCCTTTCTCATGCATGCATGTGGCCAGAGAGCGAGGAGATAGAAAGTAATCTTGTAGCAAGTGTATACGTGAGCTGATTATGGAGTGCCAAAATGGAAAAGAATAAGAGAAAGAAACTGTCTTCCAATAAATTATTGTACTGTGCTGCTAATCATTTTCGGCCTATTTCCCCCTCATTAAGCCTTCGCCCATGGTTTATTCTCATAGCAACAGGAAGAGGGTGAAAGGTCAAGTGCAACTAGTCCACAGCTCTCGAGCATCACAATTATACCAGTAATGGATGACTAATTGGCTTTTTAGTTTCACTGTAGGTTACTGGACTTCTCTAAGTACCCTGCTTAATGGTCTATTCTTCATCTGCAAGGAGGCCACAAGTCATCTTTGCGCGGGATTAAAAAGAAAAATGTTCACTGATTTTTTTTTACCGTAAAATATGTTTTCAGTCTTGCTTTTCCTGTAATATTAACATTGCTTTTATTTGTTTCAGCATTACAAAAGCAATTCTTCACTGTAATTCTGTTCACATGGCAATAAACGAAACTGAAGATTTTAAATTATATTTTTAAATAACAAGCAATTGACTGGAACACGGGAGAGACTGCAGATGCTGGAACATGAGCAAAAAGCAAAGTGCTGGAAGAACTCGGCTGGTTGAGCAGCATCTGTTGGGAGAGAAGGAGGAAGGAATTGCCAAAGTTTGAGTAGCAACAACAATGCCCCCCCCCCCCCCCACTCCAACAAATGCAGCTCAATCTGTTATGTTCCTCCAGCAATATTCTGATGCTCCACATTCCAGCATCTGTAGTCCCATGAGTTTATTTTTAATTATGTTGCTAAATTTATCTTTACAGTCTCCGTTAGGTTTCCCAACTTGTGACAATATTAACAACATTGCCAGGCACAGTTTGGTTTAATATGTTGTTATAAATCTTGATTATTGCACCAATAACAGTGATAGTGGAGACGTGCTTAACCCAAAAAAGGCACAGTGTTGCAATTAATCAGCTGGTCAGGCAACATATCTGGAGAACGTGGACACGTAACATTTTGGGTCTGGACCCTTCTTCAGATGTCGCCTATTCATGTTCTTCACAGATGCTGTTGAGTTCCTCCAGCACTTGGTGTCCTCTGTTGTAAGCCTGCATCTGCAATTACTTGTATTTGCATTCCTTTCCCAATTTCCTTAACATAGTTATTTTAAGACATTGAAGCACTAGAATTGGGCTTATTCATTGATATAACTTTTTTGTTTAATGTATGTTATCTATGAATATTGTGTTTACCAGGCTGTAATGCTGCTGTAAGTACAAAGTTAATTGTTCTGTTGTCAGCACATATGACAATTAAACACTCTTCCTTAACTCTTAAAATACGCTATCTTTTATCCTGAAAGTTACTAACCTAACCCTTCGTTTGGAAATTTGCAAAAATCTTGAGGACGGCACCAACATTAATCATTGTCTCGGATCTTGCATAATTGTGTGAAATCTATTGGTATTGAATGCCAATGATATGCTCTGATAAAGGCGTGTGCGATAATGATAAAAAATAGATTTCCTTGCTTGCCGATTATCTTCAGTCTGAAGAAGGGTCCCGACCTGGAATGTCACCAATCCATTTTCTCCAGAGATGCTGCCTGTCTTGGTGAAATGCTCCAGTCTCATTAGTTGATGCCTTTGCCCTATGCATCCATCTTGGGTGATGTTTTGGGTCCAGACCCTTCTTCAGACTGGAGAAGGGTCTCAACCTGAAACTTCACTCGTACCTTCTCTCCAGAGATCCTGCGTGTCCGGTGAGATGCTCCAGTGTTTTGTGACTATCTTCAGTGTAAACCAGCATCTGCAGTTCCTTCCTACACAAGTTTATATGAGATTCTGGGTATTGCTTAATATCAAAGGAATTGCAGCAAGAAGCTAACATTCTGAAGATGATGATGAGAAAAAAATACATGACATAAAGCTGAAATGGTTTCTGAAGATCTGGACCTGTTCTACTATTTCAGCCGATCAAAAGCAACTGTGTGAGCAGTTGGGAGTATTTTGTTGTCATCTATAGTTGTATAATTTGAAACGTATGCAGTAATGAAGAGACATTGTTTGTGGAATAGTGTGTAAGTTCTATTGCTGAAAATCCCATTTGTACATCAGAGGGGGAAATTAAACTCAATCGGATAAAGGTCGGCACAGCAGTAGAGTTGCTGCCTGACAGCGCCAGAGCCCCGGGTTCAATACTGACCACTGGTGTTTGTCTGCACGGAGTTTGTACGTTCTCTCCGTGACCACGAGGGTTTTCTCTGAGCAATCCTGCTTCCTCCCACACTCCAAAGACGTACAGGTTTGTAGGCTGATTGGCTTGGTATAATTGTAAATTGTCCCCAGTGTGTGTAAGATAATGTTATCATATCATAATAATAATAATATATTTTATTGTCATTGCACATAAGCGCAACGAGATTTGGTATGCAGCTTCCATCTGATGTCATAACATAAATAACTTATAACATTTAGATTTAGATATCCCGAGAACATGGATTGTAAAAAGAACAGTAAAATAGTCAATAGTAATAATCATAATCCTACTTTATTAGCCAAGTATGTTTTGCAACATACAAGGAATTTGATTTGCAATACTGCCATACCAATAAAAAGCAACAGAACAAACAAAATACATTTTAACATAAACATCCACCACAGTGACTCCTCAACATTCCTCACTGTGATGGAAGGCAAAAAAAAGTTCAATCTCTCCCTTCTCCAACGGTCGGAGGCCTCTAACCTTCCGTTGACGGGACGATCTCACTCCCGTAGCCGGCGGTGTGCCTCCTCGTCGGGGCGATCAAGCTCCTGGGTTGGGGTGAATCTCAGCCCCGGGCGGGGCTAGTCAAACGTCCTGCAGCTGTTGGAGCTTCCCGACGACGGTCTCTTGCCCAAGATTGCGAGCTCCTTGATGTTGAAGTCCGCGAGCGTTAATACATACTTTTTAAATACACAAAAAATTAAAAGGAAAAGACGAAAAGGACAGACTGCAGGCGAGGCTGCCATCGAAGCGCCACCTAGTGATATTTGTATGGTTATTGTACGGAGATTACTGGTCGACGTGGACTGGGTGCCCCGAAGGGCCTGTTCCTGGACTGTATCTCTAAACTAAACTAACGATTGGTCAAATCAGAGTGAAAACCTTGTTAAACTTGTTCTGCACCCTAACACTGATATTCTTCTGACAGATGAGAGAAAAAGGAGCTAGTTACTGACTTCATGAAGCATGGTGGAGTACATTCCTCAATTGGCATCAATGGTGCTGAAGTAAAAATGGTTGAGAGTTTGAAGTTCTTTGGCATAAATATTACCAACAATCTTTCATGGACCAACCATGCAGACAGCCAGGAAGGCACACCAACAACTCGACTTCCTGAAGGGACTAAAAGTTTGGCTCGTCTCCAAAGACTCTTAAAACTTCTGATGCAGAATAGAAAGCATACTGTTGAGCTGCAATACTGCTTGGTTTGAGAACAAATCTGACCAAGAATGCAAGAAGTTGCATGGTGTTTTGGGTGTAGCTCAGTCCATCCGGCAGATCAGATATTTGAACTATCTTTAATCAGACTTAATCTTCAATGTTATATCTTTACTCTAAAGTTGGATCCATTATCTGTGACTTTGGACAGCTTGATTGTAGTCATGCATTTGCCTTTTCTTAGATTGGATAGCAGGCACACACGTTTTTTTACTGTACCCTGGTATGCCTGACAATAAACTTAAATAAACTAAACATAATCAAAGACCTTCCCCACCCTAGTCATTCATTCTTCTCCCAGCTCCTAGTGAACAGAAGATACAGAGCTTTAAAGCACATTCCAAAACAGCTTCTTACACTCTGTGCTTCTGAATAGTCCTTCCAAAAGTTTGGGTACAATCTGATTCTCTTCCACCTCATTACAGATATTGAACTTAGTGTCTGGACTATAATGATGGGAACTATATTCTGCATTCTGTATCTTTCCCTTCCCTCTACCTATTGTGTGTGAGTTTGGCTTGATTGTATCTACGCATTGTACACATCACCTCGGTACACATCACAATATTAATCCTGATCCTAATCCTAAACCATCTACATGGTGACATCCTGAAAGCCTCTTCAATAAGACTGAAGTAGGCTCTGTACATAAACAGTAAGTACAATGATCTGAGTAAACATTGTGGTCTCGAACAGTGAGGGCACATGAACTGCTATTGCATATTGTTACAGATAATGTCTGAGTATGTATCACGATGAAGCTGCCTGGATATAACACAGATGTGGCTTTGATGGCATTTTGGTACACAACTGACCAGACCAATGGGCACCAGTATAAGGGCTGTTCTTAATGCAGCTAAGAGAGGAAGGAGTTCTTTTTAGGCTTCAAAGAAAGCTCGGAGCTCTTGCTGCCTCGGATTTTCAGTGCCAATCAGCACTAATTCAGCAGTTCAAACCTGCCATGCGTCTGACTCAAACTATAGCTGTCAGCTAAGGTTGGCCCTGGATTTTCAGACTCATTCTGGCAAAATTTTGACATCAGGACAGGTTGAGCATCGAGTCATTTTACAGGTATGGATATTTATGGAAGTAGTCGGCTTTGACAGGTGACATTGTTGTAACTGAAGTATGTGATAAATAAATGATGCACTTGCAAAGTTTCTTTGAATGTTCTTGCCTTTTGGGATGAAAAGATCATTTTTTTTTTGGTGTAATGTGCTGATGTACTGTCATGTTATATATTGCCAATAATCCTTGTTCTATGTTTGCATTGATGTTAAACCCACCCTATCCCACACTCCGTAAAAGCATTTTGGTGCATTGCTATTAAAAACATTTTATCCAGTAAAGCTTTTGCACTTGGGTCACCGTGAACATTCTGAAATTGTATAGAGTTTGTGTTAACAACATATCTAAAGCTCTTCTGTGCAATTGTTCAATAAGAATCATTTTAAGTGGTGAATTTCAGACCAATATTTGGCTGTGTTGCTTCTTACTTAAAGGAGAGCAAAGTGCTCTGAAGATTTTCCTATAATCCCAATTACTTGAATTGCAGCTTAAATAAGCTTGCAAGGGAAGACAAGAAGTATCGTTTGCCCTTCCTGTCTCAAAAACCATTTTGCCCGAGATAAGATTCAAGATTCACAAGAGTTTATTGTCATGTGTCCCAGATAGGACAATGAAATTCTTGCTTTGCTTCAGCACAACAGACTATAGTAGGCATAAATACAGAATTGATCAGTGTTTCCATACCCCCCCCCCCCCCCCCCCCCCCCCCCCCCCACACACACACACACACACACACACACACACACACACACACACACACACACACACACACACACACACACACACACACACACACACACACACACACATAAATAAATAGATAAAGTACATTGGGCTATTAATGTTCGGAGTTTTGTTTGAGTTTAGTTTAATAGCCTGTGGGGAAGCAACTATTCCTGAACCTGGATGTTGCAGATTTCAGGCTCCTGTACCTTCTACCTGAAGGTAGTGGGGAAATGAGAGTGTCATTGTCCTATCAGGGACACATGACAATAAACTCTCTTGAGAGTGTGGCCAGGATGGTGTGGGTCCTTGATGATGCTGCCAGCCTTTTTGAGGCAGCGACTGCGGTAGATCCCCTCGATGATAGGGAGGTCAGAGCCGATGATGGACAGTTTTTACAACTTTTTGTTGTCCTTTTCCGATCCTGGGCACTCAAATTGCTGAACCAAGCCACGGTGCATCCGGTCAGCATGCTCTCTACTGTGCACCTGTAGAAGTTCGAGAGAGTCCTTCTTGACATACTGACTCTCTGTAATCTTCTCGGGAATAGAGGTGCTGATGTGTTTTCTTTATAATTGCATCAGTGTTCTCGGACCAGAAGAGATCTTCAGGGATGTGCACTCCCAGGAATTTGAAGCTCTTGACCCTTTCCACCATCAACCCGTTGATATAAACGGGACAGTGGGTCCCCATCCTACCCCTTCAAAAGTCTACAATCAGTTCTTTGGTTTGGTGGTGTTGAGAGCCAGGTTATTGTGCTGGCACCATTTGGCCAGTCCGTTGATCTCTCTTCTAAACTCTGACTTATCTCCATCAGTAAAACGTCCCACAACAGTGGTGTGATCAGCGAACTTGATGATGGAGTTCGCACTATGACCAGCTACGTAGTCATGAGTATAGAGTGAGTACAGCAGGGGGCTGAGCACGCAACCTTGAGGTGCTCCCGTGCTGATTGTTATCAAGGCTGACACATTTCCACCAATACGAACAGACTATGGTCAGTGGATGAGGAAGTCGAGGATCCAATTCCAGAGGGATGCGCAGAGACCCAGTTCTGCGAGCTTAGTAACCAGCTTGGAGGGGATGATTGTATTAAATGTCGAGCTGTAATCAATGAATAACAGCCTGACATGCAAGATGCAGCAGAAACTCCTAAAATTCGGATCATCCACTAAAACAAGGCAGCCATTTGGTTGAGGAACGGCACCAGGAAGGCAACCCTTGTGTCCTGGGTTTGGAATTGTAAAGTTACTGTCAAGGAAGCATTACATTGGGTGATGCAAGTGACTGCGGGTGATGGAATCTAGGGCAAAGAACAGTGCCGAAGGAACTTAGAGGGTCAAGTAGCATCAGTGGAGGGGAATGGGCAGGTAACGTTATGGGTGCAGATGCATAACATCATTCTATTTTGAACCATCATGCCTATTTCATTTTGTCAGAAACACCTCTGGCATCATTCCGTCATTGTATTTTTTAATATGTTTACAGAATCTGACAGTCACTTAAATGGAATTGATGGCTGGATTTTGACATGATCATCTCACAAATGGTATCCACCATTTTGTTAGAAAATGCAATGTAATGCCTAACCATTGAGATGGGTCACTTTCCTTATTGGGGGTTATGATAATACATAATTGGATTTGGGAATAGCTTGGGAATTAGGTCATTGGTCTTTGGGGGATCACAGGAAGCGGGAATTTGAAAGGATTGTAGTCTGAGCTGTAGACAATCATGCAGTCAGAATGGAGACTGGGATGGGAGTGGTGGGTGCAGTTGATTTTGGGAGGGGTGTACGGTAAGAGGGATTTACCTGGTGGGCATCTGAGCCTGGCAATGCCTTGTGAAAACCCAAGTTGTCTCCGGAGTATCCATTGATGACTAATCCCAGGGCAATGCCATCTATACTCTCCTGCATATTCTAAAATTGACCCATTTTAGGGAATTTCATCTCCCTGTGCATCCCTGACACTGAAATAAATCCTGCGTACCTGAAAAACCAGACAAATATCAGGATGTACACAAAATGAACCTGAAATAGTTGTTGCCATAACTTTCACTGAGGATAAATATATTTTTTTAATTACACGTTTCTGCCAAATTTAGTTTTGCATTTGAATTCTCAAGCATCTATGGTCCCTTGTACGGAGTATACGTGATTTTTTTTAAATAAGTTCGTGATTTCCTGTTAACAACATTACAACCCACACACAATAATATGTTTAGGATCAGACATTTAAATATTATGAGAGTAATAAATCGGGTAAATGCAGACTCTTGCCCAGGCTAGGAAATCGAGAACCAGGGGAAATAGATTTAAGATGAGAGGGGGAGGGGGTGGGAAGATTTAATAGGAACCTGAGGGGTAACTTTTTTATGCAAAGGGTGGTGGGTGTATGGAATGAGCAGCCAGAAGAGGTAGTTGAGACGAGTACCATCCCAATATTTAAGAAACTTTCAAACTGGTAAATGAATGGGATGTGTTTAGAGGGATATGAGTTAACATGGGCAGGTGGGACGAGTGTAGATGGGGAGATGGGATGTGTAGACAAGTTGGGCCAAAGGGCCTGTTTCCATGCTGTATGACTCTATTACTAAAATATGACAGTATCACAAAGTATTTGAAATTGCCTTCAGTTTTAATCTCCTTTGTATGTTCTGATCACTATTTTGTGCTCCATGAAATGTTTAAAGTTAAAAGCTGTAGCTTTTTCCTTTCTGGTTTCCTGTCTTTGAGGGCACTTCAATTCAGTTTGTTACTTAAGCAATGATAACATCACAGCAGTTGGATGCTTGACAGGCACCGATGGTTGAAGGTGTGAAATCCTTATCGATGAGGTGAGCACTTTGTTTTATGAGCAGCTTTTTTTTGAGGTGCGCCGCAAGCAATGTCAGTTTGCGGCTCGCCACCAAGTTTGGGTTATTTCTGGCTCCTTGTTCGCTGCAGTAAATTATTTTTCTTCACATAAATTAATCTAAATGATTATGCTCAATGTAGAATCCCCAAGTACCTGGCACAAAGTAACCCAATTTCCTCTTCACCACATGAAACACAAAAATACATCACTCACGCTCACATCCTGTCTTTTATTTTAAGATTCTCTGAAGAAAAAATAGTTGCAGCTGAATGAAAAATCTAACTAATCCCTTCCTGAAATCATTTAATCATCGGCTGTCCTGATTACTGACCTAAGCAACTATCAGTTCCATGCCTATCCCTTCCCACCTGCTCCAACCTTTGTTGCCTTCCAGGCCAGTTTTTATCTTACTATCTGCACCCTTAGCCCTCAATAACCATTTGTGGACGTAGTCCAGACCACCACACAAAGCATCCTTCCTTCCATTAACTCAATTTATTCCTCGCGCTGCCTCACCAAGGCCAGCAGCATAATCCAGGAAGAGTCGGACCCTGGCCACTCTTCTCCCCACTCCCATCCGGCACAGTAGTAGGTACAGTAGTGTGAAAACGCACACCTCCAGATTCACGTTTAAACCGAAGATAGACACAAAAAGCTGGAGAAACTCAGCGGGATCTAATCTAATCTAGGGATAGGCAGCATTTCTTGAGAGAAGGAATGGGTGACATTTCAGGTCGAGACTTCTTCTTCAGACAGTTTATTTTAGTTCAGTTTATCGTCACATGCACTGAGGTAAAGTGAAAAGTGCTTTTGTTGCGTGCTAACCAGTCAGCATAAAGACAAAACTATTGATCCATTTACAGTGTACAGATACATAATATAGATACAGCTTCTTCCCAGCTGCTATCAGGCAACTGAATCATCCTACCACATTTGTATATATGTTCAGGTGCTGCAGTTTCCCAATGATTTGTAAGGTGGTTGGTTAATTGGCTTCTGTAAATCGTGCATTACGTGTAGGGGATTCAATGGTAATGACGTGTATGTGGGGAGAATAAAATGGGTGCTTGAGGGTCGATGTGTACTTGGTGTGGCTGAAGGGCCCATTCCCAGATGAAGAGTCTCCCTTTTGAAAGAGCACATGCTTGCCACAGCTTCGAACATGAGATGAGCTAATTCAAAGATACAATGAATGTCATTCTGATTTTGCAAAGTAATTTTGCAAGATAGGTTGGTACTAGAGCTGAGTTGTGTTGTATGAAATACCTTGGGAGTGTATAATTCCTTAGTTTGATTGGAATGACAGGTCAGTGAACTCTTCTTTGGAAATTTGCTTCTGAGCTCCATGAGGGGAGTCGACCCTTGTATATTTCCCCATTTTGTGTTTAGCCCAAAAGAGGATGATTTTGTTAATCTAATTTATCTATTTGTTTAATCAGAGGTCTATGACAGTAACTAATCCAGTGCAAATTACCTTATAAGGCAGGAGAATGTGGTTAGAAGAGAGATAGATCACCCATGATTGAATGGCGGAGTAGACTTGATGGGCCGAATGGCCTAATTCTGCTCCTATCACTTATGAACTTGCTTATGCTTAGGATGAATTTAAATGAAACTTCCACATTTTTACTGCTTTGACAGGGTAAGTCAGGAGATTGGAGAAGTTGTCTTAAAACTAATTTATGTGCAGGTGTATTAATTAAACAACTGCTTTCCACTTGCTTGCAAATTCTCTTGGGGGAAAAAACAGACAAGTTAATGGGCCACACCTTGCAGGTGAACATGGACAGAAACCTGATGAATGTGACTGACATCCTATTTTTAATTTTGAGGCTATTTATCAATGGGCTAATTCCAAAGTCTCAGAGGGGTTGCAGAATTGTTTCCCTTCCCCCAAATAGATATTTGTTGGATATTTTTGCTCAATAAATTTGAATAATAAAACTTCCTGTGATGGCACTCAGAGCTGTGTTTCAGCAATGGCTAAGCAAATCCAAAATCACTGTGGGAGGTCTGCTCAAATGTAATATACAGAGGAAACTTAAACACTTGTGTGGCACGGTGGCGTAGCTGTAGGGATACTGCCTTACTGCGCCAGAGACTACGGGTGCTGTCTGTATGGAGTTTGTATGTTCCCCCCGTGACCGCGCGAGTTTTCTACAAAATATTTGGTTTCCTCCCACACTCCAAAGACATGGATAATTGGCTTGGTAAAATTGTATAAATGTAAAATTGTCCCTAGTGTGTGTAGGGTAGTGTTATGCCCCTGTCCCACTTAGGAAACCTGAACGGAAACCTCTGGAGACTTTGCGCCCCACCCAAGGTTTCCGTGCTGCTCCCAGAGGTTGCAGGTGGTTGCTGGAGGTTGCAGGTAGTGGAAGCAGGTAGGGAGACTGACAAAAACCTCCGGGAACCACACGGAAACTTTGGGTGGGGCGCACAGTCTCCAGAGGTTTCCATTCAGGTTTCCTAAGTGGGACAGGGTCATTAATGTTTGGGGATCGCTGGTCAGTGTGGACTCGGTGGGTTGAAGGGCCTGTTTCCGCACTGTATCTCTAAACTAAACTAACCCTTGACTACAAGCAAAACGATGAAAAGATATTGTGGTCTGGCGAATGTAGGAGAAGATGAATATTAAAGTAACCTGGAATGGACGTGTGGTGATCAAACAGAAGACATCTTTTGTTTTCTCATGGTGGACACAAAATGCTGGAGTAACTCAGTGGGACAGGCAGTATCTCTGGAGAGAAGGAAGAAAGGAAGGTTGAGACCCTTCTTCAGACTGCATCACCCATTCATTCTCTCCAGAGATACTGCCTATCCCGCTGAGTTACTCCAACATTGGGGTGGGAGATTGCAACCTTCACATGGTCTGCCCTGTTTTGACGAATGCAATCCACCTGGCGTGCACAATCAAATAAGATCAAATCGAGCAAGTTGTTCGACGTGCACTAGGCTGTGCATGCCATACGCAAGAAGAAGCCTCAAACATTTTGTGTCTACCTTTGATTTAAATCAGCATCTGCAAATCTTTCCAAAACACTCCTTATCCCCATTCTGAATACTAAAAAAAACTTCAGTTTGACAGTTACATCATTTTCCATCTCACCTAACCACGAGTCGAAGTGACCTTTAGTTCACCATTTGTTTTGTTCTGTAGAAAATCTTTTCCAGTGCCTGAAGGAAAAAACACTATCTGTAAATCCGCATAATTGAAGGAGGTAGCTTGCATGGCAATGTGCTTGAATTTCTCTGATCAAGTCGCCATGTGGAATAAAATGGAAGGGAGATTTACAAAGGTATCTGTACATCTGGAGAATTGTAGACATTGCTAATTGGTGTGGCTTTCCTTTTGGATACGTGAACTTGAGAGAGATTAACATAGTCAGTTTCAGTTTTAGTTTGTCATATAGTCGGATACAGTGAAAAGCTTTTGTTAAGTGCTAACCAGCCAGCGGAAAGACACTGCATGATTGCAATCGATCCATTCTCATTGTACGGCCACATGATAAGGGAATCATGTTTGGTGCAAGATAAAGCCAGTGAAGTTCGATCAAAGATAGTCACCAATGGGGTAGATAATAGTTCAGGACTGCTCTCTAGTTGCAGTAGGATGGTCGGACGAAACTGTCCCTGAATCTAGAGGTGTCTGTTCCCAAACCAAGCTGTGATGCATCCCGATAAAATGTTGTCAGTAGATGTTGATGAGAGTGGTTGGGAACATGCCGAACTTTAGAGGGTGATCAGAAGGATCTACTTCCTGCAGCAAAATCTATAATAGTGTGAAATTAAATTATATTGTAGAAGGATCAGAGGGGAGTTGAAGAATGGCGGGCATCTGGCACTCATCGTCTGAGCGAGACGCACATTACTTTTCCCCACATGGACGGCACAGTATTGCTGCTGGTAGAACTACTGCCACACACTGCCAGAGAGATCCAGGTTTGATTCTGACCTTGGGTGCTATCTCTGTGGAGTTTGCACGTTCTTCCTGTGACCATGTAGATTTTCTGCACTGGTTTTCTCCCACATCCCAAAGACGTGTAAGTTTGTACGTTAATTGGCCTCTGCACATTGTCCGGAGTGTGCAGGGAGTAGATGCATAACTAGATAACAGAACTAGTGTGAACAGGTGATTGGTGGTTGGTGTGGGCGACATGGGCTGAAGGGCAGGTTTCCATGTTGTACCTTCAAACTGAACTCAATTCAGGGGACACATTGCTGAGCAATGGAAGAGCGTTGACTTGCAAAGCAATGGATGAAAAACTAGAAAGTGGGAATACCCCAAACCATCCACTCGTAGCATAGATCAAATGACTTTGCTCTGTGCTGTGAATTTTTAAGATTTTTTTTAAAGGTAATCAAAACATATTTTAATTTAAAATTGGGTTTGCAAAAGACATGCCTCCAAACATAATCAATGTAAAAAGATTATTCTAAATGAGGATAACAAAATAGTTCAGAATGCACTTACCAAAGCACTGTGTTAATGGCTGCTCTCGTATTTGATGTGAAATACTGTGGAGTTTGGGGAATTAAATTGATGCATGTAATGAGATCAAAGTGCTTCACATTACCAGATAGCTAATTTAATGAAGAATCGTAGTTGTTGGCTCATTAACTTGCCACTTTGTGGGGAAAAGTCTTAAATTAGGGATGGTTTATTTTAAACCACTGCAGAAGGGAACTATTTGATATAATTCTGCATAAAATAAAGATATCTATGCAAACAGAAAAACCTAAATCAGACAATGGTGCGACTGAAAAATGTTCCACCGTCCGCTAATTAGCCAGAGGCAAGTTACTTTCTTATTCTGTGGTTTGGAAAAAAAGTCTTCTGCTGCTCTGATCTTCCGAGCTTATTAGTGTGCCTGTCACTAAGTTTTGCTGTAAGTACTAATGATGCATTTTCCTTTCAAGACACCATTTCATTTGGTTAATATCCAACAATAAAATGTTACAGAACACCATGTAGGGCCAGGGTTGAATGTTTTCTTTACTTTGATTTGTTCATTATCAAATACTGTAAAGTCACATCTGAATCAAAGCAACAGATTACATTTTGTTGGTGATGGGTGTGGTGAGAAATGAAGCAGGTATATCAACACTTTTTTCCGTTTTTGTCTTTTTATTTGTTTTAAAGTTTTTACTTTTTGACTACACTCATTTGGTAGTTTAGGGGTTCTATTCTTACACATTCACTTTCTTTTTCACTTTCTTTCTTTGTTGCTCTTTCTATCTTTTTCTATTTCATCTTTGTTAAAATTAAAATTGAAGCTGTACAATAAATGTATTATGTCATATGCCGCGGTTTATACTTGTACACTGCTTCTAATAAAAATATTTTAAAATAAATAAATAGATTTTGTTAACCAATAGAATTGGCATAGGAAGTTTCTGCTACTTGCTCACCCTCAGTTATGATAACATTGAGTAAGAAATTACCTCAATTAATTTGGCACAGTTCAAAGAGTTTGTGGACAAAACCTGAAAAAGAAAACTTTGCATATCTTCTCCTTCTAGGGAAGATATTGCCATTGATGTATTAGAGGCTGACATTCATAGCATCTTCTCAAGCCACTGCTCTTATTTAAACAAATTTGTTCCACGCTGCAATATCATCATTTTCTATATTCTGCTGAACCCAAGCCCTTTTTTGCCTGGGGGTGTATCGATCTTGCCAGCTGCTTTGCTGATCCCTTCTAACCATGATGGAGATTGAGGTAGCTATTGTCATGTTTAGTTTATTGTCGCGTGCATTGAGGAACAGTGAAAAGCTTTGCGTGATAACCAGCCAGCAGAAAGACAATATGTGATTACAATCAAGCCATTTACTGTGTACAAATACATGATAAAGGCGATAACGTGAATAGTGTTTAAGATAAGGTAAAATCTGATCAAAGATGGTCTGCAGGTCTCCAATGAGGTTGACAGGACCGCTCTCTAGTTTATGATGCCAACAGTGGATCTAAACAGTTCTGGATATCAAACTCCCTTTAATACCAGGTGTTAATGCAGGAGTTTCCACTGATTATGAGCTTGCTTGACCCTTTATCGTCGTTCTCCCATTAATTATTCCATATAATAGTCTTAAACCGTGTAGGAAGGCACTGCAGATGCTGGTTTACACCGAAGATAGAAACAAAATGCTGGAGCCTTGAGACTTTCTTCTTCACGCTTCTTCTTCTTCTTAAGCCCTTTGCTCCTCTAGGGAGAATAGGCCATTGACGGATATCCTCCACCACACTCGGTTGTTGGCAGTTCTTTCCAGTTGAGCCCACTCCCAGACATTTCTGTCTGAACATCTCTTCTCCACCTGTCTTCTTGACCAGTCTGAAGAAGGGTCTTGACCTGAAACAACACCCATTCCTTCTCTCCAGAGATGCTGCCTGTCCCGCTGAGTTACTCCAGCTTTTTGTGTCTATCTTCGGTTTAAACCAGCATCTGCAGTTCCTTCCTACGCATTAATAGGGAATTGAAAGGTGTAAAAGCTATTCGGTACTCAAAGGAATTCATGATATGTGTCTTAGTACTGTGTTGTAAGATTGGTTTGCTCTTTGACTCGTGACTAATTCCATCACCTACTTTTATGGACCATTATTATCCTGAGTACTTCATTTGGACTTGCAGAACAACCAAACGTCATCTCTGCATGCGACACAAAGGAGTTCGCGTTGGTGCATTGTAAATTAATCTTTGCACAATTTTACAGTAATATTTGTAAAGGGAACAAATTAAATGTGGTGATCAAATCTGTCCTATTACTTTCAGTGACTATCATTAGAAATACTTCCAATATATGGCTGGTGATTTTGTAGCCACAAGCTTTTTCATTAGTACTCCCTTATTTTGAGGAACTTGAATCGCAATTCCTTGGTAAACTCTGGAAATTGTTTTCCAAATCCTATATTAATGTTGTTTGAGAATATGAGAAAATATCTATCAGCAGCTGGGGAAAGAAGTAAATGAACATTTGATCATATTTACTTTCATAGCTTGTATTTTGAAGTGCATGTAATCTTTTACGTAAATTCCAGACAGTGAACCATCATGATTCAATTCACTGTCTTCTGTCCTTAAACTAATATTTTAGCTTAATCTGACTCTCCTAATTCATATTTTTTTTTACCAATATTTTATGTATGCAAACATGGCTGATCTATTTTTCCCGCTCAACCCCATTCTCCTGCCTTCTCCCCGTGACCCCTTGCATCCTTACTAAATCAAGAATCTGTTAATCTCTGCCTTAAAATGTCCATTGTCCTCTATTTCCTTCTCATTGGAGCCTAGGGTCTACTTTATCTACTCTTCTTTCAATGTATCTAGTGTGTACCTGGGATGGTCCCTGCTTGAAGATCTCCCACTGTTCCTTCACAGGTTTCCCTGTTTGATTTTTGTTTCCAGTTTCACTCGGACCAGCTCCACTCTCCTCCATTGTTATTAGCTTAATTTATAAATTCTACATAAGATTTCACCTTGCTCTTCATTTCTAATCTGGACCTCTAAAATACAATGATAATTCTTTCTCAAATATTCTTTCTTTGACACATGGTTCTTCTAATTGGCTGTGACGGGAATTGAGCTTGTGTCTTTGGATTAATGATCTAGAATTCTGACTGCCAGTAGTGGACCATATTCTGGCAATGCCTCCTTCCTAGTATAACCAAGGGCACACTTAGTCAAGAAAGTTCTCCTGATTGTATTTCAGAACTTCATTGTCTTCCTTTCTCTTCATTTTAATATTAACTGCAATTGATGTATAGATGATGTATAGAGATAAAGAACAATGAATGAAATACATGCAAAAAAAGTAACAATGGTAAATGAAACGGGCCATTGTTAGCTATTGTTGGTTGAAAACGAAAAGCTAGTGCAACTTAGGTGGGGAGTGATAGAGAGAGAGAGAGAGAGAGAGGGAGAGGGAATGCCAGGGCAATCAGAAGTTGGAGAAATTAATATTCATTCCACTGGACTGTAATGTGCCCAAGCAAAATATGAGACGCTGTTCCTCCAATTTGCATTTAGCCTCATTCTAACAATGGAAGAGACATAGGCCAGAAAGATCTGTGTGGGAATGTTGTTACCCATTTCTCTTTTCTTGCCTAACTTTTCAAACATTTTGTATCCACATTGAGTATCCAGTCATCATTTTTAAACCACTTATGATGTGGCAGCAATATTTTTGCCAATTCTAATTTGCCACATACATCCTTAGTAAACTTTTTTTTATTATTAATTTTAATTCTTCCTAATCTGTCACCCATTCCTTCTCTACAGAGATGCTGCCTGTCCCGCCGAGTTACTCCAGCTTTTTGGAATAAGTGTCGTCTGTTCCAAGAGTGAACCCAATGTATCAATAATCTGAAGTCCTCTCTTCTGTACCAGTCCTCTGTTTGGTATTGATTCTGTTTGTCTCCTAGTTCTACTACTGATAGCTGGTGTTACTTTCAATGTCCTACTTTATAGATTCCTCCTGAAAGTTAACCTGAAAAGTTAACCATTGATTTTCAGCAACAGTCTCTCTTTGTCATTGGTATTGTAATGTTAAAATTGTACAAGGCATTGGTGAGGCCAATTCTGGAGTATGGTGTACAATTTTGGTCGCCTAATTATAGGAAGGATGTCAATAAAATAGAGAGAGCACAGAGGAGATTTACTAGAATGTTGCCTGGGTTTCAGCAACTAAGTTACAGGGAAAAGTTAGGGCTTTATTCTTTGGAGCGCAGAAGGTTAAGGGGGGACTTGATAGAGGTCTTTAAAATGATGAGAGGGATAGACAGAGTTGACGTGGATAAGCTTTTCCCACTGAGAGGAGGGATGATGCAAACAAGGGGACATGACTTGAGAATTAAGGGACAGAAGTTTAGGGGTAACATGAGGGGGAACTTCTTTACTCAGAGAGTGGTGGCTGTGTGGAATGAGCTTCCAGTGAAGGTGGTGGAGGCAGGTTCGTTTTTATCATTTAAAAATAAATTGGATAGTTATATGGACGAGAAAGAAATGGAGGGTTATGGTCTGAGCGCAGGTATATGGGACTAGGGGAGAATACGTGTTCGGCACGGACTAGAAGGGTCGAGATGGCCTGTTTCCGTGCTGTAATGGTTATATGGTATCAATGTACATTTCAAGTTCAGGGTCACCTTTCCTTCTACGTTATATATCTTTGATATTCTTAATCCTGGCACTGGGAAGGTTCAACACCATGTTGGACTGACTCTGTGATGGTAATCGGTCTGTCCATTTTTCCTAACCATGGAATCTCAAATTGCATTTCCACATCTTGTTGCACTCCCTATATAGTTCCCCATCCATTAGTGCCCTGGTGCCAAAGGCACTTTCTAATATCTTCATGTACCGTGGTCTACACTGTTGAGTATAGGTTTCAAACTGGCACATAGCCTGCAGGTTTTCTATCATTTTGAGACTTCTGGATGGCCACCATTTTGTAAATGTGAATTCTCGCTGCATGTGGGGTAGCATCTCTTTGATT
This sequence comes from Leucoraja erinaceus, assembly GCF_028641065.1. Taxonomy (NCBI): domain Eukaryota; kingdom Metazoa; phylum Chordata; class Chondrichthyes; order Rajiformes; family Rajidae; genus Leucoraja; species Leucoraja erinaceus. The sequence continues at coordinate 33,122,984 of NC_073393.1, read as the reverse complement.
AGATGAAGCAGGAAACTCTCAGTGCCCCTGATGCTTTGCAGTGACTCCAGTTACCCTTTGAGTTCAGAGACTCTGACCATGAGTGACACACTGGGAGCCACACAGGGATGGATATTCAGTACACAGGGTCTGCATAGACCATCAAGTATCCATTTTTACACTAACCGTACCCTATTCCATTTTATTCTTCCAACATTCCCATCAACTAGATTCTACCACTCCGCAGCAGCTATCATTTGCCGTGGTCGATTAACCTGCAAAGCCGCACATTTTTGGGATGTGGGAGGAAACTGGAGCACTCATAGTCACAGAGGGAGTGCAAACTCCACAGGTCAGGATTGAGTCTTGGTCACTGGAACTGTGAGGCAGCACCTCCACTCACTGTGCCACTGGGACACCCCACACTTGCCAAGAACACATGAATGCATTTGCTGAAATATATACAAATAGTTGCTCATGACTTTCAGGTGTACTTAAATTACAAGTATTGATTCTCTCGTAACAGCACCTTCCCCTTGAAAAGCAGAATAAGCTTAAATAAATTCTACATTTTATTCCCCTGTAATTTTACTGTTGTTGTGGCACCTTTCCTTTTTAAACCTTGTTTTTCCTTTCAAACATAAATTGTGCCTCGTGGCTTTGCAATTACTGAGATTTATTGAATTCCAACCAGCTAGTTACAATCCGGAGTGGTTATGAAACCATTAGTAGTAATTCTTGTTCAACCCGGCCTTAATACAGAGCTCATGCTGCCTTTCCTTGCATTAGTACAGAATCTTTTTATCTTTGAGATGTTGACGTGACCAGTACAATGGGAAACTCAGACTGCTGCTGCATATTATCAAATTTGTCCATCCATCCTATATTCTGCAAATGGAGATTCCTCGCTGAATCTCTTTGTACTAAATGCATGCTGGAGAATACATGCGATTGCTTGAGTGTACATTACTTGAATACCTCGATTAATCTTTTCCACAAATGATTTTTGTTTGTGACACAGCATATCTTTTTCTCATTCCACTGGATAGCTGAAAAAGCTTGATATCTTTTGTAAATTTTTATTTAATAGTTTTGTCGATCAGTATTTATTTCCAGTTTTTGTTAATTTCTGATTCTCCTGGCAATATTACTCTTGCTCGTATTCAGTCTGTTAATTGTCAGGAAATCCAGCTATGGAGAGAAAGCTGTACATTCTTGACAGTGCCCTCAAAGACAATGAAATAAAGCAAGCACAACCTTTTATTTAAAGATTACAAATGAGAAATTGTGGTACATGTTTATTTTCTTGTCCCTTATCATAAGGCACCAAGGACATATGTAGCACCCCCACAATTGTAGTTAGTGAGATTAATGAAGTTAGCACAGATCACCTTGGCTTATGGTTTGATTCTACATACGAAATTCATTTTATTTTTTCAATGGGGTGTGCATTTAATAATCAGCATAGCTATTAACACTAGTGTGTAGGCGAATACGTTGTGGCTGGATTTGCAACTTGCAGTCTATTTTGTAATGAACCAAGTCTAGTTACTCTGCAAAGAGTGTATTTACCAAAGTACTTCAGCAAAACATCTCCAATTTGAGTCTCCATGGACTCCAACAAACAGGACTCGAGGCTAAAGATACAGCAACTGGTCCCATTAAAAGTGATGGACACAAAAAGCTGAAGTACCTCATCGGGACAGGCAGCATCTCTGGAGAGAATGAATGGCTGATGTATCTGCAGTTCCTTCCTACCCATTAAAAGTGATGGTTTCTACAGCAAACTGAATGGAGAATACGTAATTACAATTTATAGAGGTAAAATCAATGCACATCGCTTCGAACAGTTTGGTTGGCTTGCAGAGGGGAAATACTTAATTTGCTGCTTTGAGTCCTGCATGGATTTTCATCCCCTCCAACTTACTCTCTACAGATGTGAGGTAGGAAGCCATTTTGGGGTAGAAACTTGCCGTGTGTTTCCAACACTCATGTGATATAGCAACATCTGTGTTTCACTCTGAAATTTGGTTCATGGAAATTTGGACATTTGGAAAATGTCAAATTTATTGTATCTTGGATTTATTGCAAAGTACAGAATAATAATTGTCACTCCATTGTGTCAGTTTAAGAGGAGTTTACACTTTATTAGAGCATGATGAATAGGGAGCAGCTGTGATTGAAGAATTACTTGATCCTATCTATTCTGGCTGCAAACAGCATTAGCCACTCTCATTAGAACTCTGTTTATGTTTATTGTTTGTAAATAGCTTGAAATCTATGGTTACAAATGACTATTTTTGTTGTAAAAAGGCAGTGTTTTTCTGAGCGGAAGATTGTGGGTCTTTAAACCACCTCTTTTTTTTATCTTTTTGAATGATTTTGTAATAAATACTGAGAGAGAGTAATGTCTGGCAGAATTCTACTGCAAGAACTTTGAATTATTAAAGGGTACCACAAACAACTGAGCCAACTTCCAATCATTGCAGCATTTTGTGCACAAACGATGTTTGCGGTAAACTCCATAAATGATTAGTTAAATAATGATGAACAACTGCAGTTTGATTGAAAGATGAAATATAGTGTACAGTTATCAATGTGGATATTCTTCTACTGAATTTACTGATCAAATGTTGATTGTAGCAACCTCCTGATCTAGTTTTTCTTTCTTAGAAGTCATTTGGTAGTGTTCTTGCATCTTTTGATCAGATAGTTTCAAGTTTGAATGCGTTTCTCGAGACTTGAGCACAAAAATGTCGATGGATTCTTTGGTGAAGTACTGTGATATATTTAGTTTAGAGATACAGCATGGAAACTGGCCCTTCGGCCCACCAAGTCCACGCCGGACAGCGACCCCCGCACATTAACACTATGCTACGCACACTGGGGACAATTTACACATACACCTAGCTAATCAACCTGGAGTGTGGGAGGAAACCAAAGATCTCGGAGAAAACCCACACGGTCACGGGGAGGACGTACAAACTCCGTAGTCGGGATCGAACCCGGGCTTCTAGTGCTGCAAGCACTGTAAGGAGACAATTCTACCACTGCACCACCGTGCTGCCCTTATAACATATAACGGGCGACTCTGAGATGAATTGTTAAATTTGAGATCCACACCTGCACTCTCAGGCAGTCTAAAGGGCCTGTCCCACTTAGGCAATTTATCCGGCGACTGTCCCCCACCCCCCCCCGTGACAATGTCTACGACAAGCTACGACAACCTACCTCCTAGTCGACGTCCAGCTACGGCAAGCTACCAACAACCGGCGATCCATTAGGACGACCACACAGCGAGCAACAGATGTCAACCGATGTCCACCCGTGACAAGCTGCCACAAGCAACGACCCTATCGGCGACAACTGAAGACAATTCAGTTGCTGATACTTGTCGCCGGTTGACGTAGGTAGTCGCCAATGGAATTCACCGGTCAGCACCCGGTGATAACCAATGTCACCTGGTGACAGCCTGTGTCATCCTGGCAACAACTTACGACAGCACCTACGACAGGCGAAGACGAGCTGCGTCAAGCCCACAGTCACCGAAAAGTTTTGAACATTTCAAAATCCAGCGGTGACCTGAAAAAAGGTTACGACTCTTTAGGCGACTTGAGACTACTCACGACCATACAGGTATCGTCCCGTGACCATGTGGCGACAGCCTAGTCTCCAATTACCTAAATAAATTGCCTAAGTGGGACAGGTGCTTAAGTTATTACACCGCACTATTTTTGAAGGAAAGTGGAAATGTGATGCCTGATGTACTGACTAATATTTGTCCCATGTTCAACATTGACACAGCAATCTATCTGGTCATAAGCATGTACCTATTCATACATGGCTGTGTATAAATTAGCTGCTGTGTTTATCGCATTACAATGGTAGTTATATTTCATAGGTATATTCTCCAAAGGGAATTTTCTGAATTGGATGGAAAATTTCTGTATGTTATTTTTAAAAAAATGCTCTGGTTATGGAAGGGAATTATCTCAAAATGCTGCCTGGTGTGAAATTGAATTATGGATGAAGGTGCAGAAAAGTTATTGTAAAAGAGAGGATGGATTAGATATTGAACACATTTGAACATCGAACAGTACCGAACAGGAACAGGTCCTTTAGAACACCAAGTCTGTGCTGACCATAGTGGCAATTTAAACTGCACATCTGTTTTCCAGTGCTTTATATCCTTGCCTGTTCATGTCTGTCAAAATGCATCTTAAACGATTCTATCATATCCACTTTCATCCCATCCCATGGTAGCATGTTTCAAGCATCTCCCACCCTCTGTGAAAAAACAAACAAAACACTTGCAACGTAATTCTCCACTTAAACATTGTATGAGTCATACAATGAATTTCATCACGTATTTTGAAATACAAGCATTTTCTACTTGACATTTTGGGTCTTTTTTTGTTTCTCTCCATGCAAGAGACTAACAATATCTCAGAACACAAGGCAATAATAAACTAAACTAAACTAAAAATGAAACTCATTATTTTAATATACTGCACACATGCATCACTGCCCATTTTAACGTATTGAAGTTAACAGTCTGACTTCTCACTTAATCAACGTAACAGTGAATAGATAAACCATATGTGCTTAGATTTATATGCAGTCCTTTTGCAACTGTAGGCTTCTGTTGGGGCACGTGTTCTAGTCACTTGAAACAAAATGTGCAATAACTGAAATATCAATAAGAATAAAAATGAAATAGCAATGCGAGAAAACTATGATTACAGGTGTAGATGGCTTGAAGTTGTAAATCTATCATTTTTCTTTCCTCACGAATATTTGATGGCACAACACCACTGCATTTTTGAATATTTTAGAATTCCTGTCACACTGTCCAATCTCACAAAATCCTGAGATATTTATCATTCTCCATTTTCTGATATTGATTCCGAATTTTTGTCTTTTGACTTTCATCTTGCAAGAACTACATCACTGGTTTTATGTATGCACGCCTTGCTTTGTCTTGAATTCGAGGATTTAATTAAAATATGATCTGGATTTCTTTCACTGTTTTTTACTAGAGCTGTGCTTCTGCAAATCTAATGTCAGAAAGTACCATGAAAAGTGTGAAGCTTTTAAAAACAAATTAATGTGGGCTTTTTGTATGGTGAAACTTCCATTACATGGCTCAGCCCATCCATTACTCAATATCTTGACTATGGTTGCCTTCAGGATACTGTAGTTAACATGATATGGTGCTATGTATAAGGAGAAGGAGAAGTGCTAACACCACTGTGTATAAAACCAGCAACAAAAAAAGTACAGATCGACACTGAGTTTTTGCACTTTTCTTTTGTATAGCTTTTTATTATTAATGTTTATTTTTTAAATTAAATGTTAAATAATTTAATGTTTGAAGCGATAAATTAACAAGATTTTCCCAATGCTTGTATCGGTTTTTTTTCCTTGTACTTCTCTGTTTTCTTATATTTCGTACCATATAATTTTAACTATCCTGAAGGCAATCATAGTCAAGATATTGTATAATGCATAGGACAGACCTGATAATGGATATTTCACCTTTCAAATGTCTATATTCATTTGTTCCTCATTTGACCTGTTACATTTTTTCTCTCACTATCTCGTACTGCCTCTTGTGCTTTCCTTTTGATGTCTTTTATGTGAGGTGGCATGTAATCTAAAATGCAGGCATTTTAAAAATTCATGTGAAGAATTTGTCTTTGAATTTCACCTGGATCCAAGATTCTCCTTTGCCGATCAATTTTGATGTGCAATAGCCACTGTAAATGCAAGGACCCTGCTGGGATTCCTTGTGGCTTCATCATTAATGAAGAGAGACTTCATTCAAATCTATAAAAATAATCCAAATATATAAAGTACTAGACTAAGTGGGACCCGTTGAGTCCCAGCATCACACGGGAGGGCTGGTCACCAACGCAATATTCCACCTCTCCACCAATTCCAATATTGCTCGCCAGTGGGGGTGGGGGGGCTGTCTGTTGGCCTAGTATGGGTGTTGCAGGCTGAAGATACTGGTTTCCAGAGGGCTAGTATAGACATTGTGAGACAAATGGATTTTTGGGCTGGCATCAAACTGTTGCAATGATTTTAAAAGCCAAACCAAGGCACACAATTGGGCTGCAGCCACCCGACAACTAAAATTCATTTTGTGAACAAAAACCTTTAAAAAAGGCGAGGCAAACAATTGGGCTGCAGCCTCCTGACAACCAACAGGGGCAGCAGAGAGAATGAGGAATTAAAAAAAAAAAACATTAATATCTCTCTGATTTTTCATCGATGGGAAAAATCCTCCGGTCCCAGAAGGCGGAGGGGGGCTCTGAGCGAGGTGGCCAAAAATGACAGCCGTAGGTGGCGGCGTTCTCTCAGAAATCGCAGCACAGTGGGCCAAAAGCGGTCAAGATCAGACTTTTAGTAATATAGATAAGATGATCATTTTATTTTAAGACTGTGCGGAAGAGTGACCTTGCAAATGATATAGAACTTGATGAATGAAAAAATAAACCAATGCAGACATAGAGGCTTAAGAAGGTGTTGATCAATTGTGGATTACTAATTACCAGTTGCTAATTAAGGTTCTGCATTGCTGTCCTTGATTTGTGGTGATCCCACTTTCATGACTAAAATGAAATACGAAGGACATTATGCACCTGATATTGTAGCTGTTTTTTCCTAATGTGAAACGCATCATATTTCGCTTGGGCAGCTTACACCCCAGCAATATGAACATTGACTTCTTTAACTTTAAGTAACCTTTGCTTTCCCTCTCAATCCCTCCCCCTTCTCAGTTCTCCGACCAGTCTTACTGTCTCCGATTACATCTTATCTCTGTTTGCTTTGTTGTTACCTTCTCCCAGCTAACAATTATATATTCTACATTTCCCTTGATCTCCATACCCTTTGCCCTGTTTTCAAACCTTCACACATCCTTATCGATCTATCCCCCTCCCCCCTGACGTCAGTCTGAAGAAGGGTCTCGACCTGAAATGTCACCCATTCCTTCTCACCATGGATGCTGCCTGAATTACTCCAGCAATTTGTGTCTATATTTTCCTAATGTGATTTCGTTTTTATCTCTAGTAAATTCTGTATTTGTTTCATTTTTAAAGTTATTCCAAGTGGGGGGGTGCAAAATTACACGCTGTAATTTGGCCTGAGGTGAAAAAAATGTTAGTACAGATTTTGGAAATCCTAAAATGAAAAAGTGTTAGAAATGTTCGGCAATCAGGCAGCATCACAGGAGAGACACAAAGATATAAAGATTAATGTGGATGCATTATAAGCCAAGTTATTGGTGTTGAAGAATCTTGTCAATTCACCCACTCCATCGCTGAACACATTGGCATTTTAAAAGGTGCATTTTGCATGTGAAAATCTGTGGGCACATATTTCTATTTCCCCCAGGTATATAAGGGAACTAAAGATATCAGTTCCACTGTTAAATGTTTAATTTCCAGCTTTTGCAATGGGGGCTTTGGTAGAGTAGAACACTGAAGCCTTTTGTAGGGTTAATCTGGAAAATCTCATGGTTCCACTGTGCATCAGGAATAATGTTGGCAGCGCACTGGGAAATCGTAGAGTCCTCATAATGCAGGGTGTCCATCAAATCAAGGATTTGTCCTCCTGGTTCATGAGATGCATGTTTGGGCTTGGGCTCATTACATAGTGTTTGATTATCCTACTTGTTAGTTATTGGCAAAGCAACCTAATCAATAAAGAGAAGAACATGGAGATGGACAGAGCTGCAGATGATGGAATTTGATCAGAACACCAAGTGCTAGAGCAACTCAGTGGGTCAGGCAGCATCTGTGGAGGGAATGGACAGGTAACTGTCAGGTCGGGACTCTTCTTCGGACTGAATGTAGTGGGAGGGGAGAAAGTTGGAAAATGAAGGTAGGGCTGGACAAAACCTGGCAAGTGATAGATGGATACAGGTGAGGGCGTTTGGTTGGAAAATGGGCAGAGTAAGTGAGAAAGGCTTGGGATGTAAAGGAGACAAAAGGGTGTTGGATAACGAGAGAAGTAAGGCCAGTGGCAGGGATATGGGTGGAAGGGGCATGGAGGAGGGGGGATGAGCACAGGGATGCACATGTATCAGCTCAATGCCCAGAGTTTAATGTTGGGTACATGTAATGAGCAAAATGAAAGCAACTAGCAAGCCAAGCAAGCCAAACAGCACCACAGGACAGGATCTCAAAGGAGCTAGGTCTCTTTCCTTTTTGCTCAACTGCCTAATTATGTTGTGCATTTTCAGCCCGTTATCTTTCCTTTGGATGCTGTATCATTATCCATTTGTTCAAACAGTTTGCCAAACAGATGAGTGACCTCATGCTTTTTCACATAATCTTTTCTCTATCAATATTTTTCCCAAGCTGTGGCTTTTTATAAACTAAGCTTTTAATGCGTGTCATCATAAGTTGCCTATTACATTTATATTGCATATTACTACAGTATCCTTGCTGTAATGTATCGTTGCAAGGAAAAAAAGAAGCTCCACAAGAACATGATTTTAAACCACTCCAATTACACCCAGCTTTTGTCTATTGAAAACCGTATCAATGTTCCTATAACATCAATAAAAGCACAGCATCCTGCAGTTCTCCAGAGCTTTTAGAACAGCAGCATTTGGCTGACCTGCCAAGTCAGGTTTGCAGCCAGTTCCACATGCCATCCTAACTCCATTGAACAGCTGAACCTGCATTATCTCCTGGGGAGTTCTGGATGCCAAGCTGGTAGTTCAGCTGCACAATGCCGATTATATAACACAGCACATTTACGTGTGGAGAGCTTGTCAGTATGTTTAGTGCAGCTGTACAATACAGCAATGCTTTGCACAGAGGTGATCTGGAGGGTTTTGTTATCCCCTCCTTAAACATTCCCAACAACGCTACCCACCTCCTCCATTTTCCGAAGTCAATGAGGCAGTTACTCATAAATGTGAGTTCATTGAACCTAGTGGAAAAATGCAGATGCTGTGGGATCTGGAACAGGAACAACAATTTCTTAACGCCACTTGATATGAGGATAGTCTCAATAACGTGAATGACAACGGATATTTTAAGCTTCATTTGATACCCTCATTCTAGACTTCAATTTGTTTGAACAAATTGCCTTAGTCAGATCAAGGGACTTAACTGGAGTGTAGAATATTCAGGTTTAAGTTCAAATATAAAATGAAAACGCTGTTAAGTGGAGCATTGACCATTTTTATAATTGAGAAAATAAATATTTAAAGTTTCTTGTGTCACAATTACAGTTTTGTTAATATTAATACTTGTTCAATTTATGACATTGTCCATAAAACCACTGAAATTGCATACAATATATTGCTAACATCTTAATCTAAATTTTTTCCAGGGAGTTAACAGTATATTAGTCAAGCCTTTGTTATGTGCTTGGAACGGTGCAGGAGGGAGATACGGATAGGTAGATTAGTTTGGGGCTGAAGATGATAAAATTAATGTATCATCAGATTGAGAGAGTGGGCAGGAATGGTCTGGATAGGAGAGGTCATCAAAGGAGAGAGCGGCAATAGTGAGCTGAAGAAAGTAGTGAAGATCGAAGGTGATTTGACTTTTAATCTTAAGACTCATAATATTGTGAGAGAAACGCAAAGCTTTTTTAGAATTAGATAAAGTAAAATGAAATTGGTATTGGTTTATTACTGTCTCGTGTATGGAAATATACAGTGAGAATCTTATTTTACATGTTATCCCATCAAACCCTATACAAGAGTACAATCAAGTGCAACAGGTAGTGAAAAGAAAAATATACCAGAGTGCAGAATATAGAAAGAAGCATTATACAGTTTTAGTTACAGAGAAAAGATCCACAATGAGGTAGGATGGCAGATTGGGACTACACACGAGCTTATGGGAAGACCATTTAGTGGTCTGATAACAGCAGGATGAAGCTCTTGCTGAATTTGATGGAATGTGGTTTCAAATCTTTATATCTTCTGTCTTTCGTGAGAGAGGGGAAGTGGAAATGGCTGGAGTGTCAAAAGTCCTTGATTGTATTTGCTGTTTTTCAGAGGCAGCATGAAATGTAAATGGTTGTCAGGCTGGTCTGTGTGATGGACTGGGTTACACCCACAACTCTGCAATTTCTTGCGGTCCTGGGCAGAGCTGTAGCCACAATAAGCCGCGATGGATCCCGACAGTATGCTTTTTCACGGTGTATCTGCAGAAGTGTTGTTGGAGACATACCAATCGTCCTTGGTCTTCTAAGGAAGTAGAAGCATTGGTGTGTTTCCTTGGTCAGAGCTTCAAAATTGTTGGTCCAAGATAAATTGTTGGTAATATCTATGCCCAGGGACATGAAGCTCTTGGTCATCATCACTTCAGCACCATTGAAGCTCATTGGCGTGCGTGCTCCTGAATCCAGCAAAATAAATGGCTCCTTTAGTTCGGTAACACTAAGGGAGATGTTGCTATCTTGACACCATGTTACAAAGCTTTCCATCTCCTTCCTGTACTCCATCTCGTCATTGTTCAAGATCTGGCCCACTACAGTGGTGTCATCTGCAAACTTGTAAATGAAGTTGGAGCAGAATTTGGCCGCAGCATTGTAAGTGTGCAGAGGGAGTAAAGTAACTGGGCTGGGAATGCATGTCACAAGGATGCAAGATGGCTTTGGCTGGCACTAACATGCACTTGGAAGTTGACCTTGTGGTCTTGAATGATCAATGCTGAGACCATAGCTATTTATAATCTATATTAATGAGCTGGTTGAAAGGACTGAGTGCACCGACAACCCACATGAATGTATAACAAAGATAGATAGAAGGGTAGGTTGTGAGGAGGATACAAAAAATATGATTAAATTAATCATAGCGTCCTGTAATTATTATGACACCAAAGGTGACGTTTCAACCCATCAACTGTGCTGGATTCTAGGAAATCAAATCCATTAATTGCATCGCCCTGACATTTCCCTGTCGCTCTGCAAATTATTCTTAGCCAGTGCCGATGCCAATCCTCTTTTGAAGACCCTACTTCCAGTACAATGAATAACTGTCCAAATTTAAAAATAAACTTACATTCATCTTATTTTGTATCCGATGCCCCAAATGTTACATTTGTGTCCATTAGTCTTTGAGCCATACGTTACAAGGAACAGCTTCCCTCTATCTACCTCATCTTAACATGTCATGATTTTGTACACCTCCACCAAAACTCCTCATCTTCAAACCCAATTTCACCAGTCTGACATTGGAACAAACGTAGAAAGAAAATGACCTGGGTATACGTATGTACACATAGATACAAACGCACATATGCATACACATGCCATAGAAACATACATGTACACTTTTTTTTAATATACATATACAGGTATAATCTTTTTGTAGATCAAATTTCACCTGATGGTTCAGCCAACCTATGCATGTCTTTCCTTGCAATCTGTTATTACCTTCCTCACTGTTAATCACTCTTCTACGTTTTGCCTCGTCTGCAAACATGGATGACATAAAGCTGTAGGTTTAGCAGATGGAGTAGGATGTGGGTGAAAGAGGTTACTCAGGAAGAATAGGAAAAAAAAATATTATTCAGCAAAATCAGGAGAACAGCTGGAGGAACTCAGCAGGTCAAGTCGCATCTGTGAAAGAAAATGGACAAGCTGGCATTTCAGGTCAGGGCACTGCAATTAGCTATAGATGCTTCCTAACCTGCTTCCTAACCTGCTGAGACCTCCAGCCATTCTCTGTACAGATTGCAGCATCTGCAGTCTCTTGTGCCTCCAGAATATAATTGAGCTGGTTTGATACTTATGAATGTTGATGTTGAAACTAAGTTTGGGAGTTCACATACAAGAATGACAAAGTTAATAAAGATGAAAAATATATAATTGGGGAGACAAATTTATTGTGAGAAAGTTGAAGTATAAAAGCAGGGAAGTTTCACTGCAGAACTTTGAGACCACACTTGAAATACTTAACAAAGGATGTGCTTGCCTTGGAGACAGTACAAGGGAGATTCGTCAGGTTGATTTCTGGAATGAAAGGATTGCCTGATGAGGAAAGGTTGGACTGCACTCTCTCTAGTTTGGACTTTAAAAGAATGAGATGGTCTTATTGAAACACAAGTCTCTTAGGGGTCGTTAAAAGGTATTGGTGTGAGGGTATTCTCCCTAGCAGGGGAAATCTAGAATTTGTGGACATAGCCTGAGGACAATAGACCAACCATTTCCGACCTGAGAGGACATGGGATTTTTCTTGTGTCGGGTGTGACTATTGGTGAAAGATTAGTGTGAAAACGGAAACCTTGAATATATTCAGGGCAATAGATTAGCTCGATTTTTGGACTTCAGGAGAATGGTGTTATTAAAATGTAGTAAGAATGTGGAATTGATGGATCTGAGCAGCCATCAATATATTCTAACAATGTTACAAAATGTTGAGACTTAAAAAATCAAGTCTGCAATTTATCCCATCGGATAAAGCATAAAAAGAAGTTTAATTTGACACCTAATTCACTTTCATATCTTCAGTATTAAAAAAAGTTATGGCCGTTTTCATACTCTGAAATTAGCATCTTGTTCCCTATTGCTTTTCCATTGACTTAACTCAAAAGCTGTGATCGAGGACAGTCAAAAGCTCATAACTTACTTTAAAATTATGAGAACTGAATGAAATTTTCAGTTATTATAGATTGAAGCATTCTGAAACAAATATGAAACAATCTTACTTGGATGACCTGAAATTAAAGCATATAATTAGTTAGTTACCTAATTGTAGCTAATTACAAAATTCAATTACTAGATCTAAACATCTATCCATTTCTTAAGAAAAGGGTAACATTTTTAAATAGCCTAAGTTTCCAAATAACATTCACACAAGAATTCACAATATAACATGATTTTTAAATCTCATTGCCATGAATTTATAGGCCAAAATGGAAGGAATTTAGTGTTTAATTCCCGTAAATTAATGAGCATTTAAATCATCTTGCAAGTGGGATTTTGTGGAATGCGATTGATTGGAATGTTGCATTTGCGGTGAATTTAAACCCCATATCGGCAGGAAAAACACTGCCGGTTCGTATGGGGCCTAAATCACCTTTTCGCAATGTGAAATTTTGATTAAAGGCATCCTAAGAAGCACGTTTATATGTAAAAATATACGGCTTGCCTTAGTTTGTCCTGTACGTGAGATCCGTCCCGTTGTCGGTGTTGACGGCTTTAGAAGTCACTGTTTATTTTACTCCTGCTATTAAATTATCCAGCGATGTTTTTAAAAAACTTTATAAAACGCAAGTCGGATCGATTATTCTTCAGTAGCTAAACAGCCTGACAAAGATCGACTTCACCAGGCTGGAGAAAACGGCATTTTAAACCCGCCCCCCTCTCAAAGGCGCCAAAGTCACGCACATGGCCAGTGGCAGAACTGCAGCACCGCTGAAGGTAAGTTTTGTAACAAACCTATATATTCAGCAGCAGAGGAGGCATGAGGAGCCACATGGTCCACTTTTGCTTCTATTTCTTATGTGTACAAAGATAGGTATAAATAGGAGAACAAGAGGGTAAAGGATGAATTGGAGAATCCATGAATGATAGTGTCGGAACAGAGCAGATAAATAATTGCTGGAATTGCTTTGGCTGCAATACAGAGAATGGATGGCAATGGGGTGCCCCGCCCCTCCCTCGCCTTTACACACTGGCTATTTTAACCACCTGCTCTTTCAGTCTAAATGAAAGATCTCGACTGAAATGTCAATTGTCCATTTCCTTCCACAAATGCTGCCTGACCTACTGAGTTCCTCCAGTTGCTCTCATTTGACTCCTCTGGGTAATTAATTTGGCAAAAATGTGTCCTAGTCAAAGTCCTTTCCAGTGCGTTGCGCAACATCCAATTAGACCGTTCCATAAGCTATCAGTTCATTCCAGAATTCTCACAAGATAGCAGAAACCTTTGGAGAATTATGCTTTTCAATCCCTCGTGCTCCATTGATTGTGGATAATTTGACTCCTTTCACTCGTTTTATTGATGCATGCATCGGTCATGTTCTGTTTGCTTACATCCTTCTGATTGAAGTCACAGGGATAAATTGCCACAAATATGATATTCTCCATTCAGCAGAAAATGTTTCCTTCTGTGCTTCTACAGTGGTGCAGCGGTTGAGTCTTGGATTCCATGCCACTGGATTCTGACCCGGGTCTGTCAAGGACCATGTGGTGGCTGTTTGTGCACCAGTCTCTCCACGTTAAACAAAGTCCAGCACAGGCATCCTCCATGAGAGGACAGTCACACTCGTTTCGAGTGACCGCCGATAATGATAATGATGAGCTGTAGAGTAGCTGACTATGGGTGCTGTCCGCATGGAGTTTGTACATTCTCCCTGTAACCCCATTGGGTTTTCTTTGGGTACTCTGATTTCCTCTTACACTCCAAGATGTACAGGTTTGTAGGTTTGTAGAAACATAGAAAATAGGTGTAGGAGTGAGTAGTCCATTCAGCCCTTCGAGCCAGCACCGCTATTCAATATGATCATGGCTGATCATCTAAATCAGTACCCTGTTGCTGCTTTTTTTCCCCATATCCCTTGATTCTTTTAGCCCTAAGAGCTACATCTAACTCCCTCTTGAAAACACCCAGTGAATTGGCCTCCACTGTCTTCTGTGGCAGAGATTTCCACAAATTCACAACTCTCTGGGTGAAAACGTTTTTCCCCATCATCTCATTCCTAAATGGCCTATCGCTTATTCTTAAATTGTGACCCCTGGTTCTGGACTCCCCCATCATCGGGAACATTTTTCCTGCACCTCGCCTGTTCAATCCTTTAAGAATTTTATGTTTCCATGAGATATCTTCTCATCCCTCTAAATTCCAGTGAATACAAACACAGTCGACCCATTCTTTCATCATATGTCTGTCCCGCCATCCCGGGAATTAATCTGGCGAACCCACGCTGCACTCCCTCAATAGCAAGAATGTCCTTCCTCAAATTAGGAGACCATAATTGCACACAATACTCCAGGTGCAGTTTCACCAGGGCCCTGTACAACTGCAGTAGGACCTCCTTGCTCCTAAACTCAAATCCCCTCACAATGAAGGCCAACATGCCATTAGCTTTCTTCACTGCCTGCTGTTCCTGCATACTTACTTTCAGTGACTGATGTACAAGGACACCCAGGTCTCGTTGCACCTCCTCTTTTCCTAATCTGACACCATTCAGATAATAATCTGCCATTCTGTTCTTGCCACCAAAGTGGATAACCTCACATTTATCCACATTTGTGAGGTTATCCACTTTGGAATGTGGATAAATGTGAGGTTATCCACGTTGGGGCAAGAACAGGGAGGCTTTTGTAAAAATTGTAAATTCTCCCGAGTGTATGGAGTGATCGCTGGTCGGCATGGACTCGGTGGGCCGAAGGGCCTATTTACATGCTGCAGTTCTGAAGTCTAATGTGGTTTCTGGATATCGCCTGAACACGATGTGAGGTGATGAGATATTTTCTTCATTAATGGCCAAAACTCCATCTAGTAAAACACAGTAAAGCCATATGAAAGATGATGGCCGTCTTTACACTTGCCGTATTCCACGAGTATCATTTACAGCAAAGTTCAAATCCAGAGCATAATATGAAAGTTGTTTATTATTTTATAGTAGCAATACGATGGATAATTGCATTTCAATGTGAAGCAAGAATGATCTAATTTCCATAAAGGAGACATAACCAACAAGCCACAGGAATTGCATTTTCATCAGTGTATGTCTTAATAGCAAAGCCATGAATCTATTCTGTTTTGAGAAGAAAATGAGAGACATTCCTCTCCAGTTTATTATGCTTCTATTCTTCTAGTTTTAGCTGCCTTTACAATGCCATGATGTGGAGTTATTTTAAGTAAAAAAATACCCACAGCTGTCATGCTGAGGAACAAATGCTGCTGCTGACTTGTTACGACTACCATTGCAGTCAGTAAAATAACTAGTTTGTCTTTTCCCTGGAGCTTTTGCAAGGGAGGGATGGGTGATCACTGGTTGGAAGTTCTCAACTAATAGCAATACGAACTAACATTGGACAGGATTTATTTTATGTTTTAATAAAGAAAAAACATCAGCAACCTAAGACAAAGACAAGAAAGTCTAATGTATTTCATTGTCACGTGTACTGAAATGGAATAATTAAATTCTTGCTTCAGTTCAGTTCAGAGATACAGCACGGAAACAGGCCCTTCGACCCACCAAGTCCGCACCCACCGGCAATCCCCGCGCAGTAACACAAGCCTACACACACTGGAGACAATTTACATTGATACCAAGTATACATACCTAAGCCAATTAACCTACAAACCTGTATGTCTTTGGTGTGTGGGAGGAAACCGAAGATCTCAGAGAAAACCCACGTGGTCACGGGAAGAAGGTACACATTCCGTACAGACAGCACCTGTTGTTGGGATCGAACCCGGGTCTCTGGTGCTGTAAGGCAGCAACTCGACCGCTGCGCCACCATGCTGCCAATTCCCTGATTACTGGGGATAGTGCTTGTGAATCAGTCTGAAACATTACATCTGTTTTTCTTTCACTGATATTGGCTGATTATTTGAGTATTTTCCATCATTTTCGATATTTGGTTCTTTAAGGTTGTTTGGAATCTTTGTAATTGCTTCAGGATCACCCTCTGAGAATATATATTTGCCTGAATGATGCCAGATTGGCATTTGTGTGAATGGTGCAGGAAGATGCTCAGATGCAGCAGCTGATTTCTCCCCATTCCTCTGAAGCCAAACTTCACATGCAAAGGTGCAATGGATACAGATCGCCAAGATGTTAAATCGCAAATCTCTTATATCACAAAAATAATATTTTAACCTGAGGCAATCAGGTTAAATGTTTCATTTATTGATTTATCTTTCTGTTTGTTTATTTATTTACCTGTTTATTTATTTAATATTTTTTGTGCATTCATCCATTTGTTAGTTGGAGAGTTCAGCCATTGCTAGCCAGCGTTTATTTCCTTTGAGAAAGTGACAGTGAGCCACTTTCTTGAGCAATTGTAGTGCTCTTTCAGAAGATACTCCCACAATACTGTTGGCAAGAGGATTTTGACTCTTTGAAAATGAGGGCAGCATATTGCCATTTTAAGATGTAATGTGACTTGGAAGGGAGTAAGCAGGTTTTTCATGCATTTAAAGTCTGGTCTGTATAGATGGTAATGGTGATGGTTTGGAAGTACGGTTGGAAATGCCTGGGTGAGAACTGCATTGTGTTTTGTAGATCACCCCACTGTAGATAGTTGTGGCCAAGGTAATGAGCGCTGAGGATGATGAATGGGGTTCCAATCATAATGGCTGCTTTGCCCTGGAAGGTGAGCTGTTTGAATGTTTTTGGTGCCAGTCACAGGGGTGAGTGGAATATTGCATTAGACTGTTGGCTTGTGCCCTG
The DNA here is from genome assembly GCF_028641065.1 of Leucoraja erinaceus. Lineage (NCBI taxonomy): Eukaryota > Metazoa > Chordata > Chondrichthyes > Rajiformes > Rajidae > Leucoraja > Leucoraja erinaceus. The sequence goes on along the minus strand of NC_073393.1, from coordinate 33,105,618 downwards.
TGAGTGATGGAAATGCTTTAGAATATCAGGAGGGAAGTTGCTTGCTGCAGGATTCCCTGTCTCTGACTTGTTGCAGCAACAACTAGTCTTGTAGCATTTGTAGTCATTGGTGTACTTTATGACATTCAGTGTTGGGGATTCGGTGTTATTAAGCTTCGGGTAGGTGGTTCGATTCTTATTTGAGATGGTCAATGCTTAGTACTTTTGTGGTGAATGGGTCTTGCCAATTATCTGCTCCTGCCTGATATCATTTAGGTGATGCTACATTCGAGTGCCGACCACTTTGTTTGCTGAGGAATTGTCAAGTGATTGTGCAACTTCACAATCACTTGCTCTGAACTACTGGATGTGATCATTTTCTGTTGTATTCTTTGCTAACATTTATGCTTCTAAATGTAAAGATTTTCATATATAATTATGTGCCAACATAAGTGAACTACTTGATCCAGTGGGCGACTAGGCTACAGAAGGCTCTCGTGGGAGGTTGAGGAGGCCAAGTCGATGGATATTTTTAAGGCGGAGTGTGACAGATTCTTGATTAGTACGGGTGTCGGGGTTATGGGGAGAGGGCAGGAGAATGGGGTTGAGGGGGAAAGATAAATCAGTCATGATTCTCAACCCGAAACGTCACCCATTCCTTCTCTCCAAAGATGTCCCGCTGAGCTACTCCAGCGTTTTGTGCCAATCTTGAGTTTGTCAGCATCTGCAGTTCCTTCCTACACAGTCATGTTTGAATGGCGGTGTATACTTAATCCCTTTCTTAAGACATGTAGTGCACACCTTAGGTTCAAAGGTTCAAAGGTTATTTTATTGGTCATATACACCTAGGTGTAGTGAAATGCTTCTTGCCAATGCAGCACATAAAGAAAGAATACAGACATAACAGTAATAAATAAATTTAAACATAAAAACATCCCCCACAATGGTTCCCATTATGAGGGAAGGCACAAAGTCCAGTCCCCATCCCATGTCCACCAATAGTCGGGACTATTGAGACCTCCATAGTTGCCTTTACGGAGGCCCGATGTTCCAGGCCGTTCTCGCCGGGTGATGGTGCTCCGATGTCGGGAGAATCCTCACAGCGGCTTGGGAACCGTGGAACGGCCGCTTCCCTTACCGGAGACCGCGGCTTCCGAAGCCAACAGGGCCGCGCCGGAAGGAGCTTCACCACTGGCGATCTCAGCGAGAGATCCCAGGCTCCCGATGTTTAAGGTCAGCGCCGCAGCTGGCCGCTCCACAGTCCTGCAGCTCCGCGATGTTTTTCTCGGCGGTCTTCAGCTCACCGGAGCTCCAGCGCGGCAACCCAGGCAAGGCATCGCCTGCTCCGCTCCGCGATAGCGCTCCAGCGCTGTGCCGCCACCAAAGCGGAGGTACTGGGCGGTCCCCTCAGGAAACGCCGCTCCAGGCTCGCTGGTAGGCCGCGAGGACGGGTCGAAATTGCAGCCCGGTGAAAAGCTGCCTCTCCGACCCTGAAAAGTAGTTTCCCCATCCTCCCCCCACCCCCCACATAAAAAAGACTAGAACTCCAAAAACAAAACACTAAAACTCACTAAAAATAGAACAAAAGATTGAAAAACTAACAGCTGCAGGCTGGGCAGCCATACCGCACAGAACGGCGCCCTCTAGGTAAACCTGTATCTAAAAGTACGCAAAACTGAGCAGGAAATTCTAAAGCTACACAAGGCCACGACTCGCCATGTTAATGTGCTTGCTTACATGGGTGTCAATATCAACCGTGATTGCAAATCCGAGACTGCTAATTCAGTGAACTTTTGTTCACCCTAAGCTATTAAATAGGTGATCTTGTTTCTGAGACAGGATGAAAGATACTCTGGTTCACCATATAACATAACCCATGCCAATTATCTTTTTTTTTTTGCCCATCAACTCTATTGATCTAACGTTTGTATACGTGGAAGCTCATTCCCAACATGCCTCTTAATGTCCTCTCAGGCTCTACATCAGAGCTGGCAATCTTTACCGAACCATCTAATAAATTTCAGTCACAGGAAAAATATTGAAAGCTGGTATTTCTCTGCCTTTCTTGCACAAACAGACATAATCATTCAATACCTCACAGACTCCTGGAAATTGAATTTATCAGCACCTCATTCCGTGAGCAAATCAGGCATAAAAGAGATTTAATCCATGTAGGGTTATACCAGTGATCATTTCTGGCGAAGCTGTGCCCGTCAGGAAATTTAGCCAGAGAGTTTTGTGTGCAATGGCCATGTTTTTCTTGCATCAGTCACACACTTAAAGTCATCACAAGCCCCACAGGGAATGTATTCTCTCTCGCTGGCATAAATTGTGGTACGATATTACTTTTGTTAACGCTCTCGAAACCTCACAAGCACATCACGCAGAGATCGCTATCAGAAAGCTTTTCAAGGGTCTATCCCGTGCCACGTGTCTTACTGACAGCATCTCCCAGCCTTCAATTTCAATGCACAGGATATTTGAACTCTAGTCACTGATTACAGGCTTCTCCTATGATGCACATCATAGCCGTGCTGTACCCTCTTGCTCACTGATCATCTCACCCTTTGTGGTTGTGTTGAGCCATGCATGGGACAGAACTCTATCAGGAGAGTCGATGGCACGTGACGGTCCAACAGAGGCTGAAAATCGTCATGGTCCTTTCCCACTTATCACCTCCATGGCAGCCTTTTGTTCAGTGGTTGCTTTGGGAGAGTTCCTTTTGATATCTGATTCCCCTCCTAGCGATAGACACAATATGCTGGAGTAAAGCCCCTGTCCCACTTGGGCGACCTCCACCGCGACCTCTGGCGAGTTTGCCCGCGACCCATAGTCGCGGCAAGGTCGCCACAAAGTCGTAGGAGGTCTTCGTCACTCTCCTTCGTGGTCAAGAGTGGTCTCCGCATAATCGAGGCTTCAGCTAGGTCACGGCATATTTTTCAAAATGTTAAAATCTGACCGCGACTAAAAATAGATAGCCGTGGAAAAAATCTATATTTTTTTTAGTCGTAGGTCTAGTCGAAACCGGTCGTCATGCTAGTCGTAGGTGGTCGAAGGTAATCGAAGGTAATAGCTCCGGAGTGAAAAAAAAGGTAGGTAGAAAAAAAAAGGTAAATTAAACAGCAGCACGTGACCTCTGTCACTCCAGGGCATGTTCATTCATAGCTGGAGAGATTTTTGGAGAGGAGACTTGTGTTTTAGAGATGGCACCAAAAAGGCAGCAGCGCAGGGTGAGGGCACAACTCTTAAAAAAAACCCTGCCATGCAGGTGTTGTCCACCCAGGAGGAGGGGTGGCAGGAGGTGATGCCACAGGAGGTGATAGTGCAGGAGGATGTAGCCCTGCATGAGACACCCCTGGAGGTGGAGACCAGGGTGGTAGTTTATGTCCCCACCACCACCCCATCCTTCATTGCCTCATTTGAAGGCAGCAAAGCAGCCCTTTCTCCTGTGTCTGACACAGCATCAGAGAAAGATGCCCCATTGGTGGTGAGGGAGGGCTGGAGGAAGGTTATGCCCTACACCTTCACCAGGCAGCAGGAGGGGGACCTTGAGGAATGGTTCCATCCGAACGCCATCCTGTACGAAAAGGAAAATGAGGGATACAGGGACAGGAACAAGACCCACATGTGTGCTTAAAGTTCCATCTTTTGTCAAAGCCCAGCCCCACTCTCTTCCAGTCATCTGGTGTACTGGGACAGTCCATCACATCATCTCCATTCACCCATTGAGACCTCTTCTTGTGCTTCCTCTTCACCCTTGCTCTTCCCCGTCTGCCTTTCTTAAAATGCAGCTGAAGTAAAAGGGCTACTGCAAACAGCAGTAGTTGTATTTTTACTAACATCCTCCAAACTAGTTCCTTCCTTGCTTGCACGGTTCAGAATGATTTAAAAAAACAAACAAACCTGGTAGGCATTTTTTAGTGAGAAAAAAATGCAGGCATGACATCATTTTATCAGGTGATCATTTGAGCTGTAGACACTCGTCACTGGTCATTGTTGGTTTCCGGTGTGGTCCTGAGGTTGAAGGGGGTCGTGCGCATTTGCGGACCAATTTGACCATCCTCGAGTAAAACGTACATGGTCGAGGCCATTCTCAACATAGTCGAAGGAGGTCGAAGGAGGTCCTTCATTGTCGAGGGAGGTCTTCAACATAGTCGTGGAAGGTCGTAAGAGGTCGTAGGTCTCCGCGACCTTGCTTTTTTGTTTAAGACTTAAGGTCACCAGAGGTTGCGGTGGAGGTCTCCTAAGTGGGACTGGCCCTTTACTCAGCGAGACAGGCAGCATCTCTGGAGAGAAGGAATGGGTGACATTTCGGACTAAAGAAGGGTCTCAACTCGAATCGTCACCCATTCCTTCTTTTCAGAGATGCTGCCTGTCCCGCTGAGTTACTCCAGCATTTGTTGTCTATCTTTGGTTTAAACCAGCATCTGTAGTTCCTTCTTACACATCCCCTCCTAGTGATCACCATAAAAAGACAAGGTGGATGAGAGCTTTTGTGCAGCTTCCATTGGGATTACTGTCTGATTTTCTGTGTAAACTATCATAACATTGATATTTTTTGGACAATTTCGTAACTCTTTTTGAAATCAATGGTGGGCTACCTGAATGGTATCTGAATTAAAGTATTTGCCACAGGGAGAGATTGGACAGACTTTGATTGTTTTCTGTGGATGGCCAGAGTTACGGGGAGACCATATAGAAGGATATAAAATTATCAGAGGCACAGAAAGGATCAGAACTTTTTTTTTTCCCCAAGGGTGGAAAAATCAAATACTAGAGGGCATAGGTTTAATGCGAGAGAGGCAAAGATTAAAGACGAGACCAAGGGGGACCCGTTGGGTCCCATCCCCTCAACGGGATGTGTGGGGCAAGTTTTTTTTTAATACAAAGGGTGGTGAATGGCTGGAGGACATTGCCAGGAGTGGAGGTAGAGGCAAGTATGATAGTGCGTTTAACAGACAGTGCAGGCAGATAAGAGTTGGTCTTGGCATTGTGTTCAACTTGGACATTGTGGGTGACAGGCCTGTTCCTGTGCTGTATGTTCTACATTCTAATGCTATGTACAAACTTTGTTAAGCTCACCAAAAAGAGGTGAAATCAATTTCTAGGCAGCAATGTTTAAGCAAATGGAATTGAACCATTTACCAGATTACTTTTGAAATATCCTTTTATTCTCAGGATTTGTGAAACATAAGGGCATATGTTAATGGCTTACATTCTCATTTATATTAAACTCAATGATCGGTAGAAGATGTCTCTCCTGCAGTCAATAGAATGCAGGATAAATAACTTATTGGCAAAATGTCTTCACAAAGACCAAAATGCAATGAGGCATTTACATGATTGTTGGTCTCCATTATGTTTTGTCAACTTAAGGATTGTTCAAGTATACAAAATAAAATCCATATCACATTCAGAACCAGACCCTGCTGTTGGATTTTGATTGTAGATATCCCCACAGCTGAATTACTAGCTTCAATCTGGAGAGACTCAACTGGCTCCTTATTCCATCTGTGCTTGTTGATTTAACAGATTGCTAATATAAATGCTAATAAAATCAGTTTAACTAGCACATTCTGGAAGCAGGTAGCGTATCTGTGTATCAGGAACCAAAAGAAGATGCAAGTTCATTTTTTAATAAATTGGGATCAACATTTGACTAAATTTCACTTCACAACAAACTGGTGCAAAACAAAATATGTGTTGAAGGGAGATTTGAAGAGATTTAATAGCCATAATTCCAGCTCCCATCAATGATCTGCTTGTCATTGCTCATTGCGAGTCTAGCAGCAGGGTGGCCTTGTCAAGGTAATTGCACAACAGCAAGAAGATGATACATATTTTGTCTCTAGCAAGCTGTGACATTCATGATGGACAATAGAATACTTTCCAATTTATTATTTATTGCTTACAGTGTCAGCACAAAATGCTCCTGTGTCAAGGATGGAACAGGTGGGATGCACAGTTAAGCTTATACTTGTATTATATTGTTCAAAACCACGTTTATTCGCACAAGCCCTCAGAATAGCCTTCTAAACAATACCCGCTACTTTTTTTGTCCCCAAACAATTAACAACCTGAAAATTTTACTGCATGAGATGGGCAATTGAAGGTGTATTATGATAATTTTTAAGCTGCGTTCTTGCATCTGTTGCTGGAGCCAGACCAAACGATTTTTACTTCCTATCATTGTAGCTATACTTTAACAGGAGTGCATCATAACCCAGCTCGTGCAAATGCTAGAACAATTACAAAACACATAAATGCAGCTTTCCTTGCATTAATTACCCATATAGTGAAACATGAATGTTACAACGTGCTAATAACAGAGCATAATTTTATGGTTTTCTGTCCCCCGCCCGTTGTGTTCTCCTTCACTGTAATTGCTTCAGAACAATTTGAGTCTAGTTTAATAATTTACTCCACAAAAAAAATCCCGTGAGCAAAATGTAATAAAAAGAACTGTATATGCTGGTTTACATGACACCAAAGATAGACACAAAGTTCTGGAGAAACTCAGCGGGTCAGGCAGCATCTCTGGAGACAATGGGCAGGTGACATTTCTAATCGGCACTCTTCTTCGGACTGGTTGTATTGGAGGGGAGGGGAGGTGGGAAACTGTAAATGAGAAAATAAAACAGGACAAATTGGGGCTGGCACAGATCATCTCGGGCAAGGAGGTTCTCTAATAAGCCAATTGTTTGCTAAAGACGGTGTATGGCCAAGAGGGAAACATCATTGTGAACTGTAGAATTGATCAACGGACTTTTAGTAGGGGGGGAGGGGTAGGGGGAGGGAGAGGTGTAAACGTTACCTGAAATTGGTGAATCCAACATGCTTGGTTACACAGTGAGTGATTCAAGTGAAATACGAGGTGTTCTTCCAATTTGTGTGTGCCCTCACTTTGGCAATGGAGGAAGGTTAGGACAGAAAGGTCCTTCCTGTTTTGGTTCACCAAGGCTTGTTAAACAGCACTCCTTGAGCCTCCACCATGATGAAGGGTAAGGGTAACTACCACGTGTGTCTACTTGCTGCTTGTGCCCCTCAAGGTGCACACTATTCTGGCTTGGAAAATCATAGCTGTCTTTGCATGATCGCTGAGACAAAGTCCAGTATTCCTTGTCCGTTAGTGATTTGGGACCACCTTTCACCAGGTGGATGGTAATGATTCAAGTAGGCCTGCACATTGTGCTGTTCTCTAGGACACTAAGAGATGGGCAAACATGCTGATCTTATCAACTATGGTCGCAACTGGCTAAAGAGAAATAAACCAAAACAAATTTAATTTTATGACCTAATGAGACTTATGGTTAAGGTGAACAGCAAGGACTGGTTTCCCTTGGGTGAGGGACTAATAATTGTGGTTACATAGATTTACAGTAATTGCTGAAAGGATTCAAGGGGAGCCAGAAGGGAAAAAATAATTACTGTGCAGTGTGGACTGGAAAACATATCCGGAATTAATTGAATTGAATACATTTAGTGTCACAAGCGACAAGTCACAGTGAAATTATTTGCCGTAATACCTAAGTTATGCAAATAGTCGCCTGCAAAAGGGGGCCTTACAATGTTACAAATTCCTCCCCCCCCGAGCCACAGCAGCGGGGTCCTCACTTCCACGCGTCCATCCTCGTCTGTACATCGACCGCCGTACTGACTTCCCCACTAACGCTGCTGGGTCCTCTCCGGACGCCTCCAGGCCCCTGCCTTTGGGCTCCGCACACCCAGGTACTGATGGCCCCAGGCTTCGACAGCCCGCGAGGCTCCACCTCCGACCCGTGAGACTCCGGCCAGCGAGGCTCTGGCCCTCGCACCTCCGGAAGGTGTGAAGACAGAAATCCATGCTGAAAAAATGCCTTTTCAGCATTTGATGTGTGTTATTCACAGGGTCATGCATCAAGGAATGGGGTGATTCTTGAATGGGCGGCATGTACAGTGTGTAAGGGGTTGAATGACCTTCTTTTGCATTATAAATGTCTATAATTCCTTGTGAATCTATTGCATCTCCAAAGTGACTGGGGTTCAAACTATCTTGTATCTTATTGTATTTCTTGTTTGAAACTCGGCTGGTTTGTTTTTTGCCTTTATCAATTTGGCGGGTTAAAATTTGACTATAGCTATTCAGTAGCTTCAAGTCTATTTGTTTACGGTTGTTGGAGCCAATTACATTTTCCAAGTTTATTATTTTACTCTCTGATAGACACCAAGTAAATCTCTGTGAATTGTTCTGTGTGGTATTCAGAAGAAAGTTTGTAAAGACAAAATGCCTTTATTCATCATTTGTGTCAGACCCACCCACCCAAAGCTTTTTGTGAGCTGTGAAAACGCCTCTCTATATTTGTTTGACTCAAATAATATCAAAAACACATGTTAGCAGAGCTTGGGATGGCATACGAGTGAGGTGAGGAATTTTATTTTGAAGTGTTTCGTACTCCATGATTTATTTCACGGTTTATTTATTTAAAACATACTTTCTTCTACTTAAAGGTTTGCAATAAAAGGCAGCAACTCAACAAGTTTGCTGTATGTTTGGAATTAATCAAGTCTTTGGTTTGTTGACTGTTGTTGATTTTGTATTGTTCCCTGTGGTTCAACATGCACGGAATATATCAAGGAATAGGCTCTGCTCTATTTGTTGTCTGTGCCAGAAATACAACCCAATCATTTTTATTCAACTTGCTCCCAGATTCCTTTATTTCATCTCCTCAAGTAAGCCTTCAAAATGCAATGTTCTAGCTCGCCCTGGAACAGAGTTACACATTTTTAGAAACTTTTTTTATATGAAGACATATTTGTTTTGTGGTTTCTTCTTGTTTTTACCTCCTTAATTATTGGATATATATCTAACAAGAAAGGAAAGGAAAAATGGGGGAAAATAATCAGGTCCGTCAGCACCATACGTGTAGATCAAAAATGAAATGTGACCTCAACCATCTTCCCTGCACCTTATGCACCTTTCTAGGAAGGCAAATAAATTCCTGTTCGTAATTCCTGTTTTCATGTGAAGTGCAGTTTTCATTTCTGCGAGACCAGAAAACTGAATGATCACAGCATCAGTAGTTGTGCAGGGGAGTGGAGATGGATTGGGGGTGGTGGTTGTTATTACACAATGGCAAATTTGTTGTAGGTGTTTTGTTCAAATTAGATGAGAAGACAAGGTTTTGATCTCTCTGGTAGACCAAAACAATTCTACTACAGTATTACTGTGGAAGAGCAGGGGAGCTATCTCAATGTTTTGGCCCATATTCATCACTCAATCAATAAATTAGATGATCGGGTCACTATTATAGTGTTGTTAACAGGAGGTCGACTGTGCGCAAGTTGGCTGCTGCCTTTATGTGTGACGACTGCATTTAAAATAATACATCACTGTCTGCAAATGGCTTTGCAATATTTTGACAGAAATGTGAAGGTGAACTATAAATTCAGTCTTTTTTCCCTTTGCATGTGGGCAGGCAATGTAAAAATACTGACAGCAAGGCATAAGACTTTATTATAGGAAGAGCAAGTCATGTGTTGATAGATGTGCTGTCGCAGATGCTTTTGAAGAGATGCTGATTATGAAGGGAAGCTGTGGCTGAGGGTCAGTTTGGCATTGAGGATTTGCAGATGAGATTTGCAGTGATCACTGATATTGTAGATTTGATGATAGAGCAACTTCAATTATTGCAGAGGAGAACTTGTACTTTTTAGCATGGGGTAAAGCCCTTTTGTTGGGGTGAGATACTAAGCTAGAATATTAAAGGAGAAATATCATCACAGGCTTGTTAAATTGTTTTTTATTTAGTTATGAAAGTTTAGATGTCAATGAAAACAGAAAATGCTGGAAGCACTTTGTAGGACAGGCAGCACCTGTGGAAAGAAAAGCATGTAATGGTTGGGAGCCAGGATTCTTCATCAGATGCTGCCTGACCTGCTGAGTGTTTCCAGCATCTGCAGTTTTTTTTTTTGATCGTCTGCAGACATTCTCATGCTTGCATTTTTAAGCATGGTTTACAATCATGTGGTTGGTTGCTTGAAGATAAACCGTACCCAATGTTTCTTTAAAACCGAAGCAAAGAAAGATTGCATTTTAGGATGTCTCGGATCATTTTGGAGTCAGTGCAATGTATTAGTTTGTAATGTTGGAATCTTAGTCCCCAAAACACAGAGGCACCTTCTACCAAAAGCAAAGGTAGACACAAAATTTTGGAGTAACTCACCAGGGCAGGCAGCATCTCTGGAGAGAAGTAATAGGTGACATTTCGGGTTGAGACGCTTTCATCAGACTGATGTCAGGGGAGTGGGCAGGACAAAGATAGAATGTAGTCCGAGACAGTGAGACTGGTGGGAGAACTGACAAGGGGCAAAGGGGATGGCAAGGGCTATTGAAGTTAGAGAAGTCAATGTTCTACTAAAAGCAAATTACTACTGATTTTACTTTCATTTACAGCACTCCAGGTGCAGTCTCATCAAGACCCTGGAAAATGCAGTAAAATATCTTTGCTCCGAAACACAAATTCTCTCATAATAGAAACTAACGCCATTTGCCTTTCTTATTGCTTGTTGCACCTGCACATTAGCTTTCAGTTATTTATATACAATGACATTTAGGTCCTTTTGAACATCACCTTTTCTCAATCTGACACCATTTTAAAAATATACTTTATTTTTCTGCTTTGTGCACTGGATGGATTCATGGAGTAAGGAAACGTGGCCGTTGGGCAGGACTACAGGTCGGACTGAAGCGGAGGGGACTTCGGTCCACTCTCCCTGATATCTTACTAGCCAAGGTACAGTCACTAGAAAATAAAGTGGAGGACTTAAGGGCAAGGCTACTTTATCAAAGTTAGCTGAGGGAATGCTCTGTGTTCTGTTTCACAGTGACATGGCTCACCCCCAGCTCCCCAGACTCAGCGGTCCAACCCGAAGGGTTCTCCATCCACCATATGGACTGTATGCAGGCATCTGGGAAAGGGAGAGGAGGGGGCGTCTGCCTCATGGTCAACTATGCGTTGTGCTCAGACGTGGCAGTCCTGTCCCCGACATGTGTGCTGCCTCCTGATTTTGCCTGTAGGAGGTGATTGCATTCAGGACCCGCCACAGCTGCCGAACATCCGTCTCATCCACCAGCTTGGAGCAGAAGTCCCTTTTGGCCTTTTTGATGGCCTTACCAAGGCCGTATCTGGTCTTCTTGTCCATCCTTGCTCTCGACTTCTCCATTTCTCTTAAACCCTATATATTGCGCATCCATTCACAATCCCATCTAGCTTTGTCTGAAACCAAGCCATTGATAAGGATTGCGAATAGTTGGGGCCCAAAAACTCTTCATTCCACTGGCCAGAGCTAGTCAGTCTAACATGGACCTGTTTATTCCCCCTCCTTGGTTTTCGGATGGTTAACATGTCCATGTGAGTATTTTACCCCAGCATTAATGTCCTCTAACCTTATTGACCAATTACTGATTTAGGTTTAGTAGTGTGTACCGAGTTACAGTGAAAAACTTTATTTGGCATGCTATCCAAACCAATCAGACATACGATATATTAGCACAATCGAGTCAAACTTGATACAATTGATAGAGCAAAGGAGAAGATACAAAAGGCGGAGTATAGTTCCCTGCATTGTAGCGCATCAGTTCCATTAGACAAAGTCCTATTCCACATTGGGGTAGCGATGAATCTGACAGTACCCAAGCTCATGGAAGAACGGTTCAGAAGCCTGATAATGAATGGGAAGAAGTTATTCTTGAGACTGGCGATGTGTGCTTTCAAGCTTCTCTACATTCTGCTGGACCGGAGCAGGGAGAGGAAGAAATGGACTGGGCTGGGACAAGTCTTTGATTTTGTTGGCTGCTTTTCTGAGACAGCATGAAGAGAAGATGGTGGAAATTCTGATCTGTGTGATGGATTGGACTGCATCGACAACTCTCTGCAATTTCTTGCAGTCTTGGGCAGAGATGTTCCCAAACCAAGCTGTGATGCAATCTGACAGAACACTTTCTATGGTGCATGTGTAGAATTTTGTAAGTGTCAATTTCCTCAGCCTCCTGAGGGAGTAGAGGTGTTGGCATGCCTCCTTGGCTGCCTTATCAATGTGGTTGGTCCACGTCAGATTGTTGGTAATATATACGTCGAGGAACTTGAATCTCACTTTGGCCCCATTGATGCTGATTGGGGCATGTACTGGTGTGAAGCCTTGCCAATCTCATCCTGAAAATCTGCACACAATATTCAACTGGTGATCGTTTCTCAATTCTGCTTGTCAAATTGTGAAAGAATTCCAATAGATGAATCAAATGTGATTTTTCCCTTTCATAAATCTGCCTTGACCCTGCTGAGGTGATTTATTTTCTTTTGACATTTTGTTGTTACATTATTATAGATTACAACATTTTCCCTATCATATGCTTTTCCCTCAGAAAGCCCCTCATGGTTTGCATCCGATATGATTTTATAGGTTCTGAGATGGCTACTGATGAAAATCTGACATTCACCCAGATGGGGCAGGAGAGAATTGCCTCAAAAAGGCAGCCAGCATGATCAGGGACCCACACCACCCTGGCCACACACTCATTTCACCCCTGCCATCGGGAAAAAGGTACCTGTAACATCCACATGCAGAACCAGCTTCCCTCCAGCTATTAGACTATTAAACACTACAACCACCAAATAAGCTCTGAACTACATAGACTATTATTATTACACTATTGTGTTTGTTTTTTATATGTGTGTGTGTGTGTGTGTGTGTATATGACACTCTGAACTTCTCATTTATTGTTTACAGTGTACTATGTTTACATATTCTGTTGTGTTGCTGCAAGTAACAATTTCATTGTTCTATCTGGGACAGACAACAATAAAACACTCTTGACTCTTATCTGATGGGGCAGGCATGTGGGTAGGTTGTGGTGTGAAGGGTTCATTTTGCTGCTTGAAGGGCCTGTCCTACTTACGCAATTTTTTTTGGTGACCCGTCATAGTCGCAGCAGGTTGCCGAAAATGTTCAACATGGTGAAAATCCAGCAGTGACCACAAAAAGGTACGACTCTTTGGGCGACTACTCACCACCAAACAGTAGTCGCCCAAAGAGTCATACCTTTTTCTGATCGCTAATAGATGAAAAAAGGATTTGGAAATGCATTTTTGATATCATTGTTTATCTGTATTTGTGCTTATCTGTAAAGAAAATCACCAACCAATTAAATCTAACCAGTGAAACTTCGCTGTATCGAGTCTGTGATCCTATCACTCAGAATATATTGATTTTTCTAATCCATACTGTATGTCTGGTGATAGAACAAGAAGCAATATAGGACCTCAAAGACCATGCCAGTAGTGATGTACTGTGTAGTAATTTAAACTGAAGAATGTAATTTAGGAAAGGCAGCAAATGCTTTTCCATTCAATCATGGGACTATATATTTATCAAATAAATGGCTTTGTGTCTTACACTTCATAAGGCTGCAACATGAACAAAAAATATTCCCACTATATTTCATAGTTTTGTAATATATTAATTATCAGGCAAACCTAGAAGCAAGCCGAAGGAAGAGGGGCAGATTAATGTGAAGCATAAATTAGGACCGAGCTTTCAACAGATCAAGATTGCTCCATAATTCAAGATTATGGTTAGGAGCTACATGGCTTCATTATATTTTGGTGCCAAGACTATAGGTGGGGATGGGGGGGAGTAGGTATGTTCCCCTTCACAGCTTGAGTAGTAAAATGGCAGAACAATCACCCAACTGTTGCAATCCATGGTAACTATTTCCTGTGAGGTTAGTGGGATGGAGATTGGGGAGGCTTGACAATGGGTAGGTGATAAGTTTAAGGTAGAAACAAAATGCTGGAGTGACTCAGCGGGGCTGGCAGCATCTCTGCAGAGAAGGAGTCAAAGCCCTTCTTGAGACTGGTGTCAGGGGAGTGGGCGGGCCAAAGATAGAATGTACACTAACACTTTCCTACACACACATTGATACCAAGCCTATTAACCTCCAAATCTGTACGTCTTTAGAGTGCCAGAGGTAAATGTGAAAATGGCTTTCTATTTTCTGGGACCAGCAGAACCAAGGATCTGGATGTTTATTTTTGATTATTTGATCTCTGTATTCATATCAATATCACATTAGGAATACAGAAAACCATTTAGTTCCTAGACGGAGCTGTTAAAATACTTCCGATTGCTTGTCTATCTTGCCAATTATTTTTTTTTGAAGATGATATTGAACAGGCAGGGATTAAACAAATGCACTTAACATGGGTTTTGGGACAATTTACATTTATGCCAAGTTAATTGACCTAAAAACCTGTACGTCTTTGGAGTGTGGGAGGAAACGGAAGATCTCTGAGAAAACCCACGTAGGTCACACAGAGAATGTACAGACAGCACCTGTAGTCAGGCTCGAACCCGGGTCTCCAGCTCTGTGAGGCAGCAATTCTACTGCTCTGGCACTCCACATAATACACATAACAGAGTACCTGTACTGATCCCCATGGTAGACCTTTGGTCACAGTCTTCTGACCGAGTACCATCACACAATGGCACAAATGATCAAGCAAATTTTGAATTCAATGTTCCAATTTGTCTTGGATCCCATGGACTACAACTGTTCGAACCTGTCTCCCATGTGTGACCTTGTCAAAGGCATCACTCGAGTCCATCTAGACTATATTAACATACACAGGCCTCCTCAATATACTTTTGTACTTCTTTGAAAAATGCATTGAAATTTGTCAGACAGGATCACCCCTAAAACCTTGCTGACCATCATTATTTAATCCCTACCTGTCCAACTGCACATTAATTTTGTTTCCAATATCTTTCCTATGAAATGTGATTAGTTTTCGGATAACCTTACAGACATACGAGTGTTCTTTCCCCTAGAGTCTGTTCTGCTATTCAGTGAGATCACATGTTATCTCACTCTGTTTCCATGGACCTCTACTACTTTAGGTTTTCAAAGATCGTATGGTTAAATGGATTAACATAAGTGGATAGTATGGTTAATGGAGGCTTCAGGGAATAGATAGTAAGGTAGAGCTGAGGCCAAGATTAAATCCTCCATGAGGTTATTGAATGACAGAGCAGGCTTGAGGAGCCATGAAGTCTAAGAGTGGTCCGACATTTACGTTCTAATCCTAATTGTGCTACTTTGAACAGTCACTGCTTATCAATTTAAATTGCTTATTTGGTTTAAAATCTGCATTGAAAAGTTTTGAATGTCTGGCGACCATGATTGGCAATGTTCTCGTGTAATAACAATGACTGTATTTCAAAAGGGGTTGCAAAGTGTTTGAATGCTGTAAAGTTGTGATAGGTGCTATAGAAATACAACTCACTTCCTTTATTCAAATCTGGCGATGCTCCAGGTGTTCACTATCAGTTAGCCATGAATACACCATGCAATATTGCATTACTGCACATGAAAAGGACTGATTTCCTGATGCATACAGTTAGTAGTGAAGACACCCTTAATGGCACTGTCCATTTGTGAGATCAGTCCGATCATGTAACTGGAAAGCACCAGCTTTTTAAATTACATACTTCAGTCATTTATAATCTAATTACCAACATTTTAGTCAGAAACATTGCATATTCAATCCTTTGATTAGTCATAATTTTAAATCATTACATTGCTTTGTAGCTCCTGGCACATCGATTTAACACCGAATACCATACCTCAGGCTCTTGCTCAGATCCTTGTGTGATGATTAGTGGTTATCATCAGCCCTGTGCTCTGCATCTTGCACAACTAATTCATAGTCATGTTGATTACTACGACTGAGAGTCTTTGGTGTGAATTTGCTAACCTCGCTTGCAAGTGTGCCTGGCCGTTAAAATGAATGGCAGGAGGTTGGGATGTGGGAGGCCTCATGATGAATGTGTAGTGCAGTTGGGATGTGCGAGGCCTCATGGTCTGATGGATGTGCAGTGGAAGTGTCTGATCTGCATTTCACATTGTTTTGACAAATTTTAGAAAATGCTAAATCAATACCCAGAAGAGTACAAGACAAAAGCACTATTAATTTGCCCGGATCGCCTTGTTCAGAACAGCATGTTTTTATCTTGTCAACAGACAGAAATATGGGACTCCTGAGTGAAGAAAGAAAATTTTAAATTCTGCACTGCTCATCTATGAACAGATGTGCTCCACTGTTGGGGCATGGGGAAAGCACAAATATATAGTTCACAGAACTTGGATTGGGGGATCTATGTGCGGTTCACTAGAGTCCATCAATTTCAATTGGAAGAAACAGCTGTGATATAACTACAAATTTTAAGCAATTGCCTTCTTTAAGGAAAATAATAATTGGGTTAATTTCAATGCATTTAATTGTTTCCTATTATTTTTAAGGGTTTTAAATAGTTGTCTTTTAATTTAAAGTAACAGTATTTTTTATTGTTCTTGGGTCGTCTTAATGAGTTTGATTGTCGAGAACGTTCACATATATTCAGTCTTTTTATTTTTATTTTTTATTTATTAGAAGCAAATGTACAAACATATAACCAACAGCATATGAAATAATAGTTATTGTACAGCTTTAATTTTTAACTTTTAGCTATAGTTGGAGGAAAGGAAAGGAGAAAAAGCAAGAAAGAGAAAAAGTGAAATGTGCTTCTAGACTACCAAAGTGGTGCAGCCAAAGAGTGAATAAAAGAAAGAGAGAAGAAAGGAATAGAAAAAAATAAGAAAAATAAAAAGACAAAAAGAGAAAGAAAGAAAAAAGTGGTGATATACCTGCCTCGCATCCCTCCCCACCCATCTCACCCAACTCGTAATTAGATTTAACTCTAAGTTGTGGCAAGTTGTGTTGTACCATACTATCCTTGCAATAAGTCAATGAATGGTGTCATGTCTTCGAAAAGTGATCTGGTTTTTCTGTTAAGACAAGTCTAATATTTTCAAGATGTAGCGTCTCAGACATGTTTGTAATCCACATCTTAAGGGTAGGAACAGATGTATGTTTCCAAAATTTGAGTATTCGATTTTTTTTGCCATTATCAGGCCATAATTAAGGAAACGTCTTTGAAATACTGATAGCTCAGAGCAGGCTTCTGATGTACCTAGAATAATCAATTCCGTGTCGGGGTCCAATTTTGTTTTTGATATTCAGTCTTATTGATTGTTAGTAATCCTAATGCCAGGGCTGTCAAAGTTATTCTGGAGAAACAAAGAACTGCAGATGTTGTTGGTTATACCAAAGATAGACACCAAGTGCTGGAGTAACTCAGTGGATCAGGCAGTGAGACCCTTCTTCCCAACCCGAGATGTGCCTATCTCTGTTCTCCAGAGATGCTGCCTGACCCGCTGAGTTACTCAAGGACCTGTGTTTGTCTGTAGCTATTCTGGGGCTGAGCCCAACCACACTTTTAGTTGGAAAGGTTCTGTGCTGGTTGGTGGCTTCCAATAGAAAGGTTACCCATGGTGGCCTGGTCTGTGTGGAAGGAATTCAATGGCAGGTGACAGGTGAGTTTGACTAGCTGGCCAGTCAATGGAAGACTTGGGTCTTCCAGATATTGAGAACAAATGAACATTTATTTGAAACTTAAAGAATGAGAATGCTGAGATTTTAGACTTTATTTCTGCCGCTGTGGAGACGGTGAGAAGCTATTGGTGCAACATGGTTTAATGACAATGCATTTTCCACATAAATGTTAGCTCCTGTCAGAAACACCCAAGTGATTTTCTGATATAGTTGGCATGTTTTAAAATTAATAAATATAAAGTGAAATTGGATTGTATGGTACACCTTCAACAGGCAAACTGATTTGACTGATTCCCCTTCATAAACTTTGGTTCACTGTAGACCAATTATAATATTACTTCTGTTTTGCTTTCATACCTTCTTGGCACAAGTGATGTTAATGCCACAGTCTCTGATTCACTTGACAGCTGCTTTACATTTCACGATGATATCACATTTGGAAATCTCTTCGCGATATAGATTCAAACTGAGATTTTATGTTGTATTTCTGGCACCATGGAAGTGTTAGAATGCTATTGGTGAAACATGGCTTAATCACAGTGCTGTGAATGTCTGCTCTCCATTCATGGTATGGGATAAGACAAGAAAAATATTGTAAATTCCTTTATAAAGCCTGTTTCATAAAGTCATCAGTGATAGGAGTAAAGTTAGGCCCTTCGGTACATCAAGTCTACTCCACCATTCAATCATGGCTGATCTATCTCTGCCTCCTAATCCCACTCTCCTGCCTTTTCCCCAGAACCTCTAACACCGGTACGAATCAAAGATCTATCTATCTCTGCCTTAAAAATATCCAATGACTTGGTCTCCACAGCCTTCTGTGGCAAAGAATTCCACAGATTCACCACTCTCTGACTAAAGAAATGTCTCCTCATCACCTTCCTGAAGGAACATCCTTTAATTCTGTGGCGATGACCTATAATCCTAGACTCTCATACTATTGGAAACCATCCTCTCCACATCCACCCTATCCAAGCCTTTCACTATTCTGTATGTTTCAATGAGGTCCCCCCTTATTCTTCTAAATTCCAGCGAGTACAGGCTCAGTGCTGACAAACGTTCATCGTAGGCTAACCTATACATTCGTGGGATCATTCTTGTAAACCTCTGTTGGACTCTCTCCTGAGCCAGCACATCCTTATTCAGATATGGTGCCCAAAATTACTCTCAATATTCCAAATGTGGCCTTACCAGTGCCTTATAGAGCCTCAACGTTACATCCCTGTATGCATACCCTCTTGAAATAAATGCTAGCATTGATTTGCTTTTTTTTTTTACTATCGATTCAACTTGCAGATTAACTTTCTGGGAATCCTGAACCAGTACTCCCAAGTCTCTTTTTCCGATTTCTGGATTCTCTCCCGATTTAGAAAATAGTCTACGCCTTTATTCCTACAACCAAAATGCATGACTCCACACTTTGCTACACTATATTCCATCCGCCACTTCTTTGCCCACTATACCAACCTGCCCAAGTCCTTCTGCAGAGTCCCTGCTTTCTCTACACTACCTGCCCTTCCACCTATTTTTGTATCATCTGCAAACCTGTGCACAAAGCCTTCAAACCCCTCGTCCAAATCATTAATATACAACGTGAAGAGTAGCGGCCCCAGCACCGACACTTGCGGAACTCCGCTAGTCACTGGCAGCCAACCAGAAAAAGCCCCCTTTATTGCCACTCTTTGTCTTCTGCCACCCAGCCAACCTGCTATCCATGATAGTATCTGCCCTTTGATACCGTGGGCTCTCATCTTCCTTAGCAGCCTCACGTGTGGCACTTTATCAACGGCTTTCTGAAAATCTAAGTAAACAACATCTATTGACTCTTCTTTGTCTTGAACTATCACTGTCAATGCCTCCACAATCTCTAAAGCCACCTCTTTCAGAACCCTAGGGTGCAGTCCATCTGGTCCAGGAGGCTTATGCATCTTCAGCTTTCAGCTTCCCAAGCACCTTCTCCCTAGTGGTTGGATAGTCGGCGACAAAACCGTCTCCCCCATCTGGTTTGCATTGCCTGGTGAGGAGGGGGCTGTGGACCCTCAGCTGGATCAAAAATATGACCTGTCAAAGCTCCTAGCGAGCCAACGACCATCCACACTTCAGTAGAAGTTGCGATCACTGTTGTACATTGCATTGTAAGGCACTGTGCCCGTTGATGATGATGATGATGCTTCTCCCTAGTTATAGCCACTCCACTAACTTCCAATCCCTAACTCTCTTGAATTTCAGGCATATGGCTGGTGTGAAGACTGATGCTAAAAGAGTATTCAACTCCTCTGCCATTTCTTTGTTCTCCATTATCACATAGAAACTAGGTGTAGGAGCAGGCCATTCGGCCCTTCGAGCCTGCACTTTCTCCACGCATCTGCCAACCATTCCTTGCTCACCTGTATCCACCTATCCCTCACCAGTCTTTGTTCAACCACTGGCTCTTTTCCCGCTTTCTCTCCCCCTCCCCCCCCCACTCCAATGAGCCCTGACCCGAGACATCATCTATCAATTCCCTCCACTGATGCTGCCCTGACCCTCTGAGTTCTCCAGCACTCTCTCTTTTATTCAAGATTCCAGCAACTGCATTTTCTCGTTTCCATTAAAAAAAAAATATTCTTCTGTCTCCTTCAGCATCCAGAAAAACGAATGTTACACAATTTAATTTCCAGACCATGATTGAACTTTCAGTTAAGCAATTTACTGACTCTCGTTGCCTATTCTTGCAAATAACAAATGGTTAGTTGGAAAAAGTTATTGTGACTTGCACTTCTGACCACAAGTTACATGGCACAAACCAATGTATAATAAAAGTTAAACTCAATGCAAATTAATTGAAGTAGTAAATTCTTCTATAATGGTATTTAGTTATTGCCAAAGCCTACAATATGACTTTGTGGACCCTAACTGATTATTGCATTGAAGAAAAAAAAATTGATTTTTTCTTAGTTACTTTAAGGAACTAGAATGTGAATACGTGAATCGGTATAATTCTTTCCTTGAGGTTTGAAATGAAACATAAAAGAAGCTGTTCTATTCACATCTATGCAGAAGCATTCTTTTATTCAAGGATTCATTGTCCTTTGACCTAGTTTGCAATAATTGTGGTAAATCTATTTAAAGGAAGTAGTCTAACAATTGGACACAAAGAACCAACGAGCTTCATCTTAATTTTTTAATGGCGTGACTGTATAGTTTTGGGGATAATTGCCTTAATTATTTGCAGTACTGAATACCATATTTTCAGCTTTTAATTGCCTTTCTGCATAAATAAAAGGCATGTCACGTTTTAAGTCATCTGTTTTTAGAAAAATAAAATAATTTTAGTTGAATCAAAACACCAGTGGGATTATTTCAAACATAAGTACATTTCTCAATTTCAAAGGAATTATTATTTATTATTTGTTCGTTGAGAAAATGAATTAATTATTTATTCTATCAGCTTCGGATGTCAAGTTTCGACATAGGATAACGAATAAAATTGGTCCAAGCCATTTAAATCTTGGTTGTTAACTGGAATTAAGTGCTACAGCAGAAGCACTTGTTGCAAAGGAAGGGTAGACCTTGACATGTTGGTGAGGTTGTGCTGCACTGAGCTGACCTCCGCAAGCTTTGACATCCATTCTGCTGAGGACTTGGGGCAGCTCCAGAATGATTCAGGCAGCAAAGGAGTTTAACTGCTGCTCCAGGAGTGTGGAGCATTGATTCAGAAGAGTGTGAATCTTACCGTGGCAACTGTTGAATTTAAATTCAGGTAATAAAATAAATCTGGTATTAAACACTATTCATTATAACAGTGAATACAAAATCACTGGATAGACAAAAATACCCACCTTCCTTGCTTTACTCCTTTAGTAACATCTCTGACCTTCCTGTAGAGTTTTGCAGCTTGAAACAACATTGGAAGGCACCAGGTACTTAAGGTCATAAGGAATAGGAGTAAAGTTAGGCCATTCGGCCCATCAAGTCTACTCTGCCGAACAATCATGGCTGATCTATCTCTCCCTCTTAACCCCATTCTCCTGACTTCTCTCCATAACCTCCGACACCAATCTATCTATCTCTGCCTCAAAAATGTTCACAGACTTAGCCTCCACAGCCTTCTGTGACAGAATTCTACAGGTTCACCACCCTCTGACTAAAGAAATTTCTCCACATCTCCTTCCTAAAAGAATGTCCTTTAATTCCGAGGTTATGACCTCTAGTTCTAGTCTCTCCCAATTGTGGAAACATCCTCGCTAGATCCACTCTATTCAAGCCTTTCACTATTCTGTATGTTTCAATGAGGCCCCCCTCATTCCTCTAAACTCCAGTGAGCACAGGGCCAGTGCCGACAAACGCTCATCGTAGGTTAACCTACTCATTCCAGGGATCATTCTTGTAAACCTCCTCTGGACCCTCTCCAGAGCCAGCACATCCTTCATCGCATATGGTGCCCAAGATTGCTCTCAATATTCCAAAAGCGGCCTTACCAGCGCCTTATAGAACCTCACCATTC
This sequence comes from Leucoraja erinaceus, assembly GCF_028641065.1. Taxonomy (NCBI): domain Eukaryota; kingdom Metazoa; phylum Chordata; class Chondrichthyes; order Rajiformes; family Rajidae; genus Leucoraja; species Leucoraja erinaceus. The sequence goes on along the minus strand of NC_073393.1, from coordinate 33,083,685 downwards.
CATTGCTGTTTTTGTATGCAAGCTCCTCTTGAAATAAATGCTAGCATTGAGTTTGCTTTCTTGTACTTGTTCTTGTAGAATTTTAACAACAGCCACAAGATGATCACCAATAAACATGCAGGGTGTCGAATTAATCAAAGATCTTACATTGAGAAGATCCTTCTTGTATTTGAGGATAACCTCAAGTTGTGCCAGGTTAAGACACGCTCTGGCTGAAGATTTGCCCTTCAAGGTTTCTGTGGCGTCATCAGATCTGTGTATTGATGAGAGTAATAATGCATGCTGCAGTGAACCTATGTTAATGTCCTCACCAATTTGGTGTCTGGTGCTGTTAAATCCATTGTCAAACTGAGAGCATGAAGCAGCCAACAATTGGTACTAATAAATCATTATTTTTCCCGTGTTTCCTTTGCATTGCTGTCTATTTTTCCATTCTAAATTCGGGTGACTTTTTCCAACAAAAGGTTATAAAGCAAAGATAATGTCCATGTGCATAAAATTGTAATTATCCATTGTACTGTACATTGAAAAGGCGCCCGAGGACTATTTCTAAGTGCTACGTGTGTTATTTTAATTTTCTTCTATTATGCAAATAATATAATGGCGGGTTGCTCTGTTGACTCTTAAATCCTGCAAGAATTGAAGCGCTCAGTAGCTCAGCGGTAGAGTTTCTGCCTTGCAGCACCAGAGACTCTGGTTTGATCCTGACTATGGTTGCACTCTGTACAGAGTTTGTACATTCTCCCTGTGAGAGCATGGGATTTCTCCTGGTGAGCATGGGATTCCTCCCACATTCAAAAGAAGTACAGGTTTGTAGGTTAATCGGCTTTGGTTAAAAATTATATAAATTGTCCCGTGTGTATGACAATGCTAGTGTATGGGATGATCGCCGGTCGGCAGGGACTCGGTGGGAAGAAGAGCCTGTTTCCACGCTGTACCTCTAAAGTAAAGTCAAAAACTGCATCACCAATTGGTTTATGCATGCACCTCAAACATATTTATTTCCCTTAATATGGAGTAAAAATATATTACCTAAAGACACAAGGTAGTTCGATTGTTGCTATTTTTAATGTCAGTTCTTCAACTTCACTTTCCTCTATGGTTTCAAGATTGTCAGCCCTGTACATAAAGGTACTGAGGTTAAGGCTCAAGAAGATCTGAAGACTGGTCTTGACCCGAAACGTCACCTATTCCTTCGCTCCATAGATGCTGCCTCACCCGCTGAGTTTCTCAAGCATTTTTATCTACCCGAGGTTAAGTTTAAGATTTGCAAAACATTGTAGATATGACTGACTGGGTTACTTTTCTGGTTCATGTCAACACATACTGAAAGGTATGATGGTTTACTAGCTGTGCCATAGAAAAGATAAAAAAACAATATCTTGTGATATAGGAAATATGGCATTCAAATGTGCGCTTGATCCCAACATCAGCCAAAGAATCGCAAACAAAATAACAACAATGAGCTTCTGCAACAAAATTAGCTGTTCTGCATAGAACTTCTGCCATTTCTCTTCCAGGAATCCCACACACGTGTCCAAGTGTAGAGGCCCTAAACTTTTCATTGTTTGTTTGTCAAAACTTTTCTGATCAAAGTCCTCTGCTAGACCTGTCACTGATTGAACAGTAGCCTTGGCCACTTTCTCAGCAGTTATTTCAGGGAATGTGTTACGGAACCTGTGCCAAGTTAGATCTGGTGCAGAAAGATTGATGCTATTAATTTCAACGGAGAAAGATGGTTACAATGGAAAAGGGCAAACCATGGATAAATGTCTTATCGTTTAAAAGTAGTAGTCTTTAATTTATCTAAAATTGCTTGAATGTTTAATAAGAGTGTTCTGAAACACTTTGAGGGTTTTGACAGCAGCTGAACCCGGGTGTGTAGCTGGGAACATTGTTCAGCCCTTCTCTGTGAGCAGCTTGTTCTATCACTGCTTTGTGATAGGTTTTATTTAGTGCTTCATGGGTGAAGATCAAGATTAATTGAGCCAGTGATTTCTCAACAAGGGATCTAAACAGGTTGACTGCAAGCAGAAGTGTATGTCTACCAGGAAATAATGGGTTTATCTGTTTAAGCTGTTTTGGATGAGAGACATATTGGCCAGGGCAGTTGGGAAAATCACTTGGAAAGGTCTTCGTTGTGGTCCCAACAGGTTTTTTTTTCTACATAAAAGAAAACCTGTTTAATGTCTCATCTCATAGGCAGACGGCAGTAGAGGCCAAGTCATTGGGTATTTTTAAGGTGGAGATTGACAGATTCTTGATTAGTAAGTATGCCAATATTCTGTTGTGCTGCAATAAGCAAGAATTTCATTGTCCTATCTGGGGCACATGAGAATAAACTCTCTTGACTTGACTTGTCAATGATTATGGGGAGAAGGCAGGAGAATGGGATTGAGTGGGATAGATAGATCAGCCATGATAGAATGGCAGAGTAGACTTGATGGGCCGAATTGCTTAATTCTGGTCCTAGAACTTGTGAGACCCTGCAACAGTGCTGCACTTTCTCAAGATTCCACTTGATAATCAACTTAGACTGAGGTAGAAATTGAACCCACTATTTGTGATTCGAGAAAGAATTATACTCAGAAACCGCGTGGGTAATATCTCCCCTAAGATGACTCTGGTCTGGAGTTGATTGAGGCAGGAAACCCGACCTTCATCCTTCTGGTCTGTATTGAAGTTTGTACACCAACCTGCAATACCGTAACTGGGCAAGTTTTCAATGACTGAATCTGTGGAATTCTTTGCCACAGAAGGCAGAAGAGGCCAAGTCAGTGGATATTTTGTAAGGCAGAGATAGATAGATTGTTGAATAGTATGGGCATCAGAGGTTATGGGGAGAAGGGAGGAGAGTGGGGTTAGGAGAGAGAGGTCGATCTGCCATGATCAAATGGCGGAGTAGACGTGATGGGCTGAATGGCATCATTCTATTCCTATCATTAATTACCTTATGGCCTATAGAACTTGATTCCTCTGCCCTGGAAAATAGACAATGTGCATCCGTCCTATTTATGTCCCTCATATTGTTATTCAGCCCATTGAGCCATTTAATCATGGCTGATCCCATCTTCCTGCCTTCTCCCTATACCCCTTTGCACCCGTTCTAATCAAAAATGTGTCTATTTCTGCTTTAAAAAAATATACACTGACGTGGCCTCGACAGCCCTGAAACTAAATAAGTTCCTCCTCACCTCCTTTCGAAAAAGGCGCCTTTTAACTCTGAGGCTATGACCTATGGTCCTAGACTCTCCCACCAGAGGAAACATCCTTTGCATATCCACTCTACTCTATGCCGTTCATTATTCTGTAAGTTTCAATGAGGTCCCCCCTCAACCTTTTAAACTCCAGTGAATACAGGCCCAGTGCTGTTAAACGCTCATCATTTGCTAACCCACTCATTCCTGGAATCATTCTTGTAAACCTCCTTTGGACACTCTCCAGAGCCAGCGCATCCTTCCACAAATACACAGCCCAAATCTGCTCACAGTACTCCAAATGCAGCCTGACCAGTGCCTTATAGAGCCTCGGCTGTTAAATGCTATATTATTAGCAAAATGGTGAAGGAGATGTTTAAAGATTATATTAAATATTAAAAATGTTTTTTTTTAAATGTTAATGTTAAATGTTATTAGTATTTGATAATACACATTTTGCATATTTTTCCTTTGCATTTATATTTGGAAACACACTTGCAAACAGCAATGACCATGATATCATTCTCTATGTGAAATAAACTGTGTATCCTCAAACCCGCATAATAATATAACACATCTTCTAATGTAAACACTGTTACGTTGCATGAAGCACACAACCCATCCTGTTTTGTAAGGGAAAACAAAGTGATTGTAATATCACAGGCAAATTGCTAAAATTGCATTTGTGTATGAGCAGAATTATGATTGACTTAAATCATTACTGAATGCAAAAAAAAAAACAGGAAGAATTCCTTTCACACAATAAACTGGTCCCAATCAGTAAATTCTAAGTGTCAGAAAACCACCCATTTAAATCAATCATTGATTTCCTTTGAATGAAACTAACAACCATCACAATGCAAACTGATTAATTTGTTCAGATGTATTTTAGACTGCTGACATCTAGACTTCATTATTTTAATTATCTGGTATTGCTAAAATTAATTTTGTTGCTGTCATGAACGACATGCAGTTTTGACATTTAGTCACTGAATTAGGAAGCATGATTCCTGTCAGAAATTCCCTCCTGCACAGACCTTGCCTAGAAACTTCACTCGGGGAACCTAGGATGTGGTGGAATTTGAATTAATAATGTGCTGAGAACATTCTGAAAACTGAAATTATTGTCCTGCTTCAGTAAGTGACAGTGGCAACCTATGCCAAATGTTACATGGATTAAATTTCACAAGTAATTTTTATATTGTGAAAGTATTTGGTATAGAAAAAATATTGTCTTGGGAATTGAGGCAAAAACTACCATCTACTGGTATCAAAATTGAATGGCTATGATTAAAGAATGCAACATGTTGTTTTAGTTTAGAGATACAGCGTGGCATCTGGCCCTTAGATCCACAGACTCTGTGCCAACCAGCATTCACCTGTACAGTAGTTCTATCCTATACACTGGGAACAATTTACCGAGGCCACTTAACCTACAAACCCGTGGAACTTTAGAATGTGGGGGGGAAACGGAATACCTGGAGAAAACCCACACGGTCACAGGATGAAAGTGCAATAGACAATACCCATAGTTAGGATTGAATCCCGGTTTAGTTTGGTTAGAGATACAGTGCAGAAACTGGCCCTTCGGCCCACCGAGACCGCACTGACCAACGATCCCTGCACATTAACACTATCCTACACGCAGTAGGGACGATTTACAATTTTACCAAGCCAATTAGCCTACACACCTGTACGACTTTTGGAGTGTGGGAGGAAACTGCAGCACTCGGGGAAAACTCATGCAGCTCACGGAGAACGTACAAACTTCACACAATACTTGTAGTCAGGATCAAACCCAGGTTTCTGTCGCTGTAAGACAGCAACTCTCCTGCTGCGCCACCGTGCCGTATATCTGTTTACCATAATTTCTGTAGCGTCTTTAAGGATACTAAAATATTCCAAACATGTCTGCAGTGATGGGAAGAAGTAGCTTTTGAGCAACAGTATAAAGATGTCGGTACATATATGTACCAATTTCACTTAAATGTCGAGGAACAGGACACAATGCAACTTTGAAATGAGAACAGGAAAAGGAAATGCATCTCATGGGATAAGATTTGAAATAGTATGAAAGAGCAAAGAGTTCTTGTTCAACAGATGCTGGACAACTCCATAGATAAAGCTAAAATATAGATAACTGAAATTTTAGTTTGTGACTGGATTATTGAATGTGACTACGAAATGGCAATGCTGAACATATAGAATTTTAGACACAAAAAGTTGGAGTAACTAATTGGGTCAGGCAGCATTCTGGAGAAAAGGAATAGATGAGAGGAATAGATTAGGTAGATGCACAGAGTCTCTTGCCCAGTGTAGGTAAATCGAGGACCAGAGGAAATAGGTTTACGGCGAAGGGGAAAAGATTTAATAGGAATCTGAAGGGTAACCTTTTCACAGTGTGGTGGGAGCAAGGACCAAGCTGCCAGAGGAGGTAGTTGAGGCACGGAATATCTCAATTTAAAGAAGTCTGAAGAAGGGTTTCGACCCGAAACATTGCCTATTTCCTTCGCTCCATATATGCTGCTGCACCCGCTGAGTTTCTCCAGCACTTTTGTCTACCTTCAATTTTCCAGCATCTGCAGTTCCTTCTTAAACATCCCAATTTAAGAAACAGTTAGACGGGCACATGGATAGGACAGGGTTGGAGGGATATGGACCAAACACAGGCTGATTGGACTCGTGTAGCTGGGACATTTTTGGCTGGTGTGGGCAAGTTGGGCCGAAGGGCCTGTTTCAAAACTGTATCACTCTTTGACTATGTGACGTTTCAGGTCAAAACCCCTTTTGACTGGGTCGCAAGGGGACAAATTAAAATCTTAATTGATTTACAGGTAGAGCATTGGGGTTAACTTTGTTTTGAAAGAGGCCTCCCATTCCAAATAATTATGATTCATAGAATTAGGTTGATTCATCCGCTTATCCTGGGAGTCTATTACTCCACATGAAATTATGTACAGTTCTGGTCATCTCCGTACATGGATCATGTTTAACAGTAGTGAACGTCTAATATAAATTCACTTAGAATATAGTGTAGAATATGTAATGTAGAGAGAGCCACAAAGATAAAAGATGGCTTGATAGCAGATGAAAAAGATAAATACTGATACATTGTGTACACCATCAGCAAAAGAGACCAAGAACTTGCAAATTCATGACAAAACAAAACTGCTGGTGAATTTGACAAATAGCCTTTGTATCGAGGATGATTAAAATGCTAAACTTGTGCCATTAATTACTGCCGCAGCATCCACAGTTTGTTAAAAGTGAAGAGAAGAACAGTGATGTGAACCAAAAAGTGAGATTAATTAGCTGTCTCATGCACACTCAGTCCTGCCTATCAGAATATATAAGCACTCTGAGATTCTATGAAGACCAGCCAGTCTTTTTGAAAACAAGCCCTGAAGTTATTTGGTTTTTTTTCCACTGCGGTCTAACTGATCCGGATGTTGTGATGAGAATGGGGCAGCGGCAATACACAAATATAAAACACAGTGAACCCTCGTTGTAATGGGCCATAGAAGAGAAGGGGGTGAGGGTTGGGGGAGGTGGTGTCCATTATTGCTGATTGCATGGTCTAACCGAATAAGGGATTATGATTGTGTAAGTAGTAGAATCAAACCACTGCAGTTGCTGGTTAGTACGCAAAAGGTCACAAAATGCTGGAGTAGCTCAGCAGGTCAGGCAACACCTCTGGTGAACATGGATTGGTGACGTTTCGAGTCGAGACTCTTCTTCAAACTCTCGGTCTGGAACTGGACCAATTCAGGTGAGTTGTGGCAAGTGTTGGCAGAGTCACGATCGCGGGCGGTGGGCGGCCAGAATGCAGGTTAGCGGTGGGCGGCGATGCCGGCTGGTGAGGCCTGGAAGCTGCTGAAGAAGCTGTGTGGGCCGGGGTGGCATCCATAGGGGGGGCCTTGAAGTGGCCAATGAGGCAGTGAAGATCGGTCGGTAGGTCTGTCTGTTCGCTATAACCAAAATCTATTCTGAAGTCTGAAGAAGGGTCTCGATCTGAAACATCACCATTCCTTCTCTCCAGAGATGTTCCCTGTCCCGCTGAATTACACCAGCATTTTGTGTCTATCTTCCATTCTAAAGAGGTCTGTTAAAAAGTCTGTTTACCGTATTGGTCATTGATAATGGGGAAGCTCCTGTTACCAATCTTACCATTTTAGGAAGAAAAATAATTCAATTTTGTGAATTGAATGGACAAAGATGCCCTGTAGAAACAAGGAACTACAGGTGCTGGTTCACAAAATATATACACAAAGTACTGAAGTAACTCAGTGGATCAGGCAGCATCTCTGGAGAACATGGACATCTCTGAAGAACATGGACGGGGATGTTTTGGTTCAAAACTCATTGTCATTCACAGTGGGGGAGGGACTCAATTTGATTCATGGCTTTGTGTTTATGAGCCAAGCTATTGAATGGGGTGCAGGTTGCTTTGTTACACGGAGACTTCCAGAAGCTTCAGAAAATGCTTAATTAACTTAACCAACATAACATTAATATTTAAATAAAAGCAGAAGCAAATTATTTATTTAGAACCATGAATCGATGAAAACTGCAGAAAGTTAGAAAGAACGATTTCTCTCTGACATGATCACAGTTTTAATTCCCTTTCATCAAATGTTAAAGAAAAAAAGCATTGTGGTGAAAGATCAGAAAAAGGTATATCATCTGTGCAAAGATTAGAACAGCGATGAGGAAAAACTTTTTCACCCAGAGAGTTGTGGATCTGTGGAATTCTCTGCCTCAGAACGCAGTGAAGGCCAATTCTCTGGATGCTTTCAAAAGAGCATTAGATCTCTTAAAGATAGCGGAGTCAAGGGATGTGGGGAGAAGACAGGAATGAGGTACTGATTGTGGATGATCAGCCATGGTCACATTGAAGGGCCGAATGGCCTACTGCGCCTATTGTCAAATAAACCATCAGCATGAGCCCGTTTTGCTTCCTCACAACACCAACTATGTACTAAATATGTGTAATTTTTGTAAAATTTATAAATAATATGATGTTTGTGTGTTAGGTTGAGTATGTGCCTGTAATGCTGTTGCTCCAAGCAAGATTTTCATTGCACATTATTTCACCATACTTGTGCGTATGACGTTAAACGCAAAGTGTCTGCAATGTTTCCAGCTATGAAGTAGAGACAGACATCAATCATCTCATGTGCCCTATGAGAGGCTTATTGCTTGTACGCAATGAATACGTGAAAACAACAAACGGTCTTGATAGAAGAGGCACAGTGCCACAGTGGTAGAGTTGCTGCCTTCAGGCGCCAGAGATCCAGATTTCAAACGGGTGCCGTCTGTACAGAGTTTGTACGTTCTTCCTGTGTCTGTGAGGATTTTCTCCGGCTGCTCCGATTTCCTCCCACACTCCAAGTGTGACTTCTGTTAATTGTAAATTGTCCCTAGTGTGTGGGATAGTGCTAGTGTATGGGGTTTAGTTTAGTTTAGTTTAGAGATACATCTTGTTACATTGAAACATATAAAAACCAACAAACAAATAGTGCAAAGTCAAAAATAATGTCTATATTGTTCAGCCTATTTGGAGGTTGTAGTGTTTAATAGCCTGATGGTTGTAAGGAAGAAGCAGCTTCTCTACAAGGAAAAAAAGAGGGCAGGAGACAGATTTGGCAATTAGATAAAAGAGAATCGTATGAAATTCTACAGATATATCAAGGGCATAAGTATGACAAATAAAGTAAGTTTAATCGAGGTCAATGTGGTCGTCTAGGCGTGGAGCCACAGGAGATGGGCAAGGAGTTAAATGAACATTTTGCAATAGTGTTTGATGAAAAGAGATGTCCATATTACAATGGGAGATGAGTTAGCGGTCCAAAAGAAAATTAAGGTGGATTGTTCCCTGGAGCATGATCAAGTATACGCAAGGACGTCATGGTAAGCTAGGGATGAAATTGCAGGAATGCTGGCAGAGTAACCATCTTTAACCATAGGTGAGGTACTGGAAGATGGCTGATGTTGTGCCTTTATTCTGTGATGAGCCAGAGAACTACAGAGCCTAATATCAGTTACTGGAGGGAATTCTGAGGAACAGGATGATGCTAGCATTTTAAAAAAGGCAAGGACTGTTAAGGGATAGTCATCGTGACTTTGTGTTTTGCAAATTTGATTAAGATTTGAAGAGGTGATGAAGAGGATTGATGAGGGCAGGGTAGTAGATGTTGTCTACAGAGACTATAGCAGACAATTCTGGAAGGTTCGATATCATGGGATCCAGGGTGAGCGAGTCAATTGGATATAAAATTGGCTTGGTGGAAGGAGTCAGAGGGTGGTGGTGGAGGGTTGTTATTTAGATTGAAGGCCTGTGACCAGTGGTGTGCCACCAGGATCGGTGCTGGGTCCACTGTTATTTGTCATGGCAATGTTGGTACCATGGTTAGTAGGTTTTCGGAGAGCATCAAAGTTAGTGGTGTAACGGACAATGGAGATGTTATCTAAGAGTTCAGCAGGATCTGCGTGAGCTGGGGATGTGGGCCAAGGTATGGCAAGATGGAATTTTATTTAAGTAAAATTAAAAGTTGCCTTTTGTAAGTTAAGCCAACTTAACTTAATGGGGCAGCGGCATAACACAAACAGCAAGTAATGGAGGTGCAGTATGACAGAGGCTGTGCACTGAGATACTTGCAGGTCCGGGATGTGAAATGGGATATCAAGTAAATAATGGAGCACGAATCCGATAAATTTACGTAGACCACTTGGTCTTGGGGCATGGAATTGAGGAGAATTACAAAGAAGACTGGGATTGACAATGTTCCCAAAATGAAACGCACAATTGTTTAAGGAAATCCAACATCAAGGCAAGTTTATTGTTATATATGCACGAAGGTGAGGTACAGGTGCAGTGGAAATCTTGTTTGCAGCATCATCACCGGCACATAGACTCGGATAACACACAAAACATAAATTATGCATCAATTATATACCAATTCTACATGGCAGTGGAAAAACTAGACATTTGTGCAACACAGGAAACAAATCCATGAGGTAGTCTGTGATATTCCATTGCAGAGGTAGGATTAGGGTTGCATAGATAGGTGGCTTTTGGGTTGGGACATATATCTTCACACATCCTCATGCTCCCAACCCAAAACGTTTTGTATCTATGTTCTCCAGAGATGTTGCTTGACCCACTGAGTTCCGCCAACACCTTGTGTCCTTTTGTGTAAACCAACATCTGCAGGTCCTTGATTCTGGTGTTCGGGTTGTGCAGATTGGTTCAAGAACCTGGTAGCTGCAGGAAAGTAGTTGTTCCTGAAACTGTTGTTGCGGGACCTCAGGCTGTTGTACGTCTTGCTCAGTAGTGCTGGCGAGAAGAGGGCTTTGTTCAGATGGTATCAATTCTTGATGATAGACTGCCTTCTTGGGGCAGCACCTTGTATAGATGCTTTTGATGGCGAGGAGAGCCGTGTGCATCATGGACTGGGCTGAGTCCACTGCTCTCTGTAGCCTCTTGCATTCCTGTGTGCTATAATTACCATACCAAACAATGTTGCCACCAGTCAGGATGTTTTCCACAGTGTACCTGCAAAAGTTTGTGATATGGCAAATCCCTTTGAGGTGAGCGTTGATGGGACATCTTTGTCGGCATAGGCAAGTTGGGCCAAAGGGCCTGTTTCCGTGCTGATGACTTAATGCTAATTCATTTTATGGCTTTTATTTTTATTTGAGAAAACTGGTAGCAGAAAACATGTGAATATGTGAGTATTTAAACTTCTAAATCAAAGTAGAGGTGTGGGTGTGCCTTATTCATAGTTACATCTATGTTCTGGGCCCAGGAAAGGTCATCAAAGTGTTAATGGTCAAGGATTTGAAGCTGTTAACTTTCTCCGCTGCCAACTCATCGATGGAAATCCTCTAAGTGGTCTCCCGGGTTCCCTTTTCTGAAGCAAACAATTAAATCTCTGGTATTGTTGACATTGAGGAACATCTAATCTTCCTGATGAGAATTGAGCTGAGACAGTACTGTTGTTTGCCAACTCCAACAATGCATGCCAAGTCTGTTCAATGTAAATAACCTCGTATCCAGTGCCAAGATCACAGAGAATTTGTGACTTGGTTAAAATTGTAAGATTTTCCATCTGGATTGATTTTGAAAAGACATTTGGACAAGTACATGGATAGAATAGGTTTAGAAGGATGTGGGCCAAAAGTGTGCTGGAGGGACGAGCATGGATGGGGCATCTTGGTCAGCATAGGCAGGTTGGGCCAAAGGGCCTGTTTGCATGCTGTATGATCATGTTAAATCATTTCATTTAAAAAATATTTTGTGTTTTACCAAACTGGAAGCAGCATGTATGGGGATATGTGACAGTGTTTGATGCATAATTGGTACCCGTTCCTTCTCTCCAGAGATGCTGCCTGTCCCGCTGAGTTTCTCCAGCATTTTGTGTCTATCTTTGGTTTAAACCAGCATCTGCAGTTCCTTCCCACAACCATTGAAAAACACTTGATTACTTATTTGAGTCCTGTATCTTAAAAGTATCAGCTTGTGTACTCTGCAGTTGACGATAGGTGCAGGAGTAGGCCTTTCGGTCCTTCAAGCCAGCACTGCCATTCAATGTGATCATGGCTGATCGTCTCTAATCAGTACCCCGTTCCTGCCTTCTCCCCATATCCCCTGACCGCTATCTTTAAGAGCCCTATCTAGCTCTCTCTTGAAAGTATCGAGAGAAACAGATAGACTTTATTAGACGTTAATAACTCACTGTGTACTCATCCGGGAAGAAAATAGGGATCACAAATGTAGCTGTGTGGTTTAAATCATTCAGCGCTAATGCAAATGTTTTGCATTGTCTGTCTTGTCATTGTATGAATTTTGTAGTTTGGATGATGGATTCAGATGAACAAAAGACACATTTAACCAGAACCCTGTTAAACAACAGAAACAATGCTCAAGTTAGATCCCAAGATGTTATATTGCTGTTGATGTATTGGAAAATGTAATGTGTACACTTCAGTTATTTTCACCTTGATGTTCCAAGTCGGTGTCAGCAGGAATGCAAGCAATCATAGTTGGAAGAGGTCTTTGGTTAGAAAAGTCTTTAGTGATAAATATGAAAACATATGCTATGAACAGATGGCTACATGACATACATTTTTTCTTTGGAAGATATAGAATTTAGAAAGGCCCATACAAAGCCTCTGACAAATCGCAGCATGAAAGACTACTACTACATAAGATAAAGCAATGAAATCAACTGTTCATTAATGGAGTTTCACTGGTTGTGAAGAAGTAGTAGGAATAGAATATTGATGTTGGACTGAGCTGTATGAAAGTGGTAAAGGAATTTGAAGTAAAGCAGTTGGATTACTGATATGTAAACTAAGGTACATGGTAGAAAGATTGAATAAATTGCATTCAATATCATCATTGTGGGTGGAATTCTGTTTGGCTAAATTTTACTTTTTCGTTTTGGAGATACAGCATGGAAGCATGTTCTTTGCCCACCAAGTCCGTGCTGACCTGCAATCACCCATGCACTAGTTCTATTCTACACACTAGGGACAATTTACAAAAGCCAATTAACCTATAAACCTGAACATCTTTGGAGTGTGGGAGGAAACTGGAGCACCCGGAGAAAACCCACCCGGTCACGGAGAATGTACAAACTATGTACAGACAGCACCTGTAGTCAGCATGGACCCCAGTTCTCTGACGTTGTAAGGTAGCAACTCCACTACTGTGCCACTCATTTAAACATAATTGTTGTGCAGGAAAGTTAGTAAGATAAATGTCCATGAATGGATAGTAAAATAAATGTCATATTTCTTTTCATAAATGAATTTAACAAGTTGAGCATGCAATATTCCTGAGTAATATTTGTCAAATATGATGTACATCATAGTGGCAAATTGACGTTGTTTTCAAAACTTGTCTTTTTTGTGAACTAATGTGGATTACTTAAATGTGAAATTACAGTTGCCTGTTTTTTACTTTCTCTTTGGCTCGGGTAGTCTCAGAGAAGGTTTGTTTCATGTTGGTAATTTCAAGCAAATTTCATTAGTGGTTTATCGATTTTAGTTTGAAATGGGATTGGCTCTTCCTTCTCCAATGGAAAGAAAACTGAACTGAGAGATATTTGTATCCGTGATGGATTACTTATTATATCACGAACAATGTAACGGCACTTTCCCAGGGATTTAAGGTTATTGATTGTGAATGTTTACCATGTTTTTACCATTAATGGTTTTGATTTCAAAAGGAAGACCTGGCCACTTCTCCAGAGTGTGTGTGTGTGTGTGGTACAATGGAAGCCTGTGGTCTGTCAGGATGAGAAATACTCAGTGTTATCTTGTTTCTGCAGCAATCCTTTCTGCCACATTATGTCACATCAGAAAGACTCGATTTCATTTTCAGCACTGCTGAATGAGAGGCTGGACTCCAAATAAAATCTGCTATTATTTACTAGGATGGCATACATGCAGCTATTTTGTTGCTCTCCACACAGCAGTGTTCATTTTACTATTTTGCTGCACAGAACTCCTTCACACAGCTCTTTTGTCCATTCCTCCTTCGAAATCAATCAACACTCCCAATTGAACGAGTGATTTGCTTTTGCAGTAAATACCCGCGAGTCCAGGTATGCATTACAGATTGCTTAGTTACTCTCAAAATCTAAATTATTGACCAAGACAATTTAATTCAATACTTCTGGACCAATCGCATGAATTGTAGGCAGTTCTTTGTGATTCATTTTAAGGAATGCCCACAAACAATTCACCGCCTGGACAGATTGAACAAAGTTATCTGCTTACTGCACACAATGATTGTTAATTCTTGTAAACCCATTGGCAAATTTATGGAAGATACACACATTATGCTAGAGTAACTCAGCATAATGTGTGTATCTTCCATAAATTTGCCAATGGGTTTACAAGAATTAACAATCATAACTCTAATATCGAGAGATGCTGCCTGTCCCGCTGAGTTACTCCAGCATATTGCGCCTATCTTCAGTGTAAACCAGCATTTGAGGTTTCTTCCGCCAAATTTATGGAGTTTGATTTAAGTCTCTTGTTTGGTAAGTCTTGTTTGATCACCCCAGATGGTGTTCTGTCCTTCTCCCATTATCTCAAAAACTTTATTTCATCTTGAACTGTGCGATAAACTTACAACCATAAATGAAACAAGTCACAATTGGAGACATTCGATAGATTTGGCCTATCAGAACCAAGGCATCTCCCAGGGGAGCAATCCCATTAATTCCATCCCTCAGCTCTTCCTTCCCCGTACCCTGGCAAAAGCCTATCAACCACCTTTTGATTTATTTTTTTTTGTGTCCACATTAAGAGGCAATTCGCAGTGTTGTGTCTTTGGGTTGTGGAAGGAAACCAGGGCATCAGGTGGAAACTGTCAAAGAGAGAATGTGCAGACTCTGCATAGACAGAACGGTGTTTGGGAGGCAGCAGCACTAACTGCTGCACCACCATGCCATCCAAAGGGAACAACATTGAGTAATTTGTCCTTGCATTTGTTATTTTATCAGTTTATAGGGTTTATTATAATAAATGTTTCTATTGCCGAATAATACCTGAACATGTATCTGTTCCTTTTATCTTGACTGGAACAATGCTATTGTTGAGCAAATGGTGTGAATGTCTCAGCACTTGATGATATGCCCTGGCAGAATATCCTCTTGTCAAATGACCAGTGTTCCAATGGAAATATATAGTACATCATAGTTGAGGCTCTTTAAGGCGCTGGTAAGGCCGCATTTGGAATATTGTGAGCAATTTTAGGCATGATATCTGAGGCAGGATGTGCTGGCTCTGGAGAAGGTCCAGAGGAAGTTTACAAGAATGATCCCAGGAATTAGTACGTTAACCTATCATGAGCATTTGTCGGCACTGGGCCTGTACTCGCTGGAGTTTAGAAGAATGGGGGCACACCATTGAAACATACAGAATAGTGCAAGGATTCACCAGGTTAATTCCCGGGATGGTGGGACTGACATATGATGAAAGAATGGGTCGACTGGGCTTGTATTCGCTGGAATTTAGAAGGATGAGAGGGGTACTGATTTTGGAAGATCAGCCATGATCATATTGAATGGCGGTGACGGCTAAAAGGGCCGAATGGCCTATTCCTGCACCTATTTTCTATGTTTCTATGAATGGCCTAATTCTACTCCTATTCCTTATCTCTATAATTATAAAACTCTGATCTTGGATGTGTGTGTGTGTGTGTGTGTCACATCTGCTCCAAAAATGATGCCCTAACGGTAAAATATTTACATATTCCTGTAGAGTTTTATCCCATGGACGTCAAAATTACCTCATCTGAAAAATATATGCATTATTTCTCAAGTTATTAATCAAATGTTCAAAAATTTGAAAGAACTTAAGATAATAAAACTACTGGCTTTGGCTGATGACATCACAATGGCTCTATGCTGTGTTCACGCGCTGCGAGTGATGTCACCTGATCGCGCCGCTCGCTGGCCCGGACACTCGCCCGGCACCCCTCCCCCCCTCTCCTCCCCCCCCCCCCCCCCCCCCCCCCCCCCCCTCCCCCCCCCTTTCTCTCCCCCCCCCCCCTCTTCCCCCCCTCTCCCCCCCCCTCTCCTCCCCCCCCTCCTCTCCCCCCCCTCCTCTCCCCTCCCCCTCTCCCCCACCCCCTCCCCCCCCTCCCTCCCCCCTCCCCCCTCCTCCCCCTATCTCTCCCAACTCCCCCCCCCCTCTCCCCCCCTCCCCCCTCCCCCCCTCCCTCTCCCCCCCTCCCTCCCCCCCCCCCCCCCCCCCCCCCCCCCTCTCCCCCCCCCCTCCCTCCCCCCCTCCCCCTCTCTCTCCCCCCCCCTCCCCCCTATCTCTCCCCCCCCCCCCTCCCCCCCCCCCCTCCCCCCCTCCCTCCCTCCCTCTCTCCCCCCCCCCCCTCCCTCTCCCCCCCCCTCCCCCTCCCCTCTCCCTCCCTCCCCCCCCCCCCCCCTCCCTCTCTCCCCCCTCCCTCTCTGCCCCCCCCTCCCTCTCCCCCCCCCCCCCCTCCCTCCCCAGTGTGTGTGTGTGATGCCGCAGGCCCCCCCACCACCGCAACCACGCATTGAGGGGAAGGGACCCAACGGGTCCCCCTTAGTCTAGTGACCTTATAAAAGGCACTATGAGCCATGCGAAAAGTAGCGTCAATCGTGTTACAAATGTTGACCTCACTGTCATCGCCCGACCTGAAAACGAGGCAAGCTTCCGGCGACAATCAGTGGAAGCCATCACTTGTCGCAATAGATGACGGTGGTAGCAGCTCAGGATACTTCCAGTTTCCAGCCTGAAGGGCTGAATGGCCTGTTCCTGCACTTATTTTCTTTGTTTCTATGTTACTTTGTTAATGCCTTGGATCGCCTCCTATCACATATCCCAATGAATAACCAACCAAAATGTTGAGGATTTTTCTATCCCATTTGTCTGCATCAGCCCCATATCCCTCTACTCCTTTACTATCCAATAACCTGTTCAAATGCCTTTGAAACATTATGATTGTATGATTGTATCAGCCTCTTCAACTCATTTGGCAGCTCCTTGTAGCCACCACACTCTGCCTGGAAAGACTGGCTCTGTTGCAGCTGTTTCAGCTACATTTCTGACCAGTGATGACCCCAGGTTATTGAAGGTGGAGAAATCATAATGATAATGCCATTTAGCATCAAATATAGTTGGTTGCACTCCTCCTTATTGGAGTATAGTTGCTGACACTCTTCCTTATTGGAGATAGTCCTTACTTGGCACTTCTGTGATTAAATTATTATTTTTCATTTAGCTGTTCATGCTTGACTATTGTCTAGGTCGTGCTGTGTGGAGGCATGAGCTGCCTACAGAATGGTTGAAAATTGAACATTGTGAAATCAATTGCAAAAATAATCACTAATGCAGTTAGAGGGGTTATTGATGAAGCAGCTGGGGATGCTTGGCCCTAGGACACTACCCAGAAGCGGCACAGTGGTAGAATTGCTGCCTTTCAGCACCAGGGACCGGTGTTTGATCCTGATTACAGATGCTATCTGTACAGTCTGTACGCTCTTCTTGCAATCACGTGGGTTTTCTCTGGTTTCCTCCCACTTTCCAAAGACGTAGAGGCTTGTAGGTCAATTAGCCTCTATAGATTGTCCCTAGTGTGCAGAATAGAACTAGTGTATGGGTAGTAATTGTTGGGTCATTGCGGACTTCATGGGCTGTCAATAGTGGTGAATCTCTGGAAATCTCTGCCACAGAGGGTAGTTGAGGCCAGTTCATTGGCTATATTCAAGAGGGAGTTAGATGTGGGCCTTGTGGCTAAGGGGATCAGGGGGTATGGAGAGAAGGCAGGTACGGGATACTGAGTTGGATGATCAGCCATGATCATATTGAATGGCGGTGCAGGCTCGAAGGGCCGAATGGCCTACTCCTGCACCTAATTTCTATGTTTCTAATATAAACTAGCCTTAATTTTTGCAGTAATATCCTGGAGTTAGGAAGGTTGACCTGTAACATTCAGACATCTTCCTCTGGGTGAGGTACGTTTCTTCATGATCATCCATCTTAACGTCCCTTCCAACTTAACGTTCCTTCCTACTTAATGTACCCATCCGTCTTGACGTACCTTCCGAGTTGACGTACCCTCCCTAATTGACTATCTTCCTACTTGACGTACTACTTAATGTACCCTTCTTACTTTCGATTCTTTTTCCACATGTTCAACATGTATCAGCATTGATCCTTAGTAGAGGGAGGACGGTAGGTGGATTTCAGGGGGAGGAACCCTTGTTCATGTTTGATCTGATGCCATGAGGAAAAAGCGGGAACATTTATTTAAATGCGGCCCTCCCCCTGACGTCACTGGAAGCTGGTGGCCACCCACCCCCTCTTTGTGATGTCACTTGAAGCGGGTTGAAGGTTTGCCTTTTTAAAAAGTTGGTTTTCGATATTTTTAAAACACTAACTTGTGACATATAGCATGCAATGTGAAGTGAAGCAGTTTATTTTGTCGACAAGGTTAACATAGATACAAAGAAACATAGAAAATAGGTGCAGGAGTAGGCCATTCGGCCCTTCGAGCCTGCACCGTCATTCAATATGATCATGGCTGATCATCCAACTCGGTATCCTGTACCTGCCTTCTCTCCATACCCCCTGATCCCTTTAGCCACAAGGGCCACATCTAACTCCCTCTTAAATATAGCCAATGAACTGGCCTCAACTACCTTCTGTGGCAGAGAATCCCACAGATTCACCACTCTCTGTGTGAAAAATGTTTACCTAATTTCGGTCCTAAAAGATTTCCCCTTTATCCTAAAACTGTGACCCCTTGTTCTGGACTTCCCCAATGTGATTAACAATGTGTAAAAATGTCTGCGCTAGCAAGTGGTGTTTTGACGAGGGTAGAAAAGGCACAGATGACTCGTACACATATACATACATACGTATACATACATACAAAATGAGACTTTTAATGGTATAGAGATTGTCATGTATACCGAGGTGCAGTGAAAAAAATTCTTGTTTCATGCTATCCAGTCAGCGGAAAGATATACATGATTACAATAGAACTATCCACTGTGTACAGATACAG
This sequence comes from Leucoraja erinaceus, assembly GCF_028641065.1. NCBI lineage: Eukaryota > Metazoa > Chordata > Chondrichthyes > Rajiformes > Rajidae > Leucoraja > Leucoraja erinaceus. The sequence continues at coordinate 33,064,923 of NC_073393.1, read as the reverse complement.
GATGAAGGGAATAAAGTTTAATGTGATTGTAGATCTGCTTCTGGGACCAGCATGCAGAGAGCTACCTTGTTTGTGCGCCATTTTATTCTGCATTCCCAGATAATGTGATGGAGAAGTCTAGAATACTCAATGTCCATTATGATTCTATGAGGATGACTGTATCAGGCTGTGGCTTGACTAGTTTGGGAGACAGCCCTCCCAACTTGGACAGGCTGTTCCCCCAATCTTTATAAGGAGGAATCCACAAGGTTCACTGATCTGGAAATAACTTTGCTATTTCCAAGTTCAGTACCTAGATTGACGCTGAGTAGCTGGTCCAATTTTATTCTTTCACTGCTTTAATATAGAGGTTATGGAGCAATTGAGTGGCTTGCTAAGCTACTTCATAGAGCATTTAAGAGTCAAGCAAGATGGTAGATCTGGAATGCCATAGAGGCCAGGTTGGAAAAGGTGGCAGATATCCTCACTGAAGGGCAATAGTGAAGAAATGGGCGGCACGGTGGCGTAGCGGTAGAGTTGCTGCCTTACAGAGCCTGAGACCCGGGTTTGACCCTGACTACGGGTGCTTGTCTGTACAGAGTTTGCACGTTCTCCCCGTGACCTGCGTGGGTTTTCCTTGAGATCTTCAATTTCCTCCCACTCTCCAAAGACATACAGGTTTGTAGGTTAATAGGTTAATTAGCTTTATAGAAATGTATAAATATAAAATTGTCACTAGTGTGTAGGAAGGGTGGTGTTAATGTGTGGAGTTTGCTGGTTGTTGTGGACTCGGTGGGGCCTAAGGGCCTGTTTCAACGCTGTAGGTTCACAAGGTTAATTCCCGGGATGGCGGAACTGTCATATGATGAGAGAATGGAGCAGTTGGGCTTGTACACTCTGGAGTTTAGAAGGATGAGAGGGCATCTTATTGAAACATATAAGATTATTAACGTTTGGACATGCTAGAGGCAGGAAACATGTTCCAGATGTTGGGGGAGTCCAGAACCAGGGGCCACAGTTTAAGAATAAGGGGTAAGTCATTTAGAACGGAGACGAGGAAATGCTTTTTTCACACAGTTGTGAGTCTGTGGAATTCTCTGCCTCAGAGGGCGGTGGAGACAGATTATCTAGATACTTTCAAGAGAGAGCTAGATAGGGCTCTTGAAGATAACAGAGTCAGGGGATATGGGGAGAAGCTAGGAACGGGGTACTGTAGAAGGCAGGAAAGGCCGGATTGTGGATGATCAGCCATGATCACATTGAATGGCAGTGCTGGCTTGAAGGACCAAATAGCCTACTCCTGAACCTATTGTCTATTATCTCTAAACTAAACTAAATGGATGTTAGGACAATCCAATGGTTTTGCAGTCATCATCATTGACAACTTTTTGTGTTTCCTGCACTTGCATTTTAATCGCCACTTTATCCAGTTAACATCTTCTTCCATAGGTTCCTCACTTTTTACTTAGCCACTCTGAGTTTATGGTCACTTTTTCACCAAGCTTCGTAATCTATGAGGATCCCACTATACCTGATCAACAGTTCTTGTTTGCAACCCTCCCTGTGTTTGGTAGGAGTTCACAAATTGGTCTGTGAACACATCTGAATTATTGACAAGGACAATTAACAAGAAGGGTCTCAGAACGGATCACACATTTCCAATATCCGACACGATTTAAATCCATCCGACCTTTTCCTGCCTTTGCCATGTGCCTGCTGCTTGAGTTGAACAATGTAAAGAACAACAAGCACCATCTAGGTCAAGAGTCAGCTGCATTCCAACCTTTTATTTTTCCTGATCCTATGTAAGTAATCATGAACAAAACATGGACAGACAGTGATGCAGCAGTAGAATTGCTGCCTTACAGCACCAGAGATGGGGGTTTGATAATGCCTATGGGTGCTGTCCGTATGGAGTTTGTATGTGTATACCTTCTCTCAGTCACCGCGTGGGTTTTCTCCAGGCGCTCTGGTTTCCTCTCACACTGCAAAGACATGGTGGTTTGGAGGTTTAAGAAAAAACAGCAGATGCTGGAAAATTCGAAAGTAGACAAAAAAATGCTGGAGAAACTCAATGGTTGAGGCAGCATCTATGGAGAAAAGGAGTAGGCGAAGTTTCAGGTCGAGACCCTTCTTCAGGCTGATGTTGGGGGAGGGCTTTCCCCAGCATTCTTTGTCTACTGTGGTTTATAGGTTAATTGTCTTTGGTAAAATTGTAAATCATTCCTAGTGTTCAGGGTATGATAATACTAGTGTATAGTGTATGATAGTACTAGTGTACAGTGTGATCGCAGGTCAGCACGGACTCGGTGGGCAGAAGGGCCTGTTTCTGTGCTGTATCTCTAAAGTCCAAATTTCTAAAGACAGCATTTCAGATAGGGACCCTTCTTCAGAACTATGTCTAAGTAATCATGAAGCTGATTCTAGTTTGATTAGGTAATGGCTCCACTAGTGCCGTAGGCAGGTTCCAAGAAGTTATTTCATCAGCTGAACTGGAATCATAACAACATGAGAATCTAAGAAACTGGAGTAGGGATTGACAAATCGGCCTATCATGATTTATTCTGAATCCATGCCCTGGTTCCGTTTGGGGAAAGCAACCTTCCCGCATTTGTCTATCAAATACCCTTCAGAACCTTTGTAAAATTCAATATGATCACTTCTCATTTTGCCAAATGAATGAAAAGAGATAGGCAATGATTTGCAATGAAGACATAAGGATTCTCCATGGGTAGCTTGAGTGAATGGGTGAAGGCTTGACAAATTGAGTTTAAAGTGGGAAAATGAGAGGTCAGGCACTTTGGTAAGAGGAATTTAAAGGCAAGCTATTACCTAAAAGGAGAGAGATTGTAGATGAAGGAAGTACAGATCAGAGTTAGCAGGCAATGCAGCATAATTTCATAATTTGCTAACCCATCCATCTTTGCATCATCAGCAAATTTGGCGAAGGTACACTTTTGGGTTTAGGCTTATTATTGTCACATGTACCGAGGTACAGTGAAAAGTTTTGTTTTGCAGGCTAGCCAATGAAATCAGATAATACTATACATACATATAATCAAGGCACAATACATAGAGAGCAAAGCAAAAAAATCAGAGTGCCGAATATAGTTCTCAACATTGTAGCACAGCATTTCCAGAGAGAATGTAGACACAAAATGCTGGAGTAGCTCAGTGGGACACGCAGCATATCTAGAGAGAAGGAATGGGTGGGGTTTCTGGTTGAGGCCCTTCAGACCGAGTCAGGGGAGACGGAGACTGGAGATATGGAAGGGTAAGGTGTGAAAACAACTGTTTTTCACAGTCTGAAGGGTCTCTACCCGAAACATCACCCATTCCTTCTCTTCAGAGATGCTGTCTGTCCCGCTGAGTTACTTCAGCATTTTGTGCCCATGCTCAATATAAACCAGCATCTACAGTTCCATATTTCCAGAAAGTCTAATGTCTACAATGAGGTAGAAATGAATCAGATAGTACCTCAGCTTTTTGAAAGACAATTAAAAAAAGCCTGATAACAGAAGGAAAAAAGTTTGGGCACCATATTCGAGGAAGAATGTGCTGGCTCTGGAGAGGGTCCAGAGGAGGTATGTAAGAATGATCACAGGAATGAGTGGATTAACTTTATGAGCGTTTGACGGCACTGGACCTGTACTTGTTGGAGTTTAGAAGAATGAGGGGGGACCTCATTAAAACGTACAGAATTGTGAAAGGCTTAGATAAAGTGGATGTGGAGAGGGTGTTTCCACTAGCGGGAGAGTCTAGGATTAGAGATCATAGCATCTGAATTAGAAACATAGAAACATAGAAACTAGGTGCAGGAGTAGGCCATTCGGCCCTTCGAGCCTGCACCGCCATTCAATATGATCATGGCTGATCATCCAACTCAGTATCCCGTACCTGCCTTCTCTCCATACCCCCCGATCCCCTTAGCCACAAGGGCCACATCTAACTCCCTCTTAAATATAGCCAATGAACTGGCCTCAACTACCCTCTGTGGCAGAGAGTTCCAGAGATTCACCACTCTCTGTGTGAAAAAAGTTCTTCTCATCTCGGTTTTAAAGGATTTCCCCCTTATCCTTAAGCTGTGACCCCTTGTCCTGGACTTCCCTAACATCGGGGAACAATCTTCCTGCATCTAGCCTGTCCAACCCCTTAAGAATTTTGTAAGTTTCTATAAGATCCCCTCTCAATCTCCTAAATTCTAGAGAGTATAAACCAAGTCTATCCAGTCTTTCTTCATAAGACAGTCCTGACATCCCAGGAATCAGTCTGGTGAACCGTCTCTGCACTCCGTCTATGGCAATAATGTCCTTCCTCAGATTTGGAGACCAAAACTGTACGCAATACTCCAGGTGTGGTCTCACCAAGACCCTGTACAACTGCAGTAGAACCTCCCTGCTCCTATACTCAAATCCTTTTGCAATGAAAGCTAACATACCATTCGCTTTCTTTACTGCCTGCTGCACCTGCATGCCTACCTTCAATGACTGGGTGTACCATGACACCCAGGTCTCGCTGCATCTCCCCCTTTCCCAATCGGCCACCATTTAGATAATAGTCTGCTTTAGTTTTTTGCCACCAAAATGGATAACCTCACATTTATCCACATTATACTGCATCTGCCAAACATTTGCCCACTCACCCAGCCTATCCAAGTCACCTTGCAGTCTCCTAGCATCCTCCTCACAGCTAACACTGCCCTCCAGCTTAGTGTCATCCACAAACTTGGAGATATTGCCTTCAATTCCCTCATCCAGATCATTAATATATATTGTAAATAGCTGGGGTCCCAGCACTGAGCCTTGCGGTACCCCACTAGTCACTGCCTGCCATTGTGAAAAGGACCCGTTTACTCCTACTCTTTGAATTAAAGGACATTCCTTTAGGAAGGAGATGAGAAGGAATTTCTTTAGTCAGAGGGTGGTGAAATCTGTGGAATTCTTTGCCACAGATATATCTAAGGCAGAGATAGATTCTTGATTAGTATGGGTGTCAGAGGTTATGGGGAGAAGGCAGGAGAATGTGGTTAGGAGGGAGGGATAGATCGGCCATGATTGAATGGTGGAGCTGACTTGATGGGCCATATGGCTTAATTCTGCTCCTATTACTTATGGCCTTAAGTTGTTATAACACCAACAGAGGCAAAGATACCCTGGTCTGGTGCTGTGTGCTTTCCATATGCTGTATTTTGGCCCAATGGCTGTGGGAAGGGACGGGTTGGGACAGATGATTGATCATTTTGGCTGCTTTTCCAAGGCAGCATGAAGTGTCGATGGGTTCAGAGTTGGAGAGTCTGATCTGTGTGATGGATGGGGCAACATCTACAACTCTCTGCTATTCCCTGTGGTCTTGTGAAAAGCTGTTCCCAAACCAAACCATTCATACAAGTCAATGCAATAGATATTATACTTGGGGATCCTTTACTGATCTTTGTGGTATCTAACATTGGCATTGATATATGTACATATGTGTGACACATTCTTTCTTCCTCACTCCCTACCTCTTTCCCCCATTTCCCCCACTCATTTTTTCTCCCCCTCGCCCCCCCCTCCCTCCCCCTCCTCGGCTCCCTCTCTCGGCTCTCTCTCTCTCTCGGTCGCTCTCTCGCTCTCTCGTTCCCTCCCCTCGCTCCCTCTCTCTAGCTCTCGCTCCTCTCTCTCTCTCCACCTCTCTCTCTTCCCCCTCGCTCTCTCTCCCCCCCTCGCTCTCTCTCCCCCTCGCTCTCTCTCTCTCTTCTATATATTTAAAAAATCACTGGGTCACATAAAAATCACTGGGCATATGCAGACATGAAACTGCTTGTCGCATTCTTTTTAGAATATCTACCCCTTAATTGGGCCAGAAAGTAAAATTATGTAGCGTTATTGTAAAAAGAATGGGCTTTCCTTTGGGATTTGTTGCCTTGATGAAAGGTTTATTTTGGCTTTGATTCTTTTTCTTGAATATTAATGAATAAAAAATATGATGAATTCTAAAGTATCAACGGCAATCTCTGTCAGCAAAGCTTTACCAATAACTAAATGTCAAGAACTGCACAAGAAGTTTTATACTGCAGTGCTGATCAATGAAACAGAGAAGGTGTTGGTTAAGGCAGAGATATTTAAGGCAGAGATAGATGGATTCTTGATTAGTATGGGTGTCAGAGGTTATGGGGAGAAGGCAGGAGAATGTGGTTAGGAGGCAGAGATAGGTCAGCCATAATTGAATGGTGTTTTTGTCTGCTTATGACCTTAAGTTGTTATAACACCAATAGAGGCTCTCTCTCCCCCTCGCTCCCCTCTCCCCCTCGCTCCCTCTCCCCCTCGCTCTCTCTCTCCCCCTCGCGCTCTCTCTCTCCCCCCCTCTCTCTCTCTCCCCCTCTCTCTCTCCTCTTCTCTCCCCCCTCTCTCTCTCTCTCTCTCCCCTCGCTCTCTCGCGCTCTCGCCCCCCCCTCGCGCTCTCTCTCCCCCTCGCGCTCTCCCTCCCCCTCGCTCCCCCTCTCTCGCCCTCCTTCCCTCCCTCCATACAAAATCACTGGGTCACATACAGCATACACACACGTGAAACTGCTTGTCGCATTCTTTTTAGAATATCTACCCTTTAATTGGGCCAGAAAGTATAATTATGTAGCGGTATTGTAAACGGGAATCCTTTTGTGATTTATGACCTTGATGAAAGGTTTATTTTGGCTTTGATTCTTTTTCGTGAATATTAATGAATAAAATATAATGAATTCTAAAGTAACAACTGCAATCTCTGCCAGCAAGGCTTTACCAATAAATAAATGTCAGGAACTGAACATGAAGGGTCCTGCAGTTTTATACTGCAGAGCTGATCAATGATACAGAGAAGGTGTTAGTTAGGAACTGTCAAATTAAGGCAATTTGTGATGGTTGTAGAAGTATCTGAACATGAATGGGCTATTGATGCTGTACCATCAATCAGAGGCCTGGGCTAATTCTCTGGAAAACATGAGTTCAAATCCCTCTGTGACAGCTGGGAAATTTAAATTTATTTAATTACGTAAATTGAAATTAAAATGTTGTTAATAGTAATGGTGAATAAAATTACCGGACTTGCAAAACTCCACTTGGATCTCTGATGTCCTGTAGGGATGGGAATCCCTACAGGCCAATATGTGACTCCCGACGCAGCAATCTGGTTGTCTTATTAAATACCTTTTAAAACACCGACTTCGTTGTCCCAAAACACAACAGATGTACAGAGCCTTTGTGCCTGGAGAACTTTCACTCGCTGAAAAACTGTGCCTAAATTGGAAGCTGAATTGTGAACCAAAGGGCCTGTTTCTGTGATGTGCCGTTCTATGTTCTCATGAATTAAGTTTCCGCCTAGTTCACATGGTCATTAATACTGACTGTAAATATTTGAGGGACTGTGGTTTTCTCTACCAACAGTTTGCCAAACGGAAGCATCCAACATTTACACTCTTAAATTAATCTGCTGTCCTTATTACACTGCATGCTGTGAGCTTTATTTTTGCAAGTCTTTTGTATGGGGCCTTATCAAATGCCTTTTGAAATTTGAGATGTACTACTCCATTAGTTACTTCGTATCTAAACTGATAGTTGCACATTAAAAAAATTGTGAAATCATTTTCTTTTCATCAGACCATTTTGACTGTATTTTTTTACAATTTTCTAAGTACAGACTACCTTGACTATTTCCTCTAATTTTTTTTTTCCTTGACCTTCCCAATCTTCCTCTCTTTCTCTTTTCTTTTCCTTCTTATTGGATTGTGGTATTGAAGTTTCTACCTTTAAAATTGTTGAGCCTGTTCCAAATTCAGGGCATGTTAGGAAATCTCCACTCTTCCAAAATGAGTGCTGCAATCACCAGCCACCTCGTTTCATACTCTGAAGCAGGCTATCATTTTACTTTTAGTTTATTTTAGAGATACAGCACAGAAACAGGCCCTTCGGTCCACCGAGTCTGTGCTGACCAATGATCCCTGAACATTAACACTATTCTACCCCCGCTCGGGACAATTTATAATTATATCAAGCCAATTAACCCACAAGCTTGTACGTCTTTGGAGGTGTGGGAGGAAACCAGAGATCCCGGAAAAAATCTGCATAGATCACAGGGAGAACGTATGAACTCCGTACAGGCAAGCACCTGTTGTCAGGATTGAACCCGGGTCTCTGGTGCTGTAAGGCAGCAACTCTACCACTGCGCCACCGTGCTGCCCTCGTGTCCAAGAATTGTTTTTGTCTTTCTCGTAATTCCTATGAAATATTTTAATTTCCTCGCTTTTGCATGATCTTTGGTTCTCCACTATTTCTGGAATATTTCTTGTTCCTTCTATCATGGCTGTGGGATTTATAATTTAAAATGCTCCATCCATTACGTTTTTACTTATTATAGTTTCTTCTGTTCTGCCTTTAAATGACTACATTTATCATTGTTATTCTCTTGCTTTTTTGCAATTGGTCTTTCAATTGTCTATGTGTTTTTTGCATGTGTATTCTCATATTCCCTCAGTGTTTTGGTTACCATTGTTGGTATTAATACCCTCCCATTCCCCAGGCCAATTCACTGGATGTATTCAAGAGAGAGTTAGATATAACTCTTAGGGCTTAGGTTATATGGGGAGGAAGCAGGAACAGGGTACTGATTCTGGATCAGAATGGCTCGAAGGGCTTGCACCTATTTTCCATGTTTCTATTCTATAACTTGAATCAACTCCATGGCTAACGTAAGGTCCTGTTCAGTTGGTGCAGTGGGGATCTGGTACTGTTTGTGTCTCGGATGATATGCATTATGATATCCAAAAACCAAATATTCTGTCATATTATCCCTGCATGTTACCCCTGCAGGGATATATTTTCCCTGCATGGATCTTTTCATTCAGGATGAATAACTTGCTTTGTTTCACTACGTTACAATAACCAATATTGGCGTTGACTAAGAACCCGAGAGCCATTGTTAATTATGAAATTAAATTCTACTTGTGCGATAAGCCAAACCCATACACATTACAGACACTGTTGTGACCCACACATTGTGATGATCGGCCTAACTTTGGCAACATTTAGGGTACTTCACGACAGGAGTAATTGTGAAGTAAGTGTTGGCATTTGTCCATGTAAACAACGCAGGGGGTTTGACCTTATTCTCCTTAGATATTTCCAGCAGCCATTTCAATAGCCGGTCATTTATAGGTTTACTGTATCCTTGTTTGATTTTTTTTCACTACTTAAGGTAAGGAGTGCAAAAGCTCATAGCAATATATCTGTCACCATTTCTAAATGATGTATTTGTGTGATATAAATGTTGGATGCATTTGGTTAAATATTTCACTTGGATAGGTGTTGTTAAAATGAAATATTTTTCTAGTCATTGCATAAATTATCTTTAAATTCATAGTCTATCAGGAACAAGGTACAGGAGCCTGAGAAATATTACCTCCAGGTTCAAGAACAGCCTCTGCCTATCAATCATCAAGCTCTTAAACCACACTGCACAACCCTGACCACAACCTTATCTCAGCAATGATCGACTATGGACTTTGTTTAGGTTGCACTTTGTAATTTGGTTTGCACTATTCTGGCCCAGTTATCTAACACTACTGGTAATATATTGGGTTATTAATTATTGTATGTTTATTTTTTATGTTGATCTGTTAATGAGTCAGTGAAAGTGCAGTAAGTAAGAAGTTAATTGTAAGTAAGCAGTGCATACCCTTCCTCTTTACTCTTTTGATGCTTGACTCAACTGCAGGCAATGAAGTACTTGTCCTTTCATCTTTTCCCTTCCATTATCCAAGAATCCAAACAGTCTTTCTGGGTGAAATAGTTGGTACAAACAATGTGGTATCACAGGTAGATAGGGTGGTCAAAAAGGCATTGGACTTCATTAGTCAGTATTAAGTGTAGAATTTAGGAGATCATGTTACAGTTGTATGGGACATTGGTGAGGCCACATTTAGAATATTGTGTACAATTTTTGTCACCATGTTTTAGGAAAGATGTTGTCAAGGTAGAAAGGGTGCAAAGAATATTTATGAGGATCTTGCCTGGACTCAAGGGCCTGAGGGAAGGGGGGGGGGGGAGGGGGGGGGGGGGGGGGGTCAATGTTCATACCGCTATGGTGCAAACTGCCCAAGCGGAATACGAGTTGCTGCTCCTCCAATTTCCGGTGGTGCTCACTCTGGCCATGGAGGAGGCCCAGGACAGAAGGGTTGGATTCGGAATGGGAGGGGGAGTTAAAGTGCTGAGCCACCGGGAGATCAGATTGGTTAATGTGGACCGAGCGGAGGTGTTCGGCGAAACGATCGGCAAGCCTACGCTTGGCCTCACCGATGTCGATACAGTATGGCTGCAGGACCTGTTTCCACACAATATTACTCTCGGACTCCTCCTTCATAGTGGAGAAACCAAACATGTATGGCTGTACAACAATTAAAGATTTAATTAACTCGCTTTTAGTTTCTGTTACCTTGCCACTTTAATTCTCCATCGAACTTCCACTCTAACCTCTTGGGCTGGAGACCCCTTCACTGTTACAATAAGGCCTAGAACAGCAGCACCTCATCTTTTGTCTGGGAACATTGTAGCCTTCCGGACTCAGTATTGCGTTCTACAGCTTTTTATAATGAAATATCTTTCCAGTCATGACATAAATTATTTAAATTCACAGTCTATTTGCAAGAATATTTAACACCTTAACATTCAATTTCACAGAAGTCGATGCTCTGAGTATGGTTTGGAGTTTCATAACCCACAGACCTTTGCCCTCCCATTTATCGTTACAGCTGAGGACAATATTTTATCCTGCAAAACATTAGCGGTGTTAAGTACTGGAGTTAAGATTGCGTGACATAAATGTAAAAATCATTACTCCATTAGCTATTTTTATATAGTCAATTATTTCAAGTAAATCCTCAATGGTTTTAGTTCTCCTCAAACGAGTTAATGAAATGTTTAATTGTTGTGCAACCTAACACGGGCTCCCTATTTGTATTTACCAGATTCTCTGACTTTTTACTCGTATCATTATCTGTTATTTTAAGGTCTATCCCCTGTTCCTAGCTTTGGTTAAGTACATGGTTGACATTTCATTACCCCAAATAGTTCCACGAGAACCATTAATCCCATCATTCAGCCAATACTGACAGCTCTTTGCTTCAGAATTCTGAAGACTTGACTGAAATTGGCAATTTTCCCATTAAATGCCATCTGTGCGTAATGATTGTTGAGACGAGTATGATGTACCAGAGCTCCTACTTAGGAATCTGTAATACTGTTATTGAAATATCTGCTGCTGTGAATCTTCTTGATATTCAGTGTGGAAGAAGCAATATAGATGCCAGTGCAGAGGTTCTGCATTTTCATCATGCAAGATTATTTTTAACTCCGAATTGCTAAATAAACAGAGCTTCTAAAAATATATATGTTTTTAAATCAAGGAAGCTCACAAATGTTATTGAGTTTGATTCGTCTGGAGAATATTTGATAACTTTGAAATCAACTTTGTGAACTGAAACATCTCCTGACCTATGTGACTAACTTTACAAATTCAAACTTTTTTTTTCTCCAAATCTTCCTCCTCTCAGGTGCTGCACCAAGCATTCACAGTTAGTTCAGACTGCACACCTGGATTCCAGCAGAAGAACTATCGAGTCTTACAGTCCTCAGACTATAAAAAGGACCAGTTCATTTTGAAAGGTAGGACTTTTACCTTTTATTTAGTTGGTCATCAGGTAATATGGTTGAACGGATATCTCAAATCTGACCTTTATATTTTTTCTACTTGCATTATGTAATCTATTTCTTCTGATCCAAGAGAAGTGTGTTGCTTCACTTGGTACTTTTCCAAATGGTTACATTCCATGTAACAACTCTGAGCTATTTCTGGTGACATCTACCAGGCTTCGGTTTGCTGATTTTGGATGAGTTTATGCCGAGTACAATATGAGCCATGGGTGAAATCTGTCTGTCTCTCGAATGTGGACATTCTGATGGGATCTGATCTCTGTCTCGTTATGTGCCTCTGCTTAATCCAAATACCCATCATTAACAGAGATGGCCAAAAACAGGTGTGGATTCGCTGCTTTGGGTAAAGTGACATCTTGTATGAGCACATAGAATGATTTGGATGCGAATGTGCATGGCATGAATAGTTAAGCCCCTGTCCCACTTAGGAGACCTAAACAGCAACCTATGCCCACCACCCAAGGTTTCCATGAGGTCACTGGAGGTTTTGGTCATTCTCCCTAATGGTCAAAAGTGGTTTCTGCATGGTCGGGGCTTCATCTAGGTTGCTGCTATTTTTTCATCATGATTAAAACCGGCCTCGACTAAAAATAGGTTGCCGTTTTAAAAATCGATAATTTTTGTGTCGCAGGTCCAATCGGTCAGTTTCCTTCATAGTCGAGGAAGGTTTTCAACATATGCGTGGGAGGTGGTTGGAGGTTGCAGGTCACCTCGACCTTGATTTTTTTTTTGGGTGGCGGGCAAGGTCACCAGAGGTTTCTGTTTAGGTCTCCTAAGAGGGACAGGGGCTTAACAGTGCAGATGATACTACAGGGGCTGGTGTCATAGATAGTGAAGATAGTTGTGAAATATTACTGCAGAGCATTGGTCAGCTGGGCATATGTGCTGAGGAATGGTTAATTTTGTTTAATGCAGAAAAGTGTGAGGTGTTGCATTTTGTGAAGTTGAATAAGGGCAGCACCTACACAGTGCATGGTTGAAGCTCTTGGAAGTGCTGTTGAGCAGAGGGATCTAGTAGTGTAGGTACATAGTTCCCTGAATGTGATGTCACAGGTTGATGGGGGGGTCAAGAAAGCTTTTGGTATATTGGCCTTCATCAGTCAGGGTATTGACTATAGAAGAGGAGAATGGTTCTGAAGAATCTGAAGAAGGGTTTCGGCCCGAAACGTTGCCTATTTCCTTCGCTCCATAGATGCTGCTGCACCCGCTGAGTTTCTCCAGCTTTTTTGTGTAACCTATTGACTATAGAAGTTGGGACGTTGTGCTTCCATTGTACAAGATGTTGGTGAGGTCTCACCTGGAGCACTGTGCTCAATTTTGGTCACCCTGCTATAAACTCCTGTCTCACGGTGCGAGTCGACCCACGAGTGACCCCGAGTTTAAAACAAATTAAACTCGTGGTAATCACGTACAATTAATGTAGCGGGAACGTCGGAACTCGTGGACGCAAACTTAGCGACTCGTGGCGCTAACGGCAGGTACCCGGGAAACTTGTTTACTCTTGAAAAACTTTAAACATGATTAAAGGTTTCCACGAGTCAAATTTACTCTTGAAGTTAAAATTTGAAACATTTAAACTCGTTGTAAGAACGTAGTAGCCCGTGAGTTTACCGTGGGCACTTTAACTCAGCAGGCAGAGTTTTGGAAATGTCATCCCGTCACCCATTCCTTCTCTCCAAAGATGCTGCCTGTCCTGCTGAATGACCATACTGAGGGAATTCCAACGTATATGAAGCAGAGAGAAACGCTCTGGCACTGGACGGTCCACATTTCCCCTTTGTAGGTCATATCAATAAATGCGGCCGTGCTGAATTCTATCTTTAACTCAAAGCCGCAGGATGGAGCTGTCTTCTTTAACACTGTTGCTTTGCTGCCACCGCCTCCTTGCTGCACAATGGCAGTGAGTGCGGGGCCGAGATCCTGCCTAGTTTTTTTTTTTTAAGTTCTGAAATTGAATAACTTTCAATACTGAATCAGAATATACTTACTGTATGAGATGCTGTCCAGCTCCTCTATTTGATACTTAAAACAGGCCTTCAGTCACGGTTGGCTCAAGCGTAACTCGGGAGAGGAACTTGGTAACTCGGGAGAGGAATTTGGTACATTGCAGAAATTAGAAGTAAACGGCAAACTTAGACATACACGTGGGAACTCGTTTAAATTCGTGAACATAAACTTGGAAGCTCGTAGACAACCACGAGTGTGATTTTTTCCTTTCACTCGGGATCACTCGTGGGTGGACTCGCACTGTGAGACAGGGCCAATACTCAATGCTGGCAACTCACTCACTCATGGCTGGTGGGCTGGTAGTTGACTCATGGCTAATCCTTGAAATTCTATTTCAAGCAGGGTGTAAGGCCACCAAATTCAAATGCAGTTTCTTACCACTTCTAGCAGGGTGCAAGGCCACCAAATTCAAGTGCCGTTTCATACCATTTGAAGTAGAGTGCAAAGCCACTAAAGACAGCGAGTCATGACCTCTCCCTCCTCCATCTTGCAGAGACTGAGCCACACCCACATTTCCGGGTTTTACAACCAAGCCACCATTTGCAGTAATAGTGCCTTTCAACTTCAACCCAAAGCTCCCAAGCCACCACTTGCAGTAAGTAATGCCTTTCAACTTCATGCCACCATTTGCAGTGCCTTTCAACTTAATGCCACTACATTTGCAGTAAGTAGTGCCCTTCAACTTCAAGCCAAAGCAACCAATCCACCATTTGCAGTAAGTAGTGCCTTTCAACTTCATGCCACCATTTGCAGTAAGTGGGGCCTTTCAATTTCAAAACACACCCAAGCCAAGCCAACCAAGGGAGGGGGGGCGCTTTCTGGAGCACTAGTATGAACCATTTTAGAACCAATAGACATTTTTTTTAATAAGCTTTAGAACCAATAGACATTTTTTTGCAAGCTTTAAAACCAATAGACATTTTTTTTGCAAGCTTTAGAACCAATGGACATTTTTTGCAAGCTTTAGAACCAATAGAGACACTTTTTGCAAGCTTTAGAACCAATAGACATTTTTTGTAAGCTTTAGAACCAATAGACATTTTTTGCAAGCTTTAGAACCAATAGACATTTTTGCAAGCTTTAGAACCAATAGAGACACTTTTGGCAAGCTTTAGAACCAATAGACACATTCTGCAAGCATTTTAAAACCACTAAGGGCACTTACATTTGAGTAGACATGTGTTCAGTGTTATTCACAGCTCAGTGAAACGTGACCCTCTGCCTTCCTCCATCTTGAAGAGACTGTGTGGCACACCACTTCCTGGTTTTATATTCCCTCCCCCCTGCCGCCAGCGGGGGGCAGCAGAGAGAATGGGGAATTTTGTAAAAACATTAGTATCTCTGTCATTTTTAATCGACGGGAAAAATCCTTGGCACACATGCGGCATAGGGGGGCTCTGAGCAAGGTGGCCAAAAATGACAGCCGTAGGTGGCGGCGTTCTCTCGGAAATCGCAGCACAGATGGCTAAAACCGGTCAAGAACAGACTTGTAGTAATATAGATAGATAGATATAAAATCATGAGGGTAAATAGATAGGGTGAGAAGGGGAATCAAGAGCCGGAGGAGATAGGTTTAAGGGGAGAGGAGCAAGATTTAGTATGATTCTGAAGGGCAACTTTTTCATTCAAAGAATGATGGGCATAAGGAATGAGCTGCCAGAGGAGGTAGTTCCATGCCATGGATAGCACATCTGGTCAAATTGGGACAAGCTTAGATAGGGCATCTTGGTCGGTATAGTTAAGTTGTGCCGAAGAGCCCGTTTATATGCTGTGTGACTATGAAACAATAAAACATTACAGCAAGGAACAGTCTCTCTGGCTCAGACCGTGTCAAACAAGATGTCAAAGCAAACTAATTTGTTCAGCTTTACATGATCCATATCCCTCCATTCCCTAAATATTTGGGTTTGTTGAGATAGTTTTCCAAATTGATTTGATAGTTAAACTTTCCTTTAACCCAATTACAAGTGTAGAGCATTCCCTGATGTGGTGTTATTATATTCTGAGGTATAATTTCCTGGCAAGATTTTATTTAAAGCCAAGAATGGGGATCTTTTTAGTAACTTTTGAACATTAAGCAACCACAGTGCAGTAATAAATAAATAGCTTTTGTAAAATATTTTTTGAAAAATATACAATGTAAAATCAAGTTACTACAAGTAGGTGCTCTGGGTATACTTACTGAAAACGCTTATTTTTTGTGATAATTTTTATAGCTGCGAGAAATGTAATAAACCCGACTAAGTGGGACCCCCTGGGTCCCTGTCACATGGGAGAGCTGTTCCCCCAACGCAACCCGTTCCCCAAAGCAATATTCCACCACTCACCCATAGCCCCCAACTGTGCAGGCACGGCTCATTTCCCCTCATCCCCAGCACTCATTCCCCTCCTCTTCACCCTCCCTATTCTTTCCCCTCTCCTCCTCCCCTCCCCAATCCCTCGCTCACCTCTCCCTCCCTCTGCTTTCCCCTACCCTCAGTCACTCCCTCTCTCCCTCCATCCATAAAAAGCAGCATGTGTCTCAAACTCTGTGCAAACTGCTCGGCCACCCTGCAACCCGATTCTCCCTCCCTCCCTCTGGCTACTCTGGCTCAGCCGCAGCTCGGCCTGTCCGACCGCCTGCTGCGGCTCGGCCCGTCTCCGCCGTGCCCACCCACACGCTGCTGCCACTCGGCCCATCCCCGCCCTGCCCACCCGCCCACCAGCCTGTTCGCTGCCGCCGCCGGGCTGGGCCGCGGTGGGGTGAATGTAGTTGGATTCGTCACCATGAGCACTGCGAGTTTCGATGAGCTGGTGGAGAAGATCTCCTCCGAGGCCGTGAGCGTGAGTCACCTCAATGGTGGTGGCGGAGGAGACGGACCCGGATGGACGGGCAGACGGGACCTTCATTGTGGCAGAGGGTGGGCGGGGGAGAAGGGTGAGTGATGAGAGAGAGAGAGACGGGACCTGGGCCTCCAGAGAACATACCCCCATCCCCTCCCCCCACCCCCGTGGCCGATGCCAGTGGTGGGGGAGACGATCGACAATGTTACCGTGAGGAGGGGAGAGAGGAGATTGTGAGTGAGGTGGGACAGGCCGCCGCTGGTGGGGCAGGAAGGGGCGTCACCAACCCGGCCGTGGCATTGACTGACAGGAGAAATGACCAATATGCCTGGCGCTGACTGAAGAAATCTGCGCATGCGCGTTTTTAAAGATTTTTAAACCTCAATATCTTTTACAATATGTCACCGATCGGAACGAAACTTGTTGCAATTACTATGCAGGCACAGCTGACAGGCACGGCAAGTGGAAAAGGTATTTATTAAAGCTTAAAATGGGAATAACTTATAATATAACAACAATTTATATGTTAAAGATAAAATGTATTCAGTTCATTCTTTCTTGTTGTGTCTCTTGTTGGATTCTGCAGCCGGGGAGGGGGACGGCTTCAGGCGGGGTCTGTCGGGGGCCGGTGGGGGGAGTGTTCTGCACACACACACTCACTCACTCACTCACTCACTCACTCACTCACTCACTCACTCACTCACTCACTCACTCACTCACACTCTCACAAACACCATATATATGACAGCAAACTCTCTTGAATCTACTCAAGGCTGAGTGCGGCCTCTCCATTGTGGGGCGTCCGCAGTCAGTGGCACATCTGCAATCAGTGCGACCTCTACACTGATCAGAAATGACGCAATCAGCGCGACCTGTCCACTAAGCGGAAGTCACGAAATGAGCGGGACTTTTGGACTAAACACAGTTGGACCTAATAAAGCATTTATTCCTTCCAAACACAGTCGGACCTAATAAAGCATTGCAGTTTCAGGCACAAGCAGGGCAGCAGGTCAAACAACTCATGGCATTGTTATTTCATTTCATTTCATTTCCAATTAAGCATTGCACTTTCAAGCACAGGCAGGGCAGTAGACCAAACAACTCATTAAGGGCTAACAAATCATTTATTGCAGGTACATTGCAGACTCACAGTTCAGTTGATTCACAGCTTAGAATAACAGTTGTGGTTTCTCCCTCACGATCTTGCATGGTGACTGATTTGCGTCCAGGCATCCGGGATTTTATAGTCCTGCACCTCCCTCCCCCCCGAAAGGGATGTTACCTTCATCGCGGTGACTGACAGGCGAGAGGACCCATCTCAAGGTTTTATTAAACACTCATAATTTTTTTATTTTTCATCGATGGGAAAAATCCTCAGGGCTGGCTCAGCGGAGGAGGACTATGAGTAAGATGGCCAAAAAACCCAGCGATACAGGGCAGTTTAAATTGAAGATGGACACAAAATGCTGGAGTAATTCAGTGGGACAGGCAACATCTCTGTGATTTTGCAGTGGAGTGGACAGAATGTAAAGGAAAGAACTGCAGATGCCAGTTCAGTCTGAAGAAGCGTCACCCATTCCTTCTTTCCAGAGATGTTGCCTGTCCCGCTGAGACACCAGCATTTTTTGTCTACCTTTGACTGTATCTCAGTATTTGTGACAATAATAAACCAAAACCACCAGCAATCGTTGCTTCTCTTCTATGTATGCTCATATGTTCATTGGAGCAGAAGTGATTGGAGCAGAATTAGGCCATTTGACCCATCAAGTCTATTCTGCCATTCACTCATGGCGGATCTATCTATCCCTCTTAATCCCATTCTGCTGCCTTCTCCCCATAACCCCTGACACCCGTACTAATCAAGAATCCAATCCACAGATTCACCACCCTCTGACTAAACAAATTCCTCCATCTCCTTTCTAAAGGGCCATCCTTTAATTCTGTGGTTAAGACCTCTGGTTCTAGACTCTCCCATTGGTGGAAATATCCTCTGCACATTCGGGCCTTTCACTATTTGGTGAGCTTCAATGGGATTCCCCCTTGTCCGTCTAAACCCCAGCGAGTATAGTCCCAGTGGCGTCAAACACTCATCGTATTAACATCATATTAACATCATATTAACCCACGATGCTGGCTTCCCGAACGTTGCCACATATATTGACAAGAAAACACTGGTAATGTTTGCCATTTCATTTTGATCGTCAGAGAGAGGCTTTACCTCTTTCCCTGTAAATCCCTCATGCACCCCTTCTCCCCCTGGAATGTTTTATCTGAAGCTCCGTAACGCTACACCACACAAACTGTTGAAGTAATTATAACAGCACGTGAACAGCTTAAGGACAGCTTAAATTGTATTGCAATTACTTTTGTTGAGCACTTTATTTTGCATTAATCCTATCCTTAATTGTTGATGATGACAAAATATTTACTTTAAGCTTGTGTGCTTAGAAATTAATTTCTGGTTGATGCTGCTAAAAGTGTTGCGTGGAGCAGCAGCATTTAGTTTCTGCCCCTGAAATTAATTCCAAAGATGGAGTAGAAAAGCCCTGATGGTACCATGTGGTGTCGTGCTCCTGAAAGGGGATGACTTTTTAAGATGTACTGACTTACATTCATGAATCCTGTGAGACGGAGGTTTAATTGGCGTTAACTAATTTAGTGCATTGTCAATCCATATGGGATCCACGTTTTATGTCTTAGAGACTCAGCATTGCAAATATTGAAACCCCATATTGGTTAACTGAAAATGGAAATTTTCCCACCACATACATTTGATAGTGATTGGAAATGAAGTCCTCTAACTAAATTGGGGGTAAATTATGTTAAAAACTAACGCTTTTGGAACATTCTCAAATACGCGCCTTGGGTTCAACTTTGAGCACGGGTGCTGTCTGTACGTAGTTTGCACGTACACTCCATGAATGCGTGGGTTTTCTCCGGGTGCTCCGTTTCCTCCCACATTCGAAAGGCGTGCGGGTTTGTAGGTCAATTGGCTTCTGTGAATTGCCCCTAGTGTGTAGGATGTGACTACTGAGACAACGTGGAACTTGTGTATGGGTGATCACTGGTCGGTGCGGACTCAGTATGCCAAATGACCTGTTTCTATGCTGCATCTCTAAACTATTCTAAGTTTGAATAGATTACATGTTCTTTTTAAGGACACTTAAAAGACACAAGTTTAGTAGTGTGCTGTTTTGCAGCATAATCTCTAGCTCTGCTTTTGATAATTTACTGAAAGAAATCATCTTAATCTCAAAGAAATATAAAGGGTCCAGAAAATTGGTAACAAATAGAGAGTAATGGGGCTTCTAAATTCTCAAATACAGTTTATTAATATATTTCTGTCGCCTTATATTTATAGAAGGTACAGTCTTCAATAAATTATTATAAAGGATATTTCTTGAAGACTATTATACAGCACATAATCAAGCCCTTCAGCCCAACTATCTCCTCTCATTATTCAGACTGGCCACTCTGTCGCCTCCTACAGCAAGCAAGTCAGTTTGAAGGGAATTAAGAAAAGCATTGTTGTTTTGAGCAAAACCCAAACTTTGGTAAGAGTTTTTAAAAAAAAAAACCCACACCAAACTTGTCTATTTCTTCTGTTTGTAGAATAATGTTTGCCCAAATAGGAGCTGGTGAAATATATTCCCATTTAGTAAAATGCTGATGGAGGAGGCCACTTATTGCTGTACAAAAACTCTACTAACCTCACAATTGTAAGACAAACTAAACCAAGGTACATTTGAAATGATAATCGCTTGAGGAATAAAGCTACTTGTAAAGTAATTTGGACCTATTCTATGTCCTCTGGCTTGCAGTTAATATTTGGCTTTTAACAACAATTTTAAATTAGTAAATCCAATTTTATCCCTTCACAAGGGGAACAAAAGACTTTAATCTTTGAGCCTGAAGTTTTCAAGCATAACATCTTATTCACTGAGGAAAAACGACACTGTCCTATAGTAAATTGAATCCAAGGATGATGCTAGACAAAAAAATAACAGCTACTTTACAATTGTAGAACAACTGGGGCAATGATTCAGAAAATAAACTGCAGAAGTACAATACCCAAATGCTTAAAATCTTATTTCTTTAAGATAAGTAAAACTTATGAATAAATGTTATTCAAGCTGGGTACGGTTTTGTTGTAATAGTTGAATGAGAATTGCTATTTAAGACTTTCTCTTATTCCTTCATTAATTAAAAAAAAGGCTTGCTCACCGAACCATTTATCCGAGGCAGCAGGGGATTTATAATAATTTTCAATGCTTAAATCATGTAGCATGACTGAAGGTTGAGAAGAATGAATCATCTTTTATGATTGAAAATCACATCTCGTGCTCCCATGATGTGATTTCAATTACAGGAAGAGCAGAAATAATCTCCCCAACCAAGAATTATTCAGAATAAAATTTATACAGAGATCACATCTGCAATTTTCAGTGCATTTCCAATGTTCTTTCCTTTTCCCTTTCCCCTCTGGCCTCCAGGTGCAGGCTCTTGATATAATAGGATTTCTAAGACGTAGATAGGGTAGACTCGATTTATCCTTCACAAATGTGACAAGAGCGAATGAATGGCACAGTTTAGATGAATTGTGGAAGTGCGCCACACTCAATGATGTCTGCCTGCTTCCACACAGGCTGACTTCCCATGGAGTTACTGGGAAAGCTTTGGAAGTAAGAACTCTGCCACTTCTGCTGCCTTTTCCAGGGTCCAGAGACATGTTCGCTGCCTTTCAATTCAACAAATTGTCCTTCAATGGCAATCAACCCCATTTAGGGCAGCAGGGTGATGCAGAGGTAGAGTTGTTGCCTTACAGCACCAAAAACCTGGGTTTGATCCGGACTACAGGTGTTGTTTGTGTGGAGTTTCAATGGTTCTTTACTGTCATGTATGCACAGCACAGTGAAATCCTCTTGCACAACCACAAATGCACAGTTGCCATATGTTGGTGCTGTTTACAAAGGAAAATAAAACAGTCCGAAATCCAGTCCACATGTTGGCTGTACATAGTGCCCCCAAACCAGGTATGCCTCGGGCTGTTACAGGTTCTTCCTGTGACTAGCTGAGTTTTCTCTGGGTGCTCCAGTTTCCTCCCCACATTCCAAAGACGTGCAGGCTTTTAAGTAATTTGTTTCTGTAAATTGCCCCTAGCGCGTAGGATGCAAATGCTGAGATAACCTAGAACTAGTGTGTGGATGATCGCTGGTCAGTGCAAACTCAGTGGGCCAAAGGGTCTGTTTCCACACTGTATCTCCAAACTAAACTAAGTTTGGATGTATGACATGTTCTTTTTTAAGGACATTTAAAAGACACATTTATTAGAGTGCTGTTTTGCAACATAATCTCTAGCTCTGCTTTTGATAATTAACTGAAAAATAATTTTAACATCAAAGAAATATAAAGGGTCCAGGAAATTTGTAACACAGAGATGTGACAGTAAAAGAGCCTCTAACTATTCAAAGTAAAAATTAATTACTTAAAATCCATTGCCGGCAGTGATTCAAAATGGCTGGTATTGGATTAACACCAGCTGACAATAACTTTCATTGACTGCTGTGGAGTTAAACATTGGATACTGTGTATATTCTCTTCAGCAGCAATAACCTGTCTATAGTTAGTTGTACTCTGCCATGCTTTTAACGACTCCAACTGTATTCTACAATTAATGTCTTACTCAGCTGACATGATATTGAGCATTAGACTCCTCTGATTCCTTTGATGCCCTTGATCATTTGAACCAAGCTAAGAGATGAAGCTGCTTTTGAAGATGCTTTTATAACGCAAAGTACACAGATGGAAAATTTTCCTGCATCTGATATACCATTTATGACCCTGGTGTAACTTACGATGGCAAGTATGGGTAAAAAGAGAAAATATGCTCTTTCAACATATGAATGAGACCTGACTAGGAACAACAATTAAGGTGAAATAAACGGAAAATGACATTGCGGTTCAAGAGATGCACAAAGGTTATGCGCTCAGACTCTGTTGAAACCTGAACTGAGTAGTGCAGAGGCTTGTGCAGAGGCTTAATGATGCTGGCTCCGGTCCTTCACAAGGTGGCAAACCAACCTCATTAGGATAGTGTCTGTGATGGTCTGACAATGCCCCAGAGGCAGAAGGCAGCTGGATATCATTGGGGATACAGATTGCTGCTGTTTTGTAGTTTCTGGATGTTGTGGATTGTGTACTCATGAGGAGAGTACACAGTAGCCAAACAAGCATGCAACCTGAGGACTGGGGAGGAGGGGGTGGTTGAAATGGGTGATACAATGTCAAACATGTGGTGTGGCTAGAGTCTTTTTAATAATAAATCCCCATTTTCAATGTTGTGATCTTGTACGATCTGTTTAAGATTATTGGTTAGTTGACACGTAAGCCTGGATTTCAACGACATTGAAACATAGTTTTGAGGAGAGATCAAAGCTTTATTTGGAGCTTAAAAAGCATATTGCATCCTGTATAATTACGTTGCAAGTTACTAATGTTGGATTCATAATTTCATAAGTTCTAGGAGCAGAATTAGGCCATTCAGCCCATCGTCTACTCTGCCATTCAATCATGGCTAATCTATCCTTCCCTCTCAACCCCATCCTCCTGCCTTCTCCCCAGAACACCTGACACCCTTACTAACCAAGAATTTGGCAATATCCGTCTTAAAAATATCCATTGCTTGGCCTCGACAGTTGTCTGTGCTAATGAATTCACAGATTCACCACCCTCTGACTTAAGAAATTCCTCCTCATCTCTTTTCTAAAGGTGCGTTCTTTTATTCTAAGGCTATGTCCTCTGGACCTAGACATTCCTATGGCCTATGACCCTAGACACTCCCACTAGTGGAAACATCCTCTCCACATCCACTCTATCCAGGCCTTTCACTATTCTGTTGGCCATCAGGGATATTTCAAAATGCATTTAAAACCAATGTGACATTTCCAGTATGTAAAGAACAGGAACTGACCCACGAAATGGCATACTATCTGATCCTTTTCTATCTAGTAGAACTTCATCCCTTCACTTTATTCCTTTATAAGTAGGTATCAAAAATTTCATCTACAGAATTATACCCATCAAAACCTTTCTGCCTTGTGAAGGCCGAATCTCTGAGCAGTCCAGTTAAATGTTGATTATAGCATTCACTAAGAGAGAATAGAATATAGTAGGAAGATGCTTTTGGATTACCTCTGAGATATTCGGAAGCAATTGGGTGGGTTTGGCCGATGAATACTGGCGGATCTGTACTGAAATCCTGACATTTATCGAAGTAATAACCCTTGAGTGACACCCCAAGCTTTCTGTCCAAACTCTGCCAGTACACTTCCCGATGTGCTTCACCACAGATCTGCATGGAATGCAAGGGAATCCAAGGGTAAAGTAGGAACTTGCAAAGGTTCGTCATCAATCTCTTCTTAAAAGTCAAGGGCCTGTCCCACAAGCATACGACTGCATACGGCTAGCGCGACCTAACGTGGTCACTTGAGCCGTACGGCCTCACAGGGCCGGTCCCACTTCGATCGCCGGAGCCGTATGGAGTTGTGTGGGGCTGGTCCCGACATCGCGCAGGGCTCCAAAAAAAAAACACTGTCCAAAAATTCCGCACGACAATGGCCTGTCAGCCCGCAGCCGAATTGCGGCTGTACGCAGCGCCTCGACAGGCGTACGCATCGTCTTGACGCCGTATGCTGCATCCTGACGCCGTATGCAGGGTCTTGACTGCGTACGCCTAACGCGTGGCGTTGCGCGATGACATCACCGCCTGGCGTGCCGTTGCGTGATGACGTAACCGCCCGACGCCGTGCGACGTCCAAATTCGGTCAGCCCGCCTCCTGTCCAGCTGATTGGTGAGTATGATGTCGGGACCAGCCCCTCACAACTCCAGACGGCTCCGCGGTTAGAAGTGGGACCGGCCCCGCGAGGTAGTATGCCTCAAGCCACCATGTTTGGTCGGGCTAGACGCATCCAATCGCACAATGGTGGGACAGGCCCTTCAGATCAGTGAATCTGTTGTTTGGCCGCGATGGGGCTGAGGATAAGAAGGCTAGAAATAAATGGACGTTTTAAATTGTTTCTGGTAACTTTAATGATTTTAATTACTAAGAACATAGAGCACAGGAACACCACAAGGTCTGTGCCGAACATGATGCCAATTTAAACTAATCTGAATTGCCTGCACATGATCCAATTGTTACAATTCCCTGCATATCCATGTGCTCATCTAAAAGCCTCTTAAACACCACTATCGTATCTGCCTCCACCACCACCCCTGCCTCCACCAACACCCCGGTAGCTTGTTCAAGGCACTCACTACCATCTAGGTAAAAATAAAAATACCTGCCCCACTCAGCATCTGTAAACGTTTCCCCTCTCACCTTACTTGTCTTGCCATTAACTGTAATACTTTCCAAAACTTACTGATCGGGTCACCTTTGCTTTTGCCCAAATGATGAATACATATTACACACAACAGAGGTCCCAGAACTTATCCCTGCAGATCACCACAGGTCACAGACCCTACAGTCGAAAAAACTCCCTCCATCACTCCTATGACTAAACTAATTTTGTATCCAACATACCATCAATGTGGGTCCCATGTGACTAATTCTTCTGGGCCAGCCTACAGTACGGGATGTTATTGAATACTTTAGTAAAACACATAGACACCATCCACTGCCTTGCCCTCATCAATCATCTTTGCCATCCCCTGAAACAAACTCAATCAAAATTGTTAGATGGAGCGTCTGCCACATTCAGCCATACTAATTATCTACTAAATTCTTGCTTTTCCCAATGCAACTAAATCCAGCTCCTAAGAATTTTTGCCAATAATTTCCCTACTGCTGATGTAGCGCTGTGAAAGATATTCATGTTGCAGTTGCATAAGACGTTGGTGAGGCCACATTTAGAGTATTGTGTTCAGTATTGGGCGCCCATGTTGTAGGAAAGATGTTGCCAACCTGGAAAAGTGCAGAGAGGTTTTATGAAGATGTTGCCAGGTCTTGAGGCCCTGAGCTGTAGGGAGAGGTTGAGCAGGCTGGAACTCTATTCTTTGGGGCACAGGAGGATGGGGGTGATCGTAGAGGTGTACAATATCATGAGCGGAAAAGGTTGGGTAGACGCACAGAGTGTCTTGTCCAGAGTAGGGGAATTGAGAACCAGAGTGATACAGTGTGGTAACAGGCCCTTCAGCCCAACTTGCCCACACCGGCCAACAATGTTCCAGCTACACGTCCCACTTGGTCCATATCCCTCCAAACCTGTCCTATCCATGAACCTGTCTAACCGTTTCTTAAACGATGGGATAGTCCCAGCCTCAACTACCTCCTCTGGCAACTTATTATATACACCCACCACCCTTTGTGAAAAAGTTACCCCTCGGATTCCTATCAAATCTTTTCTCCTGGTCCTCGATTCCCATACTCGGGGCAAGAGACTCTTGTGCATCTACCCAATTTATTCCTCTCATGATTTTGTACAACTCTATAAGATCATCCCTCATCCTCCTGCGCTCCATGGAATAGTGACCCAGCCTATTCAACCTCTCCCTATAGCTTACACTGTCTAGTCCTGGCAACATCCTCTTAATCTTCATTCTCTGAACTCTTTCAAGCTTGACAATATCTTTCCTATAACGGTGCCCAGAACTGAACACAATATTCTAAATGCGGTCTCACCGTCTTATACAACTGTAACATGACCTTCCAACTTCTATACTCAATACTATGACTGGAGAAGGCCAAAGGGTCAAAAGCCTTTTTGACCAACTTATCTGCCTGCAACTGGACCTTCAAGGAACCATGCACCTGTAATCCTAGATCTCTCTGCTCTACAACACTAACCAGAGGCCTACCATATACTGTGTTACCCTTGTTCGACATCCCAAAATGCAACACCTCACACTTATCTGTGTTAAATTCCATCAACCAATCCTCTGCCCACCTGGCCAAATTGATCCCGATCCTACTGCAATCTTTCACAACCATCTCCACTATCTTCTTCTTCTTCTATATAGTTTTTTTGGCGGTTGGCAAACAACTTATCTTCACTATCTGCAAAACCACCCACTTTTGTATCATCAGCAAACTTGCTAATCTTGGCCTGTTTGCTCTCGTCCAAATCATTAATGTAGATGACAAATGGGCCCAGCACCGAACCCTGAGGCACACCACTAGTCACAGGCCTCCAGTCCAAGAAGCAACCTTCCACCATCACCTTCTGCTTCCTTCCATGGAGTTAATTTGCTATCCATTAAGCTATCTCTCCTTGGTTCCCATGCGATCTAACCTTTCAGAGCAGCCAGAGGACATAGGTCTAAGATAAGGGGTGGAAGATTGAAGGGGAGGAACCTGAAGGGTAACTTCTTCCCACAAAGGGTGGTGGGAGTGAGGAACGAGCTGCTGGAGGAAGTAGTTGAGGCAGAATATCACTAGGTTGAAGAAACATTTAGACAGGTATATGGATATGACAGGTTGATAGGGATATGGGCCCAATGCAGGCAGGTGTGACTAGTGTAAATGGGACGTGTTGGCCGGTGTGGGCCAGTTGGGTCAAACGCCTGTTTCTACTCCATGTGACTCTATGACTCCATATCAATGCCAAGTAACATACAAAAAATAGAAAAAATGTAACAGAAAAAAACCTGTCAGAGAGAGAGAATAAAAAGAAAGAAAACTAAAATTGGGAATGTTTTTGCATGTTCTCTATGTGAAGTATTGATACTCCGAGTGAATGATTGGCAGTCAACAATTATCGGACAAAAATTTCAACAGACCTCCGAGGAGATGCAGTAAATATCAACACATTGTGCATTCTGATTGTGGACTCACTGCAGCCAAGTTCAATAGTGCCTGAGGCTTCGAGCATTGAATGTTGTCGGAAGGCCCAGGGCATTGCATGCTGCTAGGAGGCCCTGTTCAAGTAATGCTGTGTTCGAGTACGTAAAGGAAAGCAGAAAATAAATTGACGAGTGAGGCTAAAATGGGAGGTGTGAACAACAGATAGTTAGAGGTTGAGTCCAATCGACACCAGAAGGAGAAGAGTTGGTCTGGTTGATCTAGGTCTGGAGGAGGTCTGCACAGTGGGGTAGCGGTAGAGTTGCTGCCTTACAGCACCAGAGACCAGAGGGTTCAATCCTGACTATGGGAGCTGTGTCACATTTTCTGTGACTGCATGGGGTGTCTCCGGTTGCTTCGGTTTACTCCCACATTTCCCACAGAAATCCAGGTTTGTCCGTTAATTAGCTTCTATAAATTGTCCCTAGTGTGTAGGACCAAACTAGTGTATGGATGAATGCTGATCGGCATGGTCTCGGTGGACCAAAGGCCACACTTCCACATTGTATCTCTAAACAAAACTAAAATGAGAAGAGGGTCATGGAAGGGCACTGGTGACGTGGAAGATGGGTTGTCTGAGGATTGGTGGATGCAGAGATTACCAAGCAATGGAGAAATTGCCTGTTGACATTTTGTATGGATATCTGTACCGTGCCATTTATGCAACTTGATTTTGAACGTTAATCTGGATAACAGAATAATGAATGTAAAAATCTAGTAATGCTGCATGTAATGTATAAAAAGGAAAGCGTATGAAAAAATGTAAACACTTTAACATTCTGCTTCGTATATGAACTAACACTTGAGAAAGGTAGACAAAGGATTTTCTGAAGAAGGGTTTCGACCCGAAACGTTGCCTATTTTCTTTAGCACTTGAGAAATGCAGCTTTTCTGTGGTAATTGCACTTATTCTTCTTGTACCACTTTCTGAGTTTCAGTTACGCTGCCATTGATTCTACATTACCTTCACCCTGTTTTGTTTATGTAGCCTGAAATAAATAGCAAATTTAAACGACAGGGTGGCTTTTAATTATTGAATAATAATAGGAAAAGATCTGATAATTCCCGTTCATCACTGAATCCTTTCCAATGAATGCCGATTAAATCTTTAATAAACATTGCACCAAAGTGTAATTTATTTGTTGATAACAAGTACTTTTGTGCTCACTGCTAAATTTCGCTGAATTTAAAAATCAATCGATTGCATGAGCCCATAAATCCAATTGATGCTAATATGTTCACTTTGTTCTCATTTATTGCTTTTGGTTAATTGCCCAACACTTGCTTTGCTGATATTATGTCCTAGTTGATTTAATCAGTATATAGTCGGGAAGTTATTGACAGTTGTAACAGCTATAAAGATTATCACATGTTCATGTCAGAAATCCAATGCAAATGTAGTTTAGTGAATCGAGGAAATCAAAAGAAACAGCAGATGCTTTGCATCTGAAACCGAATCAGAAAGTGCTGGAAACACTCTGCAGGTCAAGCAGCATCTGTGGAAAGCAAAACAGTCCATGTTTCTTTTTGAAGTCTGTTGGCCTGAAATGTAATTGAGTCACTTTCCACAAATGTTGTCCAACTTGCTGAGCGTCTCCAGTATTTTCTTCAACTGTATCATGATCTCTGAGTTTAAAACATACTGTGCAAACTTTCCCCCTTTCACATTAAACATATGCCCTTTAGTATTTTACAATTACATCATAGGAAAAAGACTCTGACTATCTACTCTAGCTACCTATTTTTCATCATTTTATATATTTTTATTGGTTCATTCTTCAGTCTCTGATGTTCCAGGGAAAGCAATCCAAGTTTGTCCAACCTCTCCTTGTAACTATTACTCACTAATCCAGACATCCCCTCCAAAGTCTCTGCATCTTCCCGCTAATGCGGTGACCAGAACTGCATGCAATATTACAACTGTGGCTTAAATAAAGTTTTGTATGGTTGCCACTTTATTTCCCAAATGTTACACTTATTGCCCCAATTGATAAAGACAAAGGGGCGACACAGTGGGGCAGCGGGTAGAGTTGCTGCCTAACTGCACTTAGTGACCTGGGTTCGATCCTGGTGTTGTCTGTATGGAGTTTGTACGATCTCTCTGTGATTGCACGGGTATCTCCGGGTGCTCCGGTTTCCTCCCGTGCTCAAAAGACGTTAATTGGCCTCCTTAAAAATTGTCCCGAGAGTGTAGGTTGCAGGGTGATCGCTGGTAGGTGTAGACTCAGTGGGCCAACGGGCTTGTATCCACGCTGTATCTCTAAAGACTAAAGTAAAGTATACTCGATACCTTATTAACCACCAAATATACGTGTAACGCCACAACTGTGGAGCTATGGACATGCATCTCAAGATTCCTCTGTACATAACTGCTCCTAAGGGTCCTGCCATTTATGGTGTATATTTTCTCTTACATTTGACCTTTCAAAGTTCCACGCCTCACTCTTGCCTGAATTTAACAGCATTGGCTATTTGTCTCCCCATATTTCCAAATGGAAATTTCGAACTACAAACTGTATTGGTTGCACTAGGGACTTTGGGCTTTGTCTTGTTTTGCACAGAAATTGCTTATTTATTTACTGAACTTTTTTTCAAATTATGTTATGCACTGTGTTTAAAGACCCATTTTGCTGCAGTAAGTAAGAATTTCATTGAGCGCGGTACATTTGCCAATTAAACACTCTTGACTTCATTAACTCTTGTCTAATATATATCCAGCTGTATCTTTTGACAGCATTCTTCACGAGCCACAATTCCACCA
Organism: Leucoraja erinaceus; assembly: GCF_028641065.1. Lineage (NCBI taxonomy): Eukaryota > Metazoa > Chordata > Chondrichthyes > Rajiformes > Rajidae > Leucoraja > Leucoraja erinaceus. The sequence continues at coordinate 33,034,801 of NC_073393.1, read as the reverse complement.
ATTTTTGTGTCATCTGCAAACTTGCTAATCAGCCCAATCTACATATTTGTTCACATTACTTATGCACAAATCACAAAAACAGAGGTCTCAGCATTGATCGTGTGTGGAACACAATTGGTCCCAGACCTTCAGTCACAGTCACTGCTCCACCACCAGGTATTGGGAACTTGGGTTCCATAAGAATATTGGGATGGGGTAGTGATGTTGCAATCAGCTGCTGGAGGAAGAAATGAGAATCGTGATCAAAGTAGGAGATATGTGATTGTGACGTGTGGGAATGACGGTCTGAGATCAAGTCACAGTAAGAGGGCATCTATATGTTTGTATGTTCTCATGTCAGACTGAAAGAATCAGGATTTTCTCAGACAGGTTACCTAGAAGTAATCACAGAACTTTGCCGACCAGTCTTCAACCTGAAACGTCACCTATCCATTTTCTCCAGAGATGCTGCCTGACCCGCTGAGTTACTCCAGCATTTTGTGTCTGTCTTTGGTATAAACCGGCACATGCAGTTCCTTTTTATTACTCCACTGTGGTGGTGAGTCAATGTATAGGAGAGAGATGAAACACTTGGTTGAGTGGTACCGCCTGCTCAAAGTTAACAAGATGAAGGAACTAATCATAGATTTCAGAAAGGGGAAGTTGAGAGACCACACATCAATTTTCATCGGTGGGTTGACGTGGAGGTAGCTAGCAGTTTCATATTCCTGGGCACTATCATCTTGGATGACCTTTGCCCAGCACCAAATGTAATCACAAAGAAGACATGATCTTTTAAAAGCTTAAAGAGATTCTGTATGTCTCCAAATACTTATAGACATTTACAGGTGTACTGTTGAAACTGGTTGCATCACCTTGGCAATTCCCATGCACAGGAACGTAAGAGGCTACAGAGAGTAGTGTCCTCAGTCCAGTTCATGTTAGATGCTGCCCCAAGAAGGCTGCATCTAACAAGGAACTCCAACTGGGACAAGCTTTCTTCTCAATAGACAGTAGACAATAGGTGCAGGAGTAGGACATTTGACCCTATGAGCCAGCACCGCCATTCTATGTGATCATGGCTGATCATCCACAATCAGTACCCCGTTCCTGCCTTCTCCCCATATCCCCTGACTGCTATTTTTAAGAGCCCTATCTAGCTCTCTCTTGAACGCATCCAGAGAACCTGCCTCCACCGCTCTCTGAGGCAGAGAATTCCACAGACTCGCCACTCTCTGTGAGAAAAAGTGTTTCCTCGTCTCCGTTCTAAATGGCTTACTCCTTATTCTTGAACTGTGGCCCCTGGTTCTGGACTCCCCAAACATCGGGAACATGTTTCCTGCCTCGAGTGTGTCCAAGCCCTTAACAATCTTATATGTTTCAATGAGATCCCCTCTCATCTTATTCTCACTGCTACCATAGGTGCAGAACCCTGACGTCCTACAACACCAGGTTCAGGAACTGCTACTTTCCTGCAGCTGAAGACACAAAATGCTGGAAAAACTCTATGGGTCAGGCAGCATCCTGGGAGAACATGGATAGGTGATGTTTTGGGTTGGGTTGGGACCGTTCTTTAGACTGTTTCTACTTTCCTACAACCGTCGGGTTCCTCAACCAACCAGCACTATCCTTATCCTACCCCGACAGTAGAGCAATACTGTCCATTGCTAGCACTGCCATGGTCTTTGTTTTCTCTCAAATTTAGCTTTTGTATTAATGTCAAATTTATTTTGCACAATCTTTGTTCTTTTAGGAATGTTGTGGTGTGTAAACTGTTTTTGTGTGTTTTCTGAGTCTATGTGCCTGTGATGCTGCTGCAAGCAAGATTTTGCATTGTACTTGTACCTCCCCATACTCGCGCATCTGACAATAAATTCCACCTGACTTGATTTGACTTTACTTGAAACATGGGGCACATACATCATGAATGCCTGTCTCAGTGTGAGATGCCTGCACTGCCTGCTGCAAAAAGTAATTTATCAGAAGTGCTGTCTAAACATGCAACGCATGGCTTTTTAAGACACCGTGCATGTCCCAGTACCACAATGCATTAACACATCAAACTTATGACCCAGAAGCAAACTCACAATTGTTACAAAGGTCACACACAATATAATCATCTTTTCCAATGAAATTATAGCCCATTGCTTTTGCATCTCTTTTTTTAAAGAAACTTAGTTTAGAGATAGAGTGCGAAAACAGGCTGGTCAGCCCAACCAGTCCGCGCTGACCAGCGATCCCCGCACATTAACACTATCTTACATACACTAGGGACAATTTATATTTATAGAAAGCCAATTAACCTACAAACCTGTACGTCTTTGGAGTGTGGGAGGAAACTGAAGATCTCAGAGAAAACCCGCGCGGTCACAGGAGAACTTATGAACTCAGTGCAGACAGCACCCGTAGACGGGGTCGAACCCGGGTCTCCAGCGCTGTAACGCAGCAACTCTACTGCTGCGCCACCGTGCTGCCCTGATTGTATGGCTGGTACTATAAGAATCTATTAACAGAATTAACCCATGAAAATATTCTGCCCGGACACAAGGAGCTACAGATACTGGAATCTCGAGCAAAACCAAGTGTTAGAGGAGCTCAGTGTGTCGGGCAGCATCTGTGGACGGAATTGATCGGTGATGTTTCGTATCAGGGTCTTTCTTCAGGCTCGGAAAAAGGTTTGAAGCAGTGTCCCGACCCGAAATATCGGCAATGGATTCCTTCCACAGATGCTGCCTGAGCTGCTGAGTTTCTCCAGAACTCTATGTTGTGTACAAAATATTCTGTCAGTTGGAAACTTAACTTTGTATTTTAGAAATATATTTAAGAAGGTGTTAACTATGAGTAGGAAATCCACTAAAAAAACATTTTCTATTGTATACTGCCAGCCTTTAAATAATTCAACTTTTTGTGTGGGCGTGTCTTTACAACTGCTGTGGCTCTGCACAGATATTTACTGCCTTAAATTGAAGAAGTAAGCATCACAAGTATTAACTGCACCTTTACTACAAATGGATAAACATACTTGCTGCCACAGAAGCTGAAATGTTCACCACCGTTGAAGCGTACTGAAAGACTGATGTACACTTCTGAGAGTCGAAGGGTCTTGTTTTGAAAGCCTCTGAGCTAAAACACCAAGTTTAAGCCATTAATCTGAAAAATCCCGACATCATGAATTTGGTAGGCTGCAGAAGTTAAGCACATAGTGCAAATTGGCAATTCAGTGAAGTACCAAGAAAGTAATAGGTTGTCAGAGATACCATCCTTCAGATGAGACGTTAAAACAAAACTCTGCATGTTTATGCAAATGTTCACTTACCCCTGTTCAGAGCAAACATGGGACAACTCCTAATTTCTTGGCCAACATTGACTAAAGCGGATTACCAGGCTTACTTACGAGGATATTGCCAGGACTCGAGGGCCTGAGCTCCAGGGAGAAGTTGAGCAGGCTAGGACTCTCTTCCCTGCAGGAGGATGAGGGGTAATCTTATAAGAGGAGTAAAACATCATGAGAGGAATGGATTGGGCAGATTCACAGTGTTTCCTGCCCAGAGTCAGGGAATCAAGAACCAGAGGTTAACAGTAAAGGGGGGAAGATTCAATAGGAATCTGAAGGGTAAGGTTTCTCACACAAAGTGTGGAGGGTGTATGAAATGAATTGTCAGAAAAGGTAGTTAAGCCATGGATTATCACAATGCTTGGGAAACAATTAGAGAGGTACATAGATAGGACAGGTTTAGAGGGATATGGACCAAACACAGGCTGGTGGGACGAGTGTAGATGGAACATGTTGGTTGGTGTGGTCAAGTATATGACTCGATAGACAATAGATGCAGGAGTAGGCCATTCGACCCTTCAAGCCAGCACTGCCATTCAATGTGATCATGGCTGATCATCCACAATCAGTACCCTGTTCCTGCCTTCTCCCCATATCCCCTGACTCTGCTATCTTCAAGAGCCCTATCTAGCTCTCTCTTGAAAGTATCCAGAGAACCGGCCTCCACTGCCCTCTGAGGCAGAGAATTCCACAGACTCACAACTCTCTGTGTGAAGAGGTGTTTCCTCATCTCCGTTCTAAATGGCTTACCCCTTATCCTTAAATATTTTCATGACACTTATTACATAGCTGTTTATAGAATCTTACTACCTGCAGATTTGCTGACATATTTGCTTACATAATAGCAGTGGGAATAATTCATTATCTCTGAAGTTTGGGATTGGCTAAGAATATGTATAAAATGGAAGTTTATTTTTTTTAATTGCAAATCTAACATAGCATTGCACATCAAGTCAATGGATAGCTAATGAATGTTATAACAAGCACATTTAAAAGCTCCCACAACTCCTCAGGGAACCAGCAATATTTTGCTTAATAATTATTCACAACTTCATTTTCCAATCTATGTACTATTGTGATGCTTTCTAGAATTTATTACTGTGATAATGTTTCATCATAGCTATGGAACTACGTTTCCTGGTCAGGTACCATTTGTGCTACATTAATTGGACTGCATTAATCATATTTATATTTTGCTTATGCATGTTGAGGTTTGGATATTTTTAATTTGGTCATAAATCGTATAACCCAGATGAAAAATGAAAGCAATTACTTGAAAGCGTTATGTGATGCAGCTTGAAAAGATAATTGGAGAAGTTGCTTTAAATGTCAAAATAAACACAATTTGAAGGCCTTAAAATAAATTGATGCCCAAAAAACATAATGGGTACAACACAGAAAATTGAATTTCAGAGCACCTACATAAAACGGATGGGTTAAAATTACAGGTGGATGCCTTTCACCAGCAAAATAAAATTAAAAAATGCAGACGCCAAAATTCTGAAATAAAAATTGAATTATTAATGGGAAAAATATGGAAATGCTCAAAATGTGGAAACGAGGAACTGCAGAAGCTGGTTGATAAAGGACACAAAGTGCTGGAGTAACTCAGCAAATCAGGCAGTATCCCTGGAGAACATGGATTGGTGACGTTTCGGGTCTCCTTCGTCAGACTGATTATCTGCGTTGTCTATTTTCTCTGCAACCGCAGGAGGTGTAACTCTTGTTCTTATACCTCATCCCTCGACTCCATCCATTGTTCCCAATGTGGGCTCCTGTACATCGCCAACACAAAGCGTAGACTTGGCGACCATTTAGCTGAACAATATGCTCGCTAGGTCTACTTGATCTCCCGGTTGCTAACCACTTTAACTCTCCTTCCCATTCCCATCCGGACCTTTCTGTCCTGGTCCCCTTTCATTGCCAGAGTGAGGTCACACACAAATTGGAAGAACAGCTCCTCATATTTCATTTGAGCAGCTTGCAACCCAGTGGGATGAACGTTGAATTCTCTCATTTTAGGAACTTCTACAAATGCCTCCCTCCCCGTCCCCTTTCTCTTTCTCTCTCCCCACCCTCTCCACTAAAAGTCAATCAACCAGTTCCAGAGTTTACAGCAAAGTATCCCTCTTGTCTCTGGCCAACAACCGGCCTATCAGGAAACCTCCTTACCCAAAGTTATCTGTTGCCAGCCCCGATTTGTCCTGTTTTTTGTTCTTGTTTCCAGATCAACCCCCCCCACTCCCCCCGCACTCCCCCTCCACTACAAACAGTCTGAAGACAGGTCCTGAACCAAAACAGCACCATGCTCGCCAGAGATGCTGCTTGTCCCGCTGAGTTACTCCAGCATTTTGTGTTGATCTCTTCCTTTGAGTATGTGTTACCTATTAATCATATCTTTTCCACGATGCCCTATGCATGTTTACATTAATTTGAAATCCGTTCTACCATGAGCTTAAGAACAGTTGTACTGCCAAAATAATTGTGGGCATGTCTTTCCATATTCAAGTACTAGTTTCCCTTCTAAAAGTGGGTGACGGAGTAAAAAATGAAGAAATTATCCAAAGGTTAATGGATTTTTAATGGTTAATAATTGTGTTAGGTACTGACCCATGTCCATACTTTGCTGAGTGAACAACTGCAAGGAAGTGAATGTGTAAAATTGCCCTTGTGAAAACATCTAGCGGAGAAGTCTTTGCTGCAGTCCCAATGCAGGTAATGTTCTGTGTTGGACTGAAATGTATATCAATTGACAGACTATGTTGTTCTGTTTAAAATTACAAAAACATTTTTTAACAAAACCGTGGGGTTGTGGCCGCATAGATAAGATGCACATAAAGTGATTTTACCCCAAGACTGGGTAATGAAGAACTGGAGGGCATAGTTTTAAGATGAGAGGGGAACATTTTAATAGGAACCTTTTGGGAAAATTTTTCACACTGAGTGTGGTACGTATATGGAACAAAATATTGAGGAAATGGTTGAGGCAGGTGCAATAATAACATTTTAAAAATATTTGGATAGGAAAGGGTCAGTTGAATATGGGTCAAATGGTGACATGTTGATCTAGCACATGTAGGCATCTTGGTCTGCATGGGCGAGTTGATGTAATGTAACAGTTAAATCCTTGAATCCTACATATATTTTTGTTACAGTCGGGCCAAAGGTCCTGTTTCCATGTTTGACTCTAGGCACAACGTGTAATATGGCATAAGCCCCGACTAATCTCTCTTGGTTAATGTTGGTCATCCATGGAGTTGGGATCCAAATGAGATAAACATTTCGAATTTTCTAAATGGAAAGGCTGACAATTTTGATTACACTATTTGTGCTGAGAGCAAAGAGATTTTTCTGGATGAAATTAAAAATGTATCTGTAGAGGTAAAATATGAATGCAAACTGAAGGTATTTCTCCCAGTCTTGATTTCAGTTTACTCGCTGAATCGACTGTGGTTCGGTGTTATGGGCTCTGCCTTTTAAAGGAATCGTGCAGAAAACTTATCAAAGGGATGGGTTGGAGAATGCAAATCCTGCCTTTTCTAAAAAAACAGTTCTCCTGAAGTGGTTTATTTTTTTTAATTGGATTTTTCTGCTGGCATTGTATCATTGGACAGAACAGAAGGAGCAATTCGGAACAAAATGCTGGAGTAACTCAGCAGGTCAGGCAGCATCTCTGGAGAAAAGGAATAGGTGACGTGTCGGGTCAAGACCCTTCTGCAGAGTCGGGGGGGAGGGAAGCTGGAGATATGAAAAGGTTCTGAATAAATCGGAGGCGGCACGGATGACCAAGGAAAGGTGGAGCCCACAATGTCCATTGTTGGCTGTGGAAGAAGTGATAACAAAGGGATTTATGGATGCGAACAGTGGAACAGGCAGGGTGGCTAGTGTGGGAGAGGGGCAGTGAGAGAGGGTATGCAGGGGTCACTGGAAATTAGGAAAATACATATTCATATAGCTGGGTTGTAGGCTTCCCAAGTGAAGTATGAAGTGCTGTACCTGTCCATTCAGAATATTAAGTCTACACCTTGTATATCAAAGTACAATCAAGTTAGTCCCTCTCTGGCTCTTTCCCAATAATTTCATCCAGTTTTTTATGCGCCAACAAGTATTTATTCAATTTTCTTCCAATTGCCACTATTGAATCTATGTCCACCAATCTATCAGATAATTTTAACCACTCAATATAAAGAAACTAATTTCATGTTGCCTTCAGCTCGTTTGGCAATTGCCTTCAGTCAATGCAGTCTTGTTATGAACCTTTCATCCACTGATAACCATTAAGGGCTTGTTCCACTTAGGTGACTTTTTAGGCAACTGCAGGAGACAATGCAGTCGCCACATGGTCGCCACGTGTTCGCGGGTGGTTCCCGGGGAGTCACCTTCATGGTCGTGAGGAGTTCCCTCATTCTGGGAACTAGTCGCGGCCTCATTATGGTCGCCGTGAATTTTTCCACAGATTGAAAAATTAGTGTTCACTAGAATGAAGCCGCCATGGAGAGTAGCGAGAATTCTCGAGCCGTAGGTGGGTCGCCAGGAGGTCAAAGGTTCTCGGAGGTTCTCTTAGGTTGTAGCCAATGTTAACCGGTGAATTTCATTGGCTCATTGGGGGAAAAAAAGGTAAGCAGTACTTTTCAGAACCATGGATAACCGACCAGTAATGTTGAATATCCGCCGAGCTTCACAGCCGTGTATCTCTGGCTTCTTAAAAGGTGGCTCCACTCCTTCTCCCCCCTTCTCCCCACTTCTCCCCCCTCTCCCCCCTCTTTTAACGGACTTACCATACACTGTGCTTTAGCCATCTTTTTACAGCACCAACCTTCCTGTTCATCTACTCCAAGGAGAACAATGCCACAATGGTGCAGTGGTACAGTTGCTGCCTCACAGCGCCAGAGACCCAGGTTTGATCCTGACCTTGGGTGTTGTCTGTGTGGAGTTTGCACGATCTCCGTATGACTGCATGGGTTCCCTCTGGACAAAGATGTGTGAGTTTGTAGGTTATTGATCCCTGTAAATTCCCCCCCCCCGTGTGTAGGGAGTGGATGAGAAGGTGGGATAACACAGAACTAGTGTGAATTGGTGATCAATGCTTGCTGTGGTCTTGGTGGGCCTGTTTCCATGCTGTGTCTCTAAATTAAACCTCCTATAAAATATATTGATGTAACTTTCACTCTTTCAGCTCTGGAATTATTCTGGTTCTCCATGCTCTTCATGCCCTTAACTAAAAAATGTTGCCCACAATTAAATATAATTCCGCTACTGGAACTAACATCATGTATTATGCAGTTTAAGCAGACTTGGTGTTGATTTATTAAAAACCCAGGAGCTACTATATTTTATTTCATTTGTTAACCTCAAAACATTTGTACTCATTTGCTCTTGGGTCTTTGATCATGCACCACGTTTAAATATTTACCATTTAGCATGCATAGCCTCTTTTCATTATTGTGAACAAGGGTCAGTTTAGCTTAGTTTAGAGATACAGCGTGGAAGCAGGCCCTTCGGTGCACCGAGTCTGCACTGACCAGCGAAACCTACACATACTAGGGACAATTCACACTTGTACCAAGTATGCAAACCCAAGCCAATTAGCCTACAGACCTGTACGTCTTTGGAGTGTGGGAGGAAACCAAAGATCTGATGTACAAACTCCGTAGAGCCAAGTATCTGTAGTGGGAATCGAACCCGGGTCTCAGCCGCTGTAAGTGTTGTAAGGCAGCAACTGTACCACTGCGCCACTATGCCGACCTGTTTGTTTTCTGGGCTGAATTTATGCTGCCATGTGCCTACCCATTTCACCAGCCTAACTGTATCCTCTTCAAGTTCATAGTCAGGTATTTCATTTTTTATTGCACGTTCTAAGCTTTGAGTTATCTGCAAATGTTGACATTTTCCCCCGTGCTGTCCGGTCATTAATTTTAAACAAAACCTCCAGCAGTCTGAGCAATGAACCATGAGCAACATCCATCTTTATACCCTCCCCATTCCTCTGCAGCCTGCAAAAGAGCCGTTCATCAAGACGTTTCATTTCTTTCCTTTAACTAATTTTAGTTCCATGCTGCCAGAAAGCATTTTGACAAGATGTATCTCAGCCTGGTACAGCGACTGCTCTGCTCTTGACTGCCTGAACCTAGAGACAGTGGAACAGTGGATAGTGAACACAGCCCAGTCCGTCATTGCCTCATCACTTCCTTCCATCCAATCCATCTTCAATGGTTCATTGCCTTCGAGAGGCTTGATGTATCATCATGGATGCCTGCCTCCCCGGCCATGACCTTTCCTCTCTTCTACCTTCTGGGAGAAGATGCAGGATCTTTAAACCCCAGATGTTAAGACTTAAGAACATCTTCTTCGCCACTGCTATCAGACTCCTCCTGCCTCAGTCTCCTCTTTCATTCCCCCAGCCTGCCACGTACTCTTACTCTTAATTCTACCTCATTTGATTTTGCTGTTATTGCAGTTAAGTATTTTGTTGCACTCCTTCAGATTGCACTCTAGACTTTGCACCATTCTACTGTTTTGCACTTGTCTTTGTAGTTATTGTTGTATTTATCATTACTTTGCATCTATTTTCTCTGTGAGCTTCATGCAAGCAAGTATTTCATTGCACTCTGGTACACTTAGTAATACATGAATCTGATTCTGATCCTGTGTCTAAATCTAACATCAAAATACTGCACTTATCCATCCCATACTTTCTCTTGTACAAATTTGTTTTTCAATTATCAAAATATATACTTACTTTCTATTTATCCATGTTTGTCTAAGTGGTTGAAAACCTCCCATTACAGATGTTAACCTTACAGTGTGCATTTATGTAGTAGGCTTTAATTTTATAACATTTTAAAGCTTTCATCTTGTTATGAGATGTTAGCGCCATGCATTTTAAATAATTGAAGAGCCTTTTTGAAATATTATGAAATATTAGCAACCACAAGACATAGAAGATTTCTTGAGTCACAAGGAATTACAGATGCTTCAATCTTGTGCAGAACATAAAGTACTGGAGTAATTCAATGGGTCAGGCAGCATCTCTGGAGGACATGGATAGGCGACATTTCAGGTCGGGACCCTTCTGCAGACTGGCTCGGGTGCCTTGAGAATACTTTTAAATGCAGCACTACCTCAGGGAGAAAGGTTATCAAGTGAACCAGGAATGATGAATAATCTGAACACTGCAGCTAATCAGTGCCTCATCTATCCCAGAAAATGACTGAGACTGGCAGCAATAAAAACGGTTGCAAAATGAATCCTGGAACACTGATAGCATTCACCTTCAATATTGAAAAGCAAAAAAAAGGTTTATTGGTGGCATGCTGCTTCCTTGTTCATTCCAACCTGTGGATTACATTTGTCGAGAGAAACATGCTTAATTATGGCTTTACCGTGATTGGACTGTAATCATACAACAGATGTGTCTTGATCCATGAGAATCAGCAAAAAAGACGATTGTGTCAATTGACATTCTGTGAATGTAGCATTAGCTTTCTCAAGGTCCTGCCATTCTCATGCTTTGATACTGACTGACCATACCAAAGTATGTAATTCTGATCACGAATCTGGCCCATTACTACAGCTGTGGAAGTTTTTTTCGGGGTAAAGTGATGAGCGTGGCTACAAATGCTGAAAATGCAAATACAAGTCACTTTTTGTATGAAGTAATTTAGTAGGTTGCTGTTGGTCAATTGCAAAGTAAAGTACGACTTTGCTTAGTTTTGTAATATCTGAAAGTTTGGATTTAAACCACTTTCATGTTTGCTAATGGGCCTTCTGTTATTTCATTTGTACGTCTAGATTTCAGCACCTCATCTGCAATATGGGAATTAAAAAACCCCAACTTGTGTTGGATTGTTCACCGAGCCAGCTGCAGCAAGCATATATTTTGGTACATTGCAGAGATTTCCCACTTCTGACTGCTCTCCATTCGCTATAGATCGATCACTGGCACAGACCTAGATTCTGATCTTTGATTAGAGAGTGTCAAAGAGTCAAAAGTGTTTAGTTGTAATATGTATTGACAACAGAACAATGAAATTCTTACTTACAGCAGCATAACAGGCCTGTGAAGACAATGCTATATAATAAACAGAAAATCTATAAATTAATAACCCCACTAGTGCAAAAATCCAAAATTCTTAGTGCAATCAAAGATAAGATAAAGCTGCATCTGTTGGGGAATTGAGAACCGGAGGACATTAGTTTAATGTGAAGGGGAATAGATTTACCCAAGGGGTAACTTTTTTACACAAAAGGTGGTGGGTGTATGGAACGAGTTACTGGAGGAGGTAGTTGAGGCAGGTACTAAAGCAACGTTTAAGAAACATTTAGACAGGTATATGAATAGGATAAGTTTGAGGGATATGTGCCAAACACAGGCAGGTGGGACTAGTGACGATGGGACATGTTAGTCAGCGTGGGCAAGTTGGGCCAAAGGGCCTGTATCCATGCTGTATGATCATATGACTCCATTTCAGGCAAGACTAACGTCATCCTTGCAATCATCTCAGGCATGGGATCTAAGTTAGGAGTGTTGCCTCACAGACTGCTTAAGCAGCAGGCTGACACAATTATTCTCACAAAATCGTACCTTACTGACAACATGCCAGACCTCTCCCATTGCCAGATCAGATTCATCAGGGGGGGCTGTACAGAGGTGTACAGTCAGGAGACAGAAGTTCTGCGAATCGCCAACATTGATTCCAAATCCCATGGAGACTCATGACGTCAGGTCAAACATGGACCCAGAAGTGTCTCCCCGATTGCCCCCTCATCCAATGTATCTATGCACCTCCCCATGTTGAACAACACTTGCAGTTAACATATTCTCTGGATAGGGAATATGAATGACTACCACCAGGCATGGCTTGGTACCAGCACCTCTGACCAGGTTAGCTTTATCCTGAAGGATACAGATGCCAGACTGGGTCTGCGGCAGGTGATGTGTGAACCTACATGATGAAGTAACTGTGGTGTGAGAGTGAAGTTGTGGTCTTTCGTTACCCTAGACCAGCCCAGCTCGGGAAATTCAGCTGATATTTTGCCTCAACACTGCTATGCATTTCCTTAATCATTTGCAATGCTCTTCATAATCATCTGCTTATTCGTATAGCTCCAATCTTAGCTGCATGCAAATAGAACATAGAACAGTACAGCACAGAAACAGGCCCTTCAGCTCACAATGTCCGTGCAGAACTTGATACCAAGTTAAATTATTGTCCTCTGGTAAGATTCTGTTATTTCTTTTGCGAGTGTCACCAAATGAATGTTCATTTTACTTAATTGCTTTCTGATAACAAGATAAATTCTGCCTAACAATGAACTATCACATGCCCTTCTCCCAACCCCTTGCTTTAAAGGTTATCTAGCTCTGAACTTCTATAAGTTTTGTTAAGTAGTATTTTCCTGTGAAATATGTCATTTATGTCAAAGTACATCTTGATGATGAATTAGCTATCAGGATATTGAAAGAAGAAATATTGTCAACGGTTTTAATCAATGCCCCCAGTCCGCCTAAGCATCATGATCATCATTTACTTGGTTCACTATTGTTCTTTTGCTTGCAGCACTCTCAGCTCTGTTTTGTCTGTTATATTACACTCATTTGTTCTCTCTTTCAAGAAGCATCAACAGCTGCTGTTGCTGGTAGCAAAATCTCTTGAAAGTTTTCAGGGATTGTTGTCGGCAGCTCCAATGGTGGGGAATTTGCTGGCAGTGTGGCATTGGCAGGGAGATATTGGAAAGCTGACCAAGATGATGGGAAATCATTGGCACAGTGGCATAGATGGTGGGCGAGCATTGGAAGAGTAACCGTGAAGATGGTGATGGTGGAGGAGGGAACTGCAGATGCTGGTTTACACCAAAGATAGACACAACATGCCAGAGTAACTCAGTGGGACAGGCAGTATCTCTGGAGTGAAAGAATGGGTGACGTTTCAGGTTGAGACCCTTCTTCAGAATTCAGAGTGGTGGTGAGATGACTATGAGAGACGTTCTGTATGGTCCTTCAATGTGAAGTTGTCACACAACTGGTAGATAGGACTATAATTTGTCTTCTGGACCTCTTAGAAACATAGAAAAACAGAAAATAGGTGCAGGAATAGGCCATTCGGCCCTTCGAGCCTGCACCGCCATTCATGGCTGATCATCCAACTCAGTATCCTGTACCTGCCATCTCTCCATACCCCCTGATCCCTTTAGCCCCAAGGGCCACATCTAACTCCCTCTTAAATATAGCCAATGAACTGGCCTTGACTACCTTCTGTGGCAGAGAGTTCCAGAGATTCACCACTCTCTGTGTGAAAAATGTTTTTCTCATCTCGGTCCTTCTGGTGCTGGAAGGCAGCAACTGAACCGCTGCACCACCGTGCGGTCTTAATTGTTTAATATATTCTTTGAGCAAAATAAAAAAAAAATAATGTTATCAATTTCATACTGTACCTCTGTTTTGCAAATGAGAGCTGCATTTGTATTCTTGTCATTACCTCCTCTATGTCTTGAAATACATCTTGCTAGGTTGCATGGACTACTTGCTACAATCTGCAGCCACAGTGTCTCTACCCATGAACATGATTGAATTGGGAACAAATGTGAAAGATGTGTTAGTTTTGGCTCTTAGGCAGGAACTTGCTGCAAATTAAAACTTCAGCTAAGGTCACTCATTGCCCTTAATGCCCATTTGGTCCAGGAATATCGACTGAGATGCAATCAAATAACAAGATCTTTACAGAGGTGCCTCAGTTGCATTGCACCACTGTGACTTCAGTGTGAAGGTCATCTCATTGTTGGTCTCTTGATTGCCAAGCATTGAACATCTGTAAGTTGCTGTATATACACACTGGTGTTGTTTGTAACTGGCGGAAGATTCCTAGGGCTCGCAATTAGTCGTGCGAGTACTCTCAACTGAGTTCTACCCTTTACAAGCTCTAGGTCATCCAAACCTCTGCTGCATCTGGCCCCATTCATACATCATTTCTATGATTATTGAATTACTTTATCTCCTAATAAATAATTTCTTTATTTTTGAATTCTTCGATGGCCTCTACTCTCTAAAATATCTTCCACTTGTACATTTCTCCGAGCTGGCTGTGCTCCTTCAAATCCCAGAATTAAATTGCTCCATCATCTGTATCTTCAGACAGAAGCAGTAGGATAGACGTTTTTAGACATGTGTGCCAATACCTCTTTCTGTGACCTCCTTCCATGCACTCCTGGAAAATGATGTTGCATTTTCAGTCGTTACCTTTGACAAGTGCCTTTTCAGATTTAGGGGCAAAATTATACATTTGTCTTTTTCTTTCCATATTTTTCTCTCCATCTAATCTCTCTTTTCCCCAATATTTTCTCTGTCGGGAATTCTTCCTCATTTCATGCGACCTTAATCTTTCTGATGAATTTTATCCCAATCTTTTCAACAATTGGCTGAAGAAATAGGCTCTTGCTGCCTTGTGTATTCCAGTCCCATATGTCCGAGTATCCCTGAGGCAGAGTTGTTAACGACCATTGCTTGAGCTGAATTTTTCAGGTGACATATTTTAGTTGCTAAATTTATAACTCTTTCTTATCCACAATTAGTCTCTTCACTCCAGCAATATTGTATATATTGTGTCAGTTCCTTGTTCCTCAAGCTAATGTTCCTGTAAAATGGCATGGTTTTAACAGGTCTCGAAATAAGATGCATGGAATTAGAATTTGAGAATTGAAGGGAACTGGAGGAACTTTTTGGACATAACCATTATGAGATTAACCTGAAGGCAAATAAAATGAAAACTAGAAAAGATTCAAGATCATGATTTGTTACGCCTGCTTTTTGTCCATCAGTAAAAGTGAAAATGATTCCCCTTTGGTTCGAGCATGTTTCATTTTTTTAAATTAATATTGGGGGGAAAAGGCAATGGTTTCCAGGCATATGGTGCTAGATTGTAAGCAAGAGAAAACAAGATTAATCAAAAAGGCAGACTTAAGTGGCATTCGTTTAAAATTAAAACAGGACATGAAGGAAATACAGTCGAGAAGGCAGCACTTACGAAGAGAGATGTAGGTATTGAAATTCAGCCCGATATATGAAAAGGTATTTTTACATCTTGCAGAAAACTCAAATGGAAAATAAAACTGTCATACATTCGTAGATTGAGCATTTCACCCGGAGTCCTTGCACAGGCATTCTACTGAAGAAGGGTTTCGACCCACAACATCACCTATCCATGTTCTCCAGAGATGTTGCCTGACCCGCTTGTGTTACTCCAGCACATTGTGTCTTTTTGTGTGTTAACCAGCATCTGCAGTTCTCGGTTTCTACATTTTGACTGTTCCTCTGCAAAAGAGTCTGAAGAAGGGTCTGGACCCAAAAGGTCACCTATCCATGTTCTCCAGAGATGTTGCCTCACCCTCTGAGTTACTCCAGAACTTTGTGTCATTTTGCGTTTTAACCAGCATCTGCAGTTCTTTGCTTGTACATTCTACTGCAGTGATTTGCTGGAAAACGAGACTGTAGAGTGGACAGCAGGATCAAAGTCTCTGCAGCAGGTGATGAAGTGGGGTCCATGAGATGGCAACATATGGTGCAGGAATGTGGCAGTGGTGGTAATTCTGGTGGTCTCTGGAGAGTTAGAGGAGTAATTGGGATTAGACTGTGCGGGGATTGGGGTAAATCTTCCACTGAGATTCACAACTGGAAATTGTCAGAATTGGGCAATCTTCAAATGGAATTTTCAGTGTAGTCTTCTGCTCAGCAAGTGTTAGCCATGCGATCGCTATGCTGCCACATTGGTGTCGATGGAGCTTAAAGGAGCACCATAAACATCCATAGATATTTCACTCTGATTAAAGTCCAGTGCAAATGAGAAGAAGTGGCTGGTGGGAAGAAGGCAGCAACTTTATATTTTTCTAAATTAAGTCGGTTTAAATGGTATATGAATGCATTTTTTGCTCTTTAATATTATTTGTTTAACCATATTAATTTTTGACAGGTGCTAAACGTAATAAATAATTGTGATTGTCGGGGAGAAACTTTTCACTCCCCGAGGATTCATTGATGAACTGGAAACTGAGCTTCCAGTGGGAGATGTGCACATAATTATACTAGGTGATGATTGGGTGGTAGAGTTGCTGCCTCACAGCACCAGAGACCCCAGTTCGATCCTGACTATGAGTGCTGTCTATGCGGAGTTCGTATGTTCACACCCTTGTGTGACCACGTGGGTTGTCTGTGGGTGCTCTGTTTTCCTTCCACATCCCATAGGCATGCGGGTTTGTAGGTTAATTGGCTTCTGTAAATTGCCCCTGTTCTGTAGGATATGAACATGGGATAACATGCAACTAGTGAATGGGTGATCGATGGTCGGCATGGACCCGGTGGGGCAAAGGGTCTGTTACCATGCCGTATCTCTAAACTATCACAATGCTTCAGAAACATTTGGACAAGTACATGAATATGCTAGGTTTAGAGGGATATGTGTCAAAGGCAGGGAGCTGGGATTAGTGTAGATGTAGAATATGTTAGCTGGCGTGGCCACGTTAGACCTACGTGTCTGTTTTCATGTTGTATGACTCTATAGCCCTGACTAAACTAAATTCTAAACTAGGAAAAACAGAATGCAGTCTTAGGTGTAGGTGGCTGGCAAACTTGGGGAGAGGGTCTGTCTCATTGTGGGGTGTGGGAAGACTGGAATTTGATTTGGGATTAAACGCAGTTTTTATTTTTAAAACTACTTATTATAAGGTGGGTATCAATTTCATAGAGAACAACCTATGTGCAGTGAACATATGATACAGTAATATATGCAGATTGAACTTCTGAAATTCAATTTCATTGAAGTCAATGTAACAATTCTCAAAATGGAAGTCAATGTCGAGGTTGTCTTAGAAACAATGACTTTCACCCTACAATAATTTGTTGAGTTGAGAATCGGGAGGGAAGAAGTTAAACTGGTTTTAAACAACTACAGAGGTAGAGAGCACAAGATGCAAGAAACAGTGACTTTCAACCTCAAAGAATTCATAGTTGAGGACCAGGGAGTAGCAGCAGGTTTTAAACAACCACAGCGGTAGAGAACAGAAGAGCAGCGGGTGCAACTTCATCTCTTTAAGATTGTAGAAAGAACCATTACGATTGACAGGACCATCAGACTTAAGATAGAACTAATTAGCACTTTTTCAGCCTTTGGCTACCCAAGAAGATGTTAAAACGTCATCAAGCATAATGTTTGCTCCTCCAACCATCTGCTGTCTGCTTTTCTTGGGAGTTTTATTGTTATGGGAAATTAAGAATGCAGAGAATCGTTTTTTGGTACACAGTCTTTGCGTCATCCCACACTTCTGTTTTTCTAAAGGCCAGATGAAAAATCTTCAACATATCTTGCCATCAAGTAAGAATAGTCAGCATTTTTGTTGCTTCCTTTCAAAGATTTATTATTCACTTCTAAGATTGACATCGGCTATAATCTATATTACTAAAAGTCTGATCTTGACCACTTCCTGTTCTGTATATTGATTTTAGAAAAAACGCTGCTACTTACGGCTGTGATTTTTGGCCATCTTACTCAGAGCCCCCCTCCACTGTGCAGGACAAGAGGATTTTGGTGGTGGTTGGTTTGAAGTGAAGTACTGCAAATGGCTGTTGGTGGTGGTTACTTGACAACTTCATGTTTGCACTGTATATTGATTTTAGATAAAACGCTACCACTTACAGTAGTGATTTCTGACCATCTTACTCAATCCACCTCCACTCATCAGTTGCAGAGGATTCTTTCCATCAATGAAAAATAAAAGTGTTATTAATGTTTAAAACATTTTTAGAATCTCTCTCCTGTCAATCACGCCATGAAGGCTACACCCCTTCCAGTGGGAGGGGGGTGGGATTATAAAACCTGGAATTGTGGGTATGGCTCAGTCTCTGCAAGATGGGGGAGGGAGAGGTCACGACTCTGTCTGAGCTGTGAATCAAATGCATGTCTACTGAACTGTGAGTGTGGTGTTTATGTGTTGTTTTGTGGTGGATTCACCGTGCTTGAAGTGGTCGGAAACTGCACTTGAATTTGGTGGCCTTGCACCCTGCTTGAAGTGGTAGGAAACTGCACTTGAATTTGGTGGCCTTGCACCCTGCTTGAAATGGAATTTCAAGGAATAGCCGTGAGTCAACTGCCAGCCCACCAGCCGTGAGTGAGCTGCCAGCACATCAGGCTTGAGCAACTGAGCTGCCACCCCAAGAATCCATTTGGAGCACAATGTACATACTAGCCCTCTGGAAAGCAGGCCCTTCAGCCCACAACACCCATACTAATGCTCCAGAAAGCCCCCCCTCCCGCCACTGGCCACCAATATTGGAATTGGTGGAGAGGTGGAATATTGCATTGGGGGGCCAGCCCTCCCGTGTGAAGATGGGACCCAATGGGTCCCACTTAGTCTAGTAATTAATAAAAGGCAATTGCATGAAACTTTGCTACTGTCAAGTGCTTTTTTTTTGCAAGAGCATGCTATGAGGCAAGGAAATAGTGATCCTAGAAAATAAATCAGTGCAAGAAAAATATTTGGAATCATTCAATGAACGTGGTAAGGGATTGCATTCCTCTGAGAAAAAGCAGATAATTAACAAGACAGAGACAGTAAGAGTTGAATGAGGATAATTTGAATGAAACATCGCAATTAAAAATAGCATGGGTAAACCCTACCTGTTGACTCAACAAATTACATTTCAGATTTGTATGTGAAATAAACAAATTACATAATTTCAATTTGTTTTGTTGTAGTGGAGAAAGAAAATAAAATATTGCCTAGAAAAATTACAAGCTATGAATTAGGATATTTCCCCAGTAGAAAAGTACACAATTACTAGCAGATGCTATGTTCATTTATTTAACAGCAGCTAGATGACGAACAAATGAATTTTGTGGAGGAAAATATAGATTAAATCTGTAACTTTACTTGGATAATCAACTGTATGACTGTATTAATGTGCATGTGTTTCATTTGGTTAAATTTGTTGAGCAGGAAATAAAAATATGTTTAAATTTGTTGCGTGTTAGTTGATTTCACTGAGCAGCATTGCCCAAGTGCCACCTTTTTGAATAAATCTGTACCTCATTAAGAAAATGCATTAGGCAAACAACATGTTGATTGAGTTATTTTGCAAAAAGACCTTGGCATTTACTGCAGCTTGTTAAATCTAACATATTGGGCTCAATGTTAGCTGTGTTCAGTTGGCTGTAGTCTTTCCTGAAGTTTGAACGCACCAGCCAGGCTCCCAGTGCAGAGGGTTTACAGGATTGCTATATTGTGGATGTGGCAAAGGACTTCATTAATTTGCAGAAGAGCAAGGGAGTTCTCCTAGTGGCTGATATCTATTCCTCACCCAACATCAAAACAGAAAGATCGAGTCATTTATTTAATTGGAGTTTGTGGGCGTATGCAATGCTTCAGAGCTGCTCCGAACAGTGTATAGAGTGGTACTTTTATGTAATGTGGTTCTAGCCATGCAATGACTCACAGCACAACACCCAAAAGTTAATACCAACTCTGGCCAAGTGTTTAAAGGGATAATGAGGAAGGAGGGGAGGTATGTGGGGTGGTGGGTGTGGGAAGGGGTAGAACATAAGTAGTGATTGGCCTGAGATATGGAATTGGGGGATGTGGGTGTGAATGTTGTAGCAGGAAGGTAGAGGAAGGCAGTTTGGGAAGGAGATAGGAGAGAAGGGAAAGATGGAACACAATTAATCAAAGGGTGGTGGGTTTTACGCAAGGATGGTGATCTTTTACATAAAGGGTAGCTGCTGGAGTAGGTAGTGAGACAGGTACTATCATAATGTTTAACAAACATTTTTCAGGTACACGAGTAGGATAGGTTTAGATGGATGCGGGCCAAATGTAGGCAGGTGGGACATGTTGGTCGGTGTGGGCAAGTTGGGCAGAAGGGCCTGCTTCCATGCTGAATGATTATGACTCAAATTCAGTATGGTTTACATTAGTGAAAGGGCCATTTCATTAAATTGACTACATTTAAGGTGCTTACTTTTTTGAGCCCTTGACTATAGGATAGTCATTCGCAAGGGGCTAGTGTTAAGAGTCGAGAGGTCGGGTTTGATCCTGACCTCAGGTGATGTCTGTGTAGTGTTTGTATGTTCTCCCTGTGACTGTGTGGGCTTTCTCTGATGTGATGGTCAGCATGGACTCAGTATATGTAGGATTCATTACGTAGACTCTGCTTGCTGCAGCTCTGAATAATTGCCATTCCAAAGGCTTTGTACTGTTTTCTCCATGGTATGTCGAGCACATAGACATGCCTGGTCCCCTCGAGTTGTCACCTGTTGCCTTTAGTAATGTAACTCAGCGGGTCAGACACCATCTCTGGAGGACGTAGATAGGCAACATTTTGGGTTGGGACCTTTCTAGTGTATCAAGTTGGATTCAGCAAGAGAGAGAGAGAACTCTGGCAATGAGTGTTGTATGATCTTCTCAGGTGATGTGGTGTCATGGTTGATTAGATGATAATTGTAAACGTTGTGAAATGTTAATGTGGGACTTATAGTAACATGACTTGGATGAGGGCGCGTTGCAGTATATGACAAGATTTGATTCCTGAATGATATAGATACTAGATAGAAACTATTATTATGTTAAGATGCAGTGGACTGTGCAGTTTATAAGACACGAGTTGTGGCATTTGAAATACAATGATCAGTCGTATGAGGGAATTGAATCAGAAATGGCACTGCATTGGGATCCTATAGCTATTGGCTCACACAGCCATCTGTGTTTGTCTGCAGAAACAGGACATCATTATTATTTACAATCACTTCCAATATGACTACTCGCTCAATATCTCCCATATTGTTCTAATTCTTAGTGTTTCTAAAATTGATTTCACTTTTCCATGTCCCTCAGCTTGTGTTCTGTTCACAACTTATTTCCTCTCTAAAAGAGATTCAACGGGTGCTGATGAGACTGGTTTCTTGTTAATGTATCCAGGAACGGAATGACAGCTTGGGTTGGCTGGATGCAGAATGCATTCAAATGCACTGGCAGCGTGGAGTCTTTGTGTTGCCTGCATTGGGTTGAATGAATGTGAGTTAATTGTGCTTTGGAAAGCGCAGACCCGGTTTCCTGGGTACTGGAATTCACCCGCCCATTTGTGGATGAGGAGGTTACATATTAATGTATTTTGACGCCCGCAGGAGAATCCCTTCAGGCATTGATGTTGTTCTCGGTGTAAATTATTTGTAATAGTTTGCCACATCATTACTGATGTTCCAAAGTGATGGGTAAACCGAGTGGATATTAAATATACAATTATATCTTGACTCACTTGATTAATTGCACGCCTATCTTGGCATATCCTGTGGACAGAAAGGCTCTAACTTGCAAAATATGGTGGAATAAAATTGAAGCCAACAGCTAAAGTACACCTATTATATTTTTCTGACTGATTCAGTAGCAGTTCAACAATCCTCATTAAAGACATTGTGTGGTGGTTGATAGCCAACTTTGAGTTAGATTAGAGGCCTGTCACTGGATATATTTTTTTCTGCATCTCAAAACCTTGCTATAATGTTTGTGATAAAGCAAATTTTGTTCAAATGAAAGAGAACATCATATAAATCTTCTGTCATATTAAAACACTTACTCAAATGTCAGACAGGACTTTGAGACTTCTACTCTCCAAGCGTCATGTACTCTGTATTGAATTTCTGTTACAAATGAATGTGAGCTGTCTTCTATTTGAATGGGCTGTGTCATTGTGGCCAATTTTCTTTTTAGTAGACTCGCAGTCTTGTGGCAGTGAGCTGTGTGAGATGATTGTACTTCTAACACACTTACACAGTTAATGTAATATTCATTAGGTTGTCTCGAAATTGAAAAGGGATACTGTTAACGAGTTATATTGAATTGGCATCTGGACTGGAAGTGATGAAATTGGAGCATTTGAGTTTTGACTGAATCAAAGTTAGTCATTTTTGATTTCTAAAGTGTATTATGTGCTAAATAGGTAGCAGTGCACATACGAAGAGCCACTCAATAAATATCTCTTCCTACTTGTGTCCGAATCTGTAACAACTCCGTCACTGGCACTTGCCTATGCAGAACAATATTTAGTCTCACCACATGTCCAAGCAACCCTCCCATACTGTGCCCCATTTGGGTTTCAGAGATTCATCCTTGTAGAATTCACAATAGATAGGGTAAATGCACAGTCATTTATCCAGAATATGGGAATCAAGATACAGAGGACTTGGGTTTAAGGTGAGAGGAGAAAGATTTACTAGGAACCTGAAGGGCGACTTTTTCACACAGAGGTTGGTGGGTATATGCAATGAGCTGCCAGAGGAGGTGGTACACTAAGCTAAACTAAACTAGTTTAGGGACGTACTATCACAATATTTAAAATAAATTTGGACAGATACATGGATAGGAAAGATTTACAAGGATATGGTCCAAATGCAGGTAGGTGGGATTAGTGGAGATGGGCTATGTTGATCAACATGGGCAAATAGGGCTGTGGGGCCTCTTTCCTCACTGTATGACTCTATGGCTCTATAATTCACTACTCATAAATTTGAGATTTGGAGAAATTGTGCTGATTTTGCTTTGTGCACAGTGTAATCAAACAACTTGTACTCAGAAGTGTGAGTCACGTTGTGTCGCAGCAGCATGCAATTTATGCCACTCCATCTGTGAAGAATTCGATATTGTCCCTCTAGTGTGGTCCCATCATTGAAATTAATGGTGAGAGCTGAAGCTGAACATGGAAAACAAACCATGTAGCCCTGACTGCTTCAGATAAAACCATCAATGAAAGCTGCATTAGAGAGCAATCACCAGTAGGTATAGAATACTACCATTTTAGACAAGGAAGTCCAACATTTCTATTCACGATAGTTGGAGATAAATTAAATTTTTGTTGCTACATATTTTAAATGAAGGAGGTCAGTTCTTGCTTTATGATGCACAAACTTGCATGCTCTTGCTGAGTTGTCATTACTCTCTGTTGCCTTTCATGGTTGGAAAAGTTTGACATTCTGGCTTCCGACAGTGGACAGATAATCGAACTACAATTTCCTCGTCTGTGCAACTGATGATCATAGTTTCTCGAACACCTGGAACATTATTCTTAATATTGAATTTCTCCTGAAGATATGTGTATCCATATTAATTGACATTCTTAGTTAATATCTGTGCCTGAAAAGTCAAACACATTTAATGACCTAGTGTTTCATGAATGTGTAGCCTATTCCTTCCCTCGACCGACAATGGGTTGCTGAAGGTGTGATTTTTCAGCAACCTGGCATGGTAATATATTTTGTTTTCAGCCCACAAATCTTGAATAAATTATGATATATTTGAGTACTACATTTATTTTCATATTCTGGAATAATAAGATTTGAGCTCTCAAACTCTAGCTTGCTCTACCAGGAGCATAAGAACAAGGCCTACTGCACTATACTATTTTTTAACCCACAGCTCATGCGAGAAAAATGATACATGGTTTATCCAGTGTATATCAAACTTTTATGATAGAAATAAAGATACAATTAAGAAAGCCTCAAGTGCGTCCTTCTACAAAACATGGAGAATTTTAAACAAGAATGGATTATAGACAATTATTCCATCTCGTTTTGAAAATTAATAATACATTTTCCATTATCTTTCAGAATAACATAAAAGACAATCTTTCTCTCACACAACATTTGTGCCTTTCTGTAGAGCCCTGCAAAGCAAAGTTGTAAAAATCTTCAAAATTGTTGCATTCCAGTCAGTATTTGATTATTCAAATAATCTTAAATCCCATTGCTACGACTATTGACATAGTTCTTTCTTTCATTAAATTATCAACCCAAAATGGCTTGTTTTACTGGTAATCATTTCAGTAAAAATATCAATCCCAATTATTTCTTCATACAGTAGATTCTGCTGCCCAGTTTAGTTCAGTTTAATTTAGAGACACCGCACAGAAACAGCCCCATTGGTTGACCGAGTCCATGGCGAACAGAGATGCCTGTACACTATCACTATCCTACCCACTAGAGACAATTTACTATTTTACCGACGCCAATTAACCTGCAAGCCTGTATGTCTTTGGAATGTGAGGGAATCTGGAGCACCCAGATGCAGTCATGGGGAGAACGTACAACCTCCGTACAGACAGCACCCATGGTCAGGATCAAACCCAGGTCTCTGGTGCTGCAAGGAAGCAACTCTACCACTGTGCCACTGTGTCACCCTTGTATAACCTTGCCCTTGGTTGAATCGTACAGCTGCATCTGCATTAGTTGTGCCAGTCAATATTTGAAAGATCCCATCATATAATTTTGCTCTTTCATGGTTGTTGGTGAGACCACACTTGGAGTACAGAATGCAGTTCAGGTTGCCCAGCTCTAGGATGGATGTCATTGTTGGAAAGGAGAAAGAAGAGATTCACCACGATCTTACCTGGGCTTGTGGGCTTCAGTTGTCAGGAAGAGTTGGATAGGGCTGGGAATGTTTTGATTGGAGCTTAGGAAGCTTAAGAATTGCCTTATTGAGGTGTGCAAGATCATGATGAGTGTAAAGGAGTTAAGTCTGACACACTGTAACTTTACTGAGTTTAATAAAGGCACATGTCAAACACGTCCCAGTACTGACTGCATCTAGTCTTCAGGCGTACTGGAACCAAGGGAGGAGCAAGGGGAAGTATCACAGTTATACTGAGATGACTGGGCGTGGTTAGTGGTATTGAAGTAGCTACATTATAGGTTGCATGCATAAACCATCTACATCCTTTCCC
Organism: Leucoraja erinaceus; assembly: GCF_028641065.1. Classification (NCBI taxonomy): domain Eukaryota; kingdom Metazoa; phylum Chordata; class Chondrichthyes; order Rajiformes; family Rajidae; genus Leucoraja; species Leucoraja erinaceus. Next base: position 33,009,740 of record NC_073393.1, on the reverse strand, counting down.
TTAGAAATCTAAAATTGAAGTTATAACAGTGGCAGTGTGATTATGCAACACATGCAAATTTAAACAAAATCACCATAGTGGACAGGAGGTTTGACAACCCGACCCGAGTGTGTGCGTAAAGCACCATCACCCTCCCCACCAGATAGAAGAGGAGGCGGGGCAGTAGCAGCCGGGAAGGAGCAAGTCGGCGGAGTCCCAACCGGGAATGCGGGAAGTGACCCAACCGGAACAGGTGATCGAGGAAGAGGAGACGGGGGAGAAGGAGGAGAAGGAGAACGAGCAGGGGAGGAGATCATCTGCCCGAAAACAGGAAGCGCAGAGGGAGGAGAACGCAGCAAGCGAACTGACCGGGGCATGCAGGGAGCTGTGGGGTAATTAGTAATGACAGGCTTGAAACACAACGGAGGAGCGTAGGGATCCGCAAGAGGAGGCAGAGGCTCGTTAATGGCCAACAGGTGCTGGTGGCTCTGGCGGTAGACAGTTCCATCAAAGTCCACCAGGTAAGATCTCGGGGAAGTGTCCACACCAACAACGGTAGCGAGTCGGGAGAATCCGGTGGCTGTCTGCATGCGGACGACCTGGCCAGGCAGTAGTGGTGAGAGCGGGCGGCAGGACTTGTCGTGAGAGCGGCGCTGTACCTCATGCTTGTGAGCAATCCTTTGCTGAACGGCGGCAGGCTGGAGGACCTTGGGCACCAGGGATTGTTGGGCGATCGGCACCGGTGGGCGAAGCATGCGGGACATCAGACGCTGGGCAGGGGATCGCATAGTTGGGTCCCGTGAGATGTTGCGAAGGTTTAGTAGACCCAGGTAGAAGTCACCATTGGAGATACGAGACTGCTCGAGCAAATTCTTGGCACTGCGGACAGCTCGCTCGGCCAGGCCGTTGCTCTGCGGGTATTCGGGGCTGCTGGTATAGTGAGTGAAGTTCCACTTCACAGCGAAAGCCTGGAATTCTGCACTGGTGAACTGACGGCCGTTGTCGGTCTGCAAGCGGACCGGGGACCCAAAGGTAGCAAAGTGTCTGCGCAGCTTACTGATAACCATTTCAGAGGTGATAGCAGGGAGAAGGTCCACCTCGAACCAGTTGGAGTATGAATCAACCAACACCAGGTAGTGCTTGCCTCGCCATTCGAATATGTCAGCAGCCAGCGAGGTCCAAGGCATGGCAGGCGCAGGCTGCTGCAGAAGTGGCTGGCGCTGCTGATGTGGGGCAACAGTTTTGCAATCAGGACAGGAGGCTACTCGGGCTTTAATGTACTTGGCCATGCCGGGCCAATAGTATTGTTCTTGGGCATGTGTGACGGTGGCATCGGCTCCGGGATGCCCCATGTGGGCAGCGGTGTAGTACAAGTCGTATAGGGAGGCAGGGACGACCACCTTGTGACCCTTGATGATGATGCCGTCCCGGAGCACAAGCTCCTCGCGGACCAGAAAGAAAGGGTGGGCGCCCGCAGGCAGTGAGGTGCGTCTGCTGGGCCACCCCCGCTGGATGACAGCTGCGAGCTGTTGCAGGTCGGGGTCGTTGGCGGTGTGCTCAACCAGGCACTGCAGCTGCTTAGAGGGAACAAAGTTGACATTGAGTACCTGCAGATCCTCCTGCTCGTAGGGGTGCCTGTCACAGGAGGACCGGGGGGCCCGGGACAGCGCGTCGGCCACATGCATCTCGGTGCCCCTCTTGTACACGATCAGAAAGTCGAACCGCTGGAGCTGTAACATCATGCGCTGGAGTCTAGCTGGAGCGATGTGGATAGGCTTATTGAGGATGGTCACCAAGGGTTGATGATCCGTCTCGACGGTGAACCTGGTACCGAAAAGGAAGTCCTTGAACTTGGAGCAGGCGAATACAACCGCAAGAAGCTCCTTCTCGATTTGTGCATAGCGCTGCTCAGTGTCTGTCATGGTACGCGAGGCATAAGAAATGGGCTGCAGCGAGCCGTCATCATGGAGTTGCAGGCAGGCAGCACCGAGTCCGAAGCGGGAAGCATCACACGTAACTACAATTGGACGTTGCAGATCGAAAAACTTGAGAGTCGGTGTGCTAATCAGCTTTGTTTTGAGAAGGTCGAAAGCCTGCTGGTGTTGGGGAAACCAGGACCAGGCAATGTCTTTTTTCGTCAGTTGCCTCAGGGGTGCGCTCAACTCGCTGAGGTCGGGGATGAACTTTCCCAAATAGTTGACCATGCCCAGGAAACGCTGCAGGCTGGTCACGTCGGTCGGGGCAGGCAGCTCGGAGATAGCGTTGGTCTTCTGGGGATCAGGTTTCAGCCCGTGGGCTGTGAAGATGTGGCCAACATAGGGTACTTCAGCTACACGGAACTTGCACTTTGACGGGTTAAGTTTTAAGTTGATCTGGCGAGCGCGGTCTAGAATCCGTCAGAGGTTGTGGTTGTGCTCAACAACATCTTTCCCATAAACCAGGATGTCATCCACGATAATGGCACACGGCAAGCGGGCAAACAGTTGCTCCATGGAGCATTGAAACACTTCGCTAGCAGAGTTGATGCCGAATGGCATCCGCAAAAATTAAAGACTCAGTAAAGTTACAGTGTGTCAGACTTAACTCCTTTACATGGTGTCAGTAAGTTAAACGCGCGCCTCCTGTTTATCGGGTTTTATTTGCTCCTAGTTTTACTAGTGTTTAATTCCCTATTTACCATGGCATTCTCGTGCCGCAAGCCCTCTCCCCTTGTCTTTGACGCTGACATTGCGGAGCGATGGGCTACTTTTGTGATGGACTACAACCACTTCATCAACATCGTGCACCGAAACGACCCTGATGCGGTCAAAGCCTCACTCCTGCTGAACCTTGCCGGTCCCGATGCTATGAAGCGTGCTCAGGCTTTCACTTACAATCCAGCGGTCCTGGATGACAACGACCAGGTCGTCGAGCCGGCGGAATCTGCCAACGACCCGGTATGTCTCTTACGCAAGTTTGCGGAGATTTGTGACTTGCCCATCAACCGTATATTGGAGCGGGCTAGATTCTTTACAAGGAAACAGCAGCCTGATGAACCTGTTGAATGTTTTATCGCTGACCTGCGCTACCTTGCTCAGCGGCGCCATTTCGGGAACATGTGTAATCAGCTCACCAGAGATATTTTGGTCACCGGCATGCTAGATCAGAAGCTACGAGCGGAGCTACTGCGAAGACCGGATCCCACTTCTGACACCATGTAAAGGAGTTAAGTCTGACACACTGTAACTTTACTGAGTCTTTAATAAAGGCACATGTCAAACACGTCCCAGTACTGACTGCATCTAGTCTTCAGGCGTACTGGAACCAAGGGAGGAGCAAGGGGAAGATATCACAGTTATATTGAGATGACTGGGCGTGGTTAGTGGTATTGAGGTAGCTACATTATAGGTTGCATGCATAAACCATCTACAATGAGGAACATGGATAAAGTGAACACAGTCTTTTTCCCAGGCTAGAGGATTCCAAAAAGTAGGGGACATAGGCTGAAGTTGAGATGGAGAAATTTTGGAGCGACTTTGGGGGTAACTTTTTTACTCAAAGTGTAGACCGTGTGTGGAATGGGCTGTCAGAAGAAGCAGATACAATTATGACTTTCAAAACACGTTTGGACAGATATCTGGATATGAAGGGTTTAGGGATATTTGCAATGTGCAGGTTAATGGGACTAGCCGAGAACGACAACTTGGTTAGGAGGAACAAGATGGGCTGAAAGGGCTGTCGCTGTGCTGTATTGCATCAGGCAGAACTTAAAAAAAAAAAAAAAAAAACTCCTGAGTACATCAATGTTATTTGTAATAATGGACAATAGACAATATGTGCAGGAGTAGGCCATTCGGCCCTTCGAGCCAGCTCCGCCATTCAATGTGATCATGGCTGATCATCCCCAATCAGTATCCCATTCCTGCCTTCTCCCCATATCCCCTGACTCCGCTATTTTTAAGAGCCCTATCTAGCTCTCTCTTGGAAGCATCCAGAGAACCTGCCTCCACCGCCCTCTGAGGCAGAGAATTCCACAGACTCGCCACACTCTGAGAAAAAGTGTTTCCTCATCTCCATTCTAAATAGCTTACTCCTTATTCTTAAACTGTGGCCCCTGATTCGGGACTCCCCCAACATCGGGAACAGGTTTCCTGCATCTAGCGTGTCCAAGCCCTTAACAATCTTATATGTTTCAATGAGATCTCCTTCTAAATTCCAGAGTGTACAAGCCCAGCTGCTCCATTCTCTCAGCATATGACAGTCCCGCCATCCTGGGAATTAACCTTGTAAACCTATGTTGCACTCCCTCAATAGCAAGGATGTCCTTCTCAAATTAGAGGACGATAACTGCACACAATTCTCCACGTGTGGTCTCACTAGGGGAAGTACAACTGCAGAAGGACCTCTTTGCTCCTATATTAGATTCCTCTTGTTATAAAGACCAACATGCCATTCGCTTTCTTCACTGCCTGCTGTACCTGCATGCTTACTTTCATAGACTGATGTACAAGGACCCCCAGATCCCGTTGTACTTCCCCTTTCCCCAACTTGACGCCATTTAGATAGTAATCTGCCTTCCTGTTTTTGCTACCAAAGTGGATAACCTCCCATTTATCCGCATTAAACTTCATCTGCCATGCATCTGCCCACTTCCCCAACCTGTCCAAGTCACCCTGCTTTCTCATAGCATCCTCCTCACAGTTCACACTGCCACCAAGCTTTGTTTCATCTGCAAATTTGCTAATGTTACTTTGAATCCCTTCATCCAATCATTGATGTATTTTGTAAATAGCTGCAGTCCCAGCACCGAGCCTTGCGGCACCCCACTAGTCACTGCCTGCCATTCTGAAAGGGACCCGTTAATCCCTACTCTTTGTTTCCTGTCTGCCAACCACTTCTCTATCCATGTCAGCACTCTACCCCCAATACCATGTGCCCTAATTTTGCCCACTAACCTCCCATGTGGGACCTTATCAAATGCTTTCTGAAAGTCCAGGTACACTACATCGACTGGTTCTCCCTTGTCCATTTTCCTAGTTACATCTTCAAAAAATTCCAGAAGGTTAGTCAAGCATGATTTCCCCTTTGTAAATCCATGCTGACTCGGACAGATTCTGTTACTGCTATCCAAATCTTCGGCTATCGCATCTTTTATAATTGACTCCAGCATCTTCCCCACCACCAACATCAGGCTAACTGGTCTATAATTCCCAGTTTTCTCTCTCCCGCCTTTCTTAAAAAGTGGGATAACATTAGCTGCCATCCAATCCACAGGAGCTGATGCTGAGTCTACAGAACATTGGAAAATTATCACCAATGCATCCATGATTTCTAGAGCCACTTCCTTAAGTACCCTGGGATGCAGACCATCAGGCGCTGGGGATTTATCAGCCTTCAGTCCCATCAGTCTATCCAACACCATTTCCCGCCTAATGTGGATTTCCTTCAGTTCCTCTGTCACCCCAGATCCTCTGGCCACTACTATATCAGGAAGATTGTTTGTGTCCTCCTTAGTGAAGACAGATCCAAAGTACCTGTTCAACTCATTTGCCATTTCCTTGTTCCCCATAATAAATTCCCTTTTTTCGGTCTTCAAGGGTCCAACTTTGGTCTTAACTAATTTTTTCCTCTTCACATACCTAAAGAAGCGTATACTATCCTGCTTTATATTCTTGGCTAGCTTACCTTCGTACCTCATCTTTTCTCCCCGTATTGTATTTTTAGTTATCTCCTGTTGTTCTTAAACATTATCCAATCCTCTTGCTTCCTGCTCATCTTTGCTACGTTGTAGTTCTTCGCTTTACTCATACCTAAATTTGCACACCGTAATTTTAGTGTGAGCACACAACTGGTCTTTGGGGAATTGCGAACGCTGATAAGATTTATTGTAATTTTATTCGATCTGCTAACAGCTTTACTTTGACTGGGAATTTTAATTCACTCACTTCCCTTTACCATTAGCCGAAACACTAAGTACAAGAGTTGGATGTATAATTACAGTCGTATAAAACATTGGTTAGGCTTGAGTTAGAATGAAAGATTGGACAGACTGGTCTCTTTTCCATGGAGCTAATGAGGCGGAGAGGTGACAAGATCGAGGTATAAAAAATTACGAGAGACGTACTCAGAGTTGATAGCCAGAATATGTTTCTCATGGCAGGAGTAAATTACAAATAGGCTTTCAGGGAGAGTTTTAAAAAGGGTCTGAGGGGACACAATTTTCACCTGGAGTAGTTATAGAGACATAGCGCCATAGAGTCTTACAGCATGAAAAGATAACTTGGCCCAACTTGCCCACACCAGCCAACATGTCCCATCTACATGAGTCCCACCAGTCTGCGTTTGGCCCATATCCTTCTAAACCTGTGCTATCCATATATGTGCCTAATTGTTTCAAAAACGTTATGATAATATCTGCCTCAACTACCTCCTTTGGCAGCTCTTTCCATACACCCACTACCCTGTGTGTAAACAAGTTACCCCTCGGATTCCTATTAAATCTTTCCCCCTTCACCTTAAACCTATGCCCTCTGGTTCTCGATTTCCCTACCATTGGGCAAGTGGTATCTGGAATTAGCTACCAGAGGTAGTAATGGAGCAGTAACATCACTTAACATGTATCTGGACAAGTACATGAATGAGCAAGGCAGCGAGAGATATGGGTTTAACGCAGGTGTGTGATTGGTATAGATAGGCATTATAGTTGGTATAGATGCGGTCAGTACCCGAAGGACCTGTTTCTGAGCTGTACATCCTTTTTGCTCCATTACAGTTTCTACACCATTATTGTCAAAAGAGATCAATTTGTGCATGTGGTGGTTTCTGTGTGGAGTTGAAATAAATGAGCTACATTAAAAATCCAGTGGTTAACTTAGAAGTTAATTCTGCCAGGGAATACTTGAACCAGGACCAGTTTCAATGTTTATAGTCAGTTCTGTCTGAATTTAGTAGCCTGAAAAATACCAATCTTGTTTGTGTGGCTAAATGGATTAAATTTATAATGACTAATGCATAAGCGGAAATATTTCATTTTCTGGGAGCTCATCTCACCTTGATGACTATGGGTCGCTTCCTTTGCAATGATGGTTAATATTAAAAAGTCCTTTGAAGCAGAATTATAGAAGAGGCAGTGTGCTGGATTTTGTATGGGGGACAAGGTCCTCCTTATCTCCAAGTAATTATTAAGAACATCAAGAATGGGTACATATGCATACTGTAAATGTATATGTGCATTTGTCATATCATAGAACAATACCCCACAGAAACAAGCCCTTTTGGCCCAATTCATCTATGTTGAACAAGTTGCTTAACCAAGCTAATCCCACTTGACTGTGCCTGGCCCTTGTGTCACCAAACATTTGATTTCCATGCACCTATCCTTCCAGAAGTGGTCAAATGTAATTTTCTGCGCACAAGTTTGCAGATGATACGAAGATAGGTGGAGAGGTAGGTAGTGTAGACAAAGCAGGGACTCTGCAGAAGGACTTGGATATGTTGGGAGGGGGAGCTGAAACGTAGCAGATGAAACGCAGTGTAGCAAAGTGTGGAGTGTGTACTTTGGTACTAGGAATAAAGGCATAGACTATTTTCTAAATGGGGAAAGAATTCATAGTCAGATTCAGAAATCGGAGGTGCAAAGGGACTTGGGAGTGCTGGTGCAGGATTCCCAAAAAGTTAATTTGCAAGGCGAATGCAATGTATATTTATTTTGAAAGGACGAGAATACAAAAACAGGGATGTAATGCTCTGTAAGTCAATGGTCAGACAGCATTTGGAGTACTGTGAGCAGTTTTGGGCCTCGTATCTGAGGAAGGATGTGCTGGCATTGGGGAGGGTCCAGAGGAGGTTTATGAGAATTATCCCAGTGATAGTTGGGTTAGCATATGATGAGTGTTTGAAGGCACTGGGCTTGTACTTGCTGGAGTTTCGAATGAAGAGGGATCTCATTGAAACTTACTGAATAGTGAAAGGCTTGGATTGAGTGGATGTGGAGAGGATGTTTCCACTAGTGGGAGAGAGTATTGTATCTCTATCCGCACTGCGTCCTAACATCGTGGAGTTGGCGGCCTCTTGCTGGAGATCGACTTCGGGAGCTCTGACCACGGGAACCTGCAGGACTTAACATCGTGGAGCTGGCGATCCCTGTCAGGGATTGACCTTGGAGCTCCAATAGCGGGAGCCTGCGGACTTTAACATTGTGGAGCTTGTGGTCCCTGGTTAGAGACCGACTTCGGGAGCACCAAGCCACAGGAGCTATGATCTCCCCGACGCGGGAGCTTCGATCGCTCTGACGCGGGAGTTTCGATCGCCCCGACGCAAGGGATTCGATCGCCGGCTGCGGGAACTTCAATCGCCCAGACTGCGGATGGGTCCACTGCCCCGACCCCGAGAGAATAAAGAGGAAGAAGATTGGACTTTATTGCCTTCCATCACAGTGAGGAATGTAGGGAATCCACTGTGGTGGATGTTAATGTTAACTTTTATATAGTTGTGTGTCTTGTTGCTTTTTTTTTGGTATGGCTGTATGGTAATTCGAGTTTCACTGTACCTTAATTGGTGCACGTGACAATAAGCTGACCTTTGATCGAAATCTTGGCCGCTCAAGGAGAACTAATTTTTTTTTAGTAACCTTCCTCGGGTGCTGCTTTACATGCTGAGCCACATCTTGCACTTTTTTCTTGAGATTCCAGCATCTGCAGTTCCGTGTATCTGTAATTAAATACTTTGATCTAATTTTGCTTTTAACTATTGGGCTCATCATTTGCAAATGTGCTGGCTACATGTCGTCCTTGCCAAGCCATGATTAGTTCACGCTTCAGCCAGTTATGGCGCAAAACAAAATGAGCAGGGGATAATTTAATGAGGTATGCTCTAATCCAGCAACATCTTCCCCATTAAGTTATGTAATTGTAGGCTGTTCAAACACTCCACGGATCAAAAACTCAAACCAATCCTAATTGAACTTCGATCAGGTTTGTGTTTGATCGAATCAATATGACTTGAATATATTGAAGAAAAATGATACACAGTGCAGCACAGGGGCCAAAGTGAAATGCGACACAGCAAGTCTTAGATGTGTTGTGCCGTGAAGCTCTTAACCTAAGGCCATTCGGGAGATCTGGTCTGTTGCATTACAGATGGCAAAGTAAATTTGAAGTGCTGGTTCTCTCCCAGATCAGATGGTGTGCATTTTATTCTTGCAACTTGTTCCCCCCTCCACCACCCTGCTCTTTCAATTTCATAAAGGGACGCTGGCAGACAAGCAAATATCATGCTGAATATTTGGCTTTGCAAGCACTCTGTGAAAATGCATCAAGGGAACCACCAATCTGATTTGTGTCTGCTTTCTAATAAGACTGCTGATGGCCCAGAGCAGAGCAAAATCACGCAATTACCCAAAAATTCAATTGCCTAGCATTTTTTTTTATCATTATGCAATTGAAGATCAAGTTTTTTTTTTTTTCCCAAAAGTGAAATGCTAAAACAATCATTTTCAGGATGTTTTGCAGCTCTTGGCAAATTAGATGGGGCATGAGTCAGCCCTGCATCTGCGATACTATTCTTGCCATGGGATTATGCGTGGGACCTTTGTTCCCTATGGAGTGTTCTTTTTGCAGCATTGTTGGGAATTTAGATCTGGATGCTCTGAAAGTATCTGTCATTGGCTGTTCCCAGGACAATAAATTCTCACGAGCACAGTAGCGGATTATAATAGCTGCTAAGTAAGTAAATCACTTGCCTACACACTCACCCGAGGTGACGGCTGTTTTCACCATTCTCTTTTATATTACATTTCTTGAAACTGCAGAATTCTGCATCTCTCAATTCCCTGCATTTTCCTGTCTGTCATCCTCATTCATCTCTCTGTGCTTACACTTAGCCAGACAAATTAGCTGTGATAAATGTCATCCCCTCTTCAATGCTGTCAATCGCTACTGTGTCATGTGGATAACTTTGGTCTCCATCTTTATTGTCGCCGCAAAACATGCTTATTTACTTTCCCAATTCTTGATGGCAATTCATTCATTTGAAGCATTAAATGTGTTTCTCTTTCCACAGATGTAGCCTGATCTTCTGACTTCCTAGCATTTTCCCGCCTATAATTCAGGTTTCCAGTTTGTTTAGATATACAGCATGGAAACTGGCCCTTTGTCCCAATGAGTTCACACCGAACAATGAATGCCCGTTCACACTAGTTATCCCACAACACACTAGGGGGAATTCGCAGACACCGATTAACCTACAAACCCGCACGTCTGTGGGGTGTGGGTGGAAACCAGAGCACCTAGAGGAAACCGGCGCAGTCACAGGGAGAACACCACACAGACAGCAGCTGAGATCAGGATTGAACCCAGGCCTCTGGCCCTGTGAGGCAACTGCTCTACCATTGCATAGAAACATAGAAATTAGGTGCAGGAGTAGGTATTCGGCCATTCGAGCCTGCACCGCCATTCAATATGATCATGGCTGATCATCCAACTCAATATCCTGTCCCTGCCTTCTCTCCATACCCTCTGATCCCCTTAGCCACAAGGGCCACATCTAACTCCCTCTTAAATATACCCAATGAACTGGCCTCGACTACCCTCTGTGGCAGAGAATTCCAGAGATTCACCACTCTCTGTGTGAAAAAAGTTTTTCTCATCTCGGTTTTAAAGGATTTCCCCCTTATCCTTATGCTATGACCCCTTGTCCTGAACTTCCCCAACATCGGGAACAATCTTCCTGCATCTAGCCTGTCCAACCCCTTAAGAATTTTGTATGTTTCTATAAGATCCCCTCTCAATCTCCTAAATTCTAGAGAGTATAAACCAAGTCTATCCAGTCTTTCTTCATAAGACCGTCCTGACATCCCAGGAATCAGTCTGGTGAACCTTCTCTGCACTCCCTCTATGGCAATAATGTCCTTCCTCGGATTTGGAGACCAAACCTATACGCAATACTCCAGGTGTGGTCTCGCCAAGACCCTGTACAACTGCAGTGGAACCTCCCTGCTCCTATACTCAAATTCTTTTGCTATGAAAGCTAACATACCATTCTCTTTCTTCACTGCCTGCTGCACCTGCATGCCTACTTTCAATGACTGGTGTACCATGACACCCAGGTATCGCTGCATCTCCCCTTTTCCTAATCGGCCACCATTTAGATAATAGTCTGCTTTCCTGTTTTTACCACCAAAATGGATAACCTCACATTTATCCACATTATACTGCATCTGCCAAACATTTGCCCACTCACCCAGCCTATCCAAGTCACCTTGTAGTCTCCTAGCATCCTCCTCACAGCTAACACTGCCCCCCAGCTTAGTGTCATCCGCAAACTTGGAGATATTGCCTTCAATTCCCTCATCCAGATCATTAATATATATAGTAAATAGCTGGGGTCCCAGCACTGAGCATTGCGGTACCCCACTAGCCACTGCCCCCCATTGTGAAAAGGACACGTTTACTCCTACTCTTTGCTTCCTGTTTGCCAGCCAGTTCTCTATCCACATCAATACTGAACCCCCAATGCCGTGTGCTTTAAGTTTGTATACTAATCTCTTATGTGGGACCTTGTCGAAAGCCTTCTGGAAGTCTAGATACACCACATCCACTGACTGGTGTAGCAGTTTCCCCACTACCGATGTTAGACTAACTGGTCTGTAATTCCCCGTTTTCTCACTCGCTCCCTTCTTAAAAAGTGGGGTTACGTTTGCTACCTGCCAATCCTCAGGAACTACAGAATCTAAAGAGTTTTGAAAGATTATTAATAATGCATCCTTTATTTCTGGAGCTACTTCCTTAAGTACTCTGGGATGCAGCCTATCTGGCCCTGGGGATTTATCAGCCTTTAATCCATTCAATTTACCCAACACCACTTCCCGGCTAACCTGGATTTCACTCAATTCCTCCAAACTCATTTGACCCGCGGTCCCCTGCTATTTCCGGCAGATTATTTATGGCTTCCTTAGTGAAGACGGAACCAAAGTAGTTATTCAATTGGTCCGCCATATCCTTGTTCCCCATGATCAACTCGCCTGTTTCTGACTACAAGGGACCTACATTTGTTTTAACTAATATCTTTCTTTTCACATATCTATAAAAACTTTTATCGTCAGTTTTTATGTTCCCTGCCAGTTTTCTTTCATAATCTATTTTTCCTTTCCTAATTAAGCCCTTTGTCCTCCTCTCTGAATTTCTCCCAGTCCTCTGGTATGCTGCTTTTTCTAGCTAATTTGTACGCATCATCCTTCGCTTTGATACTATCTCTGATTTCCCTTGTTATCCACGGATGCACTACCTTCCCTGATTTATTCTTTTGCCAAACTGGGATGAACAATTTTTGTAGTTCATCCATGCAGTCTTTAAATGTTTTCCATTGCATATCCACCGTCAACCCTTTTAGAATTAATTGCCAGTCAATCTTGGCCAATTCACGTCTCATACCCTCAAAGTTACCTTTCGTTAAGTTCAGAACCATTGTTTCTGAATTAACAATGTTACTCTCCATCCTAATGAAGAACTCAACCATGTTATGGTCACTCTTGCCCAAGGGTTCTTACAACAAGACTGCTAACTAACCCTTGCTCATTACTCAATACCCAGTCTAAAATAGCCTGCTCTCTTGTTGATTCCTCTACATGTTGATTTAGATAACTATCCCGCATACATTCCAAGAAATCCTCTTCCTCAGCACCCCTGCCAATTTGATTCACCCAATCTATATGTAGATTGAAGTCACCCATTATAACTGTTTTGCCTTTGTCGCACGCATTTCTAATTTCCTGTTTGATACCATCTCCAGCTTCACTACTACTGTTTGGGGGCCTGTACACAATACCCACCAGTGTTTTCTGCCCCTTAGTGTTTCGCAGCTCTACCCATATCGATTCCACATCATCCAAACTAATGTCCTTCCTTTCCATTGCGTTAATCTCCTCTCTAACCAGCAACGCTACCCCACCTCCTTTTCCTTTCTCTCTATCCCTCCTGAATATTGAATATCCCTGGATGTTCAGCTCCCAGCCTTGGTCACCCTGGAGCCATGTCTCCGTGATCCCAACTACATCATAATCAGTAATGGCTATCTGCACATTCAACTCATCCACCTTATTACGAATACTCCTTGCATTGAGACACAAAGCCTTCAGGCTTGTTTTTACAACGCTCTTACCCCTTATACAATTATGTTGAAAAGTGGCCCTTTTTGATTTTTGCCCTGTTTTTGTCTGCCTGCCACTTTTACTTTTCACCTTGCTACCTATTGCTTCTACCCTCATTTTACACCCCCCCCCCCCCCTCTACCTCTCTGCTCTTGTACCCATCTCCCTGCCACATTAGTTTAAACCCTCCCCGACAGCACTAGCAAACACTCCCCCAAGGATATTGCACCACTGTGCCAACCCTGCAAGTATTTTGCTTTAAATCTACCTAGAGTTGTGAATGTAGGCCAGACTATCATACAAACCAATCTCCCTTCCAATGACTCCATCTACATTTCACCCTTCCTCTGCAAGGCCGCCAGCATAATCAAGGACAGGAGTTTGAAAATGCATATCTCAAGATTCAGGAACAGTTTCTTCCCAGCTGTTATCAGGCAACTGAACGAATTCTCCCACCAACTAGCAAGTGGTCCTGACCTCCCATCTAATAGCCCTGTCCCACTGTACGAGTTCATTCAAGAGTTCTCCCGAGTTTGCCCTGATTCGAACTCGGGGATTTACGGTAATGGCCGCTCATAGGTACTCGGGATTCTCTAGGTACTCGTGAAGATTTTTCAACATGTTGAAAAATGTCCACGAGTCTTCACGAGCTTACCCCGTTTCCCGAGTACTTGCCATTAGCATTACGAGCCGCTAAGTCCCCGAGCTCCGACCTACCCGCTACGTACATTCTACGTGCTTCCATAAGTTTGATTTTTTTTTAAACTCGGGAGACCTCTTGAATGAACTCGTACAGTGGGACAGGGCTTTTACTCATTCAAAGGAGACCTTCAAACTATCTTTAATTGGACCTTTCTGGACTATATTTTGCACTAAACATTATTCCCATTCCTGTATGTGTACACTGTGTACGGCTTGGTTGTAATCATGTGTAGTCTTTTTGCTGACTGGATAGCATGCAGCAAAAATGTTTGGTACACGTGACTAATAAACTAAACTAAACTAGATCCATGCATGTTAGACAAAAGTGCTGGAGGAACTCAGCGGGTGAGGCAGCATCTATGGAGCGAAGGAAATAGGCAACATTTAGGGTCGAAACCCTTCTTCAGACTGAAACGACCCGAAACTTTGCCTATTTCCTTCGCTCCATAGATGCTGCCTCACCCGCTCAGTTTCTCCAGCATTTTTGTTTACCCGCTCCAAAGTGAATGTGTTGGAATAATATATTGTGACTCATTTAATGGAGTGTGCGGTAATGATAGTCTGTACCACACTTGCCAGATAAGCTGTTGGTAGTTAACTCGAAGAGGTAGCTTGAACATAATACAAAGACAAAGAAGCGGAAGTAATGGTTTCAGGAAAATACCTGGGGTTTATAAAACATATGGAGGCCATTCCTAATGCTTTCCGCTATTGAGGGCACTGCCATTGGGGAAATGCTATATGTTGGATCCACATGGTGACAGATGCCTGATATACTTAGTGAATATTGCTGGATGTTTTGGTTGAATCATCTGGCAAAGTGTTTAATAAATTACATTACTAGAGTATTCATATTTGCCTCCTGGTAATGTTGTCAAGGTGTTGGCACCAAAAAGACAAGTGCATTGCACTGTGTGCCAAATTATCTGCATTAGGAAGTGTATTTACTGTAAATGCAAAAGGTATGAATGGCATAAGCTGCAGTCACAGCTCCATTTTGTATTGCTTCAAAGTTGCGTTCTTTAAGGTCAAGTGTGTCCATCATTCTCACATGAGATTGATTTTAATTGGTCTAATTTGATAAAGAAAACGCTTTGTGGTAGTGTTTTTATTGTTGGTGTCAAACCAGTTCTTGATTTCTCAAAGATATACTTTTCCAAAAGGGATCAATATTTGCTTTTTGTCACGGGCTTGATATGTTATTCTCTGTTGCTTCGTTACAATCAGAACAATTTTGAGCAAATACTGGTTCTGGTGGATTGCTGGAAGATTGACTTAAATTGCTGCTCTTTGCACCTTTCTCTCAAACACTGTAACTTGTATAATTTTGTCAATGTTACATGAATACTTTGACCTATTACCCACTTTATAACTATTTGGAGAGAACGCGTACAGTAGGAAATGTCTAAATAACTCCCAGACAATCACATTGCAAAATAAAATATAAATCAAGAGGTCGTGAGGGTTTGCAAGTAAGTAACCTATAACTGTGTGTGGTATTAATCTCCACATAGATTGGATAAATCAAACTAGCAAAATAATCTGAGGATAAATTGATAAAGTGTAATTGGGATACTCCTTGGACTAATGAATGGTGGTACACTACAGGGAACCGACCATTTTAGACTGAATCATGTATAATGAGACATGATCAACATGTTCTTATAATAGAGCCTTTAGTGAAAATTGATCATAACTTGATAGCATTTCAAGCAGTTTAAGAATCTCATACTTGGATCTGAAGCTAGTGTTTTAAACTTGGAGAGAATTTCAAAGCTAGGAAGGCAGAGAGAGCTAAAACAGAAACTGAAATAGATTAAACAATAGGAGGTATACATAGTTTGCTATGCAATGTTTCTTTCAAGACAACTTGTCCTGGGAACAACTTGTAAACAAGTCGCGTCTGATATTTAAGGAGATATTTTCTAATTCTCAACTATTGTATTTGACAATGAAGATTCTATGGGAAGGTTGGCCCTTCGGCAGTTATTTTTTTTTGTTTTGGCTTTTAGAGATACAGCATGGGAACAGACCCTTCAGCTCCTCGAGTTTGCTCCAACCACGATCACAATGACCCAATTCTATCCTACACACTATGGACAATTTATAAAAGCAACAGTAATTAACCTACAAACCTGGATCATAGGCAGGCATATTATGTTAACTTGGCATCATGTGTAGGAAGGAACTGCAGATAGACACAAAAAGCTGGAGTAACTCAGCGGATCAGACAGCATCTGTGGAGAAAAGGAATAGGTGACGTTTCGACCCAACGATACCTATTCTTTTTCGCCAGAGATGTTGTCTGATCTGAGTTACTCCAGCTTTTTGTATTGAACTTAGCATCATGTTTGGCTTGTTCATTTTCAAAGAGCTAAAGGCCCTGTTGCTGTGCTGTATTCTTCTGCATTCTATGAATCACTGGGCAATAAGCAGAAACTAATGGAACTAAAGGTTACATCAACCCTGGCGGCTTGCATCCCACCATCTTCAAAAGTGGCTGCAGAGATAATTGGTGCATTGGTTGTGAACTCAGAAAATTCACTTTTTGTCTGGAAAGGTCTCGATAGATCAGAAAAACCTGGTCCAGAAAGGAGAGAGACAGAAAACCGGGGACTGTAATCTTGTTACACTGACATATCTTAATGGAAAAGCTGAAAACATTTAGAAAACCATAATAGAATCAGTCACGATGAAAGAAAAACTGTCTGATGCTTTTATTTGAGCCGTATGAGAACATAACAAATGGGTGCATAGAGGGGAAGCGGTAGAAGTTTATAAGTGTCTAGATATGTTGTGAGTTATGCGAGTGAAAGATTGCTTAGAAGATCAGCTGTGAGGATGTTGGGATACATGGTTCGAATTTCCATCAGCTTGTCGCAGGAATGAATGCACGGCTATTTGAACGCTAGGTTAATGATTCAGGCACAAGGACTTTGTAAGTTAACCAAGTTTGTTAGTGATGTTAAGGAAAGCAAACTGTTAGAACCCACAAGGATATAAAGGGATACAAAGGGATATAAGTAGGCTAAGTGAATGGACCAAAACTTGGCAGTTTGAGTATAATGTGAAGAAATGTAAGATTATCCACTTTGGTGGGTAGAATACAAAAACAGAAATTGTTTAACTGAAGAGATGGTATTGAACCCCGCTTCACCGGTAGGGGGCATGGTGGCGCAACGGTAGAGTTATTGCCTTACAATGTCAGAGACCCGGGTTCAAACCTGATCACGAGTGCTGTCTGGACAGAGTTTGTATGTTCTCCCCATGACTGCGTAGGTTTTATCCAGGTATTCCAGTTTCCTCCCACACTCCAAAGACATACGAGTTTGTAGGTTAAATTGGAGCATGGGATGAAACCCATGCAGTCATTAGAAAAACGTGTGAATCCCACGTGATCACAGGGAGAAAATACAAACTCCGTACAGTACCCGAAAATACAATTGACCCACTGAGTGACTTCCAGCACCAGTCTTATTTTGCAAAGCAGCATCTGCAGTTCTTCGTGTTTTCAATGCTAACCTCCTGTCAGCTTTCTTAATTAATTGCCGTACATGTATGCTAGCCTTTTGGGAATTATACACTCAGAGTCTCTGTACTTCTGCGATCTCCCATCAATTAAGCAGATTCCAAAATGGTCAATGACACATTTCCACACGTTGTACTACATCTGCCTGAACTTTGCTTGCATACCGAGTGCAGTTGATGACAAAATCAATTCCTCCATGATCTTATTAAATGGCGGAGATGCCTCGATGATCCATATGGCTTTCTTCAGATGCTGCTGAATGTGCGACAGTTGCAGGATATTAATCACAATACAATAAACAAAACTGGTACTTGGTGATCATTGACATGCCAGAATATTTGACAGGCAGAAGCAAGAAATCACCTCCATCTGCTCTCGACCAATTTAACAAGACAGTAATTTGCAAAGCTGCTCAAAACGACGAGACACTCAAAAAACCCACTTGACCAAATAATCATTAAAAAAATATTAATGTTGGCAAATGCACTTTGAATGAGGAGAAAATACAATTTGATAACAACGTGACTTTTGAAGATGTATATTACAAGCATAAAACTTTCCCTCGCCCTTCTGTTGGAATTTAAATGAAAGTTAATCAAATTAATGACTGCCTGCCATTTTCCATCTTGTACAACATTAACCAACAGAATGAATGTTGGGCTTTCATCCACATCCAATTATTTGTTTTGTTCCGACTCCTTAATTCATGGACTCATCCTGGAGATTATGACAAGATTGTGGCTTTGTTTCTCCATCAAAGCCCCCGATTTAAATCCTTCTTCCATGTAACCATGACCCTCACCTCCAACAATCGGGTGCTCACAAAGACCATATGCTTAGCTGTCCCTGTTGCATTTCACCCTCCCCATAACATGCTGGACATATTTATACCAATGTTCCCTTCTGTCCCAATTTCCCCTGTTTCCCCTCTTTCCCCCCCCCCCCCCCCAACTTCCCTCTCTCCCCTCAAACTCTCTCTTTCCCCTCAACCTCTCTCTCTCTCTACCAACCTCTCTCTCACCCCTCAACCCTCCCACTCCCCCTCCCCTCCCTCCCCCCACTACCCCCCCCCTCCTCCTCCCTCTCCCTCTCCCCCTCCCCCTCCCTCTCCCCCTGCCTCTCCCCCCTCCCCTCTCCCCCTCCCTCTCCCTCTCGCTCTCCCTCCCTCCCTCTCCCTCCCTCCCCATAACTCGTCCCCCAATCCAGTATGTGTTGAATCTTTCCAGTAATTGTTCTTTTATTTTGGAGTAAATTCCGGATTTCTATACATTGCAGAACAATCACAACTGGTATAAGTAACTGTGCCTTTCACCCAGTAACACTAACATGCACTGTCAGTCTCATTATTAACTTTCCTGCAAAATCGCACCCAGTAAAATTTACTTGTTCTTCTGGCAAACGGTCTAGTCAGAAAAATGAAACAAAATGAGAGAAAAAAAAATCCTGGTTGCAGGAAACATTCCTCAATTTGGTTTCCCCATTTTATGCCAGTTAAGTGGGTGGTTCTGATCAGAAACAATGTTCTTAAATTAGGTATGCAACCATAAAATCATCAGATTATTGCCTGCAACGCACAGTGCTTGAACATAACACTACCAGCTTAGAGTAGACCAATTATAATTGCATCAATGTGCACCGAGGCGCAGTTAATCATTGTTGATATTCCCCATCTTGGAGCTTTAAGCAGCAGATGTGTCAAGAGATGGAGAAAATGAGACAAGCTACTTCCCCAACCGCTGATGTAGCTCACCTTATCATTAGCAACAAGAAATAAGGCTGACAGTGCATTCGGTACAAACCATCTTAACTGCTGAATGGTTCCGAGTCTCTGGAAATTTAAGGGAGAAGATGAAGGAGCCATTAAAATGACCTGCAGCGTGAAACTAAAAAAAAAATGTGGAAATATGTCGGGCTTCATCTGTGGAAGGAGAGGCATAGTTAATATTTCTAGCCAATAACCTTTAATCTGAATGTCAAATCCGAAATAAATTTTTGAATTCTGCTAAGAATATCAGTAATACATTTATGACTACAATTCATCACTCTATCCTCCTCTGAATTGAGCACAGCACTGTGTGTGCTTATGATTTGTTGCAATCTATATTCCTTAAGGCAAGCAAACAATTTTCTAATATAGTTTGCATTTCTTTTGCATTTGGATGATGTGCATTGCTTCCTTCATAGGGTTTTCCATTGGGAAACAGTGTTATGTTCTCTGGCAAAGCAATTTGGCCAACAACTTGTACAACTTCATTTTGATTTCATAATCACCAATGCCATCCCAGGGGTAACTGGAGATGGGCAATAAATATTGTGCTTGTCAGTGACACCCACATCACTGAAAGTATAAATGAATGGCGTGAAGGTAGACACAAAATGCTGGAGTAACTTAGTGTGACAGGCAGCATCTCTGGAGAGAAGGAATGGGTGACGTTTTAGGTTGCGACAAATGTCACCCATTCCTTCTCTCCAGAGATGCTGCCTGTCACGCTGAGTTACACCAACATTTCGTGTCCACCTTCGATTTAAACCATCTGCAGTTCTCTCCTGCACAATAAATGGTGTGAAATGGGATTCCTGCAGCATTTCTCAAAGCCTGAAGAAAGGTCCCGACCCCGGAACGTCACCCATGCTTTTTCTCCATCGATGCTGCCTGACCTGCTGAGTTATTCCTGCGCTTTGTGTCTATATTCCTTAAACCAACTTGTGAGCTATCACTGAATCAGTACCTGGATAGATGGAAGACTCCATCTGCACTTTTAAAGGCAAGCCTGTGTTAATGTATAAATTTAACCTCGTCACTCATAACTGTGACTATTTAAGAAACCACTGAAGTCTCTGGAGTTTAAAAAGGTTTTTTGGTCACCAAAAAATATTTAGTTTAGTTTAGAGATACAGCATGGAAACAGGCCCTTTGGCCCACCGAGTCCGCGCCGACAAGTGATCACCCATTCTAAAGAATTTTAAAGAAGCCAATTCACTCACAAACCTGCACGTCTTTGGTGTGTGAGTGAAAACTGGAGCACCTGGAGAAAACCCACGTGGTGACAGGGAGATAATTTATCAGAACTACAGAAGCATCCTGACCCGAAACGTCGCCTGTCCATTTTCTTCACAGATGCTAACTGGAGGGCTGAGTTACCCTCGCAACTTTGTGTTTTCCTCATGGAACTATATGTTGTGTAACAATCAGGGAGCAGCAAGGTTAGTGATCGTTGGACGATGGTGATCACAATGGCTGCTAGCTACCCAAAAATATATGCAAAAATTACACTATTCTACATTAAGCTAAGTATGAACAGGACATTGCTCTTTTTCCTGCAGTGTGACCGCATTTCCGAATGTCAAAGTTGCATTCTACTTGCCACAGAAAGTCTTCAGGAAAGAGTTTGTGTAGAGTTTCTAATCTTCCACTAAAGGACCCCAGGTGGTTTATTACCTGGGCATTGTGTATTACAAGCTTATATTCACACTATGGGTTGCCTTTTTTAATTCAATCACTTTTGAGGAATACTGCTTGTATCCTATTTCACATCAAATGTCACTTTCCTATCCTTAACAACCTTTTATTCACCATCAATATCAATAATCAAACAAATATCAACATGATTAAATCTCTTCATGGTCCTATCTCATTTATCATCTTCAGATCTCAACCCCTCTTGCCTCTTTCAGTCAGAATGTCAGGACTTTCATATGAAGAAAGACTGGATAGACTCGGCTTGTACTCGCTAGAATTTAGAAAATTGAGGGGGGATCTTATAGAAACCTACAAAATTCTTAAGGGGTTGGACAGGCTAGATGCAGGAAGATTGTTCCCGATGTTGGGGAAGTCCAGAATGAGGGGTCACAGTTTAAGGATAAAGGGGAAATCTTTTAGGACCGAGATGAGAAAAACATTTTTCACACAGAGAGTGGTGAATCTCTGGAATTCTCTGCCACAGAAGGTAGTTGAGGCCAGTTCATTGGTTATATTTATGAGGGAGTTAGATGTGGCCCTTGTGGCTAAAGGGATCAGGAGGTATGGAGAGAAGGCAGGTATGGGATACTGAGTTGGATGATCAGCCATGATCATATTGAATGGCGGTGCAGGCTTGAAGGGCCGAATGGCCTACTCCTGCACCTAATTTCTATGTTTCTTTCTATGTCTATGTTTCCATTCTTCACAACCACAAAAATACTAAATTTCACGTGATGGATATTTACACCCTATATAGTGAGACTTTCAGACCCATTGGTTTCTGAAAGTTTTCCATTAAGCCAGTTCCTTCACCTTCTTTTAAGACCTCAGTCAACATCGTAGCAAGTGCTTGGTCTCCCGCCGTGTTTTTAGCTCTGTGTCTATTCGGTGAAATGTCTCGGGAGACTGCTACATTAAAGACTTTTCCAAAATCTATGTTGTGTTTCCTCCCCGTGTGACTTGTTCGCACATTGCTGTGCACGAAGAGGACAGAAGCATCAAAAGTTCACGTGTGGAAAAATACTCACTGCTGATGGAATGAGTTCTGTGTCTGTAGATCTGCCATAATCTTTCAACGAATGGTTGTCTGATATCAATCCATCAGCGCTTAAAAGAACAATATTATTAATCCATCCCTCTGACACAGTTGGTGATGCCTCCAATATATACTTACTGTATTTCTTGGTGATTCATGTCACTATGAACCAACGTAGAGAATGTCTGCTGAAAATATTTACCAGCTGGTTTCTGGACCTTTCGAAGCAAGAAGCCAATCCCTTGTTGTTGGACATTCATATTCTCAGAACTAATCTTCTGCCATATTTTCTCATCATAGCAGGCAATGAACAGACTGCACTGAGCACTGAACCAATGGAGACAGTTTTCACAGACCAATCTTAAACCCATTCAAGTCAAGAGTGTTTTATTGTCATATGTCCCAGATAGAATAATGAAACTCTTACTTGCAGCAGCACAGCAGAATATGTAAACATAGTGCACTGTAAACAATATAATAAATTAGAAAAAAGTTCAGTGTGTGTGTATTCACACGCACACACACACACACACATGCGCACGTCCACATAAAAAACAAACAAACAATAATACTGCAATAATAACAATAATAGTTTATGTAGTTCAGAGCGTATTTGAGGTTGTAGTATTTAATAGTCTTATGGTTGTCGGGAAGAAGCTGGTCCTGAACCTGGATGCTACAGTTTTCACACTCCTGTACCTTCTTCCTGATGGCAGGGTTGAAGTGGCATGTGGCCAGGATGGTGTGAGCCTTTGATGATGCTGGCTGATATTTGAGGCAGCGACTCCTGTAAATCCCTTCAATGGTGGGGAGGTCATAACCTGTGATGGATGAGGCAGCGTTCACAACTTTTTGCAGTCTTTTTTTGCTCCTGGGCATTCAAGTTGCTGAACCAGGCCATGATGCAACCAGTCAATATACTCTCTACTGTACACCTACTGTTCAAGAGAATCCTTGCTGACATATGGAATCTCTGTAATCTTTTCAGGAAGTAAAGGCATTGAGGTGATTTCCTTATAATTGCATCATTATCCAGGAAAGGTCTTGAAATAAGCACGCCCAGGAATTTGAAGCTTTTGATTTTCTCCACCATTGTCCCGTTGATATAGACAGGTCATCATCGTTCCTCTTCCAAAGTCCACAATGTGTTCTTTGGTATCACTGATATTGAGAACCAGGTTCTTGTGCTGGCACCATTTGGTCAGTCGATTGATCGCACTTCTATACTGACTCATCACCATCTGTAATTCGTCCAACAATGGTGGTGTTGTTGGCGAACTTGAGGATGGAGTTTGCACTATGTCTTGCGTATAGGGTGAGTAGAGCAGGAGGCTGAGGTTCACAGCATTGAGCTACTCCTGTACTGATTGTTATTGAGGAAGAAGTGTTTTTGCCAATTTGAACAGACTGTTGATGAAGAAGTTGAGGATCCAGTTGCAGAGAGTGCACAGTACTCAGTTCCGTGAGCTTGGTAACCAGCTTGGTGGGGATGATGGTATTGAACCCATTTCGCTATTCAAGCTCCAGGGACCAGGCTGACTGTAGGCGGTCTGCTGGGTGACGGATCCCAAGATGATAGCAAGATCCTATTGGAGTACCAGCACCTCATCCACCTCCCAAAAGTGACTTCCTACTCCTACGTCCCTAACTTTGGTTCCGTCACTGGGATCTGTGCAGCACAGTGTTTCGAACTCTGCAACTCTTATTTCATGAATACGGTGAAATGAATGGTAGACAGAATTGCCAGTGGATTGCGTGTTATGGAACTTCCAGTTTCTCGTGTAACGCCACAGTTTATAACACAGCTTTAGCAAGGTCTGTGTGCACTGTGACATCCTGGATTCAATTCATTGCAAATATGAATGAATGTTCACAACACACTGCGTGAGTGCCCCCAGTGTGTCTGGTAAGATGCATCGCAATGCCAGCATTGCATAGCACTTAGATGGGGAAATTGATGGCAAACCAACAGCTTGCCAGTGATAATGCAAACTAATAACACATTCAGAGATAAATGAAACAGATGGTGAACACTGTAGTACTCGTCACCATCTGTAACCTCTACCACTGAAATAAAAACTAAGAAAAGATGAAATTCTCCACTAATGAGTGCTCAAGGTTACAAGTAAATTGAATTCAGGCTATCTCCATTTATAATTGATTGAAAGAGGATCAACTGATATGATCGCAGATCGAGCATTTTAATTTGCCTTCCCCATGACTCGCAAAATTATTAGTGTATGAAGTGGAAACGCGACTCAGAAAGCTCATCTAATTCTGGCTCGGGATGTGCCAACATGCCGTGTCGCTTAATGTTTATGCCGCGTCTGATCGGGAAATGTTTCAGCTTCTTCATATTAGATTGGAAAAGGTTCAATCTCTCGTACCCAGTCTCTCAACATCCGATGGTGCTTCAAGCACTTACAAGAGTTCAAATAACAAAATAAATCTCTGGCGAATGTAGATGGAGATTTTCCATGAACTCAGGACATGCCAAAGCAGTCAGCAGTTAATGAAGCACTTGGAAGTGTTGTAACATTGGAATAACCTTAAGGTAGCTCTGGGGTGACAAGGTGTGCTCTATACTGAAGTCTTTGGAGTAGGATTGGAACCAACGGTCTGCTGACTTGGGTAAGGGCACACCGCGACGCCCTGTGTCTCCCTTTCAAGGGAGATGCTAAAAATGCATTTCGTTGTCTCTGTACTGTACACTGACAATGACAATAAATTGAATCATTTCATTTCATTTCATTTCATTTCATTTCATTTCATTTTCACTTAGCCATCATCTTCTTGTTAATCCTTTTCTTGGGCAATTCCTCTCACTCAGTAAAGGATGACTGACCAGTTCTGTGGATACTGAGTATGTGTAGGAAGGAACTGCAGATGCTGGTTTAAACCGAAGATAGACACAAAATGCTGGAGTAGTTCAGTAGGACTGGCAGCATCTCTAGAGAGAAGTGAATAAATGATGGTCTGAAGAAGATCTCGGTCTGAAACGTCACCCATTCTTTCTCTCACCCATTGCTGCCTGTCCCGCTGAGTTACTCCGATGTTTTGTGTCGGGATGTGCTCACAGCTTAAGGATAAGGGGGAAATCCTTTAAAACCGAGATGAGGAGAACTTTTTTCACACAGAGAGTGGTGAATCTCTGGAACTCTCTGCCACAGAGGGTAGTTGAGGCCAGTTCATTGCTATATATTAAGAGGGAGTTAGATGTGGCCCTTGTGGCCAAGGGGATCAGAGGGTATGGAGAGAAGGCAGGTACGGGATACTGAGTTGGATGATCAGCCCAATGGCGGTGCAGGCTCGAAGGGCCGAATGGCCTACTCCTCACCTAATTTCTATGTTTCTATGTTTCTGTGTGTCTATCTGTGGGTACTGAGTTGGCTGAAGATACCAATGTAGGACCCAGTTTGTGTCTATATTCAGTGTAAGCCAGCATCTGCAGTTCTTTCCGACACACAATGTAGGACCCATGGTCTCTCTCATATTGGGGAGGGTGGAGTGTGATGCAGGTGACAGGTGTATGGCTTGAGCTGTGATCATTTATCCTAAGCTGTGTTGCTCTTAGCGAAAGGACTTGAAATTGTCTAATATTAAGCCATCCTAAATGCCAAAGAATTCTCATTAAGTTGGTGGCATAGTAACGCTTTTACCGAGGCAGCTTTGAGAATATCCTCGAGTTGCTTCTCTGTTTTCCTGGGAATCTCTTGCCGTGTTGGATCTCAAGATAGAGTGCCTGTTTCTGGAAGCTGGTGCCCAATAAGCAAACAATGTGGTTTATTATTCAGAGCTGACAGAGTAGAGTCTAAATGCTGCTGAAGACATTGGCCGGGGAGAGAACAATGATTTTGCTTCACATCCTGTAAGTGCATTTGGAGGATTTTGTTGAGGCAACATTTGTACCAGCTGTCCAGTGTTTTGAAATACTTTCTGTAGATGCCCGATGTACTGGAAGAGTGTTTAAAGATAAAGATCTTACAATTAGTACTTAGTTCCTTTGGCACACAGAGTGAAACACTTTGTTTAAGGATGAGCTAAAGGCCATTTTCATTTTTATGGGGAAAATAAACAAAATAAACATGAATAAACATACATAAATGCCATACATAGGTAGTCTGCAAAGAAAGCGATTTAATTCTGAATTGGGTGGCACAGTGGTGCAGTGGCAGAATGGCCAGAGACCCGGGTTTGACCCTGTCTGGGTGGAGTTTGCACATTCTCCTGTAACTGGGTGGGTTTTCTCCAGCTGCTCAAGTTTCCTTCCACGTTCCAAAGACGTGCGGGTTTGTAGGTTAATTCGCCTCTGTAAATTGTCTCTGATATGTCGGATAGAACTAGTGTACGGGTGATCGCTGGTCGGCGTAGACCTGGTGGGCTAAAAGGACATGTTTCCACGCTACAAATCTAAACTAAACCTACACTATCACAGAGAATTTCTCCGGGCTGTAAATTTGTAAAGTTCTGCATAATGTATGAACGGATAGTTGGTTGATTCAATTTGTACAATGGGAATTGTAGGTGAATAAATAAAAAATGGGGATATCACTCCAGAGGCAAAATTAATGACATCTGATGTGTCACAGGTGCATTCCTCTACATGATGGTGAAGCAGGAATACATTCAGGGAATAGGATTGAATTGCTAACTGCTTCAACCTCTGCACTGAAATTCTGCTTCTTCATCATCTGGCGTGTGTATATGTTTATGTATACATGTGGGTGGGTATCTATAGCACCAAAACTGCAGTCAGTGCAAGTCTTCACATATTAATACAACACATCCTGAGATGACAATATCAAGAATAGCCACCTTGAGAGCGATCAGCAGTTTTTAGTTCCTTATGCATGTGTGGTTTTAATGGAAAGAGGACAAATGCAATTTCAAGAAAAATACAGTTATTGAAAACGCTGGGTCTCATATTCCAGGCAGCTTTAGAGGCACGATGGGCACAACATTATCGCAGCAACATAATCCTTGTCTGAAGTCCTTTTAAAATAGTTTATGAGTACGCAGATTGCATTTCATGCTGAAAATAAATCGTGCATCTTAAATGTCCCTACTCAAACAAAGAATTCTCTGCTTGATTCCCCGTCAGTGCAGCATCATGGCTGTTATTAATGTTATTATTGCGCAGGCTCACAGGGCAGTCCCTGAATCACTTGCCACAAATGCTCATTTGATGATGCTGAGTCCAGTCATTCTTTTCCTGATGGTTGTTTTTGTAGATATCTCCGTAAATGCAGATACAGCTTTAACCATCTTTTAATGTCCTCACCTTTTTTTGCCCCCTTTCTCTTTCCTTGTGGGTGAGCTTACCTATTTGTGAATTTTAAATTGCTTTTGGAACAGAAGGATTGTCAGTAATTTTTTGTCAGTAATTTTCTGCCTGTCAGCGCCTGAGATCCGGGGTTCGATCCTGACTATGGGTGCTGTCTGTACGGAGTTTGTACGTTCTCCCCGAAACAGCGTGGGTTTTTTTCTGGGTGCTCCTGTTTTCCCACCCATTCCAAATGTGTGAAAGTTTGTAGGTTAATTGGCTTTAGTAAATTGTCCCTTGCGTGTAGGATAGAACATGGTGCATGGGTGATTGCTAGTTGGCATGGAATCAGTAGGCCGAAGAGCCTGTTTCCATACTGTGCTGCTAAACTAAACTAAACTAAACATTAAGGCTACATTTGCCTTGACCACGACTCTTTCAGGCAGTGAGTTCCTGATCCCGACCACTCTCCAGGTGAAATAAACACATCTTCCTCATCTTTCCACTGATCGTTTCACCATTCAGTATAAATCAATGCCTCTTTGATTCCTCTGCTGAGGGAAATAGATCTCTCTGAGGCCCTTTATAATTTCATTCACCTCAATCAAATTTCTTCTTTGCTGTTTAAAGAAAACACCCCCTCCCATCGTAATTAATCTTTCTTCATATTTGAAATTTTCTATCCTGTTAATAAATTATCAAACTCTTCTGCTCCCTTCTCAGTGCAAGTATATCTTTATTCTTACAAAACCAAAGATGCAACATAACTAATGTTACCAACATAACTTTACTGCTCTCATATCTGAGGTAATAAAGGAAAAAGTAACTTTTCAAACATCCTCTCAACTTGTCTTGTTATCATTAAGGATGTTAGGGCGACTATTCCAAGGTTCCCTGCATTGCAATAACATTCAGTACTTTATGTGCATTCCCTTGACTTAATGCATTTGGGGAGACGCAACACTTAATTCAGATTGAATTCCACTTCCTACTCTTCTGCAATATTCTGGTATTGCAGCTGTGATATTGACGGACAGCCTTTTAAAGAGGTGCACTCATAATAGGAGCAGCGCTCTTCCAACTACAGGAGAGTGTTGCTTACTGCCCCCCCCCCCCCCCCCCCCAATTGCACTCCTGTACTGAAGAAGGATCCCAACTCGAAACATCACCTTTTTTTCCAGAGGTGCTGCCTGACACGCTGAGTTACTCCAGCACTTTGTGTCTCTACCTTTGGTATCAACCAGCATCTGCAGTTCCTTGTTTCTCCAGGTACTGCTCTCCCCACCATCGATAAGGAGCTATAAGACATGTTACCTCAAAAGGCAACCAATTTCAAAGACCCACAACACTTTGGCCACACTCTCATTTCATGACTATCATTGCGGGGAAAAAAAAGAGTCTGAAAACCCTGACCAACAGGTTCAGGAACAGCTCTCCCAAGCAATCATCATGCTTTTGAACACCACATAAAGTTAACCTGAACATCTTTGATCTTCTATGAACTGTGTCTTTGGTTGTACTATGGTATTTGGTTTTTGCACTATTATGGTTACTTGCTATTACGGTTATTAATTTATTGTTTTCTTGACGATTATATCTCATCTGTGTGTTATTACATTAATATACCTGTCAAGCTGCAGTCAGTATTTTTTCAGAAATTCAGAATTGTCAGATCGTTATTGTTCTGTTGTTGGTACATTTGACAATTAAACGCTCTCTTGGATTTTTGAGATCGAATTTGGGGAACTTTACACTGGAAGCACATTTCTAGTAGTAACAGGAAACCCACCAGAAAATCTGGGCTTGAATTTCCCTCCAGTTTCCAAGAAGCCCAAAAATGTTTGTAATATTGCACTCATTTATGTTGTTTATTTTCCAATGACATAGCATTTTTTTGGCTTTGTGTGCAGAATTTTTACAGCCTGTGTATTGATAAATATGTCCCCATCTCATCTTTATTATTTTCCCATTGTATTCAAATGAATTTGCAATGCATTAATTAGTGCTAATCTACACTAATTAATGCAACTCCCTGTTGGATACCATATTGCACGGACATTAAAGCCTATTATCACTCCTATTAAAATCAGTCTAATTTGGTGCCTTAATAAGGATCAGCTTTTATATTTCAATTGCTTTCATATTAAAGGCGCCTTTCATCACTGCAAGATGGCACCTAATGGTGACTTTGAATCTGCACATTAATTTATCCTTTGTCAAAATGTTTTGTGCTAATTACGTTGGGGAAAAGTCTTTCCCATTTTAGACTTGATTACACCAAAATGGCCAGCATGCCATGATGTACGGACCTGAACAAAAAAAATCATGATATCTTACATCAACAATTAATTGGATAGTTAACTCGGTGAAGTCTCGGCAGCGATGGGGCCTCGGCGGTGGTGAGGGCTCGCCACGGTGGCGGTGAAGCCTGGTGGGCCGACCAGCGGTCGATGAGAGCGTGGAGGAACTGCTGTTATGGAGAGAGGGAGGGGAAGAACATTGGAGGACTCAGCGTGGAGGAACTGCTGTGAGGGAGCAGGAAGAACAATGGGGACCTGGCGTGGGGGAACCACCGAGGGGGGGAGAACAAAGGAGGAGCCGGAGTGCTTTGGAACTTTGTCAGCGCCGTAGGTCGTCGCTACTTGTATACTTTAAGTGTGCAAGAAAATAATTTGACTGCGCTTTGTCACATAGGACAATTAAGTATTCCATTCCATAATGATTATTTTAAGGAGAGAAAAAAAGTTGAGGATTTAGAATTGCAGCGTGAGTGACAGGACCCTTCTTCACAATGATCAGAGTCAGGGGAGAAAGTGGAAAAAGAGAGAAAACAAGTTATTTTTAAGTTGCTGAGAGGGTCAAGGGAGGAATGAATAGATATATCTGATGGGGGTGAGGTCAGGATTGCCATGGCGATAGGCTGCTGACAATGCCATCTAATTGATAGGCTAATGGAGCTAATTAGAGTGGGAAAATTAACAAAAGAGCATAAAAAAGTAGTGAAATGTCATAAATCGAGGAAGAATTGATTAGCGATCAGGCAGCGTTAATGGAGGCAGATGAACGGGACTGATATTGCAGCTTGATGACGGAAGGAAGAACAAATCAGTTCTGATGCAAACAGGGAAAACCAACCACCTGGAATAGATGAATCTCATCTTGAGGCTTGAAGGCTGTCACTTTTTCACACAAAGGGTGGTCGGTGTATGGAACGAGCTGCCGGAGGAAGTAGTTGAGCCAGGGGCTATCGCAAAGTTTAAGAAGCAATTAGCAGGTACATGGATAGGACAGGTTTAGAGGGATATGAGCCAAACGCAGGAAGGTGGGACTAGTGTAGGCAGGACATGTTGATCAGTGTGGGCAAGTTGGGCCAAAGGGCTTGTTTCCACATTGTATGACTCTATGACTTGAAGTTAGATGTGGCCCTTGTGGCTAAAGGGATCAGGGGGTATGGAGAGAAAGCAGGTATGGGATATTGATTTGGATGATCAGCCATGATCATATTGAATCGCGGTGAAGGGCCGAATGGCCTACTCCTGCACCTATTTTCTATGTTTCTATGTTAACAGGACTGCTGAATGCCAGAAAGAAGTACTGATCAGTTCTGATGAAAACAGGGAAAACCATCTTCCTGGAATTGTTGAATCTTTTCTTGAATCCTGAAATCTTTCCCGTGCCAGGCAGAAGATGAGGTGTTGTTCCTCAGGACCTGGGCCTTATTATTGATGATAGTTTTGAGCAGGATGTTGAATTATAGAGCACGTCTCGGTATTAATGGCAGTGAGTTTCCTGCAGGAATATTGAGGGAAAAAGCCATCAGCTTTAATTTTGATTAGTGCACACTGTTGCTTTGCCACGAGAAGGAATGTGGGTGTCTGTTCTCCCTGATTGCTGTTGGCTGGGCACCTCAAGCACTGCTTACATGAACACGCCACCTGATAACGCTAATTATCTCACCCTCTGGGTTTTGGTTGAATCGGGGCCTTTTTATGTTGGCACATTTAAATCCCACTCAGCTGCACTCGGGGGCTGTTGTCTTTGATGATGGTTCTCGTGAACAGCTGCATGAGCAAATTAGTGAGCGTGGAGGAGCTTTGTTTTTGTTTAATGTTTCCGTTTCAGTCAAGTGATGAGCAGGATTATATTTTATTCTTGGTTTTATAGTTAGCATATTGCACGCTTTTATAATGAGAATTTGGACAGAAATTGTTCTGGTGATTGCTGGGTGTGGGGAAAAGTAGCTGCCATATAGACAGATAAATTTAGCAATTTCCGATAACAGTGTCGAGTCACCTTTAATGGAAGAGGATTTTACATGATGTAAGATTGCTTATGTGACCTCTTGCCTCCTTTAGATGCAGCTGAGGCTTGGAATTCTTGATTTATTTGTCCATCTTGCATATTAATGTAGAAGCAAGGAACTGCAGATGCTGGTGTACACAAAATAACCACAAAGTGCTGGAGTAACACAACGGGTCAGGCAGCATTTCTGGAGGACATGGATAAGTTGATATATTTTGATATATTGATACATTGATACATTTTGTTTATTGCAATTATGGTTTTGACATAATCCATCTCAATCCCATTCTCCTGCCTTCTCCCTGTAAATCTTCGAGATTTGTTTTTTTGTATTGTAACTAAAAGCACACCGCTCTCCACCCTCATGAAATAGAAATATAGTACCAAAATAACCACCATTCATTTCATGAAACCTTTGACATGAAATTTCAGGTGACTAAATACATTTGACAATGCAGCCCCCTTCATCAAAGGAGGTACAAAAGGCCACTATGGTGGAGTAAAGTTATACGATTACATGCACAGCACAGTACACATCATGCAAGAGGTTGAGTTTATAATTTCTAATTACAATAGTCTTATTCCGTTCCAAACATTCAAAAGCCGATTCTAGAAACGGCTTGTATGGCCTTGAAATCAGCAGCACGGTCGAATTGTTGCCTTACAGCGCCAGAGACCGGGTTTGATCCTGACTGTGGGCGCTGTTTGTATGGAGTTTATATATTCTCCTTATGACCACATGGATTTTCTCCAGGTGCTCCGGTTTCCTCCCACATTCGCACAAGACGTGCAGGTTTGTAGGTTGATTTGCTTTTGAAAATTGTTCCCAGTGTGCAGGATAGAACTAGTGTCCAGGTCATTGCTAGTCGGTGCACACTCAGTGGGGCCGAAGGGCCTGTTTCCATGCTGTAACTTTAAACTAAACTAAAAGAATGGTTAATGTAGCCTTTGAATGCAAGTGCCTGCATCTGTAAGAATATTAAAGGATTCGGCCTTAGAGAATCAATAGTTTTTCATAAGTGTGAACAATCATACAAACATTCATTCTTAATTATATTACTGACTTGAACCAACTGCAGTACAATCAAATTTTACTCTCAGGCACTACAATGTTGTACGGAGTTGTTGGTTAAAAGGTATTTGCCATTAGGGTAGTATTGATATATTGTGTTTATGGCATTGGTGTTTTGACATAATGCAGCAATGTCTTGAATGGAAAGGTTTTCAAATCAGAACATGTGTTCCATTAACATTTCATGTTTTGCAGCTCGCGAGTTCAAGCTGCTGAAATTCATTCTCCAAATTCATATCCTTTCACTTGGACTGCTTGTTGTAATATGATGTGTTTAATCAGTATGATTAATGTAGTGGTCTGCAGATGGGAGTGCTGTTGTAAAATTGATAATAATCAAGCACGATTTGGCTTGACGCACTAGAATGATGCTTCAACTCAGGTGAATGTGTTGAAACAACAAGAAAAGTTAGCTGGACTATTTTTCTAACCCTTCCCTTCTCCTCCTTTCAACTTTTCAGTGGATTTGCAGACAGGACCTTGGCTATTCAGTAGAAACAGCCACGGACGTGGCCTTACAGTAACATCATAATTATGAATAAGATGTAAGAAGGAACTGCAGATGCAGGTTTAAACCGAAGATAGACACAAAAAGCTGGAGTAACTCAGCGGGCCAGGCAGCATCTCTGGAGAGAAGGAATGGGTGACGTGACCCTTCTTCAGACTGGTTAGGGACAAAGGAAACGAGAGATAATCTCTCCACATCACCGTCAATGTCTCTCGTTTCCCTTATCCCTAACCAGTCTGAAGAAAGGTCTCGACCCAAAACATCACCCATTGCTTCTCTCAAGAGATGCTGCCTGTCCTGCTGAGTTACTCCAGCATTGTGTGTCTATCGATGATTGTGAATAACCTAACAATGAATGTGACCATATTTTAAAAGCATCTCTATCAGCATAAAAATAAACAAAAAAGTATTTCAAGTGTATAGTTTTGGAGAAATCCCAAGATGGTTTACATTTTGTCCATGTACTGTGAAACCATTCCCAAGTGCGATATTCTTGTTGCTTTTGTTTCTGATTAGCCAGATCTCCCATTAAACGCATATTAACTGACAGACACACACAGCATGACCAGCGTGTGTTTTCTCTGAGGTCTTCGGTTTCCTCTCGCAGTCCAAAGGCGTGCAGGATTGTAGGTTAATTGGCTTGATGTAAATATTAAAATATTGTCCCTAGTGTGTGCGGGGAAGTGTTAGTGTGTGGGGATTGCTGATCGGTGCGGACTCGGTGGGCCGAAGGGCCTGTTTCTGCACTGTATCTCTGAACTAAAGCTGGCCTCCTTAGACTTTAGACTTTAGAGATACAATGAGACCCTTCGGCCACCAAGTCTACGCCGAGCAGTGATCACCCGTACCTCAACACTATCCTACATACTAGATGTAAATAGCTCGTTCTAAGCTTCCCCCCAGTCTAGTTTCAGTCAAAAACCACTGTATCAAACACTTGATCAATTAATCTTTATTTTGACAAAACAGAATTACAGTTCAACTACTGTACCTATCCCACCGCATGTTCGATCCTCGTATCTGCCTGTTCAAGCCCTCTAGGCTTTGCTCAAACAGAGACACTCCAGAAGGTCACGCATTCCGAAGCGCTCTCCCAGAAGATCGACGCGGGACCTTGTGGCAGTGAACTTTTATATGTCCCGGGACCTTGAGGGGCCGAACCACATGGAGGTGGTCTCTTAATAATCCAATTACAGATATTGATTCACCCCATAGATAACAGACATTTCCCCAACCCAATAATACAGCAGCTAATACATTGTATTCAAACAGAGCTTCTCAAGGAAGCAAACATAGCAACATTTACCCTGATCTGCAAGAAAACCAGACAAGGCTCAATACCTCATCCAATCAACATTTGGCAAAGTGTCACTCTGCAACATTATTTAAAATTATTTACAAGGTGTATGTCTGGTTTGCAGTCATCCAAACCATTCTTTGCATTTTGCACCTAATTGACAGGGTCTGCAGATGTTCATATTCTTTTCCTGCAGCTTGGATCTAGGTTCTAGATAAACTGGCACCACTCCGCACCTTGTTTCACAGAGAGCATTTCCAAATTGACCAAATCGACCAAATCTCCCAGTAGCCCTGAAGCTTTTACCCCATTTTAGAGTCCCAGCCCCTCCAATCTGGCCAAGATGAACAGACAATTTACAATTTTACTGAAGTCAATTCACCTACTAAAGATTGTATATTTTTGTAGTGTGGGAGGAAACTGAAGCACCTGGAGAAAACCCACACAGTTGCAGGGCGAACGAACAAACCCTGTGTAGCCAACAACCATATTCAGAATCGAACGTGGGCCTCTACCACTGTGCCACTCTCCTTTTGCTTTAGTTTAAGATTGGCTAATAATATTTTAACTAGGAAAGGCACATTAAAATTTTCTGCCAGTGTGCAAGCCTTACTGGAAACAAAATTCTATTGTGCATAATAAGGTCCAAAGAATACTTAAAGATCACTGGGGACTAAAAGTGGCCTTACAATTTTTAAAATGAGCAACCTCTCAGCCCCAGGGTTTTATAAACAACCTTTACCTTATTTTTACCAATATCTCCACAAAATTAAAGTCTCTGGACGCTGAGGGCAGCGCGATGGTCTATGTTCTGGAGTATGGGTCGGAACACTAAATTCCTTCCCGAAGGGGTGACACTTAGGCTATTTAAAAATGTTAATCTTTCCTTAGTTGAAAATGGTGACTATCATAATTGGTGAGGGAGATGAATGGAGGGAGCTTTGTTAGGGGTTGGTTTGGTTATGTTGGGGATTGGTTGGTCAGATATGAAAGTGAATTTGGTGTCAAATTAAACATAGTGCCACTGTCAGTGATTTTTGACTGGAGGTTGATTTTGATGTGTGATGACTGGGGGTTTTGGAAACAAGTCGGTGGGGATGGTTTCCCGGTTAGAGCTAAAGCTATTGGAAACTATTGAGGCTGCAGACAGCAGGTAACAGAAGCAGGTAAGATCAGTTAAACGTTGTAATGTGCCTGCAAGGAATTTGTGCTAATGACAACAAAATATGTGTAGTGCCCCCTTAGGAGTAGTCTGTCCATCTGCCGACTTCCAACCACTTGTGCTTCATGAACACCGAAGATCAGATCACATTTGGAGGTCTGCTACATGTGAACAGAAAATATATATATATTTCAGGGGAGAATTTCTAAACTCTGTTGTGGATGTAATAATTTTCAAAGCTTGATTACCATTTTAAACCGTGACTGTTCCACCATCCAGGGAATTAACCTCGAGAATTATGCTGCACTCCCTCAATTGCAAGAATGTCCTTCCTCAAATTAGACCAAAAATGCACACAATACTCCAGGTGTGGTACAACTGCAGAAGGACCTCTTTTCTCCTATACTTAACTCCTCTCTTTATAAAGGCCAGTGTAGATGGTTTATGCATGCAACCTATAATGTAGCTACCTCAATACCACTAACCACGCCCAGCCATATCAGTATAACTGTGATATCCTCCCCTTGTTCCTCCCTGTTTGTTCCAGTACGCCTGAAGACTAGATGCAGTCAGTACTGGGACGTGTGTAACATGTGCCTTAATTAAGGACTCAGTAAAGGTTACAGTGTGTCAGACTCCACTCCTTTACAGCCAGCATACCATTAGTTTTCTTCACTGCCTGTTGCACCTGTATGCTTACTTTCAGTGACTGATGTACTAGGACACCCAGGTCTCATTGTACTTGCCCTTTTCATAACCTGACACCATTCAGATAATAATCTGCCTTCCCGTTCTTGCCTCCAGATTGGATAACCTCACACTTATCCTCATTATTGTGCATCTGCCATGCATCTGCCCACTCACACAACCTGTCCAAGTTACTCTGTATCCTCCCCACCCCCCCACACTCATTTTGTCGCCTCCTGCTGGCCAGCGACCATAACGGCTGCTGGCGCCCGCATCTCGCCTCAAAGACACCATTTAAAAACACCCGCACTGCTGAGTCCTGAACGGCTTGAGTTGGTGGACCACGTCTCCCGTGGGGGCTACGGGTAGGGAACGGCTGCGTTGGGGAGCAGACCCAACATGTCTGCACTTGGTCTAGTCCTCTTTAAAGTTCACACTGCCACCCAGCTTTGTCTCATCTGCAAATTTGCTAAAATCTGCAAAATTGTGCAATTGTTACATAAATCAGGAGCTGGATTTGGTTGAAGTTTTGCATTTCCTATGATGAATTAAAGGAACTATCAGCTATTCTGGCTTAATTTTGTGCTCCATTGTTTGTTTTGGCAGAATAGGATGAATGGACGTTTCACTGTGGATCTTCAATTATTAATTTCAGCAAATTATTTTGTTATTTGGAAGATTTTTGATGAAGAATTTCTGAACAACTATTTTTAAATGAATAGGAGTGAAGCTGTGTAAGCCATTGTATTGGCATGGATCAACAACTGTCTGGCTTTACAGAGGGAAACTCTGCTATGCAGCTACAGAGGGAAAGTGAAAGGCGGGGTAAAAGGGATGGTTTTCCTCTCTTTAGTGTATGGTTCAGAGACTTGACACCAAAATTTCAGCAGGTACGTTGCTTTGTGGAGGCCCTGCTTTGCCTATCAGGCTGGGTATCTCAGGACGGTATCACATATCCATGTTTGTGCTTCCAAAAGTTAATAGGTTCTGGTCACTCTTGCATGCGAAAGATATGGAATATTGACAAGTGAATCAGATAACTGAAGTTTGTCCAATATCTATTCATAACAAATACTCTCTGATCCAGTTAACATCTTGGTGAATCTAAAATAGACACAAAGTGCTGGAGTAACTCAGCAGGTCAGGCAGCTTCTCTGGAGAAAAAGGGTGGGTGACATTTCAGATCGGAAACCCTTCTTCTGACCTGAAACATCTCCCATCCTGTTGCCTGACCCGCTGAATTACTCTAGCACTGTCTTCGGTATATGCCAGCTTCTGCGGTTCCTTTCTACACTCTTGATGAACCTCTGCTATTCATAGAAACATAGAAAATAGGTGCAGGAGGAGGCCATTCGGCTATTCGGCTCTTCGAGCCAGCACTGCCATTCATTGTGATCATGGCTGATCGTCCCCAATCAATAAACCGTGCCTGCCTTCTCCCCATATCCCTTGATTCCACCAGCCCCTTGAGCTCTATCTAACTCTCTCTTAAATCCATTCCTTTTACAAAGGCTCAACATCCCTTTTGCAATGCAGTGACCAGAAATGCACGCAATACTCTAAATAGGGTCAAACTCAAGTTTTATACAACATGACTTGCCAAAACTTCATGCTCAACATCCCAACTAATATAGGGAAATATACTCTCTGTCCAGTTGGGTTGCCACAGCAGCTGTGGATTGTATCACAAGCAAATGGAAAAGGTTTTGTAGTCAGAAGCATTGACATTTCATTGAAAATACTCATTGTAGAACTGGGCTGTGGTACAGTGTGGTAAGCAGAGGATTCAAGAGCTTAAAAACCTACTGGTAGGTTTATTGCTGCTTACCATATATTATTGCTCAGTGATATGTTTGTCTGCAGTTACATATGTGGGATCCTTCTTCAAGTGTGAACCTTCTCCCTGGTCTTGCATTAGAGAAACAGTGTAGGACGTATGTTGAAGAGTCTGTCTATGAATGATGAATCACTGGACCATTGCTGTGAAGCATTATGATGTTTGCATGACATTATATCAGTTATATAAAGGGGCACCCTATCTTACCAAGTCCAGATAAAGCCATATTACTTTTTTATAGACTACTCATTCTGCATTAGGCTTGGAGAGATGTGGTTTCCATGTTCTCTTATACTTTGAGAGTGCATGGATATGAGATCAGGCATGTCCAATTTCAAAAATACTTTTCAGTGACAGCTAAGAAATCATTTTTTAAATGAAACATGACCCAAAAAGTGACTTGTGCCTTTTGTAATATCTGGTGATTCATATTGAATGGCTTGACTGCTTTGCTTTAGTTTGAACTCCAGGTTGAAAACTTTCCCTAGTGTGTGATTTGAGTTGAGCTTGCAATTTTAATCGATAACCTTTTTTCTTCTTTTCAAATTAAGTCTAAACTATATATTCTTTTTTTTTTTTTTTTTTTTTTTTTTAATTAGAAGTACAGTAAATTACAGTAATACACATCACATAAATCTTATTAAATTTTGTTGTACCACTTCGTTTTTCGAGCTTTAAAAAAGGTAGAAATAAAAGAAGTAAGCAAGTGAGCAAGAATTGTGAAGGTGCAGGAAAGTGTTGGGAGAAGAAAGCCCCTTGGGGAAGAAATTAGAGAAGGAAGTAAAGAAAGGGAATAAGACCCTAGAAAGAAAAGAAAAAAAAAGGAAAAACAATCACTCTATTGTAACACAAAACTCCACAAAAAAGGATATACCAACTGTGTTTTAAAAAAATATATATTTTATACCCCCCTGGTAACAGATCCTGGTACCATTTATATTTTATATTACTATTGCACCTTATGCTTGTAATAGTTCCGTAAATGCAGACCACGTCTTTTGGAAGTGGTCTGCTTTGCCTGCTAGGAGGAGTCTCATAATCTCTTCCAAGTGTAGTGTTTCGAACATGTTTGAAATCCACATTTTTATTGTTGGTATTGGAGCATTTTTCCAAAATTTGAGTATAAGCTTTTTTCCCATTATTAGCCCGTAATTAAGTAAGTTATTTTGAAATCATTTAATTCGGGGTTACCTTCCGATATTCCAAAAATGATCCATTCTGCTTTTGGTACAAGTTTTATTTTAAATAATTTTGTGAAGATTTCAAATATTTTGTTCCAGAATTTTTGGATTTTTATACAGAAAACAAAAGAGTGCGCTATGTTAGCTTCTTGTGACTGACATTTATCACAAATGAGTGAGACATTGGGGAAAAGTTTATTTATTTTAGTTTTTGAATAATATAATCTATGTAATGTTTTATATTGAATTAGAGTATGTCGTATGTTGATCGAGCATTTATGCACATATAGTAAGTGTTTATCCCAGCTCTCTCTTGAAATTTTTATAGCTAGTTCTTGTTCCCAGTCTCTTCTAATACCATCGGTTGTAGGTATTTCTATATTTAAAATAATGTTGTATAATGTCTGGGGGCAAGTTATGATAGTCTTTTGTGTATTTTTTCAGATAGTCATGGATTTGAAGATATTTAAAATATTGATTATTTTTCAAATTATATTTCAGTTGTAATTGTTGAAATGTTAATCATTTTCCTAATTGCAGTTCAGTTAATCATAATCCAAGTTTCCGAGCATTTTGATTCCCATTCTTTCCCATTGTGTAAATTATTTATCTATAATTGAAGGTTTAAACGGCGGGTTAGTGACTATTGGCATTAAAAGAGACCGATTTCTTAATTTTAGATTCTGTTTTATTTGTTTCCAAGTTCTAATTGTGTTATGTATCATTGGATTTTTATTATAATTTTTGTTATTCAGATTCATTGGTGAGAGGAGAGTCGCTCCTGTATTACACGGAGAGCAGTCCTCTCTCTTCATTACAATCCAATCCACCTGCTGGGCAGAGTTGTCCAGCAGGTGAATCATATTTTTAATATTTACTGCCCAATTATAGTACATAAAGTTAGGGAACGCTAGACCACCCATCTCTTTTGGTTTACTAAGGTGTGCTCTTTGTATTCTGTGGGATTTGTAATCCCATATAAAATTTGTAATGTCTGAGTCTAGTTTATTGAAAAACTTTTTTGGAAGATATATTAGAATTGATTGAAATAAATATAGGATTTGTGGTAAAAAGATCATTTTTATAGCATTTATTCGACCTATTAAAGACATCGGGAGCGTTTTCCAGAATTTAATTAGATTATTTAGTTTCTTAAGTAAGGAGCTATAATTGGCATTAAACATAGCATGGTAATTTCTAGTGATTTCAATTCCTAAATATTAAAATTTTTCTGTGGCTATTTTAAAGGAGAATTTCAAGAGATGTGTTGAGTCTTTTGGTTTTATCGACATAATTTCACTTTTGTTCCAGTTTATTCTGTATCCTGAGAAAGATCCAAAGTCCTCAATTAGATTTAATATGTTTGGTATACTGATTTGGGGTTTTGTGATATACAATAATACATCGTCTGCGTATAAGGATATTTTGTTATTTGAATATTTTGTATTATAACCGTAAATATCTGGGTGTGTTCTAATTTTTTCAGCTAAAGGTTCAATTACCAGAGCAAATAACAGCGGTGATAATGAACAACCTTGTCTATTGCCCTTGTTAATTGGAATTTTGTAGATAGTATATTATTAGTTAATATTCTAGCCGTGGGTTTGTTATATAATAATTTTATCCATGCGATGAAGCGCTCTCCCATTTGAAATTTTTGCAATACTTTGATCATATAATCCCATTCTACTTGATCAAATGCTTTTTCTGCGTCCAATGAAATGATAGGTAACTCTTGTTCTTGAGGTTTGTGAGAGTGCATTATGTTAAACAGATGTCTCAGGTTATTAAATGAATGTCTCTTAGGTATAAATCCCGTTTGATCCTAATTTATTAATTTACTAACATTGACTTAGTCTTCTAGCTAGTGTTTTCGCTAATATTTTTTGATCCGTATTTAACAAAGCAATAGCTCTATATGAGCCTGGTTCTTCTATATCTTTATCTTTTTTAAGTATTAATGTGATCGTTGATTCTGTTAATGTTTCAGGTAAGATTTGTTCTTTAAAAGCGTATGTATACATTTTCTGTAGACGTGGTGTAACTATGTCGTAAAAACATTTGTAAAATTAATTACTGAATCCGTCTGGTCCTGGTGTTTTTCTATTCTTAAGTGTGTTTATTGTTTCTTCTATTTCCTTAGCTGTAATTTGTGCTTCCAGTTCCTCTTGTTCCTTCAATTCTAATTTTGGAAGGTTACAATTGTCCAAAAATTCTGAAACTTTATTATTGTCTATTAGCATTTTTGATGTG
The DNA here is from genome assembly GCF_028641065.1 of Leucoraja erinaceus. NCBI lineage: Eukaryota > Metazoa > Chordata > Chondrichthyes > Rajiformes > Rajidae > Leucoraja > Leucoraja erinaceus. The sequence continues at coordinate 32,968,349 of NC_073393.1, read as the reverse complement.
TATAAATTCTTGTAATATTGAGCAAATCTTTTATTGATATCATTAGGTAGTGTTAATAATTCCCCTCTATCTGATTTAATCTTTAAAATTGCATGATCTTTTTCCCGTTTTTTCAGTTGGCGTGCAAAAAGTTTATGGGGTTTATCCCCAAATTCGAAATGTTCTTGTTTTGTAATTTGGCATAATCTTATAATCTTCTCTGATAATAATTTATTTAGCTTAAATTTCAGTATTAAAATTTTATTATGTTTATCCATAGTTGGGTCTTTAGCATTATCTATATCTAGTTGTCTGATTTGTTCTTCTAATTGTCTTTGTTCATTCTTATTCTTTGTGTTTTGAAAAGCTTGATACGAGATAATGACTCCTCTAATAAATGCTTTGAACGATTCCCATAATAAAGTGGGCGATATATCTGGTGTATCATTTGTCTCAAAAAATAGGTCCATCTGTTTTTTTAGATATATACTCCCTTGTGGGTCTTTCAGAATTTGCAAGTTAAACCTCCAGAACGATTTGTTCGTAGACATTCCTTCCAATTTTAAAACGAAAGTTAGCGGGGAGTGATCTGAAATCGTATTGGTGTGATATTTAGGGTTCATAGTATAAGGGATTAGTTTTGTATCCACTTGGAAGTAGTTTATACATGAGTATGCTTTATGTACCATTGAATAAAACGAGTATTCCCTTCCAGTCAGATTCGCGATCCTCCAGACGTCTGCTATATTTGTATTTTTTATATATGTATTTAAGAGTTCACTGGTTTTAGATTTCATATTACCTCTTTGTTTTTGCATCGATTTATCTAAGTACGGATCTAAAACACAGTTGAAGTCTCCTCCAATTATAACATTTTGGTAGTTAAATTCTGCGATTGTATTCAGGATTTTATTAAAAAATTGAGGATTATCAAAACTGGGCGCATATGTGTTTACCAAAGTGATTGGCATAGCATGGATCTCTCCTGTAACTATAAGATATCTCCCTTTCGTTATCTGATATAATGTTCTTTGATTTGAATGGTATTCCTTTGCGAATAATAATTGCGGTGCCTCTGGATTTCGAAGTATATGAGGAGTGAAATGTTTGGCCTATCCAATTCGCCCTCAATCTCATCTGATCTTGATGTTTAAGGTGCGTTTCTTGTAGAAAAGTATTGTCCGTGTTATATGATTTCAACTGAGTTAGTATTTTGCCCCTTTTAATTGGTTCATTAATACCCCTTATATTCCAGCTACAGTGTGATTCCTCCCATTTTCTTTTGTTTATCATCTTGCATTTTCTCTGATTTTAGTACCCTTATTTATTACAGTGCATCCATACCTCAGGACTCTGGATATTTGGAGGGCGTTTATATTATTAACTTCCTTGGTAGATCCCTTTTGCGATTTTCCTTGAAAAAAAAAACACATAGTAGTGACATATTGTGATTAAAAAAAAATTGAACAAGTAAAATTACAGTGTCTGAAGTATTCGACACTGTAGTGCGTGTCCCACGCGTCTGTGGGATTCGACATCTATTCGACTTCCGAAGTTGATGTTGTACAATTAGCTCCGCTCCTTTTATTACTCTAAACCTAAGAAGGCAGTGCCATTTCAAAATCAATTATATTTCACCCAATTACACTATCTATCTATCTATCTATCTATCTATCTATCTCTATATCTATATATATATATATTTCATTAAGACTTATCAGATCTGTGTTCAGGTACTGTGAAATTTATTTATCTAACACTTTCATCTACTAATTATTTATAATTAGTTATATCTTTGATAATAGTAAGCTGTTAGCTGTAAGGGTTAACCAGAAACAGGCGCCTGGAATTATGCCAGGTGCCTGAGTCTCCTCCCTTCTCCACACAAACTACATAACACTTAACCTTTCAGTATTATCTACTTTAATTCTAAAATTTGTTATCTCTATATACGAGCTAGTCAGTCTTATTAGCAGATTATTACATTTTGCCCATTATATAGTTCAGGTTAGTTTCCATTTATATTTCTATATTAGTATTGTTAATTATTATTAATTCTCTATATTTTGTAAAGCTGTTTTAAGATCTTAAACCGCCATTTGTCCTTGTGGTGTTTTCCACATTCGGCTCTGCTGTTCATCTCTGCGTTGCTTATCAGTCTTTCTTTCATTTTGAACAAAGAATGTCCTTGAGTTGAATTCCAAAGCGTCCAAAGGAGATGTCTAGACCATCACACGTGGAAATTCTCTTCCATTTTAAACTTTTAGAGAATGGTGTTTCTTCCCTTATCTTTGGGTGTTCTCTGTGAAGTAATAAAAGGAAAGAAACTGTCCATATCGTCCCGCTGCCTTGATTAATCTTCTGTTTCTGCCACAATCTCTTGGGCATATTTATAAGATGCGTCCAAATTAGTGAAAGTTTTCTCTTTTCCCTTGAAAGTAATGCGCATCCTGGCCGGATAAAAAACGTCACATCTGACATCTTTAACTCCATGGAGAATCTGTCTTGTCTGTTCGAACTTTCTTCTCTTTTGCACGATCTCATAGGGATAATCCCGGAGGAGTTTGATAGTGTCGTTTCCAAAGGTCATCTTCTCTCCATATTTAATTTTTTCATCAGCTCTTCAAGTGCTGAAATGTCCCGAAGTTTGACTATGATCTGTCGTGGGTGGGCTGGGTCTGCTTGTGATCTTAGCTTAAATCTAAGTATTCGATGTGCCACTTCAATTTCCGGTTCCACAGGTAGATTGAGTACATGTTTGATTAAGTTGGCAGTGAACTCACGGGCGTTGTTCCCCTCTGTCCCCTCTGTTACTCCCAGTATTCGTAAATTTTGGCGTCGTGAGCGAGCTTCGAGATCAAGACATTTATCTGAGACTTTCGCCAGTTGACTTGAGGCTGTCTAGTTCTAGCTTCAGTTACATGTGAAGAAACAATTACATGCACAGCCTCAAACTTCTTCTTAGTTTCTTCTTCCCCTTTATTAATTCTCCCCATTAGCTCTTCATGCACATCCTCAATTCATTTTTGTATAATGCCAATGCAGTCAATAACTTTTTGAGTTCGACATATTTTCCATCAATTTAACATTAATATTTTCCATCATTTTTGAGTTTCCAGCCTCAATATCCTTTCTCAGTTCTCTTACCGAGTTCTTTATCTCCTCCATTTCATTTTTCTCCTTAGTAGCCATCTCAGTCTTGGATCTTGTAGCCATTCCAGAATCCACTTCAGAGGTCTGTTCTTCAGTTTTCTGTGTTTTCAGCAGTTTTGAGATTGTTCTCTGAGGACTCTGAGCTGAAGACAGTTTTTTCATTTACAATCCTTTATCCTCCGTTTTAAATCACAGCGCTTACTGATGATGTCATCAGCGCGACGTCCCGGGGCTCCGGTGAGTTTTTGAATTGGTCCCGATCTTCAGACCCGATTTTAACGCAAAAAATCGCGATTTTACAGCAGCGGAGCTAAAAGTTGCGACTGCTAGTCCAGCATGGCGCCACCGGAAGTCTTCAACACTGCTTTCAAATAGTAATTTAGTTTTATTTTGCAACAAGTGGGGCCGATTATGGTACAAAATAATAGCAGAAAATGCAAAGTGCACTCGACGGGTCAGGCAATGTCTATGTAAAGAGAAACACTTCATCGTAACTTATTTTCACTCCATCCCAGTTCATTTTAAATTGCAGACCATCAGACAATGGAATACCTAGAACAAAGAGCATATCCCTTATATTATGAAGATAGACACAAAAAGCTGGAGTAACTCTGCGGGACAGGGAGCATCTCTGGAGAAAAGGTACAGGTGACGTTTCGGGTCGAGACCCTTCTTCAGACTGAAGTATTCCATTTTGCATGCTCAAAACCAGCATCTGCCGTCCTTTCCTACATATTTTGTCCCTTACATGTGGGGCCCAGTTGCTGTGGGAATAAGTTGCAGCAGTCATTAGACTGGATTATCTTCTGGATTTATGAAGGCAGATAAAGAAAAAAAGGAACAATATTTATGATGAAGTTGGTAGAGAAAGTCATAGAATCGTGCAGGACAAGAACAGGGCCTTCATCCCAAAACATCCAGGCCAACCAAGATTCCCATCAAAATCCCCAAACAAATTCCCAGTTTGACCTATATCCCTCTGAATGTGCCCGATCCATGTACCCATCCAAATGTCTTTTAAATCTTGCTATTCCATCAGCCTCAACCACTTAATCTGACAGCTCATTTCATATATGTATCACCCTCTGTATGAAAAGGTTCCTGTTAAATCTTCACCATAAACTTTTAATTCTTGATTCCCCAACCCTGAGCAAAACACTGTGCATTTTCACCTTTTCTATGCCCCTCAATGTCTGACCACCATTCCTCGCTGTGCCTTGGAGGCAATCTTGGTGCCACAGACTTGGCTTTTCTCCTGAAAAGTCAACCCCAAATGTCTCGAGTCATATAGAAACAATCAACTGCGGTGCTGGTTTATACCAAATATATCTGAAGAAGGATCCCGACCCGAAATGTTACCCATCCGTTTTCTCCAGAGATGCTGCCTGACCAGGTGGGTTACTCCAACACTTTGTGTCTTTCCAAAGTGAAATATTTGTTTTTGAAGGGATGGGATTCCTGCAATCCCTACAGTTTCTTTTTTTCTGATTTCCAGCATCTGCAAATTTTTAATGATTTTCATAATGAAGCGCAGTTGGACGGAGGAAAGTTGCTAAATTTTCTTTTGAGAAAATGACACCTACACAGTGGAATAAAAGGTCATAGAATGGCTGGCGTCCAGGACAAGGCCACTAACTGCACGCTGTGCCGGCTGTGCAAGGTTCTGCTGGGTCAAGTCACTTGAATAATTAACATAAGCTCTCAGCATAATGATGAAATCTTTGCCAGCAGCGAGTCTAATGGGGCATGAGGAAATTCCGCACAGGAGATCAATTTTAAAAGGAAGTGTGGCATGCGGTGATAAATAGTGTCTCAGCCTTTTCCAAGGTTGGTGTGGGTGGGGCAGGAAGCAACTACTGGATAGTAAGCAGAGATATTTGGCAAGGGACTAAGCTGATGTACTGCCACTTTACATAAGTGGGTGGACGGGGGCTGCCACATAGACATTCAGATAGATGTAGTGGCTCTTGTCTAATGAAAGGTAATCACTACGGTCAATTTACTCTGCTATGCATGAATGTCATCTCTGATGCCCTGTCTTAGTCAACAATGCTGCATTCTGCAAAACATTTACAAAATATTGCAAAGCTTTTACAGTAGAGAAACAGGTCAACTACCCCTATAATTCCATCCCTTCTCCCATTTATCATTTAACTCTTGTCTTCTAATCCTTTATCCCTTATGCATTTATGATATCAATGAAGCTGAGTGATAAGAAATTCTATATTCAATTCCACTTTCAGTATAACAAATTTTCTTTTCAATTCCCGGTAGATATGTTAGTGATTATATTGCTGGAATTAATTCCTCATGTCTATCCTTGCAGAACAGCAAGGTCTTTAAATTGAAGAATTTGTCAAGTGTCTTCTAACACATCTGTCCAGGCCACCCGGGTGGCATAGTGGCGCAAGGATAGAGTTACTGTCTTACAGTGCCACAGACCCGGGTTCAATCCTGGCTACAGGCACTGTGTACGGAGTTTGTACGTTCTCCCCGTGACTGCATGGGTTTTTCCCCGTGCTCCGTTTTCCTCCATTCTCCAAAGATGTACAGGTTTGTAGGTTAATTGGCTTTGGTTAAAAAAAAAATTGTAAATTGTCCCTAGTGTGTAGGATAGTGCTAGTGTATGGGAATCGCTGGTCGGTGTGGACACAGTGGGTCAAAGGACCTGTATACATGCCGTATCTCTAAACTAACCTAAACTAAACTGAACATTTTGGCCATGCAAGGTTCCTGGCTGTTCGCACTTGGCACCCTGGGCAGAAAGGTTGGTGTTTCCCTAAATTTTCTGATCTCCTGTGATTTAGTGAGCAGGAATATCAGTGAACACCTTGAAGGAGTTGGAAGCAGGATATTTCTGCTATCACTCCAGGGAACGGCTTGTTTCCGCGCTATATCTCTAAACTAAACCAAACGGATAAATTCCTACCTCATGCTTGCCTCATGCTTCTCACTTCATATTAACAATATATTTTCCTCATCTTTTCACACTCGTGCTTTCGCTGAAGAAATCTGTATTAGTTACCCCAAATGGTCCTTGAGTGTGCTAGGTTTCATATCCCCTTCGTGTTCTGGATGAAACGGTTATCTCTTGGTTTCCTATGGTGAAGGATTAACACTAAAGTTGGCAATTTCAATTTAGCCCCTCTTCTTAGCTGTACCATTCCTTTAGTTTGCTCCTCTGAGATCAGTGACTCAGCATGGAACAAATAGTTGCAAGCGTTCCCTATAGTTACAAGCCTATAATCGCATGGGGTGACTGGGTGAATCACTTCGAGCACATCTTCATTTCAAAGTGATTTCACATTGTACAAATGCCTTCATCTTTCCGAAAGGCTACTTGACTCGTTTCTGTGTAAATGGATTTAAACTGAAACATTTAAGAAGAACAAATTTTCTTCTTGCTTTTAATAAGTTTCTCATTTGGAATTAATTGTAAAACCATTTGTATTTCACCATGATGAAATGTTGTTTCTCTCTTCCCCAGAAATTGGTTCAAGCAACAGTTGTTTTTCAGTGTGTAGGAAGGAACTGCAGATGCTGGTTTAACCTGAAGATAGACACAAAATGCTGGAGTAACTCAGTGGGACAGCCGGCGTCTCTGGAGAGAAGTAATGGGTGACGTTTCAGGTCGAGTCTGAAGAAGGGTCTTGACCTGAAATGTCACCCATTCCTTTTGTCCAGAGCTGCTGCCTCACCTGCTGAGTTACTCCAGCATTTTGTGTTTATCTTCTGTAAGGCCTTCTTAAATGTCTTCTTCAGGAAACTTGGCTTTCTGTCTGTAATTGTTGGGGAATCCTCACAGATGGTTTTTTTTTTTAACCATTTCTTGCACATCTTCTCTTACCACTCCCTATTTCTCAGCAGAAGAGCAATATTCTCTTTATCCTTCCCAATCACGTCATGTTCCTCCGTATTCCGCACATCATTCTCCGTTATTTCTGCCAGCTCCCTCTTGATTCCTTCCCTCTGTTTTCCACAGGGGCTATTCCTTTTGTTACCCCCTGGTCTGCTCAATGGTCCCCACCCACCCACCCTTCCACAACCCCTCTCACGTTCCCCTGTGACCATAGGAGCTGTAGCACCAGTCCCTTCACCTCTTCCCCTCCCCTTAGCCGGGGACCTACACAGCCCTACCAGGTGAGTCAGAGATTCACCTGCACCTTTTCCACCTTTGTCCATTGTATTCAGAATGAATCCGTGAATTTTGCAGACGACACAACAGTGATTAGGCTGATCACCAACGGTGATGAAACAAAATACAGAGCGGAGGTGCAGAACCTGGCGGACTGGTGCGCACGTAACAACTTGTCACTAAACACCTCCAAGACCAAGGAGCTGATTATTGACTTCAGGAGGTCCCATAACGGAGAATACGCCCCAATCTCCATCTACGGGAAAAGTGTGGAGAGAGTGTCCAGCTTTAAGTTTCTGGGCACTCACATTTCAGAGGACCTCACATGGCCCACCAACACCACTGCGCTGGTCAAGAAGGCACAGCAACGACTGTTCTTCCTGAGGACATTAAAAAAGACTGGTCTGCCCCAACAGTTGCTGACAACGTTCTACCGCTGCACCACAGAGAGCATATTAACGTATGGCATCTCTGTGTGGTATCTCAGCTGCACGGAGGCGGAGAGGAGAGCTCTTCAGCGTGTCGTCCACAGAGCGCAGAGGACCAGCCTTGCAGGGCATCTACCACACAGAGCTACCAGCCTTGCAGGGCATCTACCACACACGGTGCCTCAGGAAGGCCGTCAGCATCCATAAAGACTCTTCACACCCTTGTAATGGACTGTTCGAACTACTTCCCCCCGGCAGACGTTACAAGGCCTTCTATGCCCGAACCTCCAGACTCAGAAACAGCTTCATTCCCAGAGCTATAGCAGCTCTGAACCGGCCCTGCTGAGTGCCCCCCATCCCCCCTGGACTGTCTCCCTCAGATGGTCACGTCACACAGACACATCTGCACTTTAGTCTGTTGAACTGTTTTGACTGTTTTACTGTTCTTTTTACAATCCATGTTCTCAGGATATCTAAATCCAAATTTTATTAGTTATTTATGTTATGACATTGGTTGGAAGCTGCATACCAAATCTCGTTGCACTGATGTGCAATGACAATAAAATATATTATTATTATTCAGCACTCACAACGTGGCTTCCTCTACAATGGTGAGACCAAGTGAAGACCAGGTGACCATCTTGCGGAGCACCTGTGCTAAGTCTGCAACAACCATCCCCAGCGGCCGATGTCTTTTCAACTCTTCTTCCCTCTCCCACACCAACCTGTCAGCCCTCGGCTTTTTACATTGCTACGGAGGTGTTAAAGACGAAATAGAAGAACATCTCATGAACCAATGTCAGTAACTCACACCTCACAGTTCTTCCCTTCCACATACACTCACCTATCTTCATCTTCCTGTGCTCAATTTTCCCATTCCCTCTATTCCCTGGTTTCATCTGTCGATGTTCCGATGAAGGGTCTCGATCCAAAACGTCACCCATTCCTTTTCTCCAGAGATGCTGCTTGTCCCGCTGAGTTACTCCAATATATTGCGTCTATCCTTATTCATCAATGGTCTGGGACACACTTCCTTGTAGATCCTTGAAGAACCAACAGCATGTGCTGCCATACCCACCTTCTGTATCTGCCAAGCTGTCACAATGTTCTGCAAGTTAGACTGAGATATTGAGGGAATGTGCAGCCCCCCCCCCTCACACAGGATTTCAGAGCTAGATCAGGAAGTATTTATACAAGAGGTGGATATATTTTGGGCAGATTGGGGAATTGAGGGCTGTGTGGAAAAGACACACAGGAGGAGTAAATCCTGTAATCTTGGTCAGATCAGATGTGATCTTATTGAAAAGCAGAATGGGCTCATACTGTGTGCCCCTAATATGGAAGTTGTAGGAAGGTGGAAAGATAACTGAAAGCCACAGCTTGTTGGACGCATTTCTGAAGGGTTGTCTAATGGCATTGCAGTGCCTGGCTGTTATTGTGTTTCACAACAGCAAAAAAATGCTTCTCAATTGCATAACACAAAACAGCCCTTGCAATTGAATTCCATCAGCACTTGAACTTTCAAATCACATTAGGCATTGGGAAAACAAGCTCAATAATCACAAATCTCTAAAATGCCCTTCTATCATAGCTGCACACAAGTAGATTCAGCCCCTGACATTCTATTAGATGAAAGTAGCATTCTGACCTTGAGACTGGGCTCTTAATGAATGAAGGTGGAATTGTGTGAAACTATAGTGCTGCAGTCATGTCATTGTTGTTACTTTTGCCTAATTACCTGTGCCGTAAGCTGCAACATTTGATTTGCTACCTCTCCCTGTGCTGTTTAACACGTTTTACCCTTGCTGATCAATTTCCCAGCTAAGAAGTGTAAGAGATTTGTAATCTTGGCCAGGGGAAATCTGGGATAAAGAATACAGTTTGTTTTTGTCGACCCTTTGATCAGCTGAGTTTCAGGTTAAACAGGTTTGGTAAAGTTAATCGGGTGCGGAAATTCCGGGGGGTCGGGGTGACAGGGGGGATATGTCTATTTTGAGAAGTGGGGGGGCGATCCCCCCCCCATTTTTTGTAATCCGTATTCTAAAACCCGGTGTCCGCGAGACAGTGGGGGTGGGACGAGAGAGACGTCGGTCAGCAGGTAATGAGGGCGGGACATGATAATTCAGTGCGATGATTGGAGGAGGGAGGCGTCAGTCAGAGGAGGATGTAAGGGGGTGGGACTGAGGATAGAGCACGGTGATTGGAGGAGGGAGACATCTGTGGAGCAAAGTGCATGGAGTGGAGCTTGAATTGCATGCCCAGGTCATAGGGTCACAAGCGAAAAGCACTCTCGGCAGCCCTGGACACAGACCTGTGCCTCATCCGCAGCCAGGATCGATCCCGGGTCTCCGGCACTGCAATGGTTACCGAATCGTCACTGGACCATCCCCGTCCCCACCCGGGGGAGGCCAGAAACGTCGGGAGGCAGACGGGAACGGTACCCCCAGGCCCACAGCCAGCGCAGAGAAGCAGCGCTAAACCCAACTCAACTCTGCCTGTCCCACAAGGTTAACCTACAGACCTGCCTGAACTTACGGGAACGATGGCCTAGGCTTACAACCAGCATGGAGAAGCAGCGCTAGCTCCACTGCTCCGGACTGGTGTCCCGCTCAACTCTGCCTGTCTCGCCGGGTTAACCTACAGCCCTGCCTGGACTGACGGGACACCAGTCAGTCATCTTCTCCGCGCTGGCCGTAAGTCTGGGCCGTCATTCCCGGAATTATCGTCCACAGGGCCCACGGTTGAAGCCTCGCGTGTGTGTGAGTGTAGGAATGTGTGTGTGAGTGCATGCGAGTGTGTGTGAGTGTGTGTGGGAGTGTGTGCATGCACGCGCAGCCGCCAAGAAATTGTGTACCCCCGGCCCTCCCCCATGTTTTGATAGCGATTTCCGTGCCTGAAGTTAATTGTTCAGTTAGTAAGTTAGAACTGTCATTTTTTATACCAATGAGGTTGCATGCCTCATTACAGATGGACTGTATGTATTACACTATTAGTGATGTCACTTAGATGAGATTTACATCTGAGAAATAATCCCAAGGATAACAAAACACAAGTCACACAAGGGGTGAGGTGACAAATTGCATTTTGTCATTCTCCTAAACTTTCAATTAATCAGATTGGAAGTGTTATAATTATTGTTCCAGATTAATTAAACATACTTGAACAGAAAATATTGTACTGTTTCTGTGTGTATGTATGCACAATTTTTGGCTAAAGCGATTTATTTCTAAATTCCATTGCTGTGATTATCCTTTTACATCTTTTATCATATCTCCATTTAAAACATCATAACATAAAAAATGGCAAGTCAACAGTTGTACAACCTATTTCAAGGACATATGATATGTTTCGAAAAACACTTCACGATTTCCCTGAATCTTCTATTTTGAGTGTGTGGTCGTGAAAGAAGAGAGATCACATCTGTCTCAATTTGAAGAGAAACATAATATTGGAGATGTTCCAACACATAGGAATTGTCTGTCACTTGTTCTTGACCTTTTGATTTACAATTTCCTGTTTGCACAGGAGAGTGTGCCTCTGGACATTTTTGCAACCTGCATTCAGGGTGAAATGAGCAGCACAAGATTTCAGAGAGCGGGATTAAAAATAAAATGGCGAACTGCACAACATTTGTGAAATGGCCCTTCATGTGAAATTGTTTGAAGATGCTTAGAACGAGCTGCATCCTTTGCCTATGACATCTTGCAGATTGTGGGCAAAATGTGTCAGCTTTTGATGCGAGAATGTGCATGGTGAACAATCAACAAATTATACTCTTCTGAAACAAACCAAACCAAACTTAAAAAAGGCAAACAAGGGGGGGGGGGGGTGTACTGCAGTGCTAGCATGGGTGTTGTGGGTCAAATCAAGTTGAGCACATTGAGTGCAGGGCCAACAATCCATTTCATGTCAAGTCAATCCATGTCAAGTCGTCAAGCACAGGGCAGGCGGGGCCAGCAAACACTACAATCCATTTGCTTTAATTTCAGGTGAGATCAAGCAAAGCAAAGCAAAAGCGAAAGCACAGGGCAGGCCAAACAGCTCATTTATTTTCCATTTCAATTTCAATCACAGGGTAGGCCAAACAACTCATTTTACTTCTTTAAGGCTAATAAATTATTTATTGCAAGCACGTTAAGGGTTAATAAATCATCATTTATTGCAAGCACATTGCTGGCTAACAAATCATTTATTGCAAGCACATGAAGGGTTACCCACATAAAGTACATAACCACATAAAGCACATAACCACATAAAGCACATAAATGAAAGACTCACAGTTCAGTAGACTCACTGCAGTATCAGAGCTGTGGCCTCTCCCTCGCGATCTTCCAGAGTGACTGACTCGCGTCCAGGCATCCGGGGTTTTATAGCCCTGCCCCCCCCCCCCCCCCCCTGCAAGGGGCGTTACCTTCATCATGGTGATTGACAGATGAGAGGACCAATCAGCTGATCTCAAGATTTTTTAAACATTCATAAAATTTTTATTTTTCATTGATCGGAAAAATCCTCAGGGCTGCCTCAGCGGAGGAGGACTGTGAGTAAGATGGCCAAAAATCATCGTGATATATGGTAGCGTTTTTTCTGAAAATCAATATACAGCGCAGACAGGAAGTGGTCAAGATGAGACTTTTACATATAGATAGTGATTTAAAGGGTCATATCATTAGCTCTTGAAGAGATAAACAAAAAATGACTGACTAGATTGAAAGAAAGAAATTAAAGTCATCATACAGCTCTATAAGACAATGTTTAGGCCACATTTGGAGTATTGCGTGCAGTTCAGGTCGCATACAGGAAGATGTGGTGGCTGAAGAGAGGGTGCAGAGGAGGTTTGCCAGAATACTGCCTGGATTAGAGGGTTACAGCTCCAGGGCGAGGTTGGATTGAATTGATTTGTTTTCTCTGGAACATTCAAGGTTGAGGGAAGATTTGATAGAAGTATATACAGTTGTGAGAGGCATTGATAGGGTCGTCGGTCATAACTTTTTTACCAGGATGTAAATGTCCCACACTAGAGCGCATTGGTATCGGGTGAGAGAGGAAATGGTTAAAGGTGATGTGTGGAGCAAATTATTTTACACAGAGAGTGGTGGTGGCCTGGATCCTTGGGTGGTGCTGGAGGCAGATAAGATAGTGGCATTTAAGAAGCTGTTAGTGCAGGGAATAGGACATAGATCATGCACAGGTAGATAAGATCAGTTTAACTTGGCATCATGTTTGGCAGAAACATTTTGTATCAAAGGGGCCATTCCAGTGCTGTTCTGATCTATGTAAAGAAAAACACCCATTTCTGAATTTTCCAACCTTCTCACCAAGAGAGCAAGGGAACCTTTTAATACAAAGGTAATGTTCAGCTGACTTAACCGAATGGAAGCTTTAACTGTTGTCATGAAAGTGAATGTCAACAAAATATGAGTAAATAGATTGAAAGAAAGAGTCATGATGCAGCTGAAAAGGAGGTTGGTTTGGCCACATTTGGAATATTGCGTGCAGTTCTGGTTGTCCCATTCCAAGAAGGGTGTGGTGGCTGGGCAGAGGAGTGACATTTGAGTCTGACACTGATGGCCACCTTACACCGATGAACCAGACTTATTATGCAATTGGGTGGCCAGAAAATAACATGCTTGAACTTAAAAAGGCACAGCTCAATTCAGTCATAGAGCTATACAGCCCAGAGCATTGACAACGGCAGAGGAACGCAGATTGAAGAAGGTTTAGCAAAATCATTTGAGGCAATGAAGCTAATCGCAACTTGACAGCATTTGAATATACTATTGTTTATAAAACAGGGTAACTCCATGGACGAGGAGATGCTCCTGATCCTCTTCTGGTGCCAGAGATGACTGCCTTTGAAGGATTGTGGGTCTATATGGAGATTGGGTGCTGCCTGTATGCAGTTTGCATGTTCTCTCATGCAATGAGGATTCTTGACAACATTGAGAGAAAAACATTGATTAAGTTAAGTGGCTAGTTGATGGACAGTGTAGATTCGATGGCCCAAACTGTCTATTTCCCTGCTGTATCTTTCTCTGACAACTCATGTTGTGTTTGCACATGCAGCTTAGTTAAACATGATCTGTTTATACAATTGTAACACTACACCTCAAAGTTAAGGGCCTGTCCCACTTGGGCGACCTAATCAGCGAGTTTGCCCTCGACTCATACTCGCAGCGTGGTCGACACAAGGTTGTAGGAGGTCTTCGTAACTCTTGTTCATGCTCGCGAGTGGTCTCCGCGTACTTAGTGGTCTCAGCTAGGTCGCGGCATTTTTTTCAATATGTTAAAAAATGCCCGTGAGTAAAAAAAGGTTGCCATGGAAAAAATTGATTTGGGCTAGAGGTTTGGGAAAGGAATCACAGTTGGTAAAGTACAAATGGAAATGTTGTCTCCTTCTGACCGTTTAAGAAGTAGTCTTGCCTTTGTTCCACTGTAAAGCAGAGAAGCATAGAGAAGTCAAGAATCAGTCTAAGTATTTAGTTTAGTTTCAAGATACATGGTTGAAACAAGCCCATCGGCCCACTGAGTGCTTGCTGACCAGCGATCCTCGCACACTAACACTATCCTACACACACCAGGGACAATTTACAATCTTATCAAGCCAATTAGCCTACAAACCTTTACATCTTTGGAGCGTGGGGGGAAACCGGAGCACCCGGAGACTCCCCGTGCAGGTCATGGGAAGAATGTACTAACTTTGTGCAGACAGCACCCGTAGTCAGGATCAAACCCAGGTACCTGGTGCTATAAGGCAGCAACTCTACCACTGCGCTACTGTGCTGCCCTATTTCTTCACAAAATCTCAGAGGAATGTAGTGGGGGAGGGAGGGAGGGTCATTGATTTGATTTCTGAAAACTAAGAGTTATGGTATTTCAAATGCATTTCTTTCAATCTATTAAAAATAAGTCAAATAATCTATTCGGTAGTCCCTAACAGAAATTGATTGAGACTGCGAGCAGCATTCAGCTGTCTGTGAGAATTAACAACCTTTTCTCTCACTTACAGTAAGATTCCATCTTCCAAAAACACACTGCCTGATTCTAAATGATTGGGAGTGATGCAGAATTTATGATGAGATGTGGAATGCATTTACATTTTCATTGTTTGTGAAAACTGACATCCTGTCAATCCATGCAATAGATCTGCACTGACACCATGGACCTAAAGTATTTTTTATTCAGATCTTGTGTTTCTTCAGATGGATATTCACAGGTACAATAATCTCAGTCAATAATTCCTATATGTACCTAATGGAAAATGCTTCTGTGCATTTGGAATAATCTCTTTCAATCTCATTTTTTAAAGTTTTTTTTTCAATATTGCGAAAAATAGATTGGCATTTAGCTGAGGATTAAGTTGGTATCATAAGTACATAGATCGAGAATATAGACTTAAGACAACCATTATGATCAAAATTTCCCTACAGACAGGTGAGGTTGTGATGGCCACAGTCAGTTGATCATGAGGAGACAGGCATAAAATGCTGGAGTAACTCGGTGGGACAGGCAGCATCTCTGGAGAGAAGGAATGGGTGATGTTTCGGGTCAAGACCCTTCTTCATGAGGAGAGGTGGGTGGGGCAGAGCAGAGGGGGTTTGATTGCACGGGTTAGCTTTAGAAATCTATGGGCAATGGCAAATTTCAGACTTTTCCAGTGACCACTTTTCCTTTTTTTTTTTAAATATACTCTTTTATTGACATTCCACAGCAAACACATTTCCATAAAACAGGTTTCGGGTATAATGCTATATGTATACATCATCCACTTATGTTTGTCTTGAATTGCCTCTTTTTGAGATTTGTACAAAACAAATATAGAAACAAGAACACAGTAAAAACTACAAACATTTAGGGAGTGATCCTTTCTTTACCATATAATCAAAATTTTGTAAAAATAACGTCTGGCCTATGAGGCATTACATAGTTATCCCAATTTTCCCAGCGTGACACAAATAAACCAAGTTTAAAGTTAACATATGGTGTTATTTTCTCCATTTTATAAATGTCCATTGTGATCTCCACCTATGCATTCAGAGCTGGACTCCTGTGATAACCATTTCTTTGTGAGAGCTTTTTTTACCAGCTACCATCAATATATTCAGTAAATATTTGTCTTTTTTCTGCCATTCTTCAGGTATGTCCAAAAAACATGGTCTTACTCTCCAGGGGCACATGACATCTAAAAATGTCTTGTAACGCATCATGTCTCTCCAAAAATCTTTAATAACAGCGCAATCCCAGAGAGCATGGTAATGATCTGCCTTTAAATTTCCACATTTTCCCCAACAAACTGGAGAGTTCCCACCGTAATGGGGTTTCTGAGAAGGCGTAATAAAATACCGTGTCAGGCTTTTCCAACTAAACTCCCTCCAGTTTTGTGAGCTGGTACACTTCCATTGATACCTCCATATTGCTGTCCATTCTTCCTCGGATACGATTATCCCTCCTTCCTTCTCCCATTTCATTTTAATATATAAGTTTGAGTGTGATTTGAGATTCAGTAACCCTTTATACATACATGAAATAATTTTACTACCAATATTTGAGTTATACGCTTTCCTAAATAGGTGACGTTTCGGGGCAAAACCCTTCTTCATGAGGAGAGACGGGTGGGGCGGAGCAGAGGGGGTTTGATTGCACGGGTTAGCTTTAGAAATCTATGTGTAATGGCAAATTTCCGACTTTTCCAGTATCCTCTTTTCCAGTTGCCATGGCTACACATGGAAGTAGGAGTAGGACTACACAGGTAAGTAAGATCTTACGCAGACAAAATAGAACAGATCTTCCAGTCGTCATTTCCTGTTGTTTATTGAAGTAGTTGTACAAACAAAGAGATGAACGTACCAGGGTTTCCTTATTCTGCATGCATGTTGTAGCTGGCTGTTCTGTCCCTGGTATGGTGAGAACTGTCTGCTCTCCCTCCCTCTGCCTGCCACTTCCTGTCCACTATGTCCTTGTATATACACCATCCTGTTAATCTAATAACCGCCCAACCAGTGTCCAAAATAATACTGCAAGATATATTTAGACAAATTAATATAATATGCCAACAGTAGCTAGCAGAAACATAAATGGCTCCTACACTATGGACGGCACTTTGGTCCGTATGGAGTGCTGTGAAGAGACTTGAATTCTGGCTCTCAGCCCCCACTTTTCAGCTTTGGAGATTTTTATACCCACTACCATCCAAAAATGGAGCCCAAGATACATCTCCCCGATTGATGGGCATATCTTTATAAATCATAGGGCAGGATTTGTTTTGAGAGTACAGAGATTGTTATTGATATTTTCATTACTTTTGCTTTGACTTCACTCAGAGGGAAGGATTGGAATAAGTTATTAATATATTAGAGCAATTTCATTGATCTTGTGGTTCCAGCAGGAGGCTGTAATCAAACTGAGCATTAGTTGTTGTGGCCAAGAAATTCTTCATTGCTTAATAAATATATGTTAAAGTGGCAGAGCCCCACACCATATTTGTGTAAAAATAAAACCCTTGCACAGTCCACTTCAGTAATACTTTGAAGATAGACACAAAATGCTGGTGTAACCCAGTGGGCCAGGCAGCATATCTGGAGAGAAGAAATGGGTGACATTTCGGGTCGAGACCCTTCTTCAGACAGTCCGGGAGAGGGAGTCTAGAGACATGGAACATAAGGTGTGAAAACGACAGATCAAAGCAGATGGTGATAGGGACATGTAGAATGGTTCATTGTTAGTTGAGGGGAAGATGATAATGCAGCATACAATCAGTAATATCTAATCAGGAGGACAGTGGAACTGGTCAGAGAACTAGGATGGGGAGTGATGGAGAGAGAGGGAAAGTAAGGGTTGCTTGACAATACAGAAATTAATTTTCTTACCGCTGGGTTGTAAGCTGCCCAAGCAAATATGAGGTGAGCTATCAGATTTCAATGGACTTCAGGAAGGTCATGTTTTAGAGGTGAATGTGATGAGGTATAGCTTGTCGGGTATAAGGACAGGCCTAGAGTTTATGACTGCATATATTGGAGAAAGTGGCTGAATATATTGGAGTGAGTGACTTCATGGGCACACAAAAATACAGAAGATGCACAGCAAAGTATTTGGAGGACAGAGGATTGTGTTTAAGAACTGGGCGCACGGTGGCATAGCAGTAGAGCTACTGCCTTACAGCGCCAGAGACACGGGGTTGATCCTGACTACGGGTGCTTGTCTGTACAGAGTTTGTACATTCTACCTGTGACCTGCTTGGGTTTTCTCCGTGATCTTTGGTTTCCTCCCACACTCCAAACACGCGCAGGTTTGTAGGTTAATTGGCTTGGTATAAATGCATATTGTCCCTAGTGCATGTAAGATAGCATTAGTGTGCGGGGATCTTTGGTCGGTGCGGACGTGGTGGGCCGAAGGGCCTATTTCTGCACTGTATCTCTAAACTAAACTAAACATAGAATGCAAGAATGTGGCATTTTGTGAAAGTATATTAGTCCTTTTCTCTGAGACAATCTCTTCAATCTTGTTGGAAATGATGAATTTGTCTCATTGAGCAAATTTAACAGCTCCCTGACATTTGTAATAGATTTCTAGCTGAACTTATTTTGGTCACAAGCCCAATCTCATCTCATATGTTTCTGTTTCTCCTCTTTGCTTGGATATTAAATAGTAATGTACCTCACTGCTCCAGTGACCTGGGTTTCATTGTATTCTCTCTGGTGTTGTCTAAGTAGAATTTGTATGGTCATGCTCTGATCATGCGGGTTTCTCCAGGAGATCTGGTTCCCCCACACATCCCCATAGGTGTGCTGCATAGTTGACTAAACTGGGATAAAAAATTACCTTGAGTGTTGGCTGGTGAAAAGAGAATTAGGGTGAGGTTGATGAGGAAATTAGCTATTGGGAAATGGGATTGAGTGGATTTCTATGAGATGTGGCATGGATTAAATGGGCCAAATAACCTCCTTTTACCTGATACAGAAATACAAGAAATCATTTTTTTTTTACTCTTAATGTAAGTGATGCCACATATTTTATTCTTAGACCCTCAGTTGTATTTCGCTGTGTGTGTTCAGGAAGAACATATTAATTTGAATATTATGGCAGGGTTCCAAAAACACACATGCATGATTTTGGTTTCTACACTGGGAATCTCATTCATATAATTCTTACCATTTATTATTTTCTGTCAAATTATTGTGTGTACATACTTACTTACTGCCTATTATGCCTCCTGGCATGTAGGGCAGCAACAAAGGTCCTCCACTACTTGTTGATTCCTTCAGTTGCTCTTTCCCCACCATATTTGTTTTACGAGACAGGGTTATTAGCCCTGTGCTCAACCTCCAACCTCCAACCTGGAGGACCAGTGGACCACTCTTCGTCTCGCCTCTACGCCTCGACCTGTCCAGCATGGAAGACCCTAACGGGAGCGAATCTCCAGCTGGCATAGTTCAAGGGGTCACTGAGACACACAAGCTCCCCGACCACGAGGGGCGCTGCATTGGAGGTGCCTCTGCCTACAGTCCATTTTTCCCCCTCTTTTTTTAATTTTAGTTTGTCTAAACAGTTTTGTTTTGGGGATTCTTTAGTTTTTCTATGTGGGGGAGGGGTAAGGGGGAAAACGTTTCCCAGTCACTCCCTGGCGAGGATGCGACTATTTCTCCAAATCGCGTCCTAGCCCCCCCTCATCACGGCCTACCACTGGATCAGAGCGGCCTTTCCTACTGGAGACCGGGGACCGG
Organism: Leucoraja erinaceus; assembly: GCF_028641065.1. Lineage (NCBI taxonomy): Eukaryota > Metazoa > Chordata > Chondrichthyes > Rajiformes > Rajidae > Leucoraja > Leucoraja erinaceus. Next base: position 32,948,937 of record NC_073393.1, on the reverse strand, counting down.
ACCAGAGCTTCGGCAGCAGCGGCGTGGTGCTGGATTCACCGTGGAGCGGGCGATACCTACTTGGTTTGGAGCTCCGGAGTTTTGGGCCGCTGCTCCAACATCACGAGGCTGTGGTTCGCGGAGCTCCCAACGCGGGCGGCGCTGACTCCAACATCGCGGAGGCCTTGGAGTTCTTTGCCGAGGGCCGCCAATGTGAATCTCCGCCCGGGGCGGCCTGGGGACGTCGGGAGCTGCGGACTACGGTGGGAAGCGGCCGTTTTGGAGGTCCAAGCCGCTGAGGTTGGCCTCCCGTTCCGACGTCGGAGAGCCAACATCCCGGCGAGTGGGCCTGAGCGGCGGACTTCCCATAGCAGCGACTGCAGAGGGCTCAGGAGGCCCCGACCATGGGTGAGCATCAGAGGAAGATGACTGACTTTGGTGCCTTCCCTCACAGTTGGAAACTTTTGACTCCGCTGTGTGGGGATGTTTTATGTTGAACTCTATCATGTGTTGTGGTCTTTATTTTATTGTATGGCTGTATGGTGATCAGATTTCACTGTGCCAAGTGACACATGTGACAAATAAATGTATCTTGTATCTTGTGTGTATGTGTTGCTTTTAACGTGCTAAGTTGTACTTTGGATTCATTGTTCCGGATGCGTTTGAGGACGTCGAAGGAATGGAAGTCTGAGATGGGGAAGTGAAGATAAAATCAGATTGAAATGTGCCGGAGGGTTGACTGATTTGGGGTGTTGTGGAGAGGCAGATCATGTGGGTTTGGATGGCGGGATGTACTCTTGGTCCAATTGAGTCACTAGGGAGAACTGGGAATGCACTGGGATAGACACAAAATGCTGGAGTAACTCTGCGGGACAGGCTGCTTCTCTGGAGAGAAGAAATGGTTGATGTTTTGGGTCGAGACCCTTCTTCAGACTTGAAAAAGGATCTCGACCCGAACCATCACCCATTCCTTCTCTCCAGAGATGCTGCCTTACTGAGCTGAGTTACTGAGCATTTTGTTACTATATTTAGTGTAAACCAGCATCTGCAGTTCCTACACAATGCACTAGGATGTTGGATCTGGTACGTCCTACCTCCTTTCTGCCTTGGCATGTGAACCAGAGGTTGGAAGTGTTGAAACTAGGAACTGTAGATGCTATTTTACATAAAAAGACAAAAAGTGCTGGAGTAACTCAGGTAGTATATCTGGAGAACATGGATAGAAGATGTGTCGGATCAGAACCCTTCTTTAGACTGATTATGGTGGAGTGGGGGGGATATGCAGGAGAAAGCTGGAGGTGAGGAGGGGTAGGACAAAGCATAACAAGTGATAGGTGGATACAGGTGAGGGGATACAGCCAATGGAATGGTTAATTTAGATTAATGAAGCAGTGTGGATACAGGCCCTTCAGCCCACAAAATTCTGTGTTATCCCAGTTCCGCATCCGACACACCAAGGGCAATTTACCTGTAAACCTGCACACCTTTGGAATGTGGATGGAAACAGAAGCATCTGGAAGAAACTCACGCAGTCACAGGGAAAACGTGCAAGCTCTGTACAGACAACAAACATAGACAGGATCGAACCCTGGTCTCTGGCACTGTAACTCCACTGCCACCCTGGTGTTAGGTGGGAAATGTCAACACAGTAAAGTCCAACAAAGGGGAATGTTATCTGCTGCTTAAAGATGAATATATGTTCATCTTTGAAAGAGTAAAAATTTTCATTCTTTATGTCCATTTGGAGGGCAGGTGAGGTCTCTGTTAATTGCCTCAATTGTGTCTCAGGCTGTCCAGGGCTCAGTCAGTTCTGCAGTGAACGTCACCTGAGATTCTGTGTGCAAGCTTCTGGAGTGGAATGTCCACCATTTCAATTCTTGAGGCAAACTGCTGGTGACCGAATTACAATCACGATATGAGATCAAAACTGGAAAATAGCAAATGTGATTTTTATGATCTTAAAAACCTCAAGCAATTAGCCTTAATTAGTGCAGCTCAGTAATCTCTTAATTCTTGCACTTTATGATTATTTATGGCTATTTTAAACATCTTGTCATCAGTATTTCAATTGCCTTTGTGGTCACTGTGTGCAATTTAGGCTAAAGTTAGAGCTTCAGCAAGAATGGTCGGCATCAGCACATTCTTGTAGTTCAGCACTAAATGTGTTCTTTTGTTCCTGGCTGCTTAATTCATAGCAGAAATATGGTAAATATTCAGTTTCAGACAATAAGAATATATACATAGAAACAAATAAATTGGGAGTACGAGGGCTCATGCTGTTCCACCATTTAATGAGACCAGATTGGTGAGCTGATAGTGTCTTCAACCATGCATTTTCCATCAAGAACATCTTCTTCCTCTCTGTTATTAGATCTTTGAATAGACTTCTCATAACTTAACGATATATATTTTCAATTTTTCAATCTGCTTAACTTGTTGCTGCCTTGCACTTTTTTATCTACACTTTCTCTGTAGTGGTAACTCTATATTCTGCAGTCTATTTATTTTTTTCCGTTTGAACCACCAGATCTACTCATGCGTGGTTTGATGGTACACATGCTACCGAAACAAAGCTTTTCACTTTATCTCTCCACATATGCCGATAATAAACCGATAACTATCGATCTCTTCACCACGACTTGTTTATCAATTATTTATCTAACTCTGCATTAAAAAACATTCAAAGCCTCTGCTGCCACTCGCCTCTGGGGAAGAGAATCCCAATGATTTATGACAGTCTGTGAGAAGCACCTTCACCTTGCCTCTCCCTTAAATGGATGACTCCTTTTTAAACAGTTTTAGATGTTCGCACAAGAGGAAACATTCTCTCTGCATGCAGCCTGTCAAGCCCCTTCATCTTGTGTATTCCAGTCATTGACGTTCTCTCTTCTAAACTCCAGTTGATACAACTCTAGCACCCTAGCCTGTCCAATAAGATGCCTTCAAACTGCCTCCAATGCTTCATCAGATTCGGAGACGAATTCAGCACACAAAGAAATTATGTTGAAACCAGATAGATTAAAAATGACTGGAGTAACTCAGCGGCACAGGCAGCATCTCTGGAGAGAAGGAATGGGTGACATTTTGGGTCGAGACCCTACTTCAGGCAGATGTTAGGGGAGTGGGTGGTGCATAGATAAGGAAGTGTGAGGTGTAAAAACATGACACAGGGAATGGAGATCAAGAAAAAATGTAGAATAGATCATTGTTATTTGGGAGAAGGTAACAACAAAGCAAACAAAAATAAAAGGTATTCGGAGACAGTAAGACTGGTCGGAGAACTGGGAAGAGGGAGGGGATGGAGAGCGAGCGAAAGCAAGGGCTACTTGAAGTTAGAGAGGTCAATGTTCATACTGCTGGGGTGCAAGATGCCCAAGCAAAATACGAGGTGCTGTTCCTCCAATTTGTACTGGGCCTCACTCTGATAATGGAGGAGGCACAGGACGGAAAGGTCCTTATGGGAATGGGAGGGGGAGTTAAAGTGTTGAGCAATCGGTAAATATGTTCAATCCTAAATGTCATTGGGCAGATATTCCATTGTCTGTAAATTGAGCACTTTAAGGTGCTGTTTGCTCCATCAAGGATTTGAATGCAGGTTCCCACCAGGAGACTTAGTCACAGATGCAGTGTCACAGAGTGTACTCAGAGCCACAGTGCCTCAGTGCACAGAGCTTGCTCACTTGAAAACTGGTGTCGCCAGTTGATGTAGGCCCCCCACTCCCCTTGGCTCCCAGGTTGTCAATGTTGTCCCAGGTTGTCAAATGTCCTTGACAGCCACTCAGGAAATGTTTTTAAAAAGTAAATAAGATCATGGATTTTTTTTGTATATGCATATGGCAACAGTAAAAGAAAACACAAAAAAATCATTTGGATAAATATTTTTGTTTAAACGAGTTACCTTTTCTTTCAGTAGCTCATGTTTCCCTTTTATTTGCATGCTGAATGCTTTGCTTGAAATAAGATTAGCCCGGCTCCTGCTGGGTGCTTGTGGAAAGTTGGGGTTCCACTTGACTCCATGAGAAGTTCATTGTTGGCAATCCAGGGACCAGGGCTGTCTTGATGCGGTTGCCTGCCGGTATCGAAAACCTTCATTCCACATGGGAAGCACATGCAAGTCTGGCCGTAACTCACTGGCCTGGACAGGAGAGATTTGAGTTGGTAGAGTGGCAAGTGAAGATCTAAATACAATCAAAATATCTGAAGAAGGGTCTCGACCCGAGACGTCACCCTTTCCTTCTATCCAGAGAAGCAAGATGCCTGTCCCGCTGAGTTACTCCAGCATATTGTGTCTATCTTTGGTGTAAACCAGCATCTGCAGTTCCTCCCTACACATCAAATTCTTGTATATCTGTTGCACATCATAAATAGTTATCAGTCATTTGCAGCGAGGTTAAAAATAATTTGAAGCATTTACATTGTCTCTCCTCAGAGGCTGTGCCTGACCTGCAAGATATTTTCAGTATTTCCTTATTTTATTTCAGAGTATTATATTTTAACTGATGCTGACAATTCAGTAGGAATTTTGTGATTCATTTATGGTTGCAATTCTGTGATTCATTTTATTGCTGGTAATGTCTTGTGTTGCTCTATCTCAAACATATGATCTAAATACTATATCAAGAATGTTTACACAGCAACCAGCTGAAAAAAAAAACTGATTTGACATTACTCTACAGAAATGCATAACAATGTCACTGTAATGTAGCAATTGTGCAGCTTTAACGGTTACACAGTGCTTTCTATCACTGTTTAATGGTAACCATATCACAGCTTTGGGATCTTTGTGCAGCCATTTTAATCCTCATTTAGTCAACATTAACTGCAGCCTAATTATGCCCCTGTCCCACTGAGGCGATTCTTTAGGTGACTATTCTTGGGGTGACGCCTGTATTGTCGGGAGTTGTCTCCTCAAGTCGTCCAAAGAGTTGGAAAGTTTTTAAGGTCGCCGCTGGATTTTGGAAATGTTCAAAACTTGTCAGCGACAATTGGCGGCAGATGGTTTGACGCCAATGATCGTAGCTCGTCTTCTCCTGATGTAGGTGCTGTCGTAGGTTGTTGCCAGGTGATGTAGGTTGTCGCCGGTGCTGACTTCGGTGAATTCCATTGGCGACTACCTACGTCAACCGGCGGCAGGTACCGGCGCCTGAATTGTCTTACCTTGTCGCGGGTGTCATAGGTGTGGTCGTAGGTGGACGTCCTAATGGGTCGCCGGTTGTTGGTAGCTGGAGGTCGACTAGGTGGTAGGTTGTTGTAGACATTGTCGTAGGGGGGTCCAGTCGCCGGTTTTTCGGCGACCTGCGACAACTATGACAGTCGCCGGCAGTCGCCGAAAAAATCGCTTGGTGGGACAGGCCCATTATGGACCCATTAATCGTGATTTTGCTCACACGCAGAATTTACTCTACGTGGAGGATTTTAGCCATTTATTTTCTTCAGCTATGTTTTACAAATGAGCACGGTCGTGTAGATATCTGTTTTAATGAAATATGGGCATCTTAGCATAAAACAGTTAAGGTGCAAACAACAATTTTTAACACAGGACAAAAAACACCAATTATAAAGACTCTCTCTGTAACGGATATAAATCCGAGCTTCATGTTGCACTTTGAACTGTTTCAGCTTGGTCTTTCATCCTGAGGTCTCACTAACATCAAAGGGTCAGCTCCCTGTGTGTTTCATTACATTTTATTTTCTTTTAATCAATAGTTTTCAGAAATAATGTATAAACTTGGCATAATCTCCTGTGCAGAGAATTCTAAGTTCAGTAATGACAGGATGCCTCATTGTCTGTCCAGGAAAACTGTAAATGTAAAGACTTTGACTCATTTGACACATGTATTCAGTCACTATATTTGGAAACAACATCTACCATTAGTATCAGGAATCTTATTATCAACTTAGTTTTGCTACTCGATAAAACTTTTCTTGTGTTCAAATGTTGTGGATGTTATCTATTTCGGTCTAAATGTATAATAACTGTGTAATGTAAATTATATAGGTTGCGTATGCATAGGGTGACACAGTGACACATCGCTAGAGTTGCTGCCTTACAGCGCCAGAGACTGGGGTTTGATCCTGACTATGTGTGCTGTCTGCATAGAGTTTGCACATTCTCCCTGTGACCGCGTGGGTTTTCTCCATTCAGATTCCTTTCTGGATAGGAATGGCAGCAAAGCTGAACTTAGTAGATGGACATGGATGGAATCAGGTGTGCTCACATCAAGTGCAGAGTCGAGATTGTGGAGGTCTTCCCAGTCAAGTGCGTTCTATTCTTAAATGCCCCGGAAACAATACAATAAAATTCTGAAGAAGGATCTCTCCAGAGATGCTGCCTGCCCCGCTGAGTTACTCCATTTTTTTTTGTGTCTATCTTCGGTTTAAACCAGCATCTGCAGCTTCTTCTTACACAATGAAATTCATACTTGCTGTAGTTTTATAGGGGCATTAGCACATTAACACAGCAAATGAATATATAGTAATCAATAGCACAATAAACTATCAGCAATACTTGGTAACCAGACCAAGTTTTAACCACCGCTCTCTGTATCTGATAGGTAGAGCCAGGATGTTTAGGCACTAAAAAACTCCGAAATAGGCAGGCAAAAAGGCATAATAAAATTACAAAAAAGGCACAAAAAAGGCATTTTTGACAGAAAAGGCATAAAAAGGCATTTATTTCCACCACCAAAATATGGTTAAAAATGATAATATAAAGGTATACTACATTAAATGACCAAAGTTGCCTGGTTGCACATAATTACTATCATTTTTTTCAAATTATCTGGTATTAAACCGTGCCGTCTGTCAGAAACCATGCCATGTGACAGAATATGCTTCAGTTGTGAAAAACTTTTCTACCTCAGCTGAGGTCACTGGTGCATACCCGAAACTAGCTACAGACTCTATATTCATGTTGATATCTTGTGCATTACAACTACCTTTGAGAACTTTAGCTATGTTTCTATTTCTTCAAGATCTTTGTTGGCTAAAATCACTCTCCCACATTTTCCTTGTAAGTCTTCACCTACATCGCCAGGAACTTTATGAATATCGTCAGCTACTTTGTTGAAAACATACAAGGTATTCACTAATATTTTGCCACGTTTCTCAAGGGTAGTGACAGCTTGTGGGAAATTTGCAAAATTGGAAGCAATAAACACAAGATCGCAGTGGATGGACTTTTTCCGCATGACTTCACTGACTTCACTGCAGCAGATTCTTCTTCTTCAAAACAGTTGATTACTTCTTTTATCTTTTCAAAATTTGCAACATAGTAGAGTACAGCAGAGAGCCATGTACCCCACCTAGTCAAAACAAACTGAGGAGGTAGCGGAATCTCTGGTGCCATTTCCTTGAACCACTGCACACGTGACGGTGCTTTAAAGACGATTTTCTTGACATTGGAAACTAGGAATCGACATTTGGAAACAAGCGATGTATGTACTTGGGAATTCAATTAAGTCCTTGAGCGAAGCATGTCAAAGGCAACATTTTGGGGAATAACAGAAGAACATTCTCATGTTTTATACCTTCTGGCCAAAGTACAGCAAGTGAAGATGTAAACAACTGAGCAATAGTTGAGCTGCTTGACTTCTCCAATACTTCCGATGTAAACAAATGCTCCATTGATGGTTGACCTGCCTCCAGTGTACCGATGACCGCATTGGCAACATAACTCCCCACAGCATCGGTTATCTCATCTATTGGGATCCATATTTTGTTGCATGCAACTTCATCTCTAATTTTCTGCACAACAATGTTGAAGTAGCTGTCAACGTAATTTTTCTGTATTGATGACTCGCTTGGTCTATGTTCCTCAGTGTATTTCTCTAAAAACCCTCTGAGAGATTTGCTTTCCAATTTCCACAGTGGAATTCCTTGCATAGATCACTCAAAACTCAGATTTGAGACTGGAGCCAGCAGTAAATTTAGTGAGGAGACAAGCTTGGGTATTTTTCTTTGGTAGTTTTAGATAGCCCTTGTCTTCTCCATCGTCCCCCTGCCCCTTCCCAGCTCTCCTAGTCCCACTGTCTCCGCCTCTTCCTTTTTTTCCCGCCCCCCCCACATCAGTCTGAAGAAGGGTCTCGACCAAAAACGTCGCCTATTCCTTCTCTCCATAGATACTGCCTCACCCGTTGAGTTTCTCCAGCATTTTTGTCTACCATAGTTTTAGCTGCTGTCTTTCATTAAGTATTAAGCCTCAGATACAACCCATTTTTCTCTTATAATTTTAAAACATCCCTATCAGCTATTCTGAGGATAGGCAGGGGAGTTATACTGCTGGAACTCTGTGGCCACAAGCTTTCTGTCATAGCTTTCACATTAAGACTTTGACGGACCCTCAAAATAAAGTGTGGTATTGATCATAAAGTGTTTTAATAAGTGGGATGATCTTAAGATTATAGGTTTATTACTGTCATGTGTACCACAGTACAATGATAAGCTTTGTTTTGCATGCTATTCAATCAGATCAGATAATACTATACATAAGTACAATAACACCAAACTTAAGAACAATAAGTAGAGTGAAGGGAAAAATACAGAGTGCAGAATATAGTTCTCAGTGTAACAGTTCCAGTGACAAAGTCCAATGTTCACAATGAGATAGAGGAGAATTGGGTCTGTATCCTAGCATCTGGAAGGACTATTCAGAAGCCTGATAACAGAGTGGAAGAAACTGTTCATGACTTTGGTGGTGCATGCTTTCAAGCTTCTGTATCAGCTGCCCGAAAGGAGCTGGGAGAAGAAGGAATAACTGGGGCGGGGCAAGTCTTTGGCTCTTTTCCTGAGCCAGTGTGAAGTGTAGATGCAGTCAACGGTGGGAAGACTGGTCTGTGCGATGGACTGGGCTGCATCCACAAATCTTTGGAATTTCTTGTGTGAGTTCCCAAGCCAAGCTGTAATGCTTTCTACTGTATGTGAGTTAGATTTACAAGAATTTTGCCAGGACTATAGGCAGAGGTTGAGTCGGCTGGGATTCTATTCCTCCCAAGCACAGGAGAATGTGGCATGATCACATAGAGGTGTGTAAGATCATGAGAGAAATAGATCGCGTAGATGCACACATTTTCTTGCCCAGAATAGGTGAATTGAGAACCGGAGGCCATAGGTTTAAAGTGAAGGGGAATAGATCTAGTAGGAATTTGATCGGTAACTTGTTCACACAAAGGGGCTGCCAGAGGATATAGTTGAGGCAAGGACTATCCCAGAATTTAAGAAGCAGTTAGATCGGTACATGGATAGAACAGGTTTGGAGGGACATGGACTAAATGCAGGCAGGACGGGACTCGTGTAGCTTGAACATGTTGGTTGGTGTGCACAGGTTGAGCTGAAGGGCCTGTTTCCACTGTATGTCTCTGTGCAACTGGCCATGCAAGTAATCTTTCGTCCTACCTGACTTGCCCACTAAGCACTGTGACAATCAGTTTAGCAGACTTTGACTAACACCGCACCACAGTTACATATTCAAATAAATTAGAAGACAGTTGCACAGCGACCTAAGCATAACTAGTAATTTTTATAGCAGGTGGGCTAAATTATGATGGCTCTCACTGTCATCATAAACACTGCCATTTGGTGAAATTGAAAAGTTGATTGCTAGGAGATTTCATCGTTTGTCATAAGCTAAAATGTGACAAATAATGACAATTTGAACTGGTTTCGCCGTGATTATTGAGGTAATGAAATATTCATGATGAACGAATGTCAAACTGATTCTACCCAAACCAATAAACTGCATAGTTTGTCCTTTGCAAGACTGCGTGCAATTAAACGAGTGTTGCACTTTTTTTGAAAATTGAATAATGCAGATGGGGAAATAAAGCAACATAAATTAATTTGTGTACCTGGAGTCAAGCTTGCAATTTTTTTACAGCTCCTGCACTGATATTTTGTTATTGTAACTGGTGTTTACTAACTACAGCAAGGGATGCTGTCATACATCAAGATGTTTTACTGTGTTAGTGTTGGGGAAGTTGACAATCAATTTCCTACCATTTACGGTTAGTGTAAAGAGTCCAACTAGCAAACCTCTTCCCTACAAGCAGTGATTAACTTAAATCTTACACAGTAACACTCAGCACCTTTGTGTTAAGGGACTGTGGTAAACACATTGTATTGCCACCGTTTAAACCTTTTATCATTTGTACTGTACAGCAGTACTTGTCTCTTCTGCATCAATCATTTTGGATCACGTGCAGAATTATTAAACTCTCCAGCATTGAACAGGACTGCATTGTGTAACATAGAAAGTAGGTGCAGGAGGCGGCCATTCGGCCCTTCGAGCCAGCACCGCCATTCTATATGATCATGGTTGATCATCCAGAATCAGCACCCTGTTCATGATTTTTCCCCTTACCCCTTGATTTTGTTAGCCCTGAGAGCTATATCGAACTCTCTCTTAAATACATGATTTCAATGCCAGCTCAAACCAGGTGACAGGTAATGTGAGAAGAAATACTGCAGAGGTTGGAAGTAAAATTAGAACATACTGGACATATTCAGCGGGTTGGGCCACTTTGATGGGGAGACCAGAGAGGAAGGAGAGATGGAACAAACATAATGGAACAACAAACAGAGCTAGACAGGTCGGGCACCACCAATGAAGGAAATGGACAGATGACCTGAAGTATCGCATGTCTATTCCCTTCAATAATGCTGCCTGACCTGCTGAGTTACTCCAGCACTTTGTGTTTTGCTCAAGATTCCAGCACCTGCAGTTCCTTGCGTCAGCAAATAGAGGTGCTGCTGTATAACTGCAGTGACCCTGGTTCCTGGCTGGCTTCCTCGTGTCTGTGCGGTGTTTGAAGTTTGACGTAGGTAATGATGTTCTCCCTGTGAACTTATGGGTTTTCCTTGGGTGCTCACATTTCCTTTCACAGACATGGGTTGATTGGGTAATAAGTCACTGTAAATTGACCCTCGTACGTAGATGTGTGATGCAATCTGCAGGGGGAGTAGATGAATATTTTGGATGAAAAAAATGGGATTGGATTAGTGTAAATGAAGTCATGATGGTTTGCATGAACTCAGTGAGTTGAAGGGTCTGTTTCTGCTGTATGACTCCATGATAATTTCCATGCTGTATAACTCCATGATAATTTCCTGGATTTTGACCTTTCATCTGCAAATGCTGAATATTTCCAAATTTTAATGTATATACAATTGGCTGCTTGTTTTACATTACATCAGATCATCTTTCCCATTTGGACTGCATAAGCTGAATTGCTATTTAGTCTTATTTAGATGTCTGTCCAATTTGATCCATATTGTGTCTCACCTAATGAAGTGGATATTTTCAACAACATAAGTAAAAATGAAGATCTGTGTACATTAAGGTGAAAGATGAAAGTCCAATCTTTTGGAACCTTGTTGAATATTTTTTTCACTGAAAATAACTAGAGCCTCAGATAATGTATTTTAAAATAAGATAAAACTCCCGATACTCTCAGGTAATGTTTGAGCTGCAGTCTTGGAGGAGAACCCATGCAGAACAAGTGAGGTATTTCCATTTGCTAAACCAGCTGTAATTGTGATCTTAGAATGAGATAGGCAATTTAATAGCATTTTATGCTGAATTTGAGATAATTTTGTTTTGCACACTCCCTTCCATTAGGAGTGGATTAAGCCTGTCAACACTAATTTCACAAAATACCCTCGCTTCAACAAAGGCTTTAATTTAATGAGTATTTGAACCAATTTCCCATGAGATAAAAAGGTAGTACTCCAGCTGTTCTTTGAATAGCATTTGACATCTTATCAATTTAGATATATAACACAACAATAAGATATCTGTGAAATATAATTGTATTGGTGCAATCTCTATCTATTGTTCTTGATAATGACTAACCAAATTAAGCAGATTTACAAATAGTTAACATATGTTCCAACTTTTACTTAGCTTTATAATATCCAATTGAGTATTAACATTCACAATAATTTATTACATTATAAAGTCACGTTCAGGGTGGTAATGGAGCTGAGCATAATTTCTTTTAAATAAAATAAAAAATGAAATCCATGTACTGTCAGCTTAAATGTGCAGTTGACAATCAGCATGTTCTCAATGGGCAAAAGGGCCTGTTTCTGTGCTGAGAGTCTCTAATATGTAATTTTCTGGGCATTATGAATGCCTTGTGATTCAAGGGACACGTCTACATTCACAAGGTGAATCATACACTGTGTCATTGAAATCATTAGCCTGCACGCTGTTAGCGAATGCTGGAACTCTACGAAGCTGGCAGCTCATGATGTCAGTCAGCATCAATTGTTGAATAGATGCTGCTGGTAAAGTTCTGACCTCCCAGCAGCACCACAGCTATGGAATATAGTTATTCGCAGGTTTACTGCTGATTTGATTTCTTCTGACCATTGTGACAATTCCACAAGTGGCTGATGCTTTCAGAAGTGACAGAAGCTGAAGGAGTTGTGTGGAAGGCGATTTAGGACTTGCACTGATTCTAGGCTTCTGCAAAATCCAACTACTCCCTTGTGCTTTATTCAGGATAAGCTACTGGAAGGGGGCAGTGGAAGTGGAACGAAAGAACACTTATTAAATTACAAAACCTGATCGCAACGTTAGGGAAGCAATTTTCCTACCAGAATATCAGCCAGAAATAACAGTGGAGATTGCTGAAAACATTCAGCGGGCCAGGCAGCATCTGTGAAGAGAGAAGAAAATGTCCAGGCCAATGCCTCTGACTCTGGTCAGCTGGGATACAATTGGGATGCACATTATTGTCACGTGTATCTAACTAAGTACAGCAAACATTTTTATTTTAAACATACAGTTCAGTGACATCTTACAATACTTTAGGTACAATCATACCAAGTATAAGAGTGTAGAACATACTGAGTCCATGCACAAGTGTTGCCACATTTTATGGCCCTTCTTGCACCCTTCAAGTCCAACATTTTTTTTTAAATGGCAGAGTTTTAACGGACATAAAGTCTCATTGTCCTGGGGTGGCTCTGGGTCGGAGTTGCAGGGGTTATCTGGTTATCTGAAACTCTTGTGAATTTTGAATTAGAGGATAAGAAGCTGTTCCTCAAGCACAGAGTAGCGGGGATGTTGGGAATGTTAATATTGGTGGCATCTTTGAGCAAAAGTGTAACAATGAGGCCACACATGTGATCATGTGGTGATAGGGATGAAATTCTCTTGAGGTTCAAGGGTTTGTGGAGGAGAGGTGTCAGCTATCCAGTTATAGTGTGGACCCAAGGGTGGGTGAAGATCAAAAAACTGAAAGTGATGGCGAGGTGAAGAGATGAACATAGGGAGATGAAAGAGAAAACAAACCAAAATGGAGATTCTGCTTGTGTTAAAATTAACAGTGGACTCCAGGCAAAGGACTTGTGAACCTTGATCTTTTTAAACTAATACTGAAGCTCTTTTCAATTTGGGAGGGGCACATGGCACTTGTAGCTTTCAAATATACAAAGGAATTGTGCACGTGATTGCAAAATGTGCCATAATTGAGCCCGGAATATGCTTGTTACTCTCAAGGAGGACATTGTACAAACTTCCAGAAGTATGTAACTCTTTTGGTGATGGTGTTTTAGATCAAACCCCTTTGCATTGTATACAAAACAATTGCATTGTCAAAGGAAGTTCCAGCACATTTGTTTTTGTCTCTATCAGATCATCCATTTGACAGCCATTTGCTTAGTTTTTTTTTTCTCCCTGGCTATTGCCTAAGACTGTTCGTAAGCGTAGCATCCTATATAGGGTTAAAATAAGCTGCCAACCCAATATCTCTTTCATCATCAAAGCATTCTACAATCATCTCCGTCTTGTCATCCATCTTTGGCTCAGCATATTAGTTTCCGAAACCTTCATCTTTACTTCTATAGCCAACAATCTCCAACCTGATTTCTTTCATCCTCCGTAGACAGGAACTTATTGCAAACCTTTGCCCTCATTTGTTCCTCCATAGTTCTACAATGTCTTCCTGTATTTCTATAAATGTCTTTACCCTGTGTATTTCCAGTTACGGCCTTTAAATGCCCTTGATTTCCATTGTTGAATAATTAGTGACTATGCTTTCAACTTCAAAAGCCCTAATCAGGTCCTCCTGAATAAGGAAAAAACATTCAAGGATGCCGTTGCAGTAATCCAAGAACTACTTAACAGGTTCACTTGCCAAATCTTATCTTTTGGCTGAATCAAATCAGAAATTCAGTGACATCTTACTAATTATCTGATGCTTAAAAATAATTTTCCATTGAGAAGTATGAAGGTGCAAGAAACTTTTCCAAACAATCATGGCTTCATTTCTTTGTGGTAAACTTTAAATCCCATATAAGTTGCTAAAATCATCACCATGGGTGGATTGTTATTTCCTGTTAAAACAATCACAGCATTAAAAGGTCATTTCACGACCATTAAATGGTGCATAACAAGCAATGGCTTATTTTTAAAAGAAAAATGTTTGTTAGTAATATTGGTGATTCATCTGTTATTATCACCATGTGAAGCAGAATTGACTGGGCAATTGAAACATTGATTGCACATTAACATTGAAATAATTATGGTGTTCGCAAAATTTACCAGAGTAAGAATGAGAATTAATTTAATAATTTGAGATCCCATGGTTTCAATAAAACAAACATGTAATAAATCTCAGATTAAAACTGTATACATTTTTTATATCTGACTTTCATTGCGTGTTTATTTCAAGAGTCACTCTTGACTCTCGGAATAAATGCAATAAATGTCAGAAAACAATATACACTTTCTATATATTTTCTGTTTTTAAGATTAAACATCAAAATAGAGACAGACATGGCATTTGCAATACATTCATGAAATATTAATTTAAAAATATAAAATGAACGTATATTTTTTCAGATTGCGCTACCAATAGATCATATATTTTAAAAGATGGGTATGGATTTATTAAATTGAAGAAATGTTTGGCAAAAAGGCAGAATTTTGGTAATTTTCAGTGTGCCGTGCTCACTGCATACATCCTACCAAGAGGAAATGGCTACTGCACACTGATATTGATTAAATATGGTCAAACAAGTCTAATCCTAGCATAATCAATAATTTGGCCCAGCAGCCTTCTCTTGTAACAGAAATAACTTGCATTTTAAATAATTTAATAGTTCTGGTTACGTTTAAATTAACAATATTCAATGCATAATTTATTTCAGCGTGATAACTTTATGATATGAATTCATAAAATGTTAGATATTGTGGAGCTAAAATAAGAACACATTCCCAGGAGTAAACAGTCATTGAACATTATGGCTCATCTGTAATTCTCATGCTTGCTCTGCCTTATAAGGATCTATCAGCACTGTAGTGCATTTAGTTATAAAAATCCCTGTCTGTCATAGCCATTATGCAGTGACACATGTTAGCAATCTTGTTGCTGGGTTCCTTTCCTCAAATTAGAGAAGACCATTAATGAGTTTTAGCTTCAGTACGATTTGGTCAAGACATCGATAATCAAATCTCAATTTGCAAATTTAAATAAGGTTGCAGTTAGCCTTTGATCTGCTAGTGAGATAACAGATTAACTGGAAAATGGTGCACAGGGGAATACTATTGACTGTAGCAGGTGGTGATCACTGGAGTTGAAAGATTCATCCTTCTCACAGTTCTGAGTCGGAGATGAATTAGGAGTACAGTTATAGTAGAGCAAGACACATTACACCAATGTATTAGATTCTGCCTGGGTTCACTTTTCAAATCTGATCTTTGTTTGCAAAGAAGCATTGGAAAATCATAATTGGCTTGGGGTACTGAGAAAAGAAAAGTGGGAAGTTAATATTTACTCTTTGCAAATACAGGCTTCTGTTAGTGGCATTGAAGCATTAAATAAAACAATTTCAGATTTCAAAGAACTGTTGTTTTCATATTTACCATGCAACTGAACAACTGCTTTTGGTGGGGTTTGTGGAATCAGGTGTAATACACAAAAAAATGATCACCAAATGTTCTATAATTTTCAAAAATGGACGAAGAGAAATAGTTTTAGTAATGATATTTACGTTGTATGTTTGCAGCAGTTTAAATGTACTTTTGTTGTGAACACTTATAATATTGTTTATTTACATGAGAGATGGCAACATTTCACTGAGTAGTTTCTCATTGGTAATTAGACAAGAGTAATTATTTGAAAAAAAACCTTTTTAAATATGTTACGGTTGGCGGTGTTGATAGTGAGTTAGCCTATTCTCTTCATACTTCCATTGAGAAAATGTATATCAGAATAAGAGGCAAGATTCCTTCACCGAGTTTACCATTTGCTTTCATTACTGGGGCCGGAGCCTCGATATAGCTGCTGCTTACATTCCTATCCTGCTGTCTGACCCGATCTCCTACACACCACATACACTGTATCAAACATTAAATGCCTGCTGCTATCATATTTCATTCTGCAACTGACCTTGGGTCAGCCTAAATTATGCAGTGAGTTACGGATCTGAGGTGCTCATCCATAGTGATATTTTGACATTAGAGAATCAAATGGTCTAAAACGAGGGATTTAAGTGCAGAATTATATCAAAGCAACAAGCTAATATAATATTCTAAAATTATTTTAGTGCTGCCTGGATAAAGTCCCACAGATAAAGTCCCAAAGATAAATACAAAATCTTGATCATAAAGCAAAAAAAAAGAAACATGAAAATGCAGGAGTAGGCCATTGTACATTCAAATCTAATTGTGTCCCCTGAAAACCTTTAGCACCAAGGGCCACATCTAACTCCCTCTTAAATAAGCAAAACTTTTCTGTGGTTCACCACTTTCTATTTTTATATTCCTTTAAGAATTTTGTAATATAACATAGAAACATAGAAACATTGAAAATAGGTGCAGGAGTAGGCCATTCGGCCCTTTGAGCCTGCACCGCCATTCAATATGATCATGGCATGATCATCTAACTCAGTATCCTGTTCCTACCTGATAATAGTCCTTCTGTTTTTCAAAGTGGATTTAACATATCTCCCTCGAAACGTTTAGTCCAGATATAACACAGGGCCTTCAAAGTCTTCAGGCATGATTTTGTTTTTGATTTCACACTCTTACCCCTTAATACTGACTCTAGCCGTTTCCCCACTACCGATGTTGAAAAGTTGCCCTTTTTGATGAGCTTTTTGCCCTCCAGAATTGTTTTTGCCTATCCCATTTTTACTTTTTACCTTGCTACCTATTTTCGGCTTAACACCACTTCCCGCATTTTCACTCAGTTCCTCCATCTCATTTGACCCCCTCTCCTCTGCTCACCCATTTAAGAACCCCAATCTCCACCTCTTATATCTCTGTTTAGTTTTATTTTTGCCAGTTTTCTTCTTTCCCCCCCACATGAATTTCTCCCAGTCCTTGGGTCTGAGTGCTTCCCTCTCCCTGCCTCCTCCCTGCCTCACACACTGTCTAGTTTTTAGCATTTTCTCTATTTGAGTCCCTCCCCCCAACTGTTCTAATTCAAAGTCTCTAGAATAGCCTGCTCTCTTGTTGGTTCCTCGTTCATTCCAAGAAAATCCTCTTCCTCAACACCATGCCAATTGATTCACCAATCTATATGTAGATGAAGTCACCCATTATAGTGTTTACCAGTAGCCTTTGCAAATCTCCCCGCCAGGATATTGGTGCTCTCCCCTTGGGTTCAAGTGCAACCCGTCCTTTTTGTACAGGTCCCACGCCTTCCACAAAAGAGGGGCCTGTACACAACAACCACCAATGATCCAGAAACTTGAATCCCTGCGTTAATCTCCTCTCTAACCAGCAACGCCCTCTGCACCAGATCCCAACTATATCATAATCCATCAGCCACGCATTTTATTGCCCTTTTTGATTTTTGCCCTGGATTTGTTTGCCTGCCACTTTTACTTTTTACCTACCGCTCCTCTTCCTGCTCTCTGTTTATTATTTTTTTTCTTCTTTCCCCCCCACATGTGGGTCTGAGTCTTCCCCATGGCACAGGCAGTAATTCCAAGATTGTTACCTTTGCGGTCCTTCTCCTTAACTCTCCTCCTAACTCCCTAAATTCTCCTTTCAGGACCTCTTCTCTTTTTCTACCTATGTCATTGGTACCTATATGTACCACGACCTCGGGCTCCTCTCCCTCCCATTTCAGGATATCTTGGACACGTTCAGACACATCCCAGACCCTGGCACCAGGGAGGCAAACTACCATGCGGGTCTCCAGACTGCGTCCACAGAATCGTCTATCTGACCCCCAAACTATTTAGTCCCCTATTACTACAGCCCTCCTCTTCTTTTTCTTACCCTTCTGAGCAACAGGGCCGGTCTCTGTACCGGAGGCCCGGCTGCTGTTGCTACCCCCAGGTATGCTGTCCCCCCCAACAGTACTCAAACAGGAATACTTATTGTCAAGGTGTACAGCCACTGGGGTACTCTCTAGTCTCTCCTGCCTCTGCCCCTTGCCCCTCCTAACCATGACCCACTTGCCTGCCTCCTGTGGTCTTGGAGTGACCACCTCTCTGTAACTCCTCTCAATGACTTCCTCGCTCTCCCTGACCAGACGGAGGCCATCGAGCTGATGCTCCAGGTTCCTAATACGGTCCCTTAGGAGCCCCATCACGATGCACTTGGCACAGATGTGGACGTCTGGAAGGCTATCAGATTCCTTGACCTCCCACATCTGACATCCAGAACAGTAAACTGCACTTATACTCCCCTCTTACCTAGGATACAATACAAAGTACAATACAATGCAAAGTACAATACAATACAATACAAACTGCTACAATACAATCGGCAGGGATCTGACTCCCAATCAGCTGCTCCCTCTTGTCTTCTTCCACCAATCAGCGGCTTCCTCAAGCCCACTTGTTTTGCAATACGAATGGAACGTTGGAACGTTGCAGATTTGGGTTCCGATCCTCCCTTTGCGACCGCTCCAACGGCTCTTGGGCCTATGTCTCTATAAGCTCTATATATCAAGCTCTGTAACATTGCAAGTTCCAATTATTTTGATTAAACAGGGCTCCGACAGTTTATTAATGTTGTAGGCAGATTGATATCTTCTTTGTCTCAAGTCATGTTTCTTCAATTCAGAATCCGTTGCCATTTGAGCTAACAACTGTGAGATCTATCATCTTTTACACAAAAGAGAACAATAACATGATGACCCTATTTTATAACTATTCCTTTCAGTTTGATGAACATTTTGATTAAAGGTTATATGTCACTGAGAATTGCCATGCCGTGCAAAGCATAGCTCCTGTTAATAAATGAAGAATATTATTGGCAACAGTAGTGGAGATACTGTGACAGCTGAACAGGAGTGATCTAGGTAAGTGTCAAATTGCCACCAGTGACCACCTCTGGTGGTCCACCAGCACGTTGCACCATCTGGTGTGATGCTGAGCTACTGAAACCGAGATGGTCCCGGTTTTGATCTTTGATCCGCCTTGTCGGAGCTGATTAGAGCTGAGGTGGTGAAGGAATGTTGTAATTGGACCGCTCAATGGAATTGCCAGCCAACATTTACTGTCTATTTTTACACATGGATGATCGTTAATGCACACAGAGGTTCCTAATGCCCACGGCACCAGACATGATATTCAGTCAACCAAGAGAGAAGGAAGCATTGCTGCTCATTAACTGTGACCCTGCTGGTGTTTTCTTTTCAATGAGAGTGCCTTGGCATTATGAAAGGGGAATGACATTCTCTCAGACTGTGTGCTCTCAACCTAAAATGTACCTCGGAAATGCACGTGTCTTTGCTTTTGTGTCTGTCTGATCAATGTAGGCTTGATACCAGTCATTGCAGAGGAAATGGCAAACAAAACCTTCAGATGGAGCATGTAACGTATCGGTGTTTGGCTTTTTAAATAAATGGGAATTTTACATTCTTCTGGGATCCATGTGCTGATCCAGTGGAACAACTGAATGAAGGAGTTAATTACCTTCCAAATTCTGGATCCCATCTGGAACTAGAGTTGTGTAAGTTGAGACTGAGGACCTGAAGAAGTTTGTTAGTTTAGTTTATTGTCACGTGTACCAAGGTACAGTGAAAAGCTTTTGTTGCATGCTAACCAGTCAGCAGAAAAACAATACATAATTGCAATCGATCCATTTACAGTGTATAGATACATGATAAGGAAATAACGTTCAGTGCAAGGTAAAGCCAGCAAAGTCTTATTAAGCATAGTCCGAGGGTGATCAAAGAGGTTGTTAGCAGTTCAGCACTGCTCTCTAGTTGTGGTAGGATAATTCCTGATAACATCCGGGAAGAAACTGTCCCTGAATGTGGAGGTGTGCGTTTTCACACTTCTATACCTTTTGCCTGATGGGAGAGGGGAGAAGTGGGAGTGGCCAGGATGCAATTCGTCCTTGATTATACTGCTGGCCTTGCCGAGGCAGCGTGAGGTATAAATGGAGTCTATAGAAGGGAGGTTGGTTTGTGCGATGGCCTGGGCTGTGTCCACAATTCGCTGCAATTCGTTGGATGAAGCTATTCCCAAACCAAGTTGTGATGCATCCTGATAAAATGCTTTCTATGGTGCACCTGTAGAAGTTGGTGAGAGTTGTAGGGGGACAAGCCAAACTTTCTAAGACTTCTAAGGATGTATAGGCGTTGGTGTGCCTTCTTGGTTGTTGCTTCAATATAGATGGTCCATAAGAATTTGTTGGTGATATTGACACCTAGGAATTTGAAATTTTCGATCATCTCTACTTCGGCACCCTCAATGCAAACTGGGGTACGTGTTTCCCAAAGTTGATCGCTATTGTCTTGCTGACGTTGAGAGAAAGGTGATTGTTTAGATACCAGGACACGAGCTTCTCAATCTCCTTTCTGTCTCATCATTATTTGATATCCGGCCAACAATGGTGGTGTCGTCTGCAAATTTGAAAATTGAAATAGATTTGTACATAACAGCGCAGTCGTGGGTGTACATGGAGTAAATAAGTAGGAAAGTTATCGATTCACATCCTACACACTTACATCTAGTATCTGCACCAACGATGATGCCAGTTTAACTAATCCCTTTATTACTTGCCTGTTGAAATATCTGTCTGAATATTGCTATTGCATCTGCTTTCTGCACTTCTCCTGACAGCACCTAAAAACCGAAGCTTTGCTCGAACTTCTCCGTTAAACTTTTCCCCCTCTTGCCTTAAACCTATGCCTTCTCGTATTTGACATTTCCATTCAGGGGTACGGACTGACCATTCACTCTATCTATGCCCCTCATAATTTTATAAATATCTTTAAGATCGCACCTTAGCCTCGTGATGCCCGCCAGGGGCGTCGGGGTGATGGCTGCCCTGCCGGCAGTCTGTTCGTCTTTTCACTCTTTTTGTTATTTTTTAGTTTGTTAAAAGTTTTTGTTTTAATGTTCTTTGGTTTGTTTTATGTGGGGGGGAGGGGGGAGAGCATCTTTTTTTCAGGTTCTTACCTCCCCTGAGATATGATCAATTTTCGGCTCGCATTCTCCAGGCTCTGCGGCCTACCATCGATGGAGCTGGAAGCCGCCTCGGACTGTCGTGAGCCCCACCATGGGCGCGGACTCAGAACAAATCAGAGCAGGCACTGATGACCATGGAATGGCGGAGCCCACAATGATTCATTGTTGGCTGTGGATGAGATGATAACAAAGAAATACGACCAGTAACACTAGCAGGTCGACTAGGGTGGGGGAGGGATGGAGAGAGAGAGAATGCAAGAGTTACTTGAAATTGGAGAAATCAATATTCATACTGCTGGGTTGTAAGCTGTCCAAGTGAAGTATGAGATGCTGTTCCTCCAATTTGCGGGTGGCTCACTCTGACAATGGAGGAGGCCCAGGCCAGACAGGTCAGTGTGGGAAAAGGAGGGGGTGTTAAAGTGTTTGGCAAATGGGAGATTGCATAGGTCAAGGCAAACTAAGTGTAGGTGTTGAGTGAAATGATCGCCCAATCTGTGTTTTGTCTCGCTGATATATAGGAGTCCACACCAGGTACAATGGATACAATAGATGAGGTTGGAAGAGATGCAATGTAACGTCTGCCTCACCTGAAAAGACTGTAGGGGTTTGTGGATGGAGTCGAGGGGGGAGGTTATGCTTTGATAGCCTCCCTTACTATCCACAACTCCACCAATTTTCCTGTTGAATGCAAACTTATGACTCATCCAAGCACTGATCCTGAAGAAGGGTCTTGACCCACAGCGTTACCTTTTCCTCCTATCCAGAGATGCTTCCTGAGTTTGATGCTGCCTTCACCTGAGTTACTCCAGCATTTTGTGTCTATCTTCAGTGTAAACCAGCATCTGCAATTCCTTCCTACACATTTTATCTGCTCCACTGGTCACCCTTTTGGTCTCAATACTGAATTCAACAATCTCGGGTAATCACTTTCTTTGTCTGCAATAGAACTGGCCATGTCTGCTGCAAGGCATTAATTTGTGATATTGCCTTTGATTTTCTCTCTTCTTATTAACAGTGCCTGACCCGCTGGACATATGCGATAGCCTTGCATTTTGCTGCACTTTACACTCTTTCGCCCGCATTATCACTCCTTAACAGCTGCCATTAACCAGTCAATTGCTACTGTTTCCTCGGGTAACTATGGTCATTTCTGACTTCACCCCGTCAGAGTTTTCTCTTTGCACTGTTCTTCCCTCCCCCACCTTCTCCGTGACTTAAATCTAACTTGTCCTTTTCCCTATAGACGGGCACAACATTCTGGAGTAACTCAGTGGGTCCGGCAGCATCTCTGGTGAAAAGGAATAGGTGACTTTTTGCGTTGAGAGCCTTCATCAGACTCAGATTAAACATTTTGTCTTTTTCTCTCTTTTACAATGCTGACAAACGTGGCGACTTGAAATGTAAACTGTCTCTCCACAGGTGATGCATGTCAAGCTCAATGTTTCCAGCAATTATTGCTTTTATCTCTATTTTATTGATGGCTGAATCTTGAGTCTTGCTTCTACTGAATTTGAATAAATTGGACTGTGGTGTTTTGGTGGTCTTGCATGACTTTCTTAGGATTAACTGCACTTGAGAGCAGCTTCCAGCGTTTAGATAATAACATAGCTGTCCCTTTACTCATACCAAATGTCATAGATGATGAACAGTCTATTGTTTTAAACACTGCCATAGACTACTGTTCTGCAAACTGAAAGACATTGATGGTCACTCGGAGAACAGTTGTGGCACTTATACCTCATTGGACTCAGGTCAATGTCATAAGATCATAAGATATAGGAGCAGAATTGGGCCATTTGGCCCATCGTGTCTGCTCCATCATTCAATCATGGCTGATTTATATTTTCTTCTCAAACCCATTCTCCTGCCTCCTCCATGTAATCTTTGACACATTAATATTGTAGAAGCTATCTATCTCCACTTCAGAATTACCAATGACATCCTCAAGGACAGTCATGGTGGCACAGCGATAGAGTTGCTGCCTTACATTAAAAAAATGCAGCGCCAACGGGTGCTGTCTGTATGGAGTATGTACGTTCTCCCCGTGAACTGCGTGGGTTTTCTCTGAGATCTTCGGTTTCCTCCTACAATCCAAAGACGTACAGTTTGTAGGTTAATTGGCTTGATTATTTGGCTTGATAAATTGTCCAAGTTGGCGATATGCAGAGTACTGCCCTGCCGACTACAAAATTCAGAAGGTTCAGAAGATTCAACAGCTGTCTGTGGCAATTAATTCCACAGATTCACCACTCTCTAGTTTAAGAAATTCCTTCTCATCTCCATTCTAAAGGTATGTCCTTTTATTCTGAGGCTGTGCCCTCAGGTCCTAGACTCTCCCACTACTGCAAACATCCTCTCCTCATCCACTCTGTCGAGGCCGGGTTTATTTGTCTTCACTTTACATCTTTAACAAAGTGTAACGGCATCATTACAGAGCGGTGTATCATTCGAGACGTTCAGCATGAGTCACGAAGTATCATCAAGGGACAGAAGTTTAGGGGTAATATGAGGGGGAACTTCTTTACGCAGAGAGTGGTGGCGGTGTGGAATGAGCTCCCAGTGGAAGTGGTGGAGGCAGGTTCATTGGTATCATTTAAAAATAAATTGGATAGGCATATGGATGAGAAGGGAATGGAGGGTTATGGTACGAGTGCAGGCAAGTGGGACTAAGGGGAAAAAAATTTGTTCGGCATGGACTTGTAGGGCCGAGATGGCCTGTTTCCGTGCTGTAATTGTTATATGGTTATATGGTTATATCATGTGTTTTGGCTGTGAATCTGGCTATCTGAGCCCACTTCTTCCAATAGATGAATCCAACTAACATTTGCTGGCTATAATCCTTGGAGCATATTTAGAAATACATCAAAGTGCTCAGAAGTTGAGGCAAGTCTTTGCACACTCATTTGCACACTCATTCTCCTCTCTGCACACTCATTTGAGTGTGCAGAGAGGAGAAGAACTGTTGGCCTCCTAATCCTGCCTTCTGTGTAATTTATCACAAAAAAAACAATTTCTGAAGCCTGCCAAAGATTAGCACATCTTTGCAAGTGTAGATACATTCCCCGGCCTGGAGTCCTTCGGCAATTGTTATTGCAACTAATTCATCTGAAGCTCAAGTATTGAACAATCTCTCATGTCAATTGTCCGGGGGACATTCTTCCATTCGAGGAGCCCTAAACTCTTATTGCTTTTGTGGTTACGGATTATTGAAACAATAGTTGAAAATTAGAATTCATTTGAATTTTTCATTGTGTTCTTTTGGTTTCAGTTAGTGTAAATGTGCCTTTTAATATGCTATCAATAGTTTGTACATACAATATCTATAACATAAAAGCAGCTAAAGGTAATGAAAATGTGACGATGAAACGACTTTTGAAAACATTCTGCTGCAATAAGTATATTTAATTGTTTAAGAAGAAACTGCAGAGGCTGGAAAATCGAAGGTGGACAAAAATGCTTGAGAAACTCAGCGGGTGAGGCAGCATCTATGGTGCGAAGGAAATAGGCGACGTTGCGGGTCGAGACCCTTCTTTGGACTGATGTGGGGGTGGGGGGGGCGGGAAGAAGAAAGGAAGAGGCAGAGACAGTGGTCTGTGGGATTGATGTAAATCCTTCTGGTTCTAGAAAGGCAATTCTTGTGACAATCTTTCCAGGTGCGGTGGAGGTTCACCTATTGCATCCGCTACTCTAGGTGTCTGCTGCTCTACATTGGTGAGACCAAGCGTAGGCTTGGCGATCGCTTCGCCCAACACCTCCACTCGGTTCACAATAACCAACCTGATCTCCCGGTGATTCAGCACTTCAACTCCCCCTCCCATTCCAAATCCGACCTTTCTGTCCTGAGCCTCCTCCAGGGCCAGAGTGAGGCCCACCATAAATTGAAGGAGCAGCACCTCAAATTTTGCTTGGGTAGTTTACACCCCAATGGTTTGAACATTGACTTCTCCAATTTCAGGTAGTCCCTGCTTTCTCCTTCTTTCCCCTCCCCTTCCCAGCTCTCCTACAGCCTACTGTCTCCGCATTTTCCTTTCTTCTTCCCGTACCGCCCCCACCCCCACATCAGTCTGAAGAAGGGTCTCGATCAGAAACGTCGCCTATTTCCTTCACTCCATAGATGCTGCCTCACCCGCTGAGTTTCGCCAGCATTTTTTTCTACCTAGTATATTTAATTGGTTCTTTTTCCTTTAAAGTTTGTCACCATTTCAACCATCTGCTTAATGATTTCTACCTTCTGCTGTGTCAAAACTTACAAAAGTTATTGATTTGGAACAAAGCTCTACAAATTTTATTGCATTTAACATTTCACCTCGATGTTCAAAACTGATCAGAAAGATGGATTTGAATGAGGTTAATTGAAAGAATGCATCAACCTCCAGCCATACACCCGCATATTTGCTTATTAAAACAGTCAAAAATTATATTTTGGGTCTTCTTGTGAACTGTTTTCTCCATTTAGTCATGTCCACAAGTTATAGGAGTATAATTAGGCCATTCATAAATAGAATAAATAAATTGCTGAAGTATTATTTTTAAAACATAACCTTTTCACTACCACAAGATTCATCGAAGTGCAGTACATAATGGTGGCGTGAAATAATTTCAGGAATAACATTGAAAAGTAAATAAGTCATTTTGGTTGTGGAAAACATGTCTGATTTGCAAAAGGTGTCCAGGAACATACGTAAAACTAAGAAACATAGAAACATAGAAATTAGGTGCAGGAGTAGGCCATTCGGCCCTTCGAGCCTGCACCGCCATTCAATATGATCATGGCTGATCATAAGTATCCCGTACCTGCCTTCTCTCCATACCCACTGATCCTCTTAGCCACAAGGGCCACATCTAACTCCCTCTTAAATATAGCCAATGAACTGGCCTCGACTACCCTCTGTGGGAGAGAGTTCCAGAGATTCACCACTCTCTGTGTGAAAAAAAGTTCTTCTCATCTCAGTTTTAAAGGATTTCCCCCTTATCCTTAAGCTGTGACCCCTTGTCCTGGACTTCCCCAACATCGGGAGCAATCTTCCTGCATCTAGCCTGTCCAACCCCTTAAGAATTTTGTAAGTTTCTATAAGATCCCCTCTCAGTCTCCTAAATTCTAGAGAGTATAAACCTAGCCTATCCAGTCTTTCTTCATAAGACAGTCCTGACATCCCAGGAATCTGTCTGGTGAACCTTCTCTGCACTCCCTCTATGGCAAGAATGTCCTTCCTCAGATTTGGAGACCAAAACTGTACGCAATACTCCAGGTGTGGTCTCACCAAGATCCTGTACAACTGCAGTATTATAAGAATGTATTCAAAGTCACATCTTAATTTTCTGAAATGCATTATAATGTGGAATAAAGTTTGCTCGATATGAGAACATTGCAAATAAATTTCTGAAGACATAAGACATTTAGCACTTTTTCAGAGTTGAAGCGAAGTCTAATTGATAATGCAATTGTACTGTTTCTAAGTAGTAATAAAATAGGAAAATATATTTACCAAATTGGTTGTTGATGTTTTAATGTGATATCAAATCTACATCATTTTTATTATATTAACAGGTTCAAATTATTTCAATATCATGAATAATCGTTAACCAAATAAAAAAAGTCAAAATTCCAAGAATTTTTGGAACCAGGGACATGATCTGATTATGAAATTAATCTTAAAATTTCTGTCTGGTGTTTAGGCACATTCTGGTTATAAGCAGTCGTGACTTACTATATATGTCCTGTATGATTAGTAGTCTCATTACAACAACGCATACATTTTTCTAATTTTAGAATGGGAAATTGAAAAAACAATTTTTCTTGTTCCATTTCATCAAAGTGAATCTCACTCATTTTAACATATGTTCACATCGACAGTCAAAGTCCAGAAATAAATAATTTATCTGCATGGTTTATTTAAGATACATTTTCTCTGTACTCTGATATTTCATTAATGCAATAAGAAAAAAATCCCAGTTGTTCTGTTAAACCACTTGTGCTGCATACAAACTGTTTTTCAGCTTTATAAATGGTACTGACATGAACTTCATATCCCCTGGGCCCTTCTAAATCAAAGGCTGTCTTGAAGTCTGTGGGAGCAGTGGGAATTGAGGACATATTTGTGGATTAGTGTCTAATATAATTCAGACATTAGATTCATGTAAATCCTTCTGGTTCGAAAACGCGATTCTAGTGACATATTTGTAATCTACTAATTTAAAGTGACTGAATAAGTGCAATATTAATTATAGTTTGTAGATCCATAAACAAGGTTCACGTAATGTTTTTTTTCTCTCCGTCTTTCCAATGGTGCTGTAAGCTACAGGCTAGTACTTGTTCTCACTCATCAATAAGGCATTTTGAGCAAATAAAATCAGCACTGTACCAGATAACAATGCATAGTATAAATATATAAGAACTACTTGCTTCCTCTGTAATGCAGAAATGCCTGGACATAAATAAATTGTCGTAACAGTGATGTATTGATGACGTGTACAGGAAAAAGGGAATTACAGATTTTTGGTGAAATAAGGATAGTGTGATTTGAAAATTGTCCTGTATAGCTTTCACCTCTTTACTTCAGAAAGAAGTGCAGTGAACAATCATGTTCATAAGTGATAGGAGCAGAATTAGGCCATTCGGCCCATCAAGTCTACTCCACCATTCAATCATGGCTGATCTATCTTTCCCTTTTAAGCCCAATTTACTGCTTTTTCCCCTGACACCCCTACTAACCAAGAATCTATCTCTCCCTTAAAAGTATCCATTGACTTGGCCTCTACAGCCTTCTGTGGCAATGAATTCTACAGATTCACCACCCTCTGACGAAAAAAAATCCTCCTCATTCATTCCTAAAGGAATGTCCTTTTATTCTGAGGTTATGACCTCTGGTCCTAGATGCTCCCACTAGTGGAACCATCCCCTCCACATCCACTCTATCCATCCCTTGCTGGACCGGTTCCAGGAATGAAGAAACATTGTGATAACTAAATTTGTATTTTTAGAGTTTTGAAGAATGAGAAATCCTGAATGTTACATAATTTCTAAAAGGTATTACAGCTGAATACGAGGAGGATGCTTCCTATGACTAGGGAGCATGACCATGGGCATAGTTTGAAGAAATTATTATTATTTTGTGTCATCAATTTTGCCAATAGCGGGCAAATTTTAGGGCCACGTGGCTGACCTCTGCAAGGTTCTTTACAGTGCATGTGTCATGCAGC
Organism: Leucoraja erinaceus; assembly: GCF_028641065.1. Classification (NCBI taxonomy): domain Eukaryota; kingdom Metazoa; phylum Chordata; class Chondrichthyes; order Rajiformes; family Rajidae; genus Leucoraja; species Leucoraja erinaceus. Next base: position 32,920,371 of record NC_073393.1, on the reverse strand, counting down.
ATGTCGCAGCTCGGGGGATGTTTCATAGTCAGGAGACACCGTCCGCACTCGCAGACTGCCGCATCTTCAGTACATCCACACTTCAGCATCTTCGAGTTGCTCCTTCCCATGCCTGTCCGCAGTCTGTTGAGACTGCGCCAGGTTATCCACGGTTGGTCGGAACCTGGTGGGAGTTTTCCAGAGGGATCGATTGCCATGTGAATGTCTTCCGAAGATTTCTCTAGTCCCTCGTCCCATTGTTTGAGCTGTCTGGGCGATGCACTACAGTCCAGGGGATGGACAGAAGAGAGGAAACATCTGCGTGATTTCAAACGCTGAGATAGCAAAGGGTGGTCATGTAGGGGGTGTCTTTCATCCTCTGATTGTCTGAGGCGTTCTTTTTGACTAGCTACATCTCTTCTGCTTCCAGGGTGTGCAATGCCAGAGAGTAGGCAGATGTTGTCAGTCTTGGTAGACTTGGTAGCTGAATGTAGACTAAGGTGGGAAGACATTTCTTCACTCAGAGATGGTTCATCGGTTGGGTATAAAGCTGCTACCTCACAGTGCAAGAGACCTGGGTTCAATCTTGACCTCTGCATGGGCACATTCTACCTGTGACTGTATAGGTTTCCTTCTGGTGCTCTAGATTTATCCCACATCCAAAAGACGTGTGGGTTTGTAGATTAAATGGTCTCTTTAAAAAGAAACGGTTGCCCCCAATACGTAGGAGGTGAATGAGAGAGTGGGATAACATAGAAATTTGTGTAAATGGGTGATCGCTGGTCAATGTGGACTTGGTAGGCCGAAGGGCCTGTTTTCACATTGTGTCTCTAAAACCATATACAGTGAGGAACAATGTGTATCATGTGGTATGACTTCTCATACATTGTTTGATCAGTTACTGATGTTAACTGACCAAAAAAAAAGATGCTTGATTAGTAGCTTTGTCCTTTTTAGGTAAGTTCCAGTATTTGCAGAAAATAAGAAAAGTTTTTAAGATACTATTTATTGTGGATTTGCCAGGACTGCTTTGCCGTGGTGTGCTCTGTGATGGTCACCCTCACGGTCGTAAATATATTGCCAAGTTGTCATCCAATGTTTTGTCTCTCTGTGGTAATAATCTTCTCATGCCAGCTCGTCCAACATTGCCCTTGTGCCATCTTGAGTTTTAAGAGTCATGTAGCACACCCATTTCTTATTCTCACTGCATTCCCCTCAACTCCCCCCAGATTTTACACACTGCACACAATTCATTTTTAAAATCTGGTCTCCTCAAAGAACTCCAATAGATGAATCAAGCATGATTTCATGAATCCATGATAATTCTAATCGGTTTTAAAGTTTATTTTCAAAGTACTCTGCTATGGCATCCTTTATTCCAGATTCTATTATTTTCCTGGCCACTGTTATTAGTCAACTGGTTGGTAGTTTCCTTGTTTTTCTCTCTCCATCCTTTCTTAAATAGTGGGGTCATATTTACATCCATCACATGGGAACAATACTACAATCTATAAATAATGATAAGAGCATCCACTATTTCTATAGCCATCTCTTTAAAAAATTCTGCTCTGTGGACCATCATGTCCCTGAGATTTATTGACATTCAAACTCTCCAACTTTGCCTAGACTACTTTGTGACGGATGCTTATTTCTTTCAGTTCCTGGTTCTTACTTGACCCGGTATTCTAATATTTCTGGCTGGTTGTTTGTGTTCTCTTCTGTGAAGGCAGATAAAATATAACTGTTTCATTCCTCTTCCATTTTGTTATCCCCTTGATAATTTTCTTAAGGGCTTACATTGACCCTTTCTTTTCCATTTTGCATTGAAACTCTTACAATCCATGTTATGGCTATTTTTAGACTCCTCTCATTTTCAACCATCTAACATTTTTTAGTCTTCATTTGCCAAGTTCAAAAATGCTGCCAATCTTCTTATCTGCTGTTTCTGACGACCTTACAAGCCACTTCCTTTAATTTAATGCTGCTATTCTTTTATCGTTTTTATGCTTCAAAGGTATATATTTTTTTGCAATGTGAAAACATATATTTTTACAACGTAAATATATATTTTTGTAATTGTCAGTCGTTGATTGGGAAAATACATTGAAGTATTTTCTTCATTGAATACATTGAAGTATATTGAACTAGTTTGAAAGTGAACTTGTGTAAACAAGGAACAGCAGATGCTGGTTTACAAAAAAATGATGCAATGTGCTGGAGTAATTCAGTGGGTCGGGCAGGATCTCTTGAGAACATTGATAAGTTATATTTTGAGCTGGGATCTGAAACGTTTCCTATCCAAGTTCACCAGAGATGCTGCCTGACCTGTTGAGTTACTCCAGCACTTTGTATCTAGGTTTGTTCACATTCGATGTATCTTCCCAGTCAACTGCTGACAACCTTCACCTCTGATCTTTACAGATCCCCTTGATAAGATTCAACACCCTCTTATAAATTTGAAGAAAACTCATTAATGCCTCTACTTCCTTAGAAGATGGAGGAGAATGTCTACTAGTACATGGTAGAGTGCATCGTGATCGCTTACATCCCGGCCTGCTTTAATAACTCGAACACCCAGGAATGAAGGAGGCTGCAGAAAGTAGTGGACATTGTCATCTATCTCGTAGAGCCCTTTGAATCTTCACCATTAAAGGGATCTACAGGAGGTGCAGAACCCAAAAAGTTGCTAAAATAATCAAAGACCCACACCATCTCCCTGCTGCCGTCAAGTATAAAGTTGAGGTGCCCGAGGACTGTGACCAGGAACATTGTAATTACTTCATTGATAGTTAAGAGTTTCTGAATATCAAAGATATTAAGAGATATTCATAGTTATTTGACAGGTTTGACAGCTAGCAAAGCTAAGGGGGCATGACCTAGACACACGTCAAAAATTTCTCCTGTTCCCTGAGTGGTATTTGTTCTGGCCTGCATCTCACACCCTTTAACAGCCCCCCTCTCTTTGTGATGCCATTACATTAAAAAAAGCCTGATTGTATGTCGGAGCTGATCATTTAGGATCTGAATGGCACTAACAATGAAGTCACCATTGGCAGGTTGGTAAATGATAGGCTTGTTCTCGCCATGGGGGTCAGCAGTGTTCAGGCGGTAGGCAGCTGCTGCACACCCTGCAGAAGACATGTGATCTTATTAATGTTGCAACACAGCATTGTTTCTGTTACATCTCATAAGCTTGCGCTATCTTGCTTTAGATAGACATAAAATTCTGCAATAACTTAGCTAGTCAAACTGCATTCCAGAGAACATGGATCTGTAACATTTTGGGTCAGATCCTTCTTCATACTCAAGAAAAATCCAGGCTGAAGAGGGGTCTCGACCTGAAACCTCACCTATACATGTTCTCCAAGGATGCTGCCTGTCCCAAGCATCTGCAGTTCCCTATTATTACTACCTTGCTTTGTTTACTTTGTTGAAGTAATATGGCAGCGATGTAAACTGTAAATGACTGGAATACATTCCGTACTTAAAATCCATTTCAGCAGTGATTTTTGCATTGTTTTCAGGATGTTACAAATACATAGAAACAAATGAAGTGTAAATTGTGTTGCAATGTAGGGAACGTGACTGACAATTTACCCATATCAAATTTCCATGAACAATAATGTGGTACGATTATAATGTTGAATGTGGAATCAATATTAGCCAGGACAACTCGCTGGCTCTTCTTCAGAATAGTGCGATGGGCCCCGTTATGCCCACGACAGACGCCATGCAAAAGACAAGATCAATAACAGTTCAGCACTACTGCATTTGATGGTCTGGTCGAAAGTATATTTGCTCAAGCTCAACCTCAAGAGGGAGACAAGTGCTACAATTGGAGCCACAGCTGACATTTTGAAGTTAAAAAGGTGGCTGGCCCAAGCTGTCTGCTTGCTACCCTTGCTTGCATCAGCATAGGAGAATTCAAGCTTCCTACTCGCTGTGCTAGCAGTTGCATTTATTATACATTTTTGAAGTTTGAAGTTATTCGATGGGAATTTCAAGGTAATAGGATCAGGAGCAGTCAGAGCAGCCATAATCTACTTGAATGACAGAGTAGGCTTGCTGAGGTGCATGGCCCATTCCTGCCCTCATTTTTTTATGCCCTATCTATCTTTTCACATACAGTACTTATCGCAAAATAGTTTTCATAACACATTGATAAGACATTTGAAAATTGGTGATCAGAATCAGGATTTATTTTCAATTCACTGATCTTTGGCTCACAGCCAAGGGACCAAATTTACTGCATTCTATTTTGGTTTGTGGAAAAAAGTGACCAGTCCATCATGGCTACTGGCCTCCCCACCATCGAAGGGATCTATAGTTTAGTTTATTGTTATGTGTACAGCGGTAAAATGAAAGGCTTTTGTTGTGTGCTAACCAGTCAGCAGTAAAATAATACATGATTACAATCGTGCCACCCACAGTGTACAGCTACAGTACATGATAAACAGAATATCGTTTAGTGCAAGATAAAGTCCAGTAAAATCAGATTAAATATAGCCTGAGGATCTCCAATGAGTAGCTCAGGACTGCTCTCTAATTGTTGATAGAGTGATTCAGTCGCCTGATAACAGCTGGGAAGCAACTGTCCCTGAATCTGGAGGTATCTGTTTTCTCACTTCTATACCTCTTGCCTGATGGGAGAGGGGAGAAGTAATATGGGGAAGAGTTATTTTATAACTCGCTGACTACGGGTTAATTTTTGGTTGGATGCACTCATTTGAGAAAAAAAACGTGAATTTCAAAAATAACCTGGTTCATTTGTTAGTAAAATAAAATAGTAAGTACTGCTCTTCTAATTGTTTGTAGATAGCAAACGGGAGAGGGGGGGGGGGGATCAAAGGCAATAAACGTCATTGCCAGTGTTATAACAAATTTACAGGATAATTTATGGCTAAATTTGCAAACCATGACCAAAACAAATCTGATTGTTTGTAGATATTAACATTAGTTGTTAATATTAGAGGCCAAAGAGAAAAGATTGCTACTTCTTTTAAATGTATATTCAATGTTGGTGTATTGGTTTTACATTGATGTTGTCATCCAGCTTTATGTGTTGTGAGATATTTATAGTCCCAAGTCAATATCCCTTCTCATGCAATGAATGCTTTCTTGTCATTTTACATGAATATTGGTAGAAGCAATCCATGTGCTCTGTGTAGGAAGAGGTGGCCTGCCCCTTGGAGCTTGAAACACCACTGTGTCTTTTGGCAAGTCCACCATCGATTTTCTGGCAACTGGTGGTTCGGCACCTCCTTTAATCCGGACAAAATTATGAGAGCACACTTGAAATCCCCCACTAGAAGTCTCCCTGAAAATGTGGCATCTGGGCCAGGTGTGACAGACGATCTTGATCTCATCAGGACTTTGGCGCCAATCGGCGGGTTGAATTTCCTTTGCGGCCGGAGCTCTGGAAGTCTAGCCCAGACAGAGCCAACAGGTTCGTTCCCATAGCTGACTTTCGCGGCTGATGAGTGGGTCTAATTTGCCGCCTGAGGCCAGGGCTCTGGAACTCCATGGGCCAGAGCCGGCATGTCCGTTCCCATGGCCAACTTCCCCGGCCAACTTTGCAGCCTTCCTTGGATCTTGATTCCCAGATATTGGTTCTGAGATGGATCGTTCCAGTAACATTGGCCTCCTCTCCGAGGCCGTGAACTCTGGTGCTCTGGCAAAATGGATAATCCAGATAGGCTCTGGAACCAAGGGGGCTGGAAAATCAGTGGTGGACCTGTAATAAAATCTGGCAGGGAATGCTATATCTTTAATTGCCTTTTCTTTCAATGTCTTTCAGTGCTCTTTGATGACTGCAGTGGGAATGAAGGACTGGAGTTTTCAATTTCAAATCCAGACTTGCGGGTTGAAGCAGATGGTTCTGTGTTTGCTACAAAAGATATGGAGCTGATTATACCTGGATTCCACATCCAAGCAGCATCTGTTCATATGCAGGACTTGGCCAAAGTTCAGATCGCAAGAGAAGACACGGGCAGTAGTTTTTTGAAGGTAATGGTGTATACGCAATCTCACGTACCACTTGGTTCCTTCTTTGCAAAAGTCTCGTTATGAGTGATCAAAATCATTTATTATCTTATTTGCTCATGTAGTCATACAGACCTTTAAATCAAACCCAAACCCAAAGGAATTAGTATGAATTCATGCTTACAGAGATTCACTATGGCCTTGTCTGACCCTGCAGGTATGAATTAATTCCTTCACAACTCCCTGGTCAACTCGTCCCTTCCCACCCAAACCGCCCCCTCCTCAGGTACTTTCCCCTGCACCGCAGGAGATGCAACACCTGTTCCTTTACCTCCCCCCTTGACTCCATCCAAGGACCCCAACAGTCTTTGGAGGTGAGGGAGAGGTTCACTTGCACCACCTCCAACCTCATCCACTGTATCCGCTGTTCCAGGTGTCAACTTCTGTGCATCGACGAGACTAAGCGCAGGCTTGGCGATTGTTTCGCTGAACACCTCCGCTCAGTCAACCTTAACTTACCTGATCTCCCGGTTGGTCAGCACTTTAACGCCCCCTCCCATTCCCAATCTGACCTTTCTGTCCTCATATTTCGCTTGGGGATCTTACACCCCTGCCCTATGAACATTGACTTCTCTAACTTCAAATAGCCCTTGCTTTCCCTCTCTCTCCCTCCCCTCCCCCTTCCCAGTTCTCCCACCTGTCTTACTGTCTCTGACTACATTCTTTCTTCATCCTGCCCACTCTCCTGATATCAATCTGAAGAATGGTCTTGACCCGAAATGTCACCCATTCCCTCTCTCCAAAGATGCTGCCTGGTCCGCTGAGTTACTCCAGCATTTTGTGTCTATCTTTGGCATGAATTAATGATGGAGAGGAAAAAGTAACTGCAAACTTCTTAACCAAATCAGCACATCCCCATACTGCACCAGATTATTATTCTTGAATTTTCCCTGGTGAGTTTTGAACTCGCAATCCCAAGAGAGAGGCACATGTCTGCTATGAACGGTGTCCATGAGAATGCTAAATATACACTTCTCCCTGTGAGTGAAGGAGATTGAGAAGAACTAAAATCAGCTTCCAAGTCTCCTGTTCTGATTTATAAAGTCAAAAAGGCACAAGAAGCTAAACAGGATGGAGCCTTGGCAGAGAATTATCTAACACGAGAACATAAAATTAATTAGTAGAGGATTAAAGGGATGATGATGAAAAATGGTTTCACCTGAACAGTAATAACTCCTGGAACTCACCGTCTGAAAGAACGACAGAGGACGTTGTTACATAAACATGTACTTGGATAGTAGTTGAAAAATCAAAATGTGTAAGATTGAAAATTGAGAACAGTGAATAGAAAGTTCTATTCCCACCGCAGATCAGCATGCCGAAATGTCTCATTTTGTATTGTAAATTTCTATTCTGTATAAACTTAGTAGATTTTTCATTCAGTCCCTCAGTTGGGTTAATGGTGTGTCTTACTACAATTGGAACATGCTTTATCTGGCACTTTTAACCTACTAAAAGATGGCAAGGCACTTCACATGAGCTTTGTCGCACGTAGCTTGAAACTGAGTTATGTGGAAAATGACCAAAAGGCTGGTCAAAGAGATAAGATTTTAAGAGCACCTTCAAGGAGATGAGAAAGCGAGGGAGGGCCAAGGGCAAAGAAGCGTAATAGGAATACTAGATCATGGAGCCTTAACTGATGAAGGCACAGCTGCCAGAGATTAAACAGAGATGCTAAAAAAAAAACTGAATTGGAAACCAGCAGTTATCATGCAGATTTTCAAAGCTGGAGGAAATTAAAGGTGGAAAGGGGTAAGGGCAAAAATTGGTTTGAAAACAGTGTTGTGAATTTTAAGCTGAGATTGGTCAGAAAGCACAGATGTCTGGTTAACAGGACTTATTTGTGAGTTGGCTACAGGCAGCAGAGTTTCGAATAGCGTTGGATTTAGCAAGTGGAGAATAAGCAAGTAAGACAGAAATGTATGGGAATTGTCAAGGGCAGAAGGACCAGGGGCATTAGGTGAAGGTTTAAGCAACTGAGGAGCCAGGGAAGGTAATTGTCTGGCTCTAAATGGATGGATAGAAAAGTAACCAGATATAGCAGTCCTAGCTGGACAACCACGGAGAGACATTAAAAGAAAACAGTGGACAATCTTCATCCAAGATCGAGGCAGGTGAATGGGGGTAAGTTACTATCGTCAAATGAACAGTGTGATGAAGGACATATTTGTAGAATAGGAGCCGTGTACCTGAGGAGGGCGTTGTTCAGATTATCAGCGAATATGGGAATTGGGAAGGACATTTGTCCGGCCAGCATTTGGTGAGAAAAAAGATCAAGGGAACTGGAGATGTGTTTTTCTGATATGTTGATCTTAAAAATGGACATGAGGGTTAATAGGAGATGTAGGTTAGTGCTGGGGTTTCACATGTTGACTATTTTGGGACAGAATATCAAATGAAACAGGACACACTTTATTGTGAGATTCAGCCCTCAAGCTGTATATGTGGCACAACAGTGCATCAAATAAATTTTCTCCATGCCAAAGTCCTTAGGCAATGGTAATTCCACTATATTTGACAGTACTGGGCCTATGCACGCTGGAGTTTAGAAGAATGGAGGGGGGCCTCATTGAAACGTACAGAATAATGAAAAGCATCCCGACTCAAAACTAATAATACTAGGAATATCCGAAAAAAGACTTAGAACAAGCCAAAGAAACTTTCTTGATTATAGTATAATAACTGGGAAAAAATTAATATTAAAATTTTGGAAAAGTCCTATAACCCCCACAATTAAAATGTGGTTTATGGAAATGTCAGAGACCTTACATTTGGAAAGAACTAGACTTGTCTTAATTGACAAACAAGAATTATTTGTTATAATATGGTCTCAATTCATTGACTTTTTGAAAGGGTAAATTGGTCCAGCACGAGAATCTGACTGAAGCTCGAACTCAGGATTAGATAATAGTTATGCTTTATAACCTACGGACCTATCTCCAAAGTTGTATTATTGCTAAATTACTCCATGCTTCTTCATCATGCCTTTTTTTTCTCACTTTCTATCTATATAAAAAAAAAAAAAAAATAGAAGCAGAGTTAATATACAACTGATCAAGGAGGACCACTATTATTTTGATAGTTGGATTTCCACCTATTAGTGACATATGACTGATATACAAGAAATGTTTTTATTATGATATGCACATGCCTCTAATAAAAATATTATTAAAAAACAAAGAATAATGAAAGGCTTGGATAGAGTGACTGTGGACAGGATGTTTCCACTAGTGGAAGAGTCTAAGTCAAGGGGTCATAGACTCAGAAGTAAAGGACATTATTTTAGAACGATAAGAAGGAATTTATTTTAGTCAGATGGTGGTGAATCTGTGGAGGCAAAGTCAGTGGATATATTTAAGGCAGAGATAGATAGATTCGTGATTAGTACGGGTGTCAGAGGTTATGGGGAGAAGGCAGGAGAATGGGGTTAGGAGGGATAGATAGATCAGCCGTGAATATATGGCGGAGTAGACTTGATGGGCCGAATGGCCTAATTCTACTCCTTTCACTTATGACGTGATATTTACAATAGCCTTTTTCACTTATGACGTGATATTTATCACACTTCGAATGACAAACAGTTCAAGAGCTCCCTTCACACATTGGTGATGGAGGAGTGAGCAGAGATGGATTTACAGTATTATGACAGTGTGCAGTGGAAAAGCAGCCAAATATCTTTGTTATACTGTTGAATATCTTTGTGTTTCAGAATGATCTGGTATGGCTGATTTAGCATATGGGCAGGGCAGGGTGCCACTTAATGTAGATAGATACAAAAAACTGGAGTAACTCAGCGGGACAGGCTGGGTTACTCCAGTGATGTTTCGGTCGATGTTTGGGTGATGTTTCGGGGCGAGATCCTTCAGACGGTCTGAAGAAGGGTCTCAACCCAAAACATCACCTATTCCTTTTCTGCAGAGATGTTGCCTGTCCCGCTGAGTTACTCCAGATTTTTAGAAACATAGAAAGTGCCAGTTTCCATGCTGTATCTCTAAACTCTGAAGTCTAACCTGCTGACTTCCACTTGCACTTTCTTCTTTTTGTAAATCCAATTGTGTATTAGCACTGAATGAAGACGACAGGCTGCAATATGTAGAGATAGAAACATAGAAACATAGAAAATAGGTGCAGGAGTAGGCCATTCGGCCCTTCGAGCCTGCACCGCCATTCAATATGATCGTGGCTGATCATCCAACTGAGTATCCTGTTCCTGACTTCTCGCCATACCCCCTGACCCCTTTAGCCACAAGTGCCACATCTAACTCCCTCTTAAATAAAGACAATGAACTGGCCTCAACTACCTTCTGTGGCAGTGAATTCCACAGATTCACCACTCTCTGTGTAAAAAAATGTTTTTCTCATTTCTGTCCTAAAAGACTTCCTCCTTATCCTTAAACTGTGACCCCTTGTTCTGGACTTCCCCAACATCGGGAATAATCTTCCTGCATTTTTGTGTCTATCTTCGATTTAAACCAGCATCTGCAGTTCCTTCTCACCACTTTGTGTAGTCCATTCAAACCTGACTGACCAAAGCTGTAGTCACCAGTACATCTTTGTGTCTATGCCGCTTTGAACTACAGGAGATGAGATATTAGTTGTACCAGAGAGAATGGCCAGGGTGAAAGGGATGTTAATGAAGATTATCACACAAAGGGTGGAGCTGATCTTGTATCAGTACATTGTGGGTGGCTCAATTGTAAGCATGTATAGTCTTTCCAATGACTTATCAGCACACAACAAAAAGCTTTCCACTGTACCTCGGTGCACGTGACAATAAACTAAACTAAACTAAGGTGAAGATATGGCTGAGCAGACCTATCCCATGTATTTTAAGAGTTATGAGCAGCAGTTGGGGATTTGACTGCATAATATGGGATCCTTTTCCAAGCTTCTAGATTACTGGTACTCTAATATCATTACAATGTGCCCTGGGGAGGAAGATGCACCTGATGTTGATCTCTCTAATTTCTACTCTTGTATTTAGAAAACAGAAATACTGATTAAACAACATTGATTCGTGCATGATTGTAGCCTCCACAGTATGGATAGCTCAACAGTGAGCAGTTTTGGTCATCGTATCTGAGGAAGGATGTGCTGGCATTCGAGAGGGTCCAGAGGAGGTTTACGAGAATGATCAGAGGAATGATTGGGTTAACTTATGGTGAGCGTGTACACGCTGGAGTTTTGAAGGATGAGGGGGACCTCATTGAAACTTACAAAATAGAGAAAGGCCCGGATAGAGTGGATGTGGAGAGGATGTTTCCACTAGTGGGAGAGTCTAGGGCCAGAGGTCATAGCCTCAGAATAAAAAGGTGTACCTTTAGGAAGGGAATGAGGAGGAATGTATTTAGTCAGTGGTGGTGAAGCTATGAAATTCATTGCCACAGAAGGCTGCGGAGGCCGTCAAAGGATATTTTTAAGATGAAGATTGATAGATTCTTGATAAGAACGGGTGTCAGGGGTTATGGGGAGAAGACTGGAGAATGGGGTTGAGATGGAGTCGACTTGATGGGCCAAATGGCCTAATACTTTTCAAATCACTTATGAACATGTTCTTATGGTAGAGCCCTGGGAAGTGTTGAAGAACAGAGAGTCCCAGGGATGCAGATACATAATTCCATGAAAGAGGTAGACTGGATGGTGAAGAAGGTACGCTTACTTTCATCATTCGTGTTATTTAGTACTGGAGTTGGGATGTCATATTAAGACTGTACAGGACATTGATAAGGCCGCATTTGGTGTATTGTGCAGAGTTCTGGCCAACCTGCTATAGGAAGGATATCATTACACTGGAAAGGATGCAAAAAAAATGATGAATGTTATTTGCTTGGAGGTTTTGAATTAGGAGAGGCTCGATAGGCTGGATCTTTTTTCCTTGAAGTCTAGGAAGCTGATCGACTTTGGAATTTAATAAAATCTTGAGTGGCAGAGATAAGATCAATACGAATTGGATAAGTTTGGATTGATATTCTGTAGGTGCAGGCAAGTGGGACTAGCTCAGTTAAGGCCCTGTCCCACTTTCCCAAGTTACTCACAAATTCTCCCGAGGTTTCCCCTTGATTCAAACTCGGAGATGCCAGCCGTAGGTACTCGGGGCTATATTTTTTACTCGTGGACGTTTTTCAACATGCTGAAAAAACGTCCCGACTTACCTGATGCCCCGAGTACCTATGGCTGGCATTACGAGCCACTATGAAATATCTATGGCCTCCTACGGACTCGCTACGGACTCACTACGGACATTCTCCGAGTTTGAATCAAGAGGAAAATTTGGGAGAATTCATGAGTAACTCGGGGAAAGTGGGACAGGGCCTTTCGGCAACTTGGTCAGTGGGAATGAGTTGTGCCATAGGCTTGTTTCTGTGGTGCATAGATCTGTGGCTTTACCTCCTGCCTTTGGGCATTGAGCCCAATGACAGTGATCTGTTTTTAAAAAAAAATACTGATGATGTTGGAAATTTGAAATATAAACAGGAAATCCAGGAAGTGCTCCACAGATCTGTGGGAAGAGAAACGGGGTGAGCATGTTGGCCGCTATATCATTTTGATCTTTGCTCTGAAAGGTCTTCCCTCCTGAACCGAATATTTCTTTGTTCCAAACAAATCAAGTCAGATGTTTAGTTTAGTTCAGAGAGACAGCATGGAAACAGGCCCTTTGACCCACCAGGTCTAGGCCGAGAAGTAATCACCTGTATATCAGTTCCATCCTACACAATAGGGACAATGCACAGAGGCCAATTAACCTGTATGGCTTTGGAATGTAACTGGAGCACCCGGAGAAACCCACGCGATCACAGGGAGAACATATAAACTTCGTGCAGATGGCACCCATAGTCAGGATCGAACCCGGGTCTCTGGTGCTGTAAGGCAGCAATACTGCTGTGCTACTGCATTAACCTTTAACAGCATGTGCGGAGAGGTTTATTAGGCATATTTTGAAGAGTCACAGATGAGACGTGTTATAGTGTGACCGGCTTTTTATCTTGACTTAAACTCTGGATTTTTATGGGATTACCAAAGAACATCGGAACATCTACAGCAGTATGTGAGAAGTTGAGTATCTTATTCCAGGCCACTCACCTCCTTACTTCTCAAAGCCTTTCCTCCAGTGCAAGACAAATATCAGAAATACATTCTACTTGTTTTGACGAGTGCCGTTCCAACAACATACAGCCACCTCAAAATTATAAATTCATAAGTTCATAAGTTACAGGACATAATTAAGCCATTTGGCCCATCAAGTCAAGTCAAATTCACATCTTGGGAAACCAATATTGAGAACTGCAGAAGTCAAAAGTGCTTAATTTTCATACGTACTGAAAACAGAACAATTTCATCCTTACTTGAAGCAGCATTACATGCCATATACATTATACACATAGATAATATATACTAAACAATGTGTGCTAAAAGTGATTCAATAAACCCTCAAAAAAATGTCCGCCGTTATTTTGGATCTAATCCTGTTTAATTTAGTTTAGAGATACAGCGCGGAAACAGGCCCTTTGGCCCACCGATTCCATGCTGACCAGGATTCCCCGCACATTAATACTATCTTACACATACTAGAGACAATTTACACTTACTGTATACCAAGTATACAAACCCAAGCTAATTAACTTACAAACTTGTAGGTATTTGGAGTATAGGAGGAAACCGAAGATCTCAGAGAAAACCCACATAGTCACAGGGAGAACCTACAAACTCCGTTCAGACAGCACCCGTAGTCGGGATCAAACACTTGTCTATGGCGCTGCAAGGCAGCAACTATACCGTTACACTACCATGCTGGAGATAAATATTGCAGAGACACTAGAGAATGTACCATTTTCTTTGAATAATATAATGCACTCCTTCACATTCATAAAGGAAGCAGGAGAATGCTATAGTTTAAGATTTTATTCAGTAATGCATTGACGTGTCACCTTAGATTAGGCACTAAGATTCTGGAACCAATCTTTGAACTCAGATGTAATTGTTCCCTTTGAACCATAGCGAACATCTTAAAATAATACACCACAAAAATGTTGTTCCAACGTGGATATCACGCCAAGTTCAGTTGCCCTTCATTGACTGACTACATTCTTATGGAAAGATAAAGGGCAGGTTTCATTAACTGATGTTTCTCTTGATCCATGGAGAGAAGGTCGTTGATGAAGCAACCAAAGACAATTGTGTTAAAAAGTATCTGAGGGTCTTAATATGCCTTAAATAACGAGAGGGTATGGTCGTTATGGTGATGCTCCATCAATTGCCCATCATCTAATTCATAACTCCAGATTTATTTCACGTCACAACATTTTGCCAACTATGCTTTTCCTAGAGCAGCCTTCGAAAATAATAAAATGCACAGTGAGAACTTAAATAGAGCGTTTAGGATTAAACTATTTTTATTTATTTTCTCCTGACATTACTTTCATCTTACCAGCAGTTGAATTGCAGGCAATTTTCCACACTGACTCTTTGGCAGGCTGTGCAAGTCTAAATGTGTTGAGAAAACTCAGCATTAAAGTGCGATTAGGCTCAACTTGAGATCGTCCCTGCTAAAAGCCCACTTTGCTCTGCAGTTGTAGTCATCACTTTCTTTGGCTGCATTCAGAATTTAAATCTTTCCTCACGGTGAGAACAATATTTTATCTGTGCACTTTTCATGAGCTACATTTTTGGGCGATTTTTAACTGCAGGAAGAGTGGGTAGGAATCAGTTGGACGGAAGCTGATGCAGAAGGCAAACCATCTGGACATCTGCAGGAAGAGAGCCAGGGGACTTACCTTTAGGACCCCATCTGCTTAGCCCTGTCACTCTCTTATCTTAAATAGTGGAAGCAACAGCTGGTTGATAGATGTGAATGGCCTGTTTGATGGCACAGGATAGTCAAAGAAGAAATAGGCACTTGTACACAGATGGTCGGTTGGGGGAAAATGGGATCCTCATGCAGGGCAAGGTAAACATATTTAAAAAAAACAGAATCCGCAGGCAACACAGCTGATGAAGCAGAATTTGTGGGAAGAGAAACAGTTAATGCTTCAGATCAGATATCCTTTGTAGAACTGGAAAAGAGAGAAAAATAACTTGTTTTTCTATCGCAGAAAATAGTGGCTCGGACAAAGGGAGGATCTCAGAAAAGAGGGCACCAAATGTTTTGATGACAACAGGTTTAGTAGCAGTTAATGTCCTCACTCTCTCACCTAAGCAGTAGAAGAAACAGTCAGTATACCATTTCTCACTGGAGCCTAAAGAAGTATTCTAAATATTATGATCCTCCTTTAGTGCCTAAATTTAATCTGATAATCCTGGAGTAAATTTTACTGAATCCATGTACAACACTGTTAGTAGAGAATAAATTCATAATAGTGGTCTGTATTGAAGAATACTTGGTCTTAAATGTAATACAGGGAAAGTAAACTTGTGGTACACCTTTGTGAGGGTCTGAAGCTTCTGAACCCGTCTGAAGAAGGGTCCCGTCCCGAAAGTCATCCAACCTTTTTCTCCAGAAATTCTGCTTGACCCGCTGAGGTACTTCAGCACTTTGTATCCATCTCCGGTACACTTTTAGTCGATTAAGCAATTGCTATCATCTGATGTAAAAAGAAAACAGGACTTTTACCTTTTACTTGACCTTTTTTTCAGTTTTAGTTTTAGTTTTAGAGATACAGCGTGGAAACAGGCCCTTCGGCCCACCGTGTCCGCACCGACCAGCGATCCCCGCAAATTAACACTCTCCCACACACACTGGAGACAATTTTACACTTATACCAAGCCAATTAACTTACAAACCTGTGTTTAAGAGGGAACTGCAGATGCTGGAGAATCGAAGGTTACACAAAAAAGCTGGAGAAACTCAGCGGGTGCAGCATAGATGCTGCTGCACCCGCTGAGTTTCTCCAGCTTTTTTGTGTAACCTAACTTACAAACCTGTTTGTCTTTGGAGAGAGGGAGGAAATCGAAGATCTTGGAGAAATTCCACACAGGTCACGGGGAGAAGGTACAAACTCCGTACAGACAGCGCCTGTAGTCAGGATCGAACTCAGATCTCTAGCGTTGTAAGGCCTGCCCTGATCACTCTTGGTTACATGACAGAAAATCTGGGCTAGAATCTGAGGAGGAATGCCTGTCTGAAATGACGTTGTACAGATTTGTTCCAGGGAAACAGCTGAAACCATTGGAAAACATTAACAATATCTCAGGAGAAAATATAAATTAGAGTGTAATGATCATTTGATTAAAAATTAATTACGAGGTAATTTAGTGTTACAATAATCAACCAAACATTCATAGGTTGAAGTGGTAAAGCTATTGGGATCTGCGAGAGATTTAACCCAACAACCATTAAATGGGCCGTTTGTTTCATCTAATGTCATGGTTAACGAAACAACTTCCCTTGTCAGCATTTTCATTCTTGTTAATTAACGGGTCATTATGCCAGGAACTATCAAATAAAACATGACATATCTAATTTCAGTTTGCTTCAAACTTGTAACCTGTGTCTTAGTAAACAACTAAAGCACCATTTCCTAACAGAAGTTATTTCAGAATTTTAAGTTTCAACTTAAATGGGGCGGCACAGTGGCGCTGTGGTAGAGTTGCTGCCTTACAGCGCCAGAGACCCAGGTTCGATCCTGACTACAGGTGCTATCTGTTTGGAGTTTATACGTTCTTCCTGTGACCAAGTGAGTTTTTTCCAAGTGCTCCAGTTTCCTCTCATATTCCAAAGACACGCGGGTTTGTAGGTTAATTGCCTTCTGTAAATTGGTCCTAACGTGCAGGATGAGAAACTGGGATAACATAGAATTAGTGTACGGGTGATCGTTGGTCAGCGTGGACTCGGAGGGCCGAAGGGTCTGTTTCTACCCTGCATCTCTAAAACTAAAACTGCAACTACCTAAACATTAGGAAGACTCACACCATTGTCATTCCCAAGGCACCCATTTTCCCTGTTTGAACCAGGATTGAAATTTCCATCCCATGCATTTTCCATTACCAAAACGACGTATCTCACTGCATGAGATGTTCTGCACCTGCTGCTTCTGCCGCTGCTGATACCATTATCCATGCTTTTACTGACCACTTCAGTGCACTTGTGCGGTTCCTTCAATATAAACCTTTAGTCACTCGGGGCTCCTCCAGAAGCCTACTACTTATAATACCTACTTACATTGTCGTGTTCTTCATCACCACTTTGCTTGCTGACATAAAATTATATTTTCTTCCGAAAAACATCTTGACTTTGAAGTTTTTGTAGTTTTAAATTCCTCTTTGGCTTCAGCCTTCCTATATTTTCACAATTGCATTGATTGTGCATTTTCCAAACCTTATGATTTTGTGAACTGATGATCACATGTTAAATTACTTAATATATAAGCTGCCACAATGATTTTATCAAATGTCCAGCATAATCATAAATGAAACAAATAGATGGTAAAACGATGATTCTTTAAATGTTATGCTTGATGAATTATTTATTTTTGCTAGTATCAATCACAACGGAAACTGCTGCAATTGAAGCTATATATATTTCTGCCTTTGATGTTAATGTTTGGAAAGTTTGGGTCACGAGTAATAGATTGAGTTTGGGTGGAGATCAATAAATTGATTCTTAATGGAAGCAAAATGCATTTTTCATCTCTGGTCATACATAGTATAGTTGTAATAAATGCATTGCCTTTCGGAACTAAACGGCAAATCCCTTTCTGTTGTACATATGCCTTTCACTGGGTGTGTTGGAGTTTTGTGCACCTTTAACCCTTGTGTCACCTTCTACTGTGGGTTCACCTTGTGCGATGAGGAATTGAAGGCAAGATTGGGAATGGGTGCCCATCACTTCTTCCATTGGTTCTTTGGAATGTCAAGTGGGTCAGTAAGTAACCTACTGTCAGTAACATCCAAATAAACATCTAGACCAACCTCCCTTCCAATGACTCCATCTACACTTCACGCTGCCTCGTAAAGGCCACCAACATAATTAAGGGTGAGTCTCACCCCAGACACTCTCTCTTCTTCCCTCTCCCATTAGGGAAGAGGTAGAGAAGTCTGAAAATGCAAATCTCAAGATTCAGAGACAGTTTCCTCCCAGCTGTTTTTATAGGCAACTGAACCATCCTATCACCTATCACCAACTAGAGGGTGGGCCTAGCTACCATCTATCTCACGGGTGACCCTTGGACTATCTTTAATTCGAGTTTACTGGACTTTATCTTGCATTAAAAGTTATTCCCCTTGTCCTGTATCTGTACAGTGGAGACGGCTTGATTGTAATCTGACTGGATAGCACCCAACAACATAGCTTTGCATTGTACTTCTGTACACGTGATGATAAGCTAAACTAAACTAAACCAAACCTCATCCTCACCTATGACACGCCACCAAGCTGACTGGCCTTGTTCTCACTGGAGGTGGATTATTGGTGAAATCATTAGGAAAGCATCGATGGTGAATGTTTTTGGTTGTGTGAGGCATTTGGACTGTGTTCTGGAACGTGCCTGTCCATTGTGCAGAAAGAGATGATAGGATGGAGAATGAAGTGTTGATGATGTGAGTATTACTTTAAAAGTGTTTGTTAGGTTCTGATACCCATGGTGGACAAGGAAGCAATAAACTAGTTGTGGAGTGATATAGCAGGCCCTCAGGGCACAGATTCCAACAATCAAGGACCCAATTTCCATTAACTACCTCAGATTCTCCCGCACATGAGGGATAATTTACACTCACATATTAACCTAACAGCCCACACAATATTGCATTGCAGTAGTGGGGCACTTAAGGAAAACTTGCCTGGGAGAATGTGCTTACTCCATACAGACATTGTATGGATTACCAAGTGAAGATGTGAAACTAGTAGATCACTCTTTCGTCTTCCATTTTCCAGTAGAGAAGTGGCCTGTCTGTCTATCCTTTCAATTTATATTCTTTATACTATACTTTTCGGTGCAGAACTGTTGTACACACCTGGAAGTTAAAGGTCAGTACCTGCATCAGTTCCCTCAAGGTGGTACGACTAATGTTGGTGTCTGATTTAGCAAAGTAATCAATCTGTGAACCCAGAGGCAGGTGTCTTCTTTAGAGTGAAATCAGCCTGATTCATCTGCCTGTTACAGCCGCTGCAGTTAAAATCTAACGAGCCAACCTGCAGTATTGGACTAATGCTGAAGGCTGTTTTGTACAGCTTGTCTCGAAATGTAATTCAGTAAAATGAGAAATATTCAGCAGGACATGCAGTATTGAGCTTAGAGTGGCAGAAGGGTTTAAAAATGACTTCAGAATGGAAAGTGGGAAGTGGGAGTAAAGTATAGGCACTCAGAGTAGAAGTAGGTGTCTAGAGATGTTTCACAAGGATCAGTGCTGTGACTATTACTGTTCACAATTTACATTAATAGTTGAAGGTCTATGATTTAAAAAAAACTGTTTTTAAATTTGCTGTTATGTAGTGCTAAATTGGAAGATTAATGGATGTAGTGGAAAACTGCACACATTACGAAGAGCATGAATAAACTTGTAGTATGGGCAAATAATTGGCTAGTGAAATTCAACAGTTACATGCAAAGACTGATACCTTTTGGTGGGAAGAATAGGGAAGGTGCACATTACTTGGAAGATGCAAGTCTAAGTGGGACGGAGGAACAAAGAGGTCACAGAGTTTAAACAGTCCATTCACTGGAAGTTGGATCAGTGGCAGGCAGTGGCATAGAAATGCAAAACCGAACACTAGGATTTATTTCCAGTGGGATTCATGAACAAAATAGGGAATATGTGCTTAGCTTGTATCCGACTCTTAGAGTCCTAATGTACAGTTCTAGTTGCCAAATAATAAAAATGTTACAGAATCACCGGAAGGGATGGAGAGATTTGCAAGGATAATATTAAATCATTGTGAATTGAGAAATGGTGGGTGGACAGACCACCTTTCCCGTGCGAAAATGAAGATGAAAAAGTGACGAACGAGAGCTTTTGACAGGGTGCACAAAGAGAGAATATTGTAGGGAAGAGCATACTCGAGACCATCAGTGTAAAAGTCACTAAGAAATTCAGAACCATCTTTTTACCAAAAAGAAAGATAAGAATATGCAATTTGCTATCACAGTAGGTGGTTGAAGAAAACAACTTGCATGTGTTGGAATGCAAATTAAACAAGCACATGAGGGAATTCCTGGATACACTAATATTTAGGCAAGAAAAAATAGAAGGAGGCTCAAGTGAGTGCAAATACTGTCATGGTTGGGCTGAGAGGACAGTTTCTGGACTGTTCATCCTATATCAAGATTTGAGAGTGTGTTATGGTCATATGTCCCAAAACAGAACAATGAAGTTCTTACTTGCAACTACACAACATATATGTAGACATAGTACTCAGTAAAAATAAACATAATAACAAACAAATTAATAATATCAAAATGATAAAAACCAAAATATGTATTTTATATTATGTTATATTACATTATAAGTGTGTGTGTGTGTGTATATATATAACAAAAAAGTCAGTATAAAAAAAAGCAGAAAATAATAACGCAAAGTCAAAACTAATGCCCTGAAGTCTATACAGTTCAGAGTCTATTTAGAGTTTGTAGTTTGTAATAGCCAAATGGATGTAGGGCCAAAGCTGTTTCTGAACATGGACATTACAGTTTTCCAGCTCCAATACCTTCTTACCAATTGCAGGAGTGAAATCAGACCATGGCCAGGGTGGTGTGGGTCTCTGATGATGCAGGCTACCTTTTTGAGGCCCATTCGATGATGCACGGTCCTATGCGAAAGCTAACGAATTACCATTTCAGGTCAATGACCTCTCATCAGAAAGTATGTGTGCTTCTTTGACAGCAGGCAGAATATGTTGCTGTTCACCAGTACTCTGTTTCTGTCACAAGCATTGTTTCAAAGTTACACCACTGATCTTTCGCAAACTGCTTCGGAGCCGAGTTCACAAACGTCAGCACTTTGAACACCTGCAGCAAAGTATTAAAGGAAATTAGAAATATATTTAAAAAGGAAAAAAATATATATATGCCAAGCAAAAGGGTAAGAAAAGGGGAGTGAGATTACTTGGACAAGTAATTCAAAGAATTGACAAAGCGTGATGTTCCAAAAGGCCCCCTTCTGTGTTCTGCCAGATGAGTAGCACGGAGGGAATTTAAATGCACATTCTTCGAAATTGTAAACTTTTCTCTCCCATATAATTGTAGAATTAACATCTAAGAAATTCAGAACTTATGGATTTCACAATGAAGGAAGATATGACACCATAAGTGTGTGAGTATATTGATACCTGAGGAGACAGTTTAGTGCACCAAAGTTAAAAAAAAAAGGGTGTTTTCTAAGTCAGCCACTCAATTTGGAGGGCCAGTGAAATGACTGGATGGTTGCTAGAAAAATCTAGCCAGATATTTGATGTCCTTGGGGCATCTCAGTATGAGTACAGTTTGTGCCAGATTAAAGTGTTTGTATCATCATTTGGGGACCAGTTAACTGGCTTTAACCTACACAGACTAATTTGCCTAATGATATTTTAAATAATTCTCAGTCTGCAAAATTGTTCATTGTCTAGACAGGAACTACCAGAAAAGTGTGTTTGCACTTTTTAAAACACTGCATTATCTAACTGTCTTGAATTAAAATAATCTTAAAAAAAAAAATCACCTGCCAGTGTCCCACTAGATCATATGGCTTGAAATAACTTGTTCCTGAAGTAATAAAACTGGTGTCTGAAGAAGGGTCATGACCCGAAACGTCACCCATTCCTTCTATAAATAGACGCTACCTGTCCCACTGAGTTGCTCCAGCATTTTGTGTCTTTCTTCGTAATAAAACTGGTCATTGTGCTGATTGTTGAGACTAAATTTCTAAAAATAGGATCCTTCATTATAGGGGCCACACCAATTTGTTCTGAAAGAAAAAAATCACTTGAATCTGAATGGTTTGTTTTTGAACCTCCTGAGATTTTATGATTGTGATCCACCATGCCTCACAAAATACTTGATGATCGCTAAAAAATGCTAATTTATGTTTATTGACATATTTCCACACCATGGAAGGTTTGCACTCATAGATTGGTTATATGGTGTGTGGTTGCAGCAATTTCCATGGTAACAATCACATATACCTGGGTCACAAATAACCTAATTAAATATAAATGGGTTTATGAAGAAACGTAGTGCAGTCAACATTGAGCTCAGTGCCTTTCCAGCTTAGTTATAAAATGTTATCACTTTTAGAAGTTATTTTTAATTTTAACAACGTTTCATCAGTTTCCCATGAAGAATGAGAGCCAAAGTGCAAGATTAAGGACTGGGACCTTCTAGGGTTCTGTATACTCTTGTGTCACTCTGAAGTATTTGTTAGTATAGAACGTAGTGGTTGAAAGGTTCGAGAAAACCTCAAAAATACATCAGACTGATATGAGATGTTTTTTCACTCAAAGGATTCATGTGAAGTGGTACTTCAGTGGTATCTTGCCCTGAGGGCCATAGAAACTCAGTCATTCACTGCATTCAAAACTGATACCGATCGTTTTTTTGGAAATACAAGGAATAAGAGGATCAGATAAGATTGAAGATAGACACCGAATGCTGGAAAGGCAGCATCTCTGGAGAGAAGGAATGGATGATGTTTCGGGTCGAGTTCTTTCTTCAGATAGGAACCTGCTGTGTGAGATAGATGATGAGCCATGACCTTGTTGAACGGCAGAGCAGACTCGAAGAATCAAATGGCTCTACTCTTATTCCCATTTCTCTATATAAGTTTTAGATATTTATTATTTATAATGTAGAAATCTGTTGCTATTCTTGATATTAATAGGAATATTTTGGATTTATTTCTCCTCAGTTTGCTTTTTCCTTTTTGGGTTTTTCTATTCTTGACATCAACTACAGCTGATTGGAAGCTGTTAACATGCTTCTCGGCCACCATGCACCGTGATGTGTGATACTGACTGAGAAATACTGGTTGATGCAGTGGTAGAGTTGCTACCTTACAGCGCCAGAGAACCAAGTTCGATCCTGACTATGGGTGCTGCCTGTATGCAGTTCGTACATTCTCCCTGTGACCGCGTGGGTTTTCTCCAGATGCTCAGTTTTCCGCGCACGCTTCACAGATGTGCAGGTCTGCAGGATAATTGGCTTTTGTCGTAAAATTGGCTTTTGTAGTAATTTGTAAAATCATCCCTAGTGTGTGTTTGTGATTGTACGGGGTGATCGATGGTTGGGGCAAACTCGGTAGGCTGAAGGGCCTGTTTCCATGCTGTATCTCTAAAGTCTAAAAACTCAGTCTAAATAATAATAAAGTCTTCCTTTATTGGAGATGGCTCTTGAACTGCACACTGCTGACAAAGATCTTGCCCTCTTGTTCCACTGGGAGAAGACATATAACTCTGTATTCCATTGTCGGCATCACCCAATGTCTTTCAAATTCAATGTGTTAATTAATTTGCCACGCAAGTGGTGAAACGGGTGATGGGTTTTCCACAAATCTGACTAGAGGCATGAAAAATGCTGGAGTAACTCAGCAGGACAGGCAACATCTCTGGAGAGAAGGAATGGGAGGAGGCAGCTGGCATTAGGACCCTGAGTCGCAGCATACTTCACTTGCTGTTATTAATGGGAGGGACCTATTTAAATTTCCATGTTGAAGCTGGCTTAGATCACAGCAGGAGGCAATCCAGTTCAATTAGGCCTGTCAACCATCATAATGAAGGCAGGAGGTTTGTTCCAGAATGTGTGGATAGGATAATCAGGGGACTTGCATTGCATTATTGGATGGTTATTTGAAGGGTTATTCATGGTGGTTATTCATTTGATGGTTATTCATGCTTACAGTCCAAGTGTGTATTTGTCTTTGATAGGAGTGGAGCAAAGGTTGAGAGAAAGTCATTTAAATAATTTCAGATAAAGTAAATGGCAGAAATAGGAGACAAAATAAAATACTGAAGATGAGAGAAAATTAAATATAACAACAATCTATGCATTTGGCAAAGGGGCTCAATGTTCTAAGTGCTTTGTTAATTGTTATCCTGTGGTGATTCTCCATTGTCCACGTTGAATGCATCGTAATTTGCAGATTGCTTTCAGTTTCTCCCTTAAGGTTCTCCCTTTATTGGGTTGACATCATTCATTAAATGTGCCCTCCAGTTTATCTTCCATTTGCAAGATCTGATGTTTGTCAAATTGAATGTCATGAACTAATTCTGATTCATGCAATTATTATCTGGATCCTGCCATAATCTTATAACTACTTTATCACATACTACAAAAGTCATTGAAGATTGACACAAAAAGTTGGAGGAACTCAGTGGGACAGGGAGCATCTCTGGAGAGAAGGAATGGGTGATTTTTTTAGGATCCTTCAGTTGAATTGAACCTGTTTACTTTGGGCCTTTGTATCGTGACCTTTTTCAGAGACTAAAAGGGAAAGGTATGTCGACTGCTGTTGGGATATCTTGGTTCTTGGTCCATTATTTCATAATATACCATTATTTTGCAGTATCAGAGCCTTGAATGCAGTTACCCATTATTTTTCTCCAGAGATGTTGCCTGACCCGCTGAGTTACTCCTGCACTTTGTGTCTTTCAGTATATACCAGCATCTGCAGTTCCATTCTACACACTAACTATAAAGCTTTCTTGGGAGTATTGTATAATCAGTGAGGGGGGATGGGATTGATGGCAAATGTTTTATGCTCAATATGTAGGTGCAAAATGGCCAGACTAAGGTTCAACTTCACAAAGCAAAGTCTGGCAGCTGAAAGACTCTGGATTGACATCTTACTAGATACTAAAGATAGACCCAAAAGGTTCAGTAACTCAGCGGGTCAGACAGCATCTCTGGAGAAAAGGAATAGGTTATTTTTCTTCAGACTGTAAGTCAGGGGAAAGGGAAATGAGAGATACAGATGGCGAAATAGAGAGATATAGAACAAATGAATGAATGATATGCAAAAAAAGTAATGATGATAAGGGAAACAGGCTTGTGGGTTAGATGAAAATTAATTACAGACAATGAAACTCAACGAAATAACTTAGAACCTCGTACAACACTTAGGTGTAGGAGGAATGAAGAGAGAGGAAATGTAAGGGTTACTTGAAGTTAGAGAATATTAATCAATATTCGATCAACATTCATACCGCTGGGATACTGTCAGGTTAATATTTTGTCTGCAAATTGTGTAGATCCTTCCCCTGTATTCTTGTGCAATTGTAATGATCACCATGAAAGTCAAGCATAAACAAGTTGTTATGGAGCTGAGAGGACTCAGTGTGCTGTAATCATCTTCAGATAAGGCCAGATTGTCTTTATATAGTCTGTGCTGTTGGAGATAGGCCATAATGAAATTTTATCATCTACCTGGAGAAACAATTCTTGAAGAACAAGGTCAATCATGCACAGTCTACTCCTTCTCAGATCTTGGCATTTCCTTGTAGCTTAGAAGGGTATTCAGTCCAACCTCTGTGCCATTTTACAGAAACATTCTATTCCCCCACTGATCTTTCCTGTGGCCTACTCCCCATAATCTCTTCAAGTGTTGCAGATACACCTAAACTAGGGTCAATTTACAGTGGCAAATTAATCAACCAGCCTATGCACCTTTGGGATGCAGGTGAAAATGGGAGCTGAAATCCATACAGTCACTGGATGTGCAACCATCATCATTGCTTATAAAATAATTGTCAAACTCAGGGAATTGCATCTCTGCTTTCCTCCATGCAACCGGATCCTTGTCTTTCTCATCAACACACGTCAAGCACTATGATTACGGTCCAGTTTACTTCGAAAAATTGATAATTTACTACATATTTATTATGGTTGTGTTAAATGTACATGTAAAGTTGCAGCAAGAGAACATTTTATTGTTCTATTTTATATCTGGTACATATGACAAAAACACTCTTGGTGAGACCACACTTGGAATACTTTGTGCAATTCTGGCCACCCTGCAACAGGAAGGATGTCATTAAGTTGGAAGAGGGGTAAAATAAATTCATCAGTATGTTACCCTGGCTAGCAGGCTTGAGTAACAGGGAGAGGTGAGATTGACAGGGCCTTTTGTCTGTGAGGTGGAGGATTCAATAATTGGCCTCCATTGCCGGCATACTGCCATACTGAACAGTACCTTGTATTCTGCTTGGGTAGCCTACAACCCAATGGTATGAAAATGAGATTCTCCAATTTTATGTAAGGTCCCTCCCATCTCTCACCCTCCCCAAGATTTGCTTTTTATTCCCTGCTTTCTCCATCCCCCATTCTCCCATTCCCTTCCATCCATATCCCTTGCTTGGGCTCTACACTTCACATATCGTCTTCTTTCCAACTCTTTTGTTTTCTTTTCGCCTCTAGTCTTTGACCATATCTCCACCCATCTGCCATTCACTCCTGCCTCCTCTCCTGTATCCACCTATCACTTGCCAGGCTTTGCCTCATCCCCCCCACCTCCTTCCCAGCTTTATCCCCCATTCCCATCATCCTGAAGAAAAGTGTCCCGACCCAAACATTTGCTGGTCCATTCCTCCACCAGATACTGCCCGACCACGGGGTTCATCCTGCACTTTGTTGTTTGCTCAAGATTCCAGCTTCTGCAGTCTCTTGCGTATCCTCTCTCAATTCCTTAATCTTTAAAATATTCATCTGTCTCCACTTTATATACATGTAGCAATCTGGTCTGCAACAAACCCAGTGGCAGAGAATTTCAGAGAGAAAAAATGTTTATGCACATCAGTTTTATGTTTTAGCTCTGTCCCCTTGTGACTTTTCTACCAGTGAAAACATCTCCACACCTACCCTATCAATCTTACAGGATGTTATATGTTTTAATAATTCATCCCTCCTTCTGAACTTCAAGGAATCTCAGTTTCTCGAATAGAAACACAATTGTGCTGCCTTAAATGTCACCCACCAGACTAATGTCACATCATTTCCCACATTTTAGCATGTGAAGTGGTCAATTGCATTTCCTTACCTGTCTCGGTCAAGTTAGTGGTCAGTGGCAGGTAAAACTTTGAAACAAAATAGAGATAAGGAGATATTAATCAGACCTGTTCTTTCAATCTCATAACTTCAGTCCTTTTTATTGCAAAATTATGATCTACTGTGGCAGAAAGGAAAATGAAATATGGATCCAGAACAATGGACAATTGAATTGGTCAAAGCCAAAATACAAAGCCAAAGTCCAACGTTCAAAATGACTGAGCCCATTGCTGTTTGTCATCTATATCAATGGCAGATGAGAATGCACAAGTCTGAATAAGGTTCCAACCTAAAACTTTGTCTAATCACTCCATAGTTACTGCTGAATCCTTTGTGGATGGCACAGTGGCGCAGCTGTAGAGATGCTGCCTTACAGCGCCAGAAACCCGGGTTCGATCCTGACTATGAGTGCTGTCTGTACGACGTCTGTACGACGTTTATACGTTCTCCCTGTGACCACGTGGGTTTTCTCTGGGTGCTCCGGTTTCCTCCCACATTCCAAAGGAGTACAGTTTTGTTGTTTAGTTGGCTTCTGTAAATAGTAAATTGTCCCTAGTGTGTAGGATAATGCTAGTGTCTGGGAGGTTGCTGGTCGGCACAGACTCGGTGGGGTGAAGTGCCAGTTTCCATGCTGCATCTCTAAACTCTAAAGTCTAACCTGCTGACTTCCACTTGCACTTTCTTCTTTTTGTAAATCCAATTGTGTATTAGCACTGAATGAAGACGACAGGCTGCAATATGTAGAGATAGAAACATACAAAATAGGTGCAGGAGTAGGCCATTTGGCCCTTCGAGCCTGCACCACCATTCAATATGATCATGGCTGATCATCCAACTCAGTATCCTGTACCTGCCTTCTCTCCATACCCCATGATCACAAGGGTCACATCTAACCCTCTTAAATATAGCCAATGAACTGGCCTCAACTACCTTCTGTGGCAGAGAATTCCACTGATTCACCACTCTGTGTAAAAAAATGATTTTATCATCCCAGTCCTAAAAGATGATCAGCCAACATCGGGAATAATCTTCCTGCATCTAGCCTGTCCAACCCCTTAAGAATTTTGTAAGTTTCTATAAGATCCCCCCTCAATCTTCTAAATTCTAGCGAGTACAAGACAAGTCTATCCAGTCTTTCTTCATATGAAAGTCCTGTAAGTGGGCAAGGTGAAATGTGTTTGCAAACTGGATGCAGAATTGGCTTCATGGTAGAAATTAAAGGGTATGGTGTGTTTTTCAGACGGGAGGCCAGTGACTGGTGATGTGCCTAAAGTTTTGGTGCTGAGCCCATTGCTGCTTGTCCTCTACATCAATGACTTGGATGAGAATGCTCAAGGCATGATTAGTATATCTGCAGATGACACAATAATAGGTTTTATCATAGACAGTGAAGATTATTATCAAGAATTACAGTGAGATCTTGATCAACTGGTCAAGTGAGATGAGGAGTAGTTAATGGAGTTTAGTTCCGATTAGTGCTAGGTGGTGCATTTTGGGAAGCCAAACCAGGGCAGGACCTTAACAGTGAATGGTAGGGCTCTGAGGAGTGTGGTTGAGCAGAGGGATCTAGGAGTACAAATAACTGATTAGCACACAACTACAGCTTATCACAGCACACGTGATGATAACCTAAACTGACTTTGGTCAGCGTGGACGTGTTGGGCTGAAGACCCTGTTTCCATGTTGCATGACAAATAACTATATTGCAATAAATCATCACAAATCACTGGTCTGTGCAGATGTCTAACTGCCTTACTGGCTATTAGTTTATAGTAATACTGGAGAGGTGATATTTTAATCAATAACTTTAATGATTGACCTTACGGAATTTATCCCCTGCTAGCTGTAAAATGGCAGATTTCTTCACAAGGCTGGAGAGACAGACAGATGATTCCAACTTAGAGAGCCACAAATAAGTTACAATTGATCTTGAGCTCACAGGAATAAAGATGGGAAGAAAATCAATCACTCATGATTCTAGCATGTGATGGTTACACACAGCTCCGTGCCGAAAATGTGCCTGAGTGAATGAAATTAGACATGACCGTGATGTCTCGCTCAGCTAAGTAGCCTTGCATTACTGCTGTAATTCTTAGAGATGTGAGCTCTGCTGGGAATGTTGGAATGAATCTGTACCATATGCTGCTGGTCCACGAGAAAGGTACTCGATATCCAAACAATTATGAATAGCTAGAGAGTGGTCCTGAGCTACTATCTACATCATTGGACACCCTCGGACTATCTTGAATCGGATTCTACTGGACCTTATCTTGCACTAAGCGCTGTTCCCTTTATCATGTATATATACACTGTGGACGGCTCGATTGTAATCATGTACAGTCTTTCAGCTGACTGGTCAGCACACAACAAAAGATGTTTATTGTACCTCGGTACATGTGACAATAAACTAAACAAAACTATTGTACGATATGTGTGCTGCAGAAAATGAGTGAACTCGGGAAGTTATCCTTATAGACCGACCTTGCACAGGTTTCCAAGTGACCTAATGCTTGTCAGGCTTATAGGTAAACAAAAATGCTGGAGAAACTCACCAGGTGAGGTGAAGGAAAAAGGCAACGTTTCGGGTCGAAACCCATCTTCAGACATCACTATTCTCCTTCCCTCCAACTCTATGATTCCCCCTTCCCTCCAACACTATGTTTCGCTCAGTGCAACTCCTTGTTCTTTGTTTTTTGCTTTTCCTAACACTTTCTTTCCAGCATAAAACACACTGAAATAATTCAATATGTAAGATTTATCTGGAATTAAATTTCTGACCTCACTACTGTGAAAAACAATAGTTATTTTACCCTTACAGGGATATCAAGGTTCTACTATCACAAACATTGTGCTATTTAAAGGCTGCCATTCAAACTCCATTCTTTTGTTCTTGTTGCAATCTCTGATCTCTTAAAATCTCAAATTTAATCCCATCTGTCTGGATATCTTTGCCTCAGGCATTTGGGATCAATCTCAGTTTATCTCCAGGACCTGGAGAGATTCCAAAGCCTCGTTGCACTAAGAACATGCATTCTGTGTGCATTATTTTACTCATATTCAAAATTTCCCCTCAAGACAAACCTTTTACACTCTTGCATTACTCAGGCATCCTTTACCTCAGCAGCACCACCCACCTACACTGGAAGAGTCATTTCTTGAATGTTTTTCACCAGCTAACAGCATGACCAAGCCCTTCATTCTCTTTAGGAAGATTCTGTCACGGCCTCCCAATATTTTAGCATCTCTTCATTCAGAAGCAACACTCGCCTGTAGCTGGAAGAGTGTGATTTTTTATGACTTTTTAATCACTTGAAGAGGCAGTTGCAATGATTACTCCTGCTAGGATCCAAACTGACAGCTGTGAGAACTCATAACATGTCAGTAGGGAATGCCTGGCTGAATTTGACATCACCATTGGTGCTAGATACAAAATGCTGGAGGAACTCAACAGGACAGGCAGCATCTCTGGAGAGAAGGAATGGTTGATGTTTTGGGTCTTCTGCTGCCTGTCCCGCTGAGTTGCTCCAGCATTTTGTGGCTATCTTTGGTGTAATCTAGCATCTGCAGTTCCTTCCGACACACCAACGTTGGTACACTGTTGCCAAGGGGCCCCCTTCAACACTAGAGTTGTGCAGGACATTAAGGGTCCAAAGGGAATAAAGACACAAAAAGCTGGAGTAAGTCAGCAGGACAGACGGCATCTCTGGGGAGAAAGATTGGATGACTTTTCGGGTCAAGACCCTTCTTCAGACTCAGTCTCGTCCCGAAACGTCACTCATTCCTTTTTCCAGAGATGCTGCTTGTCCCGCTGAATTAGTCCAGCTTTTTGTGCCAATCTTCGGTTTAAACCAACATCTGCTGTTCCATGTGTAGGAAAGAACTGCAGATGCTGGTTCAAAGGTAGACACAATATACTGGAGTAACTCAGCAGGACAGGCAGCATCTTTGTTCAGCATCTAGAACTCCTTCCTCTCACTTTAAACCAGCGCTCTCTCACTTTTGATGGCGGGACTGTCATATGCTGAGAGAATGGAGCGGCTGGGCTGGTACACTCTGGAATTTAGGATGAGAGGGTATCTTATTGAAAAATATAAGATTATTAAGGATCTGGACATGCTAGAGGCAGGAAACATGTTCCCGATGTTGGGGGAATCCAGAATCAGGGGCCACAGTTTAAGAATGAGGGGTAAGCCATTTAGAAAGGAGATGAAGAAACACTTTTTCACACAGAGTTGTGAGTCTGTCGAATTCTCTGCCTCAGAGGGTGGTGGAGGCCGGTTCTCTGGATACTTTCAAGAGAGAGCTAGATAGGGCTCTTAAAGATAGCGGAGTCAGGGGATATGGGGAGAAGGCAGGATCGGGGTACTGATTTGGGATGATCACCCATGATCACATTGAATGGCGGTGCCGGCTTGATGGTCCGAATGGCCTACTCCTGAACCTATTGTCTATTGTCTATCTCTGCAGGGAAGCAATGGGTGACGTTTCGGGTCAAGGCCCTTCATAAGACTGAAAAAGATGCTGCCTGTCCCGCTGAGTTACTCCAGCATTTTGTGTCTATCTGCACAAGGGTCCAAAGAGACTGTAGGCATTCATGCCTGCCAATTCAAGTGTTTGTCTAAAAGCCACTTAAAGCCACTTAAAAGCCAGGTAGTAACTGTGTAAGAAGGAACTGTAGATGCTGGTTTTAACCGAAGATAGACACAAAAAGCTGGAGAAACTCAGCAGAACAGGCAGCATCTCTAGAGAGAAGGAATGGGTGACGTTTCGGGTCAAGACCCTTCTTCAGACTCCCGATAAGTCACTCATTCCTCTTCAGGGATGCTGCCTGTCCCGCTGAGTTACTACAGCTTTTTGTGCCTATCCTTGGGTCAAACCAGCATCTGCAGTTCCTTCCTCCACAAGGATCCAAAGGGACTGTAGGCATCCACGCCTGCCAATTCAAGTTTTTTTCTGAAAGCCACTTGAAGATAGTAATTGTGTCTGGTTCCACCACCACCTCTTGCAGTTTGCTGTGTGTGTAAAAAATAATTTACTCCTTAGCTCCTCTATAGAACTCCTTCCTCTCACTTTAAACCAGTGCTCTCTCACTTTTGATTCCACCACCATGGGAAAACATTTTGACAATCTAACTTATCGATGCCTCCCATAATTTTATATACTTTTATCGTATCATCTTCTGGCCTCCGTTTCCATAGGGGAAACAAAAGTCCATCTTGTTCAATCTCTCATCACAAAGTTCTCCAATCCAGGCAACATCATGGTGAATTTACTCTGCACTCTCTCCAGCCCTGGAGTAAGTCAGCAGGACAGACAGCATCTCTGGGGAGAAAGATTGGATGACTTATCAATGTTTCTCTGAAGTTTGCAATCAGCAATAAGGAGACCCAATCTTAACACCAGAAATAGTGCAGAGTAATTCCTCATCCTCGCTCTCAGAATACCTTCTGATGCTGTACAGAATTTTATCCCAATGTGTCATTTTGAATGGAGAAAGCTCATATCATAATGCAGGTCTCGCAACGAGGAGGTTGAATAAACTTGTTTCAATTCATCAAACACATTAAAATGCTTCCTTATAAGACTCTTACCCATTAGTTTGTGCTAGATCTAAATCTAATTTTCAGAGGTGAAAAGGCAAGGTTTTAAGTAACTAACTTACTGGTGTCTTGCAACATAAATTATTGTTCAGATTATAAACTAGCACTCAGCCATTTTCCTCCCTGCTTAATGCAGAAAGTTAAATAACCGAAAGAGAATCCTTTGTAAATCTAATTTAAATATTTAAAACTCTTATCCAGTGTCACATAAAGTAAATGTGATATTATTTGAAAGAGGATACATTGTTAACAAATCAGTGTTAAATCTGGTAAATCAAGGAATAAATAACTAACTGTATCTAATTGCTATATAGTTTCTCTGACGTTTTAATATGTTCTTCACTGTGATATTTGAAACTTAAGCAAGAGCTTAAAATGTGTAGGATTAGATTCAAAATTCAAGATTCAAGAACTTTATTTTTCATATACACATACAGGATGTACAGTGAAATGAAAGTGGCAATGCTTACAGGATTGTGCAAAACAGAACAAGTATTTACAATAAAAAAAGATACAACAATGTTTACAATATTTACAATAAAAACACCATTTGCAGTAGAAGTGGATATAAATAAATATAAATAAGTATATGTATGCATTATAAATATCTGTGTGTGTGTGTGTGTACGCATGAGATGGGCAGTATGTGGGACATGTTGGGGGCCCTGGAGAGATCATTGTTTACAGTCCTAATGGCCTGTGGGAAGAAACTCCGCCTCAGTCTCTCTGTTTTTGCTGCGTGACTTTGGAGGTGCTTGCAGCTGGAACAGTCTGTTGTTGGGCTGGTGGGGGTCCTTCATGATCCTACAAACTCTGTATCTGCACGTCCAGGTGTATAGGTCCTGCAGGAGGGGGGGAGTGTAGTTCCCATGGTCCGTTCGGCACAACTCTTTGCAGAGCCCTCCTGTTCCGGGCAGAGCTGTTGCCAAACCAGGCAGTGATGTTTTCTGACAGGATGCTGTCTACAGCCCCAGAGTAGAAGCATTGAAGGATCCTCAGGGAGACTCTGAATTTCCTCAGCTGCCTGAGGTGGTAAAGGCGCTGCCTTGCCTTTCTCACTAGTGTGTCAATGTGTATTGTCCATGTCAGATCCACTGTGATGTGGACTCCCAGGTATTTACAGCTGCCCACCCTACTCACAGGAGTCCCATTAATCCACAATGTAGGTATGTTGCACAACTTACCTTCAGCGGCGCTGCAGTTCTGCCGCTGCCCGTGTGCGCGACTTTGGCGCCTTTGAGAGGGGGGCGGGTTTAAAACGTGATTTTCTCTAGGCTGTTGAAATCGATGTTGTTCAGCCAACTTAGTTGCTGACGAAAAATCGCTGCGAAATTCGTTCGCTGCAGGTATTTTTAAACTAAATTGGGATATTTCATTGTTATAGTAAATTAAAAATCATTCTCTAAAGCCGCAAACCCCGACAACGGGAAGGATCTCATGTAGGGGACAAGGCAAGGTAGGTTGTTTATTTTTACATTAAAAAGGGCTTCTTAAGATCCCTTTATACAAAATGTTATGTTGCGAGTAGCTGACTTGGGGGCCCATTCAATCCCGCAGTATCTTTCATGCCATATGGGCTTCAAATCCACCGCAATGGCAGCGTTCCAAACCAGCGCGTTCCACAGAATCCCACTCGCAAGCTGATTTAAATGGCCATTAATTTACAGCAATTGAATACTAAATCCCTTCCATTTGGCCTATAAATTAATGTCAATGATATTTAAAAATCATGTTTTATTGTGAATTAACCATATAACCATATAACAACTACAGCACGGAAACAGGCCATCTCGGCCCTACAAGTCCGTGCCGAACAATTATTTTCCCTTAGTCCCACCTGCCTGCACTCATACCATAACCCTCCATTCCCTTCTCATCCATATGCCTATCCAATTTATTTTTAAAATGATACCAATGAACCTCCCTCCACCACTTCCACTGGAAGCTCATTCCACACCGCTACCACTCTCTGAGTAAAGAAGTTCCCCCTCATGTTACCCCTAAACTTCTGTCCTTTAATTCTGAAGTCATGTCCTCTTGTTTGAATCTTCCCTATTCTCAAAGGCAAAAGCTTGTCCACATCAACTCTGTCTATCCCTCTCATCGTTTTAAAGACCTCTATCAAGTTCCCCCTTAACCTTCTGCACTCCAGAGAATAAAGACCTAACTTTTTCAACCTTTCTCTGTAACTTAGTTGTTGGAAAC
Source organism: Leucoraja erinaceus (assembly GCF_028641065.1). Lineage (NCBI taxonomy): Eukaryota > Metazoa > Chordata > Chondrichthyes > Rajiformes > Rajidae > Leucoraja > Leucoraja erinaceus. Next base: position 32,885,603 of record NC_073393.1, on the reverse strand, counting down.
CCAGGCAACATTCTAGTAAATCTCCTCTGTACTCTCTCTATTTTGTTGACATCCTTCCTATAATTGGGTGACCAAAATTGTACACCATACTCCAGATTTGGTCTCACCAATGCCTTGTACAATTTTAACATTACATCCCAACTTCTATACTCAATGCTCTGATTTATAAAGGCTAGCATACCAAAAGCTTTCTTTACCAACCTGTCTATATGAGATTCCACCTTCAAGGAACTATGCACGGTTATTCCCAGATCCCTCTGTTCAACTGCATTCTTCAATTCCCTACCATTTACCATGTACGTCCTATTTTGATTTGTCCTGCCAAGGTGTAGCACCTCACATTTATCAGCATTAAACTCCATCTGCCATCTTTCAGCCCATTCTTCCAAATTGCCTAAATCACTCTGTTGACTTTGGAAATCCTCCTCTTGTGTGAATGTTCTTTGAACACTGAGGTTATTTAAACATGTTAATCTTTCCTTAAGAAATGGATAGATGTTTAGATCTAGTAATTGAATTTTGGCATTAGCTACAATATGCTTTAATTTTAGGTCATCCAAGTAAGATTGTTTAATATTTGTTTCAGAATGCTTCAATCTATAATAACTGAAAATTTATTTTAGTTCTCTTAATTTTTAAAAAAGTTATGGGCTTTAGACTGTTCTTGATCACAGCTTTTGTGTTAAGTCAATGGAAAATCAATAGGGAACAAGATGCTAATTTCCGAGTAATTACCGAGGGGGGCGCTCAGACCCAGTTCCATCAGCTTATCAGCAAGTCTGGTGGGGACTATGGTGTTGAAAGCTGAACTGTAATCTATGAACAGCATCCTCGCATAAGCCCTTCAGGCTGTCAAGGTGAGAGAGAGGGGTGTGCAAAACCTGGGAGACCGCATCATCCGTGGATCTGTTTGGTCGGTATGCAAACTGCAGCAGGTCCATGGTATGAGGGAGGAAGGCGCAGATGTAGTTCTTGATCAGCCTCTCGAAGCATTTCATGACCACTGAGGTGAGGGCCACCGGTCGTTAGTCATTCAAGCAGGCTGGAGAGGCATTCTTAGGCACTGGGACAATAGTGGATCTCTTGAAGCAGGCAGGGACCACGGACTTGGCCAGGGAGAGTTTGAATATTGTGGTGAACACTGGGGGGCTGACTGATTAGCACAAGACTTTAGTACTCGCCCAGATATACCATCTGGGCTACAGCTTTCCTCGTGTTCACATGCGTCAGAGCCCTCCTCACGTCGTGCTCGGACAACGACAATATGTGCACATCCCCAGGGTGGAACTCACTCCAGCTGTGCTAGCCAGCACACTGATGTTGTTGTTGTTAGCTGGCGAGCTAGTGGTATCATTGCCCACCTCAAGCCGTGCATAAAAAGAGTTCAGGTCAGCAGCTAAGGAGTCGCCAGCACTCCCGGTTGAGGGGGCTGCTCCAGTAACTTGTTGTAGTCCGTACCCCTGCCATAGGCGTCTGGTGTCGCGCTGCTCCATCTGCGACTCCATTCTGTCCCTGTACTTCCATTTTGCGTCCTTCATCGCCCTTCACAGTCTATAGGATTCCGCCTTGTAGTCATCCATGTTACCGGATGCCAGGCCGGAGTTGTCAGCAGCAGTGCGAGCATTCAAACCAGGGTTTTGGGTTAGGAAAGAAACTAACCCTTACCATGGGGACGATGTTGTCGGCTTGTGTTGCTATAAAGTCCGTGCAAACTCACTGACGTCTCTGGAACTTGATTGGAACATACTCCAGCCAACGTCACTCAATGCATCCTGCAGAGTGGCCACCGCTTTATGTCCCTCGTCGTTGCTGCTTCCCGTACTATCCATTGTTTATACTCCGACAGCAGGAAAATGGCAGCGTGGTCTGATTTTTCCAAAAGGAGGGAGAGAAACGGCCTTGTATCCTTTCCTGAACGGTGTGTAACAGTAGCCCAAAGTTCTTTCACCCCTGGTGACACACGGATGTTTTGGCGGAAGTTAGGTATAACTTTTTTGAAGTTCGCCCTATTAAAATCCCCAGCCACCACTACAGCCGCGTCATGATGCTTGTTCTGATGCAGATATAACACATCGTGTAGGGCAGATAGTGCCACGTCGGTGTCCACATGCGGTGTTATGTAGACAGCTGTGATCTTGACTGAGCTGAACTCCCGGTGAAGGTAGAATGGACAGCATGAGATCGTCAGATGCTCCAGGTCCGACAAACAGGAACAGGAAAGCATCTTAATATCCTTAGGGTTGCATCAGATGTTGTTGGTCTTGAAGTAAACACCTTTTACCTGACTGTTCCGTTCTATCCGCACGGAAAACAGAGAAGGACTCGGTTGGGTATATCACTTGATCCGGCAACAGCCGGGAAAAAAGAGTAAGAAAATAATATTTGTGAAAAAAAGAATATTGTTGTGTGTGTCAGGGCATATGCACGTTGGATATCAAGTCGGGAATCACTTGCTTTAAAACTTTACCAACATTTCATAGCAATGTTACAAAATTTTGAGATTTTAGAAATCAAGTCTGCAATTTATCTCATCAGATAAAGCATAAAAAGAAGTTTAATTTGACATCTAATTCACTTTCATATCTTTAGTATTCAAAAATTTATGGCCATTTTCATACTCTGAAATTAACATCTTGTTCCCTATTGCTTTTCCATTGACTTAACTCAAAAGCTGTTTTCGAGGGCAGTCAAAAGCCCATAACTTTCTTAAAAATTAAGAGAACTGAATGAAATTTTCAGTTATTATAGATTGAAGCATTCTGAAACAAATATGAAACAATCTTACTTGGATGACCTGAAATTAAAGCATATAATTAGTTAGTTACCTAATTGTAACTAATTACAAAATTAAATTACTAGATCTAAACATCTATCCATTTCTTAAGAAAAGGTTAACATTTTTAAATAGCCTAAGTAATAATAATAATAATAATACATTTTATTTATGGGCACCTTTCAAGAGTCTCAAGGACACCTTACAAAAATTTAGCAGGTAGAGGAAAAACATGCAAGGGGAATGAAATAAATAGTAGAGACATGACTAGTACACAAAGTAAATACAGAATTCAATACAAAACACAGCATGAGGCAATTAATGCACAGATGAAAAGGGACGGCACGTGGGGCTAAGGATAGGCAGAGGTGAAGAGATGGGTCTTGAGGCGGGACTGGAAGATGGTGAGGGACACGGAATTGCGGATCAGTTGGGGGAGGGAGTTCCAGAGCCTGGGAGCTGCCCTGGAGAAGGCTCTGTCCCCAAAACTGCAGAGGTTGGACTTGTGGATGGAGAGGAGACCAGCTGATGTGGATCTGAGGGACCGTGAGGGTTGGTAGGGGGAGAGGAGGTCAGTGAGATATGGGAGGGCCAGATGGTGGAGGGCTTTGTAGGTGAGGATCAGGATTTTGTAGGTGATCCGGTGGGAGATGGGAAGCCAGTGAAGTTGTTTGAGGACTGGAGTGATGTGATGCCAGGATTTGGTATGGGTGATGAGTCGGGCGGCTGCGTTCTGGACCAGTTGGAGTCGGTTGATGTAGGTGGAGCTGATGCGAAGGAGAAATGAGTTGCAATAGTCCAGTTGGGAGGAGATGAAGGCATGGATGAGTCTTTCAGCAGCGGGCGGTGTGAGAGAGGGTCTGAGTTTGGTGATGTTGCGGAGATGAAAGAAGGAGGTTTTAATGACATGGCGGATGTGAGGCTCAAGGGAGAGGGTGGAATCAAAGATCACGCCAAGGTTGCGGGCCTGGGGAGATGGGGAGACAGTGGTGCCGTCGATGGTGAGAGTGGGGTTATTGATTTTGTTGAGTGTGGCTTTGGAGCCTATGAGGAGGAATTCTGTCTTATCGTTGTTGAGTTTGAGGAAATTATGTTGCATCCAGGTTTATATAGCTGACAAACAGGAGTTGATATGGGAGAGGGGGGGGTTGTGAAGGTAGATCTGGGTGTCATCAGCGTAACAGTGGAAGTGTCAAAATAACATTCACACAAGAATTCACAATATAACATGATTTTTAAATCTCATTGTCATGAATTTATAGACCAAATGGAAGGAATTTAGTTTAATTCACAGCTTAAGGATAAGGGGGAAATCCTTTAAAATTCTTTTTCACACAGAAGTGGTGAATCTCTGGAAATGCCACAGAGGGTAGTTGAGGCCAGTTCATTGACTATATTTAAGAGGGAGTTAGATGTGGCCCTTGTGGCTAAGGGGATCAGAGGGTATGGAGAGAAGGCAGGTACGGGATACTGAGTTGGATGATCAGCCATGATCATATTGAATGGCGGTGCAGGCTCGAAGGGCCGAATGGCCTACTCCTGCACCTAATTTCTATGTTTCTATGTTTATAATTCCCGTAAATTAATGGCCATTTAAATCATCTTGCGCGTGAGATTTTGTGGAACGCGATCGATTGGAACGTTGCATTTGCGGTGAATTAAACCCCATATCGGCAGGAAAAACACTGCCAGTTCGTACGGGGCCTAAATCACCTTTTCGCAACATGAAATTTTGATGAAAGAAGCACGTTTATGTGTAAAAATAAATGGCGTACGTCGCTTTGTCCCGTACGTGAGATCTGTCCCATTGTCGGCGTTGACAGCTTTAGAAGGCGATTTTTATTTTACTCCTGCTATTAAATTATCCAGCACTATTTTTTAAAAACTTGATAAAACGGATGTCTGAGCGATTTTTCTTCAGCAACTAAACAGCCTGACAAAGATTGATTTCAACAGGCTGGAGAAAATGGCATTTTAAACCCACCCCCCCTCTCAAAGGCGCGAAAGTTGCGCACACGGCCAGTGACAGAACTGCAGCGCCGCTGAAGGTAAGTTTTGTAACATACCTACATTTCAATCTCCTGCTGTTTTCTTTTGTTCAAGAAAGAACTGCAGATGCTGGAAAAATCGAAGGTAGACAAAAAATGCTGGAGAAACTCAGTGGGTGAGGATTTGGACAGTGGTGGTCAGCTTTATGTTATGGGAGGGAACATTGGGGAGTGCAAGATGTAATTTAGTTTAGTTTAGAGGTACAGCACGGAAACAGGCCTTTTGGCCCACCGAGTCTGCGCGGACCAACGATCCCCGCACATTAACACTATCCTACACACACTATGGACTATTTATACTCATACCAAGTGTACAAACCCAAGCCAATTTTATTTACATACTTGTACATCTTTGGAATGTGGGAGGAAACTAAAGATCTCGGAGAAAACCCAGGCGGCCACGGGGAGAATGTACAAACTCCGTACAGACAGCACATGTAGTCGAGATCGAACCCTGGTTTCTGCCACATCAAGCGCTGTAAGGCAGCAAATCTACCGCTGCACCACCGGGATGCCCGTGTATTTAAGGTGATGTTTCGGGTTTGGGGCTAGAACTGTTACTTGGCTACTCCCTTCTCATCATCTCTACACCACACCTCCCGTGTCTCTCCAGGGCCCCTGTCGTGCAGTTCTATCAAGTGCTCTCCAACACCCACTACAGTTTCTTCTTCCTCTCACTCCTTAAACTTATTTATTTAAATTCCATTTTCCCCTTTTGGATTATGGATTCTAATTGTATCCTCTTCCCCTGGCGTTTCTTAAATCTTTTTTAGCTCTACTTGTGCAAACGCAGGGTTGGAGCTCGGAGATCTCTTTCCCCCCCCCCATCCTACCTGCAGCCTAATTTGCCTCATGCTGCTTGCCTTATGGTTGTTTGCCCTTTTACCTTAAATTAATTAACTTGAAATGAGTAAGAATAGTTAGGTTGTGCCTCGGAGCTGTCACCCATGAAACTGCCTCATTGATATAAGGAGTTAATAAGCTTTCAAAATGGTGGACACACACACACATATATACACGCATACATTGACACCGCCATACACATAATTACACACACACACACACAATCACTCACACACACAATCACTCACACACACAATCACACACACACACAATCACTCACACACACAATCTCACACACACACAAGAAGGAAATTTCAGTATAAGCTTTACCAAAATAAACTTGCCTTGTCCAGCAGAGGCCAAGTTAGTCAGACTTAAATTTTTTTTTCCTCTTACTTTACTTTTCTTACCATGTTTATTTTGAACATTTAATAATTTCAGATCTTGAGGGAAAACTCTTTGATGATACAAATGCCAAATTATATACTCTCATGAAACAACAGCTAATGGTCCACATATTTGCACAGGGAAAGAATTGGGAGGCTTCAAGTGTGTGCTGTTTCATAATAGAAGAGATCTGACAGTTCACTCCAGTACTCTACGCGTTGGCAGGCAGTTAAACATGTTGTCCCAGATACCATGGACCTTCCCAAGGGATGTTGCTGCAGTCTGTGGTGATAGACTCAACAATGAAATGACAGTGTATGTGTGAACCTACTGTGTTTATCCACTTGTTCTTTGTTGACAAAATTGGGCTAATGCATTCAAGAGTTTATGAGTAGTGTAACAAATGCTAACAATTGCAGATAGACACAATATGCTGGAGTAACTCAGCAGGACAGGCAGCATCTCTAGATAGAAGCAATGGGTGACATTTCGGGTCAAGACCCTTCTTCAGACTCATTGAATTTCTTGACAGAATGTGTATTTGCTACTGACACCAATGAACAATTGAAATACATTATATGCCACAATAACTCCAGAACAGCTTCTCAAGACTTTGTAGTTTTAGTTTAAAAATAGAGATCCTAGTCCTTGCAAAAAAAAGACTGGAGGGTTAGAAAAGTTTTTCCATTAACTTTATTCATAGATTAATTTTCCATGATCCTTCTTTCATTTCTGTAGATATACTTGCCCGTTTTATATTTGTTGTTCACAGTTCTTAGAGCAGATAAAGTAAGTTGATTGGTTGAATATTTTCAGCTTCCCTCTGCACAGATGTCAGAGATACTGTTTAGAATGAGAGTACTCAGTTGGAAAAGAAGATGGATTAAAGAAAATCTCCATTGACAAGCCTGAGAATAATCTATAGTGTGGTGTCTGTGAAATGTGCAACGAATGTCATCCTTTCCCACAGTGAACAGAGTCAAGCCATTTATGTGTCACGGGTGACAATGGTAACTTTCACGCTACAAAGACTATCATTAGCACCACATATTTAAGTGTGGCATATAATGTATTTCAATTGTTCATTGGTGTCAGTAGCAAATACACGTTCTGTCTGGAAATTCAAGATACTTCCCTTCTGATCAATCAAATCTGGTGGTGTTTCTTGTGCTCTTTTGCCGATATTTTCTCTAGTAATGTATCTCAGTGAATTCGAAAGCCAAGAGTGTTTATTGTCATACAGTATGTCCCAAAAAGAACAATTAAATTCTTACTTGCGGCAGCACAACTGATATGTGAACATAGTACTCAGTCAACACCATAATAAACAGCAAAAAGACGTTTGATGTATAAAAACAAACAAACAAAATAGTGCAAAGACAAAATCAAAGCCCCAGGTCCCTAGTGCATTCAAAGCAGTTCGGAGTTTAGTTAGTGTTTGTGGTGTTCAATAGCCTGATGGTTGTTGGGAAGAAGCAGCCCTGAACCTGAACATTACAGTTTTCAAATTCCTATGCCTTCTTCCCAATGGTAGGAGTGAAATGAGTGTATGGCCAGGGTGGTACTTGTCCTTGATGATGCTGGCTGCCTTTTGAGGAAGCGCCTCCTAGAGATGGTTGAAATCGTTAAATTTCCTAGGTGTACTGTAAATATCACCATCAACTTGTCCTGTACCACTCATATCAAACCCATGGCCAAAAAGGCACATCGGCGTCTCTACTTCCTTCGAAGGCTTAGGAAGTTCAGCATGTCCCCAACAACTTTCACCAATTTCTGCTGGTATCCCAATGAAGCATTTTATTGGGAGTAATCACATCAGGGTTTGGGAACAGCTCCATCCAAGACCGCAAGAAAGTGCAGAGATTTGTGGATGCAGCCTACACCATCACACCAACCAACCTCCCTTCCATTACACTTCAGGTTGCCTCGGCAAGGCCACCAGCATAAGAAAGTATGAGTTTCACCCCAGTCTTCTTCCTCCCATCAGGCAGGAGGTGCAGAAGTGTGAAAAACGCACACCTCCAGATTCGGGGACAGTTTTTCCCTGTTGTTATTAGTCAACCGAACCATCCTATCAACAACTAGAGATTGGTCCTGAGCTACTATCTACCTAATTGGAGGCCTTCGGACTATCTTTAATAGAAATTTTACTTTACTTTATCTTGCACCAAACCTTATTCCCTTTATCATGTATCTACACTGTGAACTAGTAATCATGTATAGTATAAAGCGCACAACAAAAGCTTTTCACTGTACCTTGGTACACGTGACAATAAACTAAACTAAACTACAGATCCCTTCGGGGGTGGAGAGGCCAGTGCTCATGATTGACTGGGCAGTGTTCACTATTTTCACAAACCAAAAAATACATGCAGTAAATTTGGTTCCTTGGTGTGAGCCAGTGAATTAAAAATAAATTCTGATCACCAATTTTCAAATACTTTATCAAATGGTATGAAAAATGTTTTGTTATAACTACTGTATGTGAAAAGGTAGATAGAGCATAAACAATAAGAGCAGCAATGGGCCATGCACCCCAACAAGCCTACTCTGTCATTCAAATGGTATTCCCTTATCATGCAGCGATACACTGTAAATGGCTCGATTGTAATCATGTATTGTCTTTCCGCTGACTAGATAGCACGCAACAAAAACTTTTCACTGTACCTCGGTACATGTTGACGATAAACTAAACTGAAGTAGATTATGGCTGCTCTGTTGCTGGCCTGATCCCATTAACCTTGACTTACATAAAGCGGATGTGGAGAGGATGTTTCCACTAGTGGGAGAGTCTAGGACTAGAGGTCACACATAGGCACAGAATTCAAAGTTGTTCTTTTAGGAAGGAGATGAGGGCCATATTTTTAGTCAGAGGGTGATGAATTTGTAGAATTCTTTGCCACAGAAGGCTGTGGAGGCTGTCAGTGGATATACTGTATTTAAGGCAGAGATAAATAGATTCTTGATTAGTACGGGTGTCAGAGGTTATGGGGAGAAGGCAGGAGAATGGGGTTGGGATGGAGAGATGGATCAGACACGATTGAATGCCGGAGTAGACTTGATGGGTCGAATGGCCTAATTCTACTCCGACCCTAAATTTCCATCGATTCTCAAAACTTTCTTCAGCCTTGTGGGTGTTTAGTGACTCATCAATTGGTACTGAAGAGGAGAATGCTAAATATTTCCCCAAGATGAATTCCTCATCTTGTACTTAACTGGGTGACCTTTTTATTGTGAGATCTCTTGTGCTGAGTTTAGATACAGTGCTAAATGGCCCTTATTTGGATCAGTTCAAATTTAGAAATGACTTTGTAAATCAGTCTTCACAAAGGCATTGTGCCAGAACCAAAAGTGAAATGTTCGCCAAGGGAATGGAATGACGTTCACTCAGCACTTTCCTGGCAGCTGGCCACACACTCCCTCAATCCAATAAATTGCTCCTAAATTGGAATATTTCTATACAAAAAAATGATTTTGCAAGTAACACTTTGATATGTTTTTCTCTGATAAAGGCACTGTATAAATGCAAGTGGTTGCAGAGTTTCTATTGTTGAATCCTGCTCAATCACAGAGAGTGGATGACTATGACAGCTGTATAGCTCTATGACTTTGAATCAGATGTGTTTAGATTAGGGATACAGCATGGAAACAGGCCGTTCAGCCCACCGAGTCCACTTCGACCGTCGATCACCTGAACACTAATTCTATGTTGTCTCATTTTCGCACCCAACATCCCAGTAACAATTTTCAGAAGCGAACTAACTTACAAACCTCCACGTCTTTGGGATGTGGGAGGAAACTGGAGCACCCGGAGGAAAACTACGTGGACTCGGGAGAACGGACAATCTCCGTGCAGTCAGCAGCCGAGGTCAGGATCGAACATGGGTCTCTGGCACAGTGAAGCAGAAACTGTACTGTTGAGCCACCGTGTTGCTGGATGAACATCTGATTTAGTGTCATAGTCATACAGCACAGAAACTGGCCCTTCGGCCCAACTTGCCAATGCTGATCAAGATGCCCCACCGGCGCTAGTTCCACATTCCTGCATTTGGCCCATACCCCTCTAGACCTTTTCTATCCATGTACCTGTCTAAATATCTTTTAAATGCTGTTACAATACCTACCTCAACTACACCCTCTGGCAGCTTGTTCCATATATTCACTTACCTCTGTGTGAAATAGTTGCCGCTCAGGTTCCTATCAAATCTTTCCCCTACTCTGCGTAAAAGACTCTGCGTAAAAGACTCTGTGCGTTCACCCGATCTATTTACAGTATATCTTTAACTAACAAAACTCTGTCAAGGAATGTTTTCTTGCAGAATAACCATTAAACTATTTTTTTCAGATTTCTTAAGGGCCTGTCCCACTTTCACGACCTAATTCATGACCTCTGCCGAGTTTGTCCTTGACCCGTACTCGCAGCATGGTCGTCACAAGGTTGTAGGAAGGTCGTAGCAGGCCATGATGCTAGTCGTAGGTACTTGTGGCATCAAGTAGGTCGGAGCATTTTTCTAGCATGGTGAAAAATGTCCACGAGTAAAAAAAGGTTGTGAATTAGGTCGTGAAAGTGGGACAGGCCCTTTAGAAATATGTCGACTACCGATTGATTGATCTGCATGCTGTGCCCTTCCAGTTACATTCAAAATGTGACACATAACTACAATGAAATTTGCACTTAATAATAATTACAACTTTAAATCTGTGTTTTATCTACTGTGAGAAGCTGCAGGTTTAAATGTTTTATTAAAGTTCTCTGTTTAGTTCTATGCATCCATTCATTCCAAACACATCACACAGATATGATTTTTGTCATTAGAAATCTGAACTAAGTATCCAGAGTCATGATTCATAGTTTGCCATAGAAGGTGAGGAGTTCAGTTAATAAATAAAGGTGACAGTGAAATTGCTCGCCTGTCTGTTTCACCAGCAAGCCTTTCTGGTCTGGCCTCTGTGATTTCAGACCCAGACTAGGTGGCACAGTGGTGCAGCAGGTAGAGCTGCTGTCTCAGAGTACCATATATCTAGAATCTATACTGACCTCGGCTGCTGTCTGTGTGGAGTTTGGACGTCCATCCTGGTTCGAGTGGATTTTCTCTGGGTTCTAAGGTTTCCTCCAACATCCCAAACACCTGCGGGTTTGTAGGTTATTTGTAAAATTGCCTCTAATGTGTTGGTTGTGCTTGGGAAAATGGGTAACATAGAACTAGTGTGCACAGGCAAGTGAGGCCAGCATGGATTCGGTGGGTCGAAGGGCCTTTTTCCATTCTGCATCGCTAAACTCTAAAGTAAAACCAGTGTTGTAGAATTATATTTGTTGTCTACCAATCAAATAATTGGCCTTAACTAGAGATTAAACAGCAATCAGAAAATGTCATAAATATGCTAGTACTTTTAATTTCAAACTGGCTTGTTTCAAAAAAACTCAGAGAAGCCTCCATAATTGACACATCCTGCTCAGTTGTATATTATTACTGCCATATAGTAAGGCATAATAACTGCAACGGTTGAATTCACTGGAGGAATTGTAGTCGATCTGAGGTGGATTTTTAATAAAGGTAATTTGTTGTCTTTGTGGTGAGATGTAGCAGTTGGAAAGAGAGCAGTTTTAAAATAATAATCTTAATTAAAGCTGCTGCAATAATTTCAATCGTTGCTTCTTGAACCCATATTATGTACGAAGAATATTATCAAATTATCCCCTTACTAAATAATTCTGTTCTTAATAATACTAATGAAAACTTCAGGCAAACAAGGAGTTCATAACACTCCAAGGTAATATAACTACCACATATATGATTCAAGTTATGCATATTGTTGATCTTTTTAAGCATGTGTAGATGCACACGCAAATACATACTGAACCATAACAGATGAAGGAGATCTTTCTGCGGATTTTAATATGCTTCAGCTGCTTTTTTGAAAAGATTTTGTAAAACAAATTCAAGGGGATGACAGCACTTGGACCTAAACAAATTCAAGAGGATGACAGACTTGGACCTCAACCTCTGATGTGTGCCTTGGTAAATCAACAACAAAAATGTCACTGCACAATTTGTTTTATTTATTAAATGACAGTATTAGCAATTCTTCTGCCAATAACATGAAGTGAGAGTAGAGTACAGCTTTAATACCAGTGACTAAACAAATTATCATTTTTGACACTAAGCACCTCCTGTCTCAAAGGATAAGCACACATCAGCAGCGCCTACTGTGCTAACAAATAATCGTATTTGAGCACACGGAAAATGGCCGTTCGAGGTGGAAAATCCTACTGTGGAGCACTTGAAAATTTGGATGAATTTAAAATGTTAAAAGGAGCTCAACATTTAATTGCCCCTTATACCTGGGGTTCAGTTTGCAACAGTCATGCCTCTGAGTCAGATATTTGTGTACTTACAACATACTTGAACACAACTGAAAAAAATGGCCTACATTTGCTCTCTTAAATGATTGTGTAAAAGACCCAATGGCCCTAATTTAAAAAAGAATGATGAATTATATTCAGTACTCCAGACAATATTTCTTGAGTTTAGTTTTAGCTTGGAGATACAGAGTGGAAATAGGCCCTTTCGCCCACTGAGTTCATACAGACCATCACCTGTTCACACTAGTTCTTTGTTATCCCGCCATATATCTACTCCTTCCATAATAGGGGCAATTTACAGAGGTCGTTTAACCTACAAACTCGCACGTCTTTGTGATCTGGGAGGAAAACACGGTGGCGCAGCGGTAGAGTTGCTGCCTTGCAGGGCTAGGGACCCGAGTTCAATCCTGACTACGGGTGCTGTCTGTACGGAGTTTGTACGTTCTCCCCATGACTTGCGTGGGTTTTCTCCGAGATCTTCGGTTTCCTCCCACACGCCAAAGACGTGCAGGTTTGTAGGCTAATTGGCTTGGTATAAATGTAAAATTGTCCCTAGTGTGTTGGTGTGCGGGGATCGCTGGTTGGCGCGGACTCGGTGGGCCGAAGTGCCTGTTTCCGCGCTGTATCTCTAAACTAAAATGGAACACCTGGAGGAAACCCACTTGGTCACAGAGAGTACGTGCAAACACCACACAGAAAGCACCCGAGGTCAGGATTGAACCCAAGTCCCCGGTGCTGTAACACAGTAGCTCCACGAGCTGTGCTACTGTCAAGAATTTTGACATCATTCTTGACTATAAACAAATAAAGAGGCCATCATTTACTCTCTCAAATGGATGGAAGAGGCTAATTGTAAAGAGAACGATAAATTACCTTCCAAATTCTGGCCAATATTTATTACTTGAGCAATGTCACTAAATTGCAGATTATCTGATCATTTTAGTTTTTAGGACCTTGCTGTAGACAAATTGGAAGCCATATTTAGACACAAAATGCTGGAGTAACTCAGCGGGACAGGCAGCATCTCTGGAGAGAAGGAATGGGTGACGGTTCAGGTCGAGACCCTTCTTCAGATTTGAAAAAGGGTCTCGACCTGAACCATCACCCATTTCTTCTTTTCAGAGATGCTGCCAGCCAGGCTGAGTTACTCCAGCATTTTGTGTCTATCTTCAGTTTAAACCAGCATCTGCTGTCCCTTCCTACTAGGCTGTGGGCCGAGCATCAAAAATGTGTCTAGAAATCAGTTTTGGTGACCCAAGTCACCAAACTACATGAAATTTCCCATAGATTTAGATGAAATATAATTGAGAAGGATGTCATAACTCGTCATTGCCAAACGTTGCACATTAATTAATTAAACTAATTAGAAAATGAGATCGTGAAAATAATCTAGTGGCCAACGCCCGTATTACATCATGGGCAGCCTATTTCCGTGTTGCAGTCCATTTAAACTATATTATTATACCAATATATATATATATATATGTAAAACCTGTAAATATGAATGTAATCATATTTTGTGTGGACAGGCTCTGAAGAAATATCATATTACTTAGGTCTGCATGGACTTCAATTCATAAAATGTCAATCTCTTCTTAATGTCAATGAGACTGACACTGTAATTTACTGCCATAGATAAGACTTCAAGTTCAAGTGCAGGAGCAGAGGGTGCAGAATAGCTAGAGAAAGAAACATCTCATAGCATCTAGGTCTGCATGGACTTCAATTCATAAAGTGTCAACCTCTATTTAATGTCAATGAGACTTGCACTGTAATTTACTACAATTGATAAGTTATTTCAAGAGGCTGCAGAAATAAAACCTCATAGTCATTGTCTGCATGGACATCAATTCATAAAATTTCAACCTCTTCTTAATGTTAATACATTTTGTTAAATAATAATAATTAATAAATTGATTAATAATTGTTATTAAATAATGTGAATTAATCTTAATAAAATTCCACTTTAAATTCAATTTGGAATATTTTGGAGGACCAAGAAACCAAGAAGAATGTTATTGAGAATAACAATAGGTTACTACCATAGAAAAACTAGTTCAAGTTCACATATCACCAATTCATTTCTACAGAAACATTAACCGTTTCTGACCATTTCTCACTGCAATGGAAGCCTATAAATTGCGATCGATATCCCTCCGTTTTTCTCCTGTTGTCGGTGCTACAGAAGGCACTATGTACAGCCTCCCCCCCACCGCCCACGGAGATGATCCGCGGCTCCGCATTTGCGAATCGGCCGCTTATTAATTGAGACCGCGGCTTCACTTTACCGCAATTACCTAGGCCCCGCGATCGGAGCACTTTTTCCCGGTAAGTCAGAGTGGACAGCTATCTGCAGAGCCAAAAGAGATAGGGGAGATATTGAACAATTTTTTTTTCTTCGGTATTCACCAAGGAGAAGGATATTGAATCATGTGAGGTAAGGGAAACTAGTAGAGTAACTATGGATACTATGAGGTTCAAAGTAAAAGAAGTACTGACACTTTTGAAAAATATAAAAGTGGATAAGTCTCCAGGTCCTGACAGGATATTCTCTAGGACATTTAGGGAAGTTAGTGTAGAAATAGCCGGGGCTATGACAGAAATATTTCAAAAGTCATTAGAAACGGGAATAGTCCCCGAGGATTGGCGTACTGCGCATGTTGTTCCATTGTTTAAAAAGGGTTCTAAGAGTAAACCTAGCAATTAAAGACCTGTTAGTTTGATTTCAGTGGTGGGCAAATTAATGGAAAAGATACTTAGAGATAATATATATAAGCATCTGGATAAACAGGGTCTGATTAGGAACAGTCAACATGGATTTGTGCCTGGAAGGTCATGTTTGACTAATCTTCTTGAATTTTTTGAAGAGGTTACTAGGGAAATTGACGAGGGTAAAGCAGTGGATGTTGTCTATATGGACTTTAGTAAGGCCTTTGACAAGGTTCCTCATGGAAGGTTGGTTAAGAAGGTTCAACTGTTGGGTATAAATGCAGGAATAGCAAGATGGATTCAACAGTGGCTGAATGGGAGAAGCCAGAGGGTAATGGTGGATGGCTGTTTATCGGGTTGGAGGCAGGTGACTAGTGGGGTGCCTCAGGGATCTGTGTTGGGTCCTTTGTTGTTTGTCATGTACATCAATGATCTGGATGAAGGTGTGGTAAATTGGATTAGTAAGTATGCAAATGATACCAAGATAGGGGGTGTTGTGGATAATGAAGAGGATTTCCAAAGTCTACAGAGTGATTTAGGCCATTTGGAAAAATGGGCTGAAAGATGGCAGATGGAGTTTAATGCTGATAAATGTGAGGTGCTACACCTTGGCAGGACAAATCAAAATAGGACGTACATGGTAAATGGTAGAGAATTGAAGAATACAGTTGAACAGAGGGATCTGGGAATAACCGTGCATAGTTCCTTGAAGGTGGAATCTCATATAGATAGGGTGGTAAAGAAAGCTTTTGGTATGCTAGCCTTTATAAATCAGAGCATTGAGTATAGAAGCTGGGATGTAATGTTAAAATTGTACAAGGCATTGGTGAGACCAATTCTGGAGTATGGTGTACAATTTTGGTCGCCCAATTATAGGAAGGATGTCAACAAAAAGAGAGAGTACAGAGGAGATTTACTAGAATGTTGCCTGGGTTTCAGCAAATAAGTTACAGAGATAGGTTGAATAAGTTAGGTCTTTATTCTCTGGAGCGCAGAAGGTTAAGGGGGGACTTGATAGAGGTCTTTAAAATGATGAGAGGGATAGACAGAGTTGATGTGGACAAGCTTTTCCCTTTGAGAATAGGGAAGATTCAAACAAGAGGACATGACTTCAGAATTAAGGGACAGAAGTTTAGGGGTAATATGAGGGGGAACTTCTTTACGCAGAGAGTGGTAGTGGTGTGGAATGAGCTTCCAGTGGAAGTGGTGGAGGCAGGTTCGTTGGTATCATTTAAAAATAAATTGGATAGGCATATGGGTGAGAAGGGAATGGAGGGTTATGGTATAAGTGCAGGCAGGTGGTTCTAAGGGAAAAAAAGTTGTTCGGCACGGACTTGTAGGGCCGAGATGGCCTGTTTCCGTGCTGTAATTGTTATATGGTTATATGGTTATAAGTTATCGCAGGCAGCTCAGAGATTAGCTGTTAAAGACTTATTGCTCTACAACATGCTGGCATTAGTGACAATGTTTAATTGACTGTGGTATGGAAACATATAGTTTAGGCCCTCAACTTCATGAATGAATGAGTGAATGAATAAGGATTGAATGAATGGATGAATGAATGAATGCATGAAGTAAGTGAATGAATGAATTTATTCACATTATAAAAGGGTGCAATTAAATTAATTAAAGTCCATACAGATAGATTTTCATAAATTCAGACTTTAGATCTTACCTTTCAGTTAGAGTTGATTCCTGGCTCTTAATCTTTGTGTTCCAGCACATCGGCAGCAACTTTGCTTTCAAGGCTTTCTTGCACTTCCATCCACTTAGCAGCACTTTCTTCAGCCTTTTTAATGCTTTTCTCACTAAATTAAATTACCTTCCTGCAACTTTCCACAACATTTATTCCACAGAACAACAAATCGGAATCTGCAGTAAAACAGGCATCAGTGAAGCCCCCTCAGCCATTTTGTGTGCTAGCCTGAAGCAAAGTGCGTGATTGGCCAACTGGCAGACAACTCAATGTTAAACGTGCTTTGATTGGACTAAAAATTACCCGAAATGTTTCCGTTTTGTCTCTAATTTAATAAAAATGTGCAAGTCTTGTTCATGACGAATTTTCAGGGGTAATTTATATGATTTTTTTTACACAATATGTGAAAATGTCATGTAGTTTGGTGACTTGGATCATGAAACTGCAGAATAAAGCTCCTCGGCCCTCAGCCTATACACATTGTAGTCATATTTCCATGCTACAGTTCAAAATGCATCTCATTGGTTATTATACCCTCAGGACACTAGAAGCTGTGGGAGTTGTCTTAAAAATGCAATTTCTTTAAAGACTTCTTGGCATATATACAAGTTTGTTCTGTCCCTGTCATTCACAGAAAACAGGAAATCAGCTGGTTCAATTGCAGTCAACTCAGTTCCAATCTTAATTTCTGCTGTAACTTGCTCTGCTTCATCACAATTGATGGAAGCTGGTAGCCGTGTAATTAAATCATCCCAGCGGAATACCAGCCAACCTGCTGTTCACTTCTAACTGCCATTAACTTTAACATGACCAGGAGAAAGGGATGCCTGCAAGAAACCAGTGTAGCCCTTTAAAAAGGCAGGTCAAGTCCAGTTCTGCTTTAAGAGTGACTTAGGAACGGGTCCGGATATATTAGACAATTGTTTGAATAGACATGCCGATACAAGTAAGTTGATATCTTACATTTATAACATCCTTCTAAATAGTGACACTCTATCCTCTGAGATTTATAGGCGAGCATGGGAAGATGAGTTGGGTTTACCCATTTCGAAAGATATATGGGAGGAAAGCCGACAATACACACACTACTGTTCTGTAAATGTCAGGCATTGCCTGATACAATTTAAAGTATTGCATAGGTTATACTATTCAATGACCAAATTGAACAAGATCTTCCCAACTGTCTCTCCTCTTTGTGATAAATGTCACTTTCATGAAGCCACCCTAACTCATTCCTTTGTATCCTGTATAAAAATATAAAACTTCTGGATGGAAATATTCAATATTATTTCTAAAACACTTAAAACTCAATTGGAGCCAGATCCAAAACTACGGGTTTTTGATAGGGGACGATCAGCCATGAATACAATGAATAGCGGTGCTGGCTCGAAGGGCCGAATGGCCTCCTCCTGCACCTATTTTCTATGTTTCTAATAATACTAGGAATGTCGGAGGGCTGCCCTAATCTGATGATATTTCAAAGACGCTTCCTTGACTATGGTTTAATAACTGAGAAAAAACATAATTAAATTCTGGAAAAAGATAACAGTCCCCACAGTGAAGATGTTGATCATAGAAATGACCGGGACACTACATCTAGAAAAAATAAGGCTTGTCTTGACTGACAATCCAGATCAATTTTCAAAAATATGGCCTCCTTTTATTGAATTTCTTCAACAACATAATGGTTGAACACAAACTCAAAACCGATGCTCGGGTCGGGTGAGCGGGCATATGGAAGGGCAGTGGGATATATCTCCGCTTCTTTCATACCTTTGTTAGTTCTGGGGTTTTCCTTTTTTTTCTTTTTCGTGTTTTTCTTGTAATTTTTTATTTTCTTTTTTCTTTCTTTCTTTCCCTTTTTTCCTTTTTTTTTTTTTCCGACCTAGTTATTAGTTCATAAAATGTTAAAACTGAAGCAATACAAAAATTGTAGAACTGTTATTTCGATCATTTTCTTTTTGTACAATTGCTTCTAATAAAAATTAAAAAAAAGAGTGACTGAGGAAGAAAGTTGCTGGAGTTTTCCATCTAGATGAATACAGGGAGAAGAGTGTCTAAGGCAGTAGATCTCTAACCCCTGCCCCCTACAATCAGTCTGAACAAGGGTTCTGACCCGGAACATCACTCATCCATTGTCTCCAGAGAAGCTGCTTGACCTGCTGAGTTACTCCAACATTTTGTGTCATTCGATCTCAAAGCGGGACAATTTAATACATTGTTTAGATGTGATGCAAGGTAAACAGCAGTAACAATTATAAATCTAACCTTTATAAAATAATTAAATCATCAAGGATGCAAGACTTGGTGTTTTACCTTATCTCATTGGTTTGCTATTAGATGAATTAGGTTAAATTTATATCACCTCAAATGTCTTCCTTAACTGAAATGTCCTTCCTTAACTTTAGTTCCTCGCTAGGAAATCTTTCGGCTCTACATCTGCCCCCATTTGCCACTCAGTTGGCACTGACCGAATACATGCATTGAAGAGGCAACTTAAAACTTGCCTTCTACACTTCATTATTGATCACCTGGATAAACAGCTAACATAATCACAGACATCCCACCACGGTCATTCCTCCTTCTCCAAGTTTGTGTCAGGCAAAAGATACGGCACCTTGAAAGTGAGCACTACCAGACTCAGGAACAGCTTCTTCTAAAGACAGGCATAAAAGGCTGCAGTAACTCAGCAGGTCAGGCAGTATCCATGGAGAAAAGGAATAGGTGATGTTTCGGGTCGAGACCCATTCTCAGACTCTGACCTGTCTGAGGAAGGGTCTTGACCTGAATCGTTACCTATTCCTTTTCTCCAGAGATACTGCCTGACCGCTGAGTTACTCCAGCCTTTTACGTCCATCTTTGATTTAAACCAGCATCTGTAGTTCCTCCCTAAATGAGCAGCTTCTTCCACTTTGCTATCAGGCTTTTTGAATGTCCATTCATTGAATTCCATAAGCCAGGGCATTCTGTCTCTCCATTGAATGGACCTTCCATGGAAGGCAACAAGGGTATTCGAGATCCTCTCTCCAAATTGTACTTGAGACTTGATTGTTGGACTACTTTTTATTTTAGGTCTGGATAGCAAAGAAAGCTGTTCAATTATAATAAATCATAAAACCTAAAATATAAAATTATCTAGAAACTAAAAAAAAAAGAGAAATCTAGAAAATCTAGAAAAGAAGCTGGGATGTAATGTTAAAATTGTCGGCATTGGATCCAAATCTGTGTCAATTTTGCTCGTACAATTAAATTGTCAACAAAATAGAGAGAGTTGAGGAGATTTTAGAACTGGGTTTGATTGTATTGAATAAGTTAGGTCTTTATTCTCTGGAGCGCAGAAGGTTAAGGGGGACTTTAGAGGTCTTTAAAATGATAGGATAGACAGAGTTGATGTGGACAAGCTTTTCCCATAGGGCAAACAAGAGGAAGACTTCTGTTCAGAAGTTTAGGGGTATATGATGGGGAAACTCAGAGAGTGGTAGCGGTGTGGAAAGCTTCCCAGGTTCAATCATTAAAAAAAATTGGATCTATGAGAAACTGCAGGCTCTAAAAAAAAGTTGTTTGGCCGGACTTGTAGGGCCGAATCTCCGTGCTGTGAAATGGTTATAATGGTTAGAGTTAAAACAGTTAATATATTTGTTGCAGGACTTTCTCATCAGAGTAGATGGACAGAGAGTCAGATGGAATCAAAACAAGTCTTTTGACATATTTCCATGCTATACCAATCCCATTTAATGTTCATAGTGACGTAAAATGCTTCTTTTTGTACAAATGACAAACCTACTGAGTAATCCCAGCACTTTATATTGTATCAGATCTGAAATATTTTGCATAAAGATTTGGCTGATGGACACTTTTCCAATTATAGCTTTATATGCGTTATCTAAAGGACTCCATAAATCTTCGCCAAGATTTTCTGTTGTCTATTCTGCTCCTCGATCTACCTAAATTTGTTGGTAATTTATTAACAGACAATCTCTTCTCATCTGGCAAATCGGCTAAATGGACGGAAAATTGATCTAACAAAAGCTACTGGGTTAAATGTACAGTCCTGCCTGGAAGACAATGCCTAATAATGTAAAAGTAACAGAGCATCAAATAGCACAGCACAGGAAGAGGCCCTCCAGACCATGATGCTTGTGCGACTATGATGCCAATTTAAACTCTATGGTGTGCCCCAAGGATCAGTACTTGCTGTTTGTCATCTGTCTATGAAGAACAAAGGGGATTCGGGATGGTGGGGCTGGCACGAATGCAGGGAAAACCCAGTGTGTGATGGGGGCAGGAGGGAGGGCACCGAGAACAAGAGGGACCCGTGGTGGTGGTGGGGGGTGGGGGAGAAGAAGAAGAGACCAACAATATTTAAGGGAACTTTGTAACTTTGTCTACGCCTTGAGGCAGCTCTTTTGTGCTGTGAATGCAAAAACAAAGAATGTTCAAGGTATCAAGGTCAGTTTATCGTCACATGTACCAATTAAGATACAGTGAAATTTAATTACCATATTACTATACTTAAAAAAGAAAAAAACAACAAGAGGCAAAACTACATAAAAGTTAACATAAACATCCACCACAGCGGATTCCCCACGTTCCTCACTGTGATAGAAGGCAATAAAGTCCAATCTCCTTCCTCTTTTATTTTCCCGCGATCGGGGCAGTCGAACCATCCGCAGTCGGGGTGATCGAAGCTCCAACAGCCCGGCAGTCGAAGCTCCCGATGTCTGTCTCTGATCAGAGACCGCAGGCTCCGTGGTTAAAGTCCCGCACAGTCAGAGCACAGAGGTCGATCCCTGGCAAAGGGATCACGAGCTCTGTGATGTTAAAGTTCACAGGCACCCACGGCGGAGCTCTCGAAATTGGTTGCCAGCTAAGGCCGCCAACTACTCAATGTTAGGCCGCAGTGTGGACAGAGATACGATACCGAAAAAAATTGCATCCCAGTCGGGGTAAGAGCTTAGAAAAAGTTCCCCCCCCCCCACATAAAACAAGCTAATGAACACTAAAAACTTATATTTCACACATGCAAAAAAAAAAAGAAAAAAAAAGGAAGGGACAGACAAACTGTTGGCGAGGCTGCCATTGCTGCCATTTTCCCTGTACCTTCACAGTGCATGTCACAGTAAAGTATCTATCTATCTCAAAGATTTGGATGAGAATGTACAAGTCATGATTAATACATTTGCAGATGGCACTAGAATAGGTGGTATCGTAGACAGTGATGATGGTTATCTAGAATTACAGCAATCTGGATCAGCTGGGCAAGCGGACTCACCGAATGGCAAATGGAGTTTAATTCAGATAAGTGTGAGGTTTTGTATTTTGGGGAGACAAACCAGAGCAGGACATTCATAGTGAACAGTAGAACTCTGGGAAGTGTTGTAGAGTAGAGAGATCTAGAACTACAAGTACATAGTTGCTTGAAAGTGGTACCACAGGTAGACACCATAGGGTCTACAGGGTGGTGAAGAAGGCTTCTGGCACATGGATTTTATCAGTCAGGGAGGCGAGTATAGGTGGGGAAATTATGTTACAGTTGTATAAGATCCTAGTGGAGCTGCATTTGGTATACTGTCTTCAGTTTTGGTTACTTTGCTATAGGAATGATAGCATTAAGTTAGAAAGAATAGAAAAGATTTACCAAGATGTTGCCAGGGCTCGAGGGTCTGAGTTATAGGGAGAGATTGGGCAGGCTAGGACTTTATTCCTTAATGCGCAGGAATCAGATGTGTGATATTTTTGAGGTGCACAAAATCATGAAGAGAATAGTTAGGGTGAGTCTTTTTCCTAGATGGGGCATCATGATTTGCATGGACAAGTTGCATCAAAGGACCTGCTTTCTTACTGTATAACTCTCTGACTAATCCCAACAGCCTGCAACATGGTTTATATCCCTTTATGTCTTGCCTGTTCAAATGCCTAACATTTAAACATTGCTATTGTATAAGTTTACGGCACTTCCTTGGAAGTGCATTCCAGGCACCTACCACTTTTTTAATAAATTATTTGCTCCTCATATCTCCATTTAACTTTTCTCCTCTCGCATTCAACCTACGCCCTATAATGGTTATCATTTCCACTCTGGGATAAAGACTCTTTTCTATATACCCTATCTATGCCTGCCATAGTTTTATACGTTTCTTTTAAGTCACCCCTCAGCCATCAAATATCCAGCAAAGATAATCCAAGTTTATCCAATCACTGTCTATAGATAATACAATCTAACCTTGCAGCATTCTGGTGAACCTCTTCTGCATCCT
This sequence comes from Leucoraja erinaceus, assembly GCF_028641065.1. NCBI lineage: Eukaryota > Metazoa > Chordata > Chondrichthyes > Rajiformes > Rajidae > Leucoraja > Leucoraja erinaceus. The sequence goes on along the minus strand of NC_073393.1, from coordinate 32,862,526 downwards.
GTCCAAAGCCTGCACATATTTCATGTGGGGATCAGAACTTCACACAATACTCCAAGTGTGGTCCAACCAAAGGTTTATTTACTGTAGCTGCAGCAAGGCTTGTCAGTTACAGTACTCAATGCCCAACTGATGAAAACAAGTAGGCCACATGTCTTCTTTACTACCCTATCTTATTGTTTACTGTATCTATGCTTCATGAAGCTCTGGACTTGCAAGATCCTTCTGTACATCCATACTGCTAAAGGTCCTTCTGTTTGTTCTATACTTTCCTCTTACATTTATCCAGCCAGTTAAGCATCTCAAGCAATGCCACCTGCCATTTCATTTAGTTAAATACACAGTGGTGAAATAGGCCCTTCGGCCCACCAAGTCCGCTCCGACCAGCAATCCATGCATAGTAACACTATCCTACACACACTTGGGACAATTTGCATTTTTACTAAAGCCAATTTACAATTTACTACAAAAAACAATTTTACTACAAAAGCCAATGAACCTGTATGTCTTCAGAGTGTGGGAGGAAATCGGAGTACCCGGAGAAAACACAAGCAGGTTACGCGGAGATCATACAAATTCTGTATAGACAGCACCCGTAGTCAGGATCGAACCCGGATCTCTGGCACTGTACAGCAGCAACTCTACCACAGTACCACTGTGTCTATACTCTATACATTTCCAAATAATCCATATCCTTGTAGTAGCTTTCCTCGCTCTCCATAACTCCACTAATTTTGTCTCATTTGTAAATTTACTAATCAGATCAATACATTTTTGCCTGCATTAAACAACAAATGTCCTAGTTCTGATCCCCTGTAAAACACAACAAGGCAATGATCTTCAATCAGAATAAGGCCCTGCAACCTTTCCCCTCTGTCTTCTATGGCCAAGCCCATTTTCATCGAAACTATCTAGTCCCCGTTGATCACATGCCCCTTAATTTTCTTGATCAGCTTACAATGAATGACCACATTGAATGGGTCACTAAAGTCCATGTAGACAACATCTCTCACCATACCCTCAGCTTCACCACCTCCATAAAATATTCCAGCAAGTTTGTAAGATATGACTTACTTTGCACAAAGCCATGATGAGTATGCTCACTGCATGATTTTCCAGTACATTCTATCACTTCTACAAAGAACGTTCTACCATAATTTGTGACATTATCCCTGTTGCCCGTTTTAAGTAGAGGAACAACACTAAATATTCTCCTGTCCTCTGAGATCTCGCTTGTGGTTAAAGAGGATACAAAAATCTCTGCGAGGTCCCAGCTCTCTTGCCTTTCTCAATAACCTGGTATTCTGCCATTGGGCTCAGAAGAATTATCCACCTTCAGAAACCCAATACTTCCTCGTTAGCTGCTGTCAATAAGGTCTAGAATATCGACATTTCCTCCTTGACCCCATTATCCGTTATGTCCTTCCCCTTCATCAATACTAATGTGAAGTACTCATTGAGTACTTTACCCTCTTCCTCTGGCTCCAGGCATACATTTCCTTTCATGTCCTTGAATGCTCCTGCCCTTTTGTTTTTAACGGATATATAAAATATCTTGGGATTCTCCTTTAATCATATTCATCAAAGACATTTCATGGCCCTTTCTAGTCTTTCACATTCCCTGTTAAGTTCTTTCTTGCATCCTCTGTATTCCTCAAGGGCTCTGTGCAATTTCAGCAAATATAATGTGTTCTACCTTTTCTTTAATTATACAAAAAGATGGGAAGTATTTTGCATTGTTGGTAAATTTGTTAATAGCATCAAGGTATGGGAACAGGAAATAATAACTTTCAAAAGGATAGAATGCCATTTGATGTGTGCCAATAAACTAAAGAATTAATTTTCTATACATAAATTCATATACCCGATGATGCGGAAAATGTGACAACTAGGCAAAAGCTGTAACTTTGCTCCAGCTTAGTACGTAACCTCAGTTCAGTAAGCTCCATACTTTCAGATGCTACATTCAGCCCAAATCCTTGGTGGATGTAAAGTACCTAATTTTGTCGAAGAAGAGCAGGGAGTTTTCTTGGCTTCCTTTCCAACATTTATCCTTTGGCAAACATCAGTGAAACAGATTATCTTGTCACTTCTCTCATTGCTATTTGAAAGATTTTGCTCCGCACAATTTGTGCAGTGTGCCTCCCTGCAAGGAAACAGTGGCTTCACTTCAAACATACTTTATTGTCTGTGAAGTGCATTGGGATGTCCTGAAGGCATAAAGTGCAGCATGCACATGAAAGTTCTTCTCTCTTTCCTTTTACAATGCAATTCCTTTTTATTTGCCATCTTCATTTTCCATCCAAAGATATTTCATTCTGAGATAAAATGATTCCATAAACAGATCAAACAATTTTGCAAACAGTAATCTAATTCTGACATTTGCACAGAAACCCCTGAAAACAAGGGGCTTGTAGGACAGTGAGCATACAGGAAGACTGAGAAAGAAAAACAAAGTGGGATGACTGATAAAGGCAGAGGGAAGGGAGAGAACAAAATCTACAGGGAAGGGAATGCTGACACTGATAAATAACTGGATGTGAATGCAGTGAGGAAATCCTAAACAAAAGCAATAAGCACAGGTAATAACTGCATTTTTAAGGTGAAAAACTGTCCTTAGTTTGTGGATGATGTTGCTTTTCTTAGCTTTTGCATTGTTAACTTGGCTCATTCATGTACAGCTGCCGAATGACCCATTTTCTATTGTTCGTTCAATAATAGTTTAGGTTACATCAAGGTTGATTTTAGTAGGCTATGGCTCCAAAGACTGAGGATTGTGAGTTCAACTGCATAGGAATTGGATTACATTGCACTGAAAATAGTATTTTTGATTAAAAATTGATTTACCCTGAAATGCATCAAACGCATGAGCATATCTGGGCCGCATCTCACCAATGGAGCAATTTTGATAGGACATGTCCTGTTGAGGGATACACCTGTCGAGGGACAAGCTGATTTCAACATCAAGGTCATGTCATGTCCATTTGGACCATTGCAAATGATGTTGGAAATCATTCTACCGGCATGCCCATTATTTGATGCATTTGAGTCTTATAATTACCATTCTGATCTGGGAAGACTGCTGGTCAGTGAAAAGTGAAAAAGCTTTGCTTTATTCTTGGCCCCCTTTGTGCCACCACCCCATCATGTGCACATTGAACCAATCCTGCCTAACACCACAAAAGTGTTTTAAAAAATAAATGTTACCATTTTTTATTCAATGTCCTTGATAATTAGAGACTGTTCAGATGAGTGAAACAAGCCTCGGCTCAGCATAAAGTCATTAAGACAGTTATGGTAGATATAAAGAGTCATTAAGACAGTTATGGTAGATATAAGGAACTGCAGATACTGGTTTACGAAAAAGGTCACAAATTGTTGGAGTTACTCAGCGGGTCAGGCAACGTCTCTGGAGAATATGGATAGGTGATGTTACGGTTCTTTTTTTCAGACTAATTGTGGGGTGGGGGAGTGGGGTATTTAGGAGAAAGCTTGAAGAGAGGAAGAGTAGGGCAAATCTTGGCAGGTAATAGGTTGATACAGGTGAGGGGGAGGTTTGATAGGCAGATGGTTGGACAAAGGGCAGAGATGAAAAGACAGAAGGTGTGTGAGAAAAGGATTGAAGAGTTGCGAATTGTGTTCTGTGACAGTTATACGGTGGGAATCTCTGTGTACATTAACTCAAGGCCTGGACAACATTTTCAATCCATTCTACTTATGGAATGGCATGGAATGCAGAAACTGAGGTTGTTGGTAGCCATACAGCTGCATAAGGTAAACACTGCCTCAGGGCGATGAATGTAAAGAGCGGGTCAAATCCAATGCCGACTGACTCATGGTAAATTGTGGATAAGATCAATTAGCTTCTATGCCTTTAAAACTGTGTTTATCTTCAAGTGTCCTCAATCCTTCTCTCTCCATCTCAGTATCATATAATTAATTATGTTTTATTGGTTACTAAAATACATTTGTAATTAATTAGTTTACCAGGGTTGCAAAATATATTTAGAGATGTTGGTACTTCCAGAAATCTTGAATTAGCACTTCATTCCCCAAAATGTAAGGCCTAATATATTCAACACTCTATTAAAACACTCAGTCTTATATTTATTTAATTGCTTACCTCACAGTATATTCTATTTTTAAAGTATATCATGTTATTTATAGACACAATGTAAACATCCAATGTTTGAAAATCAGTATAATATTAGCTTGCATTAAGAAGAGTTGGTGTATAATTAAAGTGTATTTTGCATTCTGTTACAATTTTCTTCGAGTTTCCTATTATTTGGCTTGAACATTTTATTCATAATTAAAACATCCAAACTGTAATCAACTGTGACAATTGTTCTGATTATGCGGCTTTTTAAAATACATATATTTTCTAACATTTTTTTCTGTTTGACTTCTTTCTGCAGGAGGCCATGAGGATTGGAAACTATTCTATTCTGCACAGAAGTAAACGATCTTTAATAGCTCCTCCCATTTCGTTCCCTGAAAATCAAAGAGGACCGTTCCCTAAATCTATTGGATGGGTAAGAATTATGTCAGTTGACTTTTGTGCTTTGTCTTTATAATCGTCCATTTGGCCAATGAGCAAACCCTTGGACAGAACTTAGGAGAAGCTTTACATTTATCTCACTGTATCTTGGTACACATGACAATAATGAATCAATATCATTTTCAATGTAATGAGTATGGCCTTATAACTACCATATTTTCATTGGCTTATTCATTGAGTAGAAATTGGGTTTACACTTAAGTTCATGCAGAAACTATTTGCTGGGTTGAAGCTGATGAACAATAGGGCTATGTGAATGTTTGGATTTAAGTGGGCTGCCATAGGAATAAGTCCCAGTCCAAGAGGTTTGGCTAATGAATAAAGTTAGCTGTTTTGGATGTTGTTGTTGATCATGATGTAAGAAGGATTGGGTGTGAGGAAGAAGGATGAAGAGGTTGTTTAGCTTTGGTCAGTTTCTTTAGTCATGTGTTTAGGCGATGTGCTCAAATCTTGTTTCAAATACGTCCACCGGCACTCTTAACTTGAACAGTCTCTGCTGTTCCTGTGCATTTTGGTCATGTGTGATCTGTAGAGAATATCGTGCATCTTAGACATACTTTGTGTTAAATTAAAATGGACAAGACAAGGTCCTATTTGGCTACATAACTCATGTCTCTGAAGATGCAAAATCCATAAGTAGATCAAAAATTTGATCACATCTAAAATCACATACCTAGTTGCAGAAACAGTCATTTTTTTGAACAAATATTGTTGATGAAAATTATCAAATTAGAGGTATTGTAGGATAAACATATACTGACAAAAATACACTTCACAATTACTAGTTTAAAATAATAGTGTGAATTTTAACTAGCCTCCATCACTATTAAGAAATGTACTAATCTATGATACAGATTTGGTCACTTTTCTCGAAGGGCGAGATGGAACCCAGAAATAGGCTGACATAATTTAATCCAGGTTAAAATCATTTGAAAATTGCATAAGAACTAAAAAAACAATGCTGTGCAATCCAATTTCCATACACATTTGTGTTTTGCCAGCCTGACAGATCTCACAACACTTCATTGTTGCAGTCAAGATCTCAGTGTGACTCAAGCATCACAACTTCTATTATTTTTCAATATTCCAACCCCTCATGTTGGATAACATTGCATTAGCCGATGCCATTGCCTTTTATACCTTCTGTGATTTGAGTACAATTGAAACTTATGTTTTGTTCTTCTACGCCTCCCAATCGCATTGAGAAAATATTACGATTCATCTCCGATGGATGGATGGCAAGATGAAGGGCCTTCCCTCAGAATTGGGTGACTGCATAATAGTGGGGAAAGGGATGAAGTGCAGAAAAACACTTGTAAATTTGTTAATTTTTTTAGTACTATATGGCCGCACTTTGGACTTTTGATTCACTGAGAAGTAAATTATATTTTGAATAATTTGACTCGAATGAATTAAAGTCATAAGAGTCTTACAGCGTGGTAATGGGCTCTTTAACTCAACTTGCCCCCACTGGCCAACATGTCACATCTACATTAATCGCACCTGCCTGCATTTGGCCCATATCCCACTCAATCTGTCTTATCTGTGTACCTGTCTAAATGTCAGATTGCTGAAGTAATATAATTGCTGCAATCCAGCATCTTTTTAAATGCGTAAGTTTAAATTTAAAAACGACTCCATCCTATCCCCCTGGATCAATCCCTCCCTACCTTTGTCCCTACTTATGTCCAAGTCACCTCACACGCTCTTCGTCTCCTCAATGACTTACGTTTTTCAGGCCCCCACTCCTTCATCTTTACTACGGATGTCCAGTCACTCTACACCTCCATCCCCAAACCAGGAGGGTCCGAAAGCCCTCCGTTTCTTCCTCGAACACAGAACCAGCCAATTTCTTCTGTCCACCAAAACTCCCCTCCGCCTAGCAGAGCTGGTCCGTACCCTCAACAACGTATCCTTCGACTCCTCCTACTTCCTCCAGATCCAAGGCGTAGCTATGGGCACTCATATGGGCCTTAGTTATGCCTGCCTTTTGGTAGGGTACGTCGAACAATCCTTGTTCCAGGCATACACTGCCCTATCTCCGAACTACCTCAGCTACATTGACGACCACGCTGGTGCTACCTCCTGCACCCATGCAGAACTCACTGGCTTCATCACCTTCACCGATAATTTCCATCCTACACTCAAATTCACTTGGACCATCTCCGACATCTCCCTACCCTTTCTAGATCACACTGTCTCCATCACAGGAAACAGACTATTGACCGACATTTACTACAAACCTACTGACTCCCATAGCTTGCACCTTCTCCAACCTCATCTACTGTATCTGCTGTTCCAGGTGTCAACTTCTCTACATCAGCTAGACCAAGCACAGGCTCGGCGATTATTTCGCGGAACACCTCTGCTCAGTCCGTCTTAGCCTATCTGATCTCCCAGTGGCCCAGCACTTCAACTCCCCCTCCCATTCCCAATCTGACCTTTTTGTCCTGGGCCTCCTCCTTTGTCAGAGTGAGGCCCAGCGCAAATTGGAGGAACTGCACCTCATATTTTGCTTGGGTAGTTTACAGCCCAGCGGTATGAACATTGACTTCTCTAACCAGATAGCCTTTGCTTTCTCTCTCCTTCCCCTTCCCAGTTCTCCCACTAGTCTTACTGTCTCTGCCTACATTCTCTCTTTGTCCCGCCCCCTCCCCTGACATCAGTCTGAAGAAAGGTCTCGACCCGAAACGTCGCCCATTTCTTCTCTCCAGAGATGTGAAGACCGCCAGCAGGATTATTTGTGCTCCACTCCCCTTCCTGCTGGACATATACAGGAAGAGATGTATCAGCAGAGCCATCTCCATCATCAAAGACCCTTACCACCCATCGCATGACATTTTCTCCATCCTCCCATCTGGGAAGAGGTACAGGAGCATTAGCTGCAAAACCAGCAGGATGCTCCTCAGCTTCTTCCCACAGGCTATAAGACTGTTAAATGGACTTTGCCCCCTGCCAAGTATCGCGCACAAACCCCCACACTGCAGCAGAGCCACTGTTGTGCCGCTGCCGGTCGGAACGGCTGTTGAATGTTTAGTAGAGTGTTAAATTTGTTCATGATACATGTATTTTTTTTATTTCTATTTATTTTTCATGCACACTGAATGGACACTGGTTGAGCAACGTTTTTTTGTTTCCTCTGGGTATGCGAATACTCAGGAAATGACAATAAAGATATACAATACAATACAATACAATACAATACAATGTTGCCTCACCCGCTGAGTTACTCCAGCGTTTTTGACTACCTTATATTTTTAAATGCCATCTAATCAAAAATTGCTGATTGGTTACTTATCATGGCATCTGTCAAGTATTCAGTTTCCTTAAGGTTATCTGTCTTCTTTCTGGCTTCCTGTTAGTAACTCGAGATTAATCAATTCACACACAAGAGCTTGAAGATCAAAGTAAGACACAAAGTGCTTGAGTGATTCAGCGGGTCAGGCAGTATTTCTGGAGAAGATGGATAGGTGAGATTTCAGGTCAGGATCCAACATTTTGAGTCTTTTTTTACAATCCAGCATCCACTATTTCTTGTTTCTACATAGCTTGAAGATCAAGCTAGTCGTACTGTATGAAAATCCATTCAATTTGAAAGCCAACATACCACTTTTTGGCTTTTTGACAATAAAGTGGGTGGTATCATAGATAGTGAGGAGAACAGTGCAGAGAATATTTATGAGGATATTGCCAGGACTCTGGGAGCCTGAGCTTATAGGGTGATGTTAGGCATGGCACTATTGCTTCTGTGCAGGAGGCTGAGGAGTGATCTTATAGAGGTGTATTAAATCACGAGGGGAATAGTTACGGTGAATGCACTGAACCTTTTCTCAGAGTAGTAGAATCAAGAACCAGAAGGCATAGGTTTAAGGTGAAAGGTGCAAGATTTAATAGGGACCTGAGGGGCACCATTTTTTACACAGAGGATAGTGGATATATCGAACAAGCTGCCAGAGGAAGTAGTTGAGGCAGGTACCACAGCATCATTTAAATATTTTTGGCGAGTTACATGAATAAGAAAGGTTTAGAGGGATATGGGCCAAACATGGGCTGGTGGGACTAGCATAGATGGGACATCTTAGTTGGCATGTATGAGTGGGGCTTGTTTCCGTGCTGTATACCCCTCCGACTCTACTTTATTTTAACTGAGGCCAAAAAAAAACAGTTGCAATACGGAGTATGTAGCAATTTAAAAAAAAAAGCACAGTGATTGGGGAGAAAAAGCAACTGAGAATAACAAAATTCAATTTAATATCTGGAGGCTAAGAAAGCAAATTCCACTTTGTACAGTTTTTAAAACAATGTAAAGCAGGTAAAGCAACACCAAAAAAAATGACCCTTCCATTCGATTGCTGCTTGAACTGTGAATTGAATTTATGTTGGGTGCTTGTCCCAATGTTTACTTTATATTTACTCAATGCTTATTCCATTTGGAGTGAAAAGTGGAAAATCAGTGACCCAACAAAAGGCAGTTTGCTGAATCTGTCTTTGAGCAGCTGCTTTGTCTTGGAATTGTCGTTTTTAATCTTATTTGCACAAATAAGATTGCCTTTCCATCGCTTTGCGATGATGGGAATGAAATGAACTCGGTATTTATATTTTCTTTCCTGATTCAGTTCAAGTGCCAGTGGGCGTTATTAAATTACTGGTTTAATGCAGTTATTTCAGTGAAATGTGACAGTAGGTTCTCATTAGATTTCATCCCAGCCTGTAGATGATCATCTACATCTTGAATATTGATATCATTTTAAATGGGACAAAGCAGTTTTGTTAATGATGGGTACAGAGGACAAAAACTAGATTTGTCAATTTAAATTGATGTTTGGTCAACATTTCACATAATCTGTATAATTGCCAAGCTAAGGACCCAGCTCGAGTTCATGCAGAAAGCCATGCTGGGAGCAGCACCACACATACCTCAAATTGAGGTGCTAATTGAGGTGACATTACAAAACAAGACTGCATCCATGCTAACTAGCAAATTAGTAAACGGAATTAAACATCCCAGGATAGATCGTGTCTTTAATGGTACTAGACTATTTATACTGCTAATTCATAAATTCATAAGCTGAGCTAGGCCATTCGGCCCATCAAGTCTATTCAATCAAGGTTGATCTATCTTTCCCTGTCAACCCCATCCTCCTGCCTTCTCCCCATAACCCCTGACACCTGTACTAATCTAGAATCTATCAATCCCCGCGTGAAAAATATCCATTGATGGCGTTCATTCATTGATGGCAATGAATTCCACAGATTCACCACCCTCTGACTAAATAAGTTCCTCTTCATCTTCTTTCTAAAGGTACATCCTTTGGGAGGATGGGAGAAGGTGGCTACATTTATTTTCCATCGTCAATGATGGGAGCATATAAGTTCCAAAGTCAAGGCTGAAATATTTGCAACCATCTTAATAGTATACAAAGACTTGGCTTCCTCTGGAGGTCGCGACCATCAGAAAACAAATCTGTTTTCATTCATCGTATTTCACTCCATGTGATACCAAATATTGACTGAGAGCATTGGATACAGTGGAGAGTAATGGACCAGACAACCTTTTGGTTGAAGTGCTGTTCTCTTGAATCGGTCAAATCTCTAGTTCAATCTGTTCCAGTAATGTTGCAAGGTGCTCACCTGACAATGTTGAAAATTGCCCAGGAATGACCTATCCATAACAACAATGTGGACCTGAAGGGCCAATCTTCATCCCTTTGGTCCACTCTCCATCATCAGCAGGTTGATGGAAGCTTTTGTCAGCAAGACTGATCAGAAACTCAACCGGACCAGCCATATACTGTAAATATCGTTCTGCAAGAGGACGTCAAAACCTGCGGGTCCTTCAGCGAGTGACTCATCTCTGGACTGCTGCATAGCACAGGCACTCCCTTCAGCCCACAATGTCTGTGCCAAACATGATGCCAAAACAACTCTTATCTTCCTGCACATAATCCATATCCCCCCATACACTAAATATCCATATGCTTATCTAGAAGTCTCTTAAATGCCATGATTCCTCCACCACCACCCTCAGTGGGATATTCCAGGTACTCACCACCCTCTCTGTTTAAAAAAAAAAAACTTGCCTTCCACATTTCATTTAAACTTTTCCCCTTTCACCTTAAAGCTATGCCCTCTTGTATTTACTACTTCCATTCTGGGAAAAAGAATCTGACTGTCTACCCATCTTTGTTTTGCATAATTTTATAAATCTCTATCAGGTCTCCTCTCAACCTCAGGAATTCCAGAGAAAACAATCCGTCTTCCAACCTCTTCTTATAGCTAATACCCCCTAATCTAGGCACTACCTGGGCACCATATTAATAAACATTCCCAACAGCCTCTTCAAAGCCTCTAGATTCTTCCTATAATGGGGCGATCAGAACGGTGTGCAATACTCCAGATGTGGCCTTGCCAAAATCCTTTAAAACTGCATCATAACTAAAGGTGTTTAACACCATCCAGAACAAAGCAACCCACTTGAATGACAACCACCTTCCATTACCTCACTGGCAGCTGCCACGTGTACCATGTACTAAATATACTGCATTTAATCTAAAAAGGGGAACTATGACAGCAGCAACAGGCTTTTAAGATCTACCATCCAATGAAGAGGAGAACCAGGCAGATGGGAAAACTACCACTTGGAAATCTCTCTCCAGTACATATGCCAACCCTGCTTGGAAATAAATACTTCCCAGTCACTTAGTCTAAGTCCACTAACGTCCATCAACAGAGAGGCTGCATTTATTCAAGACGGTAGTTCACCACCAATGACAAATGGAGATGGGCAATAAATGATGGTCTTGCCATGCCACAGCCTTGATCAATAAATGAATCATATTTATATCATTCCTAGAGAATTGTATTTGTGTTAAAAAATTCCATTGGATTGAAACCAAACCATTGATCCCAGGTTTATGCTGGAGTTTCATTTCTTCTCTCCAAGAAGAAAGAGCGGGCTCTTGCATCTAAACCATGGCTAGCTTAACTTAAAATTAAAGATCACTGTTTAGGAAGGAACTGCAGTTGCTGGTTTAAACCAAAGATAGACACAAAATGCTGGAGTAACTCAGTGGACAGGCAGTATCTCTGGAGAGAAGGAATGGGTGATTTTTCAGGTCGAGACCCTTCTTGAAGATCACTTATTGTTTCCATGTCAGAGACTCATAACGAGTACATCTCTGCTAAACTTTTCTTGGATCTAGCGCCAGAGAGATGCATCTCTAAATCTTTATCAAACAAGGTTAATGCATGATAAAATATAAACAGCAACTTCAAAAATTCATCATGTCAGGTGGTGTCTCTGGTGGGAAATGTATTATTATTTTGTGTTATTGACAATTAGCGCCTTCCGCTGTGCATAGATACTGATTTGGTTTTCATTTCAGCATCTGATTTGTTGGTGTGAAGGGTGTCATATGTGTCTTGCATGATGCTAGTTTGTTTGGGGATGTAGGAAGAATGTATTGATTTCCCTATCATTTAGTACCAATGGTCGATTAGTTGAGAGAGATACTCACATATATTCTGGGGAAGTAGAAACATAGAAACATAGAAAATAGGTGCAGGAGTAGGCCATTCGGCCCTTCGAGCCTGCACCGCCATTCAATATGATCATGGCTGATCATCCACCTCAGTATCATGTTCCTGCCTTCTCTCCATACCCCCTGATCCCTTTAGCCACAAGGGCCACATCTAACTCCCTCTGAAATATAGCCAATGAACTGGCCTCAACTACGTTCTGTGGCAGAGAATACCAGAGATTCACCACTCTCTGTGTGAAAAAGGTTTTCCTCATCTCGGTCCTAAAAGATTTCCCCCTTATCCTTAAACTGTGACCCCTTGTTCTGGACTTCCCCAACATCGGGAACAATCTTCCTGCATCTAGCCTGTCCAACCCCTTAAGAATTTTGTAAGTTTCTATAAGATCCCCCCTCAATCTTCTAAATTCTAGCGAGTACAAACCAAGTCTATCCAGTCTTTCTTCATATGAAAGTCCTGACATCCCAGGAATCAGTCTGGTGAACCTTCTCTGATTCAGATTCAGATTCAGATTCAATTTTAATTGTCAATGTCAGTGTACAGTACAGAGACAACGAAATGCATTCCCTCTATGTATTCCCTCTATGGCAAGAATGTCTTTCCTCAGATTAGGAGACCAAAACTGTACGCAATACTCCAGGTGTGGTCTCACCAAGACCCTGTACAACTGCAGTAGAACCTCCCTGCTCCTATACTCAAATCCTTTTGCTATGAATGCTAACATACCATTCGCCTTCTTCACTGCCTGCTGCACCTGCATGCTTACTTTTAATGACTGGTGTACCATGACACCCAGGTCTCGTTGCATCTCCCCCTTTCCTAATCGGCCACCATTCAGATAATAATCTACTTTCCTATTTTTTTGCCACCAAAGTGGATAACCTCACATTTATCCACATTATACTGCATCTGCCATGCATTTGCCCACTCACCCAGCCTATCCAAGTCACCTTGCAGCCTCCTAGCATCCTCCTCACAGCTAACACTGCCCCCCAGCTTCGTGTCATCCGCAAACTTGGAGATGTTGCCTTCAATTCCCTCGTCCAAATCATTAATATATATCGTAAATAGCTGGGGTCCCAGAACTGAGCCTTGCGGTACCCCACTAGTCACTGCCTGCCATTGGCCCTTAACTCCAAGAAGACCAAGGAGCTCATTGTAGACTTCAGGAAGTCCAGAGGCGGCACGCACACCCCCATCCACATTAACGGGACGGAGGTGGAACGTGTTTCTAGCTTCAGGTTCCTGGGAGTCAACATCTCCGATGACCTCTCTTGGACCCACAATACCTCTACTCTGATCAAGAAGGCTCATCAGCGTCTCTTCTTCCTGAGGAGACTGAAGAAGGTCCATCTGTCTCCTCAGATCCTGGTGAACTTCTACCGCTGCACCATCGAGAGCATCCTTACCAACTGCATCACAGTATGGTATGGCAACTGCTCTGTCTCCGACCGGAAGGCATTGCAGAGGGTGGTGAAAATTGCCCAACGCATCACCGGTTCCTCGCTCCCCTCCATTGAGTCTGTCCAAAGCAAGCGCTGTCTGCGGAGGGCGCTCAGCATCGCCAAGGACTGCTCTCACCCCAAACCATGGACTGTTTACCCTCCTACCATCCGGGAGGCGCTACAGGTCTCTCCGTTGCCGAACCAGCAGGTCGAGGAACAGCTTCTTTCCGGCGGCTGTCACTCTACTCAACAACGTACCTCGGTGACTGCCAATCACCACCCCCCCCCCCCCGGACACTTATTATTATTTATTCAAATCGTTTGCTATGTCGCTCTTCCAGGGAGATGCTAAATGCATTTTGTTGTCTCTGTACTGTACACTGACAATGACAATTAAAATTGAATCTGAATTGAATCTGAATCTGAATCTGAATCTGAAAAGGACCCGTTTACTCCTACTCTTTGCTTCCTGTCTGCCAGCCAGTTCTCTATCCACATCAATACTGAACCCCCAATACCGTGTGCTTTAGGTTTGTATACTAATCTCTTATGTGGGACCTTGTCGAAAGCCTTCTGAAAGTCCAGATATAACACATCCACTGGTTCTCCCTTATCCACTCTACTAGTTACATCCTCGAAAAATTCTAAAAAATTCGTCAGACATGATTTACCTTTCATAAATCCATGCTGACTTTGTCCAATGATTTCACCACTTTCCAAATGTGTTGCTATCCCATCTTTAATAACTGACTCTAGCAGTTTCCCCACTACCGACGTTAGACTAACTGGTCTGTAATTCCCCATTTTCTCTCTCCCTCCCTCGCTTTTTAAAAAATGGTATAACATTAGCTACCTTCCAATCCTCAGGAACTACTCCAGAATCTAAAGAGTTTTGAAAAATTAGCACTAATGCATCCACTATTTCTGGGGCTACTTCCTTAAGTACTCTGGGATGCAGCCTATCTGGCCCTGGGGATTTATCGGCCTTTAATCCATTCAATTTACCTAACACCACTTCCCGGCTAACCTGGATTTTACTCAGTTCCTCCATCCCCCGGTCCCCTGCTATTTCCGGCAGATTATTTATGTCTTCCTTAGTGAAGACAGAACCAAAGTAGTTATTCAATTGGTCTGCCATGTCCTTGGTCCCCATGATCAATTCACCCGTTTCTGACTGCAAGGGACCTACATTTGTTTTAACTAATCTTTTTCTCTTCACATATCTATAAAAGCTTTTGCAGTCAGTTTTTTATGTTCCCTGCCAGTTTTCTTTCATAATCTATTTTCCCTTTCCTAATTAAGCCCTTTGTCCTCCTCTGCTGGTCTCTGAATTTCTCCCAGTCCTCTGGTAGGCTGCTTTTTCTGGCTAACTTGTACGCTTCATCTTTTGTTTTGATACTATCCCTGATTTCCCTTGTTATCCATGGATGCACTACCTTCCCTGATTTATTTTTTTGCCAAACTGGGATGAACAATTGTTGTAGTTCATCCATGCAGTCTTTGAATGCCTTCCATTGCATATCCACCGTCAACCCATTAAGAATCAATCTCCAGTCTATCTTGGCCAATTCACGTCTCATACCTTCAAAGTTACCTTTCTTTAAGTTACCTTGTTTCTGAATTAACGATGTCACTCTCCATCCTAATGAAGAACTCAACCATATTATGGTCACTCTTGCCCAAGGGGCCACGCACAACAAGACTGCTAACTAACCCTTCCTCATTACTCAATACCCAGTCTAGAATAGCCTGCTCTCTCGTTGGTTCCTCTACATGTTGGTTTAGAAAACTATCCCGCATACATTCCAAGAAATCCTCTTCCTCAGCACCCTTGCCAATTTGATTCACCCAATCTATATGTAGATTGAAGTCACCCATTATAACTATTTTACCTTTGTTGCACGCATTTGTAATTTACTGTTTGATGCCATCCCCAACTCCACTGCTACTGTTAGGTGGCCTGTACACAACTCCCACTAGCGTTTTCTTCCCCTTAGTGTTTCGCAGCTCTACCCATATCGATCCCACATTCTCAAAGCTAACGTCCTTCATTTCTATTGCATTAATCTGCTCTCTAACCAGCAACGCTACCCCATCTCCTTCCCTTTCTGTCTATCCCTCCTGAATATTGAATATCCCTGGATGTTCAGCTCCCAGCCTTGGTCACCCTAGAGCCATGTCTCCGTGATCCCAACTATATCATAGTCATTAATAACTATCTGCACATTCAACTCATCCAACTTATTACGAATGCTCCTTGCATTGAGACACAAAGCCTTCAGGCTTGTTTTTACAACACTCTTACCCCTTATACTATTATGCTGAAAAGTGGGCCTTTTTGATATTTGACCTGGATTTGCCGGCCTGCCACTTTTACTTTTCACCTTGCTACCTATTGCTTCTACCCTCATTTTACACCCCTCGGTCTCTACGCTCACACATTTAAGAAACCCTTTCCCTTTAACTCCATCCTCCACTATCCCATTCGACACCCCACCCCCCTTATTCAGTTTAAAACCACCCGTGTAGCAGTGGCAAACCTGCCTGCCAGAATGCTGGTCCCACACCTGTTAAGATGCAATCCGTCCCTTTTGTACAGCTCCCCCTTACCCCAAAACAGATCCCAGTGATCTAAGAATCTAAATCCCTGCCCCGTGCACCAGTTCCTCAGCCACACGTTCAGGTCCCTTATCTCCCTGTTCCTGTTCCTGCTAGTGTCCTGACCCACATTTTCATGAATATTAAGATTGAGGTATTGAGAACAAATTTCAGTGAAGTACTGCAAGTAATGGATTGTTTCACTTCAAATACAATCAGTCATTCGTGTCATTATATAATGAATGCATATGATTTAATGAGCACAGTGTTCCTTTACTCTTGTCACACATCCCAATTCTGGAGACTTAATCAAATGATTCCAGGATCAAATTATCAAACTCATGGGTGGGTAATCACCAACTCATTACTCAGAACTGTCTAGACTTGAGCAATACTTGAGCATGATACACAATAAGAGCCTCTCACTAACCTATCCACAAAATGCCTCAAAGAAAAACGGTATTTTTTCAAAAAAGCAACATAAACGTATATTAGCCTACAATGAACAATAATTATAAAAATGGAAAATCATACTTGAGCACAGATTTTACAAACTGAGCAATGTCTACAAAATACAGTTTTTAAGGTTTCAAGCGTTGTTTGCCTGATCATTATAATGATTCTGATCTGACATAACTTTATTCTGTATCAGAGAAAATGATATTGAACCCTACGGTATTTCACGAAATCATTAATGCAGAGACAATACACAACTATTGCATTTCCTCTCCTTAAAATTGCTATGTTTTCCAAATGTGTATGCCTTCCTGAGAAGGCTTAGGAAGTTGGGCATGTCACCAATAACTCTCACCAACTTTTACAGAGCATCTTATTGGGATGCATCACAGCATGGTGGCGTAGCGGTAGAGTTGCTGTCTTACAGCCCCAGGGTCCTGGGATCGATCCTGACTACCCGATCGGGTACTGTCTATACGGAGTTTGTACGTTCTTCCCATGACTTGTGTGGGTTTTCTCCGGGAGCTCCGGTTTCCCCACACACTTCAAAGACATACAGGTTTGTAGGTTAATTGGCTTGGTAAGATTGTAAATTGTCCCTAGTGTGGGAAGGGTAGTGTTGGTGTGTGGGGATGTCTGGTCAGCACGGACTCAGTGGGTTGAAGGGTCTGTTTCCATGCTGTGTTTCTAAACTAAACTAAACTAAACTAAACAGCATGGTTTGGGAACAGCTCCATCCAAGATAGCAAGAAATTGCAGAGAATGGTGGATGCAGCCAAACCATCATGAAAACCAAACGCCCATCCACGGACTCCACCTACACTTCACGCTGCCTCGGACAAGACCGCCAGCATAATCAAGGATGAGTCTCACCCTGGATACTCCCTCTTCTCCCCTCTCCCATCAGGCAATAGGCACAGAAGTACCTCCAGATTCAGGGGCAGTTTCTTCTCAACTGTTATCAAGCAACTGAACCATCCTATCACCAACTAGAGAGTGGTCCAGATCTAGTAACTACCTCATGGCAGACCTTTGGACTCGCTTTAATTAGACTTTACCTTGCTCTCGACATTATTCCCTTCATCCTTTACACTGTGGGCAGCTAGAATGTAATCATGTATCGTCTTTCCTCTGACTGGATAGCATGCATCACAAAAGGTAACTCAGTACATGTGACAATAAACTAAACTAAACATTTCAAGTGAACACTATAGTACAATAGAAGTCAAAAGTACGGAAATAAACCAATCAGGTCTTAGTTGAGTAACAAAGAATTTCACCTCAGCAGTCCTCTGAACCTGTACTTTGATCATTTCAAAGTGTTAACCCCTTGAACTGCATAAGAATCATGACCATGCATCCTGAAAGTTTCTTTGAACTTTTATTGATTTTGTCTTCACGACCCAACACCTAACATCATGGAAAATAAATAGACTTTTGTGTAAAAATAAACAATCTTTTGAGTTTGAGGCAAGTAAAATCAAAGGTGTTGAAAATCTGAAACAAAAAGTAGAAAATTCAGCACATCCAGCCGCATCTGTGGAAAGAGAATCAGTAAACATTTTGAGTCTGTGATCTCTCATCAAAACTGGGTTCCATGACATAATATGAAGATAGACACAAAACACTGGAGTAACTCAATGGTTCAGCCAACATCTCTGGAGAAAAGGAACAGGTGACGTTTCGGGTCGAGAACCTTCTTTGATTTCTGGTATTTTAAGAATCACTAATATAAAAATGAACATGAAAATAGCTAGAATTCTGGGGTCAGTGGTGCAGTGGTAGAGTTGCTGCTGAACAATGCCCGAGACCCAGATTCGATGCTGACCACGGCTGCTGTGGGTATGCAGTTTGTATGCTCTCCATGTGCTCGCGTGGGTTTTCTCTGGGAACCCTGGTTTCCTCTCGCATTTCAAAGATAACTTTTGTTTTTTTTAGAGATACAGTGTGGAAACAGGCCCTTCGGCCCACCGAGTCTGCATCGACCAGTGATCACAGCACCACACACACTAGGGACAATTTTTACATTTATACCAAGCCACTTAACCTGCAAACCTGTACGTCTTTGAAGTGTGGAAGGAAACTGAAGTTCTCAGAGAAAACCCACACAGTCATGGGGAGAATGTACAAACTCTGTACTGACAAACACCCGTAGTCGGGATCGAACCCGGGTCTCATGCATTATAAGTGCTGAAAGGCAGCAACTGTACTGCTGTGCCACCTGTCACAGGCTTGTAGGCTATTTGGCTTTGGTAAAATTGTAAATTGTCCCAAGTGTGTAGGATAGTGTTAGTGCATAGAATGATCGCTAGTTGGCTGGACTCAGTGGGCTGAAGGGCCTGTTTCCGCGCTGTATCTCTAAAATCAAAATCTGAAACAACAATATAATTTGCTAGAAATACTCAGCAGCTTGGGAAACTTTGTGGGAAGGTTGGGCAACACTTAACGTTTCATATTAACAACCCTGTGACAGACTAAACTTGAATGTATTGACAACTCTTTTCATCTTTCAATTCTGGCATCAATTCCAGCAACATCAACCGACTCCAACTGGTCCAGAACGCAGCCGCCCGACTATTGATCCACACCAATTCCTGGCACTACATCACCCCAGTCCTCAAAGAACTTCACTGGCTTCCCATTTCCCAACGGATCATCTACAAAATCCTGGTCCTCACCTACAAAGCCCTCAACCACTTGGCCCCCCGTTATCTCACTGACCTCCTCTCCCCCTACCAACCCTCATGGTCCCTCAGATCCATTTCAGCCGGTCTCCTCTCCATTCTGAAATCCAACCTCTGCACTTTTGGAGACAGAGCCTTCTCCAGGGCAGCTCCCAGGCTCTGGAACTCCCTCCCACAATTGATCCGAATTTCTGAGTCCCTCTTCCAGTCCCGCCTCAAGACCCATCTCTTCACCTCTGCATACCCTTAGTCTCATGTCCCCCTCCCCTTTGCATCTCTGTCTTACTGCTCTATTTTGTTTTGTTCTTGACTCACCATGTAAAGCGACTTTGAGTCCTTGAAAAGCACTATACAAATAAAATGTATTATTATTATTATTATTATTATTATTATAATCTTCGTTCAGCTTATCTGAGTTCAGTTTAGTTTAGAGATACAGTGCAGAAACAGTTCATCCAAAACATGAGACTTTTTATTGTGCAGCATAAATTCCAGACTTGATGGACAAAAAGATTCATGTCCAGCAACACCCAGCGGCTTCCGCATTTTAATTGCTTTTACCCTTCAAGGGTATATGGATAAAGGAAATACATACTTTGTTGAAAAATGTTTATTAGGTGATTGATTGCAGAGACCACTCCATCTTAAGGCTAAATTGAACATGTAATTGAAACAGTGTAAATAAATCAGATCTACAGAGAGAAAGTGGGCAGTGGATTGGCTTACACTCTGGTTAGAAGCCATTTTGACGAAAAGGATTATTTTGGAGTTAAAAATGCCTTTTTTTCCAACCACACAATAATATTGAGCTTTAATTTGGTGATACAGATTTGTTTTGACGCAGCTGGATAAAGTCAGGAGTTAGAATGTTGTCCCTTGCACCTTTGAAATTCACAGAGATAGAGTCCAACTCTTTTACCATCATAGAGTCTTATAGCGTGGAAACAGGTCTTCGGCCCAACTATCCCACACCAGCTAACATGTTCTCTCTACACTAGTCCCACCTGACTGAATTTGGCCCATATCCCTCTAAACATGTCCTGTCCATGTACCTGTCTAAATGTTTCTTAAACATTGCAATAGTAATGTCTGGGGACAATTTACAATTTTACCAAAGCCAAATATCCTACAAACCTGCATATCTTTGTAATATGGGAGTAAACCAGAGCAACTGGAGAAAATACAAGCGATCATCATGAACTAATTTTGAATGATCTCAACATAGTTATCATTGTGTGAGCGTGCACAATACGGATATGTCTGTAATGACTATACATTTCTGATGTTGTCAGTAGTTGTTTAATTGGTCTCTTTAATTTGCCCCCATGTGTAGAGGAGTGGGTGAATCTGGAGTGATCAAGACGGGAATGGTATAAATGGTTGGCTCAGTCCCAGTGGGCCAAAAGGCCTATTTAGAAAGCTGCATGACTCAATCAAATGGGGAAAAAATGCTAATGTCGAGATGAGAAAATATTATGCTGGCACAGTAATGATATTACCTATGAGTCTTGTTCTGCTTAATACTATGCTAAATGTATTGTTGAGGCGTAGACCATGGACAATTCTGTAAATCACTATTTAAAAAAGTGCCAACTTGTTGGGAGAAAATTAACCAGTCTCTACTGAAATATGTGACTCTCTATGATAATTTACAGAGTTAATGGGTGTCCTCCATTTACATCATAGTTTAAAGATTAAAGCAATATTCAATCCCCATTTCCTCTAACCAAACTTGCTACAACAACTCAAAGGGGAAAGTTATGTAAGCAATATTAGTAGATATGTTATCAGCTAACTGATGACATATATTTTAATCTACAATCGACTTGTTGCATTGTACTGTTAATCTTCGTAGACATAAATATCTAATATACTGGATCAAATCAAAAGTTTGAAGTCTTGTTATTTTGATCACTTCATGCAATGGAACCACATCTGAAAAAAATCACAAAAAAACGGGGATTGCAACCTATAGTACCTTTCGAGATTTGCTATTTTTTTTAAAGTAATGATTCATTTGCCAGCAGACCTTTCATCAAGCTGATGTGATATTTCCTGCTAAGATGCCATCAAAGGAACACTTCCTATCACATAATGTGATGTTTTTTATTAACGAAAGTAGCAATCCTCATTCGTCCCAAAATTGCTAATTCATATTAAATTGCAGGTATTTTTTTTATTGCGTGTGTTGCTGAGAACTGTCAATTTGCTTCGGAGCCTTGTAAACTACAGTGAAACTTAACTTTCTGTATGTGCAGACTGGACAACGTAAAATCACATTGAAGAGATATACAGTATTTACACATTCTACACTATGCTCTCACAGTGCCTTTTACACAATTTATTACAAACTGAGGTTGCCGCACAGTTCACAATGGCATGAGATTCCGTAACAATGGAGGGCAGCTGTCTCGTCAACACCTGCTGGTTGATATAATAATGAACTAATTAGCCATTAAGAACAGATTTCCCTCTAATTGCCTAATTCATTTGATCATGAAGTAGTGCAATTCCTTACAGATGTTAAACAATTTTTTGTTGGGTTTCATAGTTTTGATAGACAAAAAATGTATGCATTATTTCTATACACCCAATAGGTTCTACAATATATGAAGGATATTGAAGTAATAGAGATCGTAGCAGATTCAGAAAATTGGTTGGCAGAGGAAACAAAGTGTAGGGATTATCGGGTCCCTTTCAGAATGGCAGGCAGTGACTAGTGGGGCACCGCAAGGCTCGGTGCTGGGACCGCAGCTATTTACAATATATATCAATGATTTGGATGAAGGGATTCAAAGTAACATTAGCAAATTTGCAGATGACACAACGCTGGGTGGCAGTGTGAACTGTGAGGAGGATGCTATAGGAATGCAAGGTGACTTGGACAGGTTGGGGGAGTAGGCAGATGCATGGGGGATGAAGTTTAATGTGGATAAATGTAAGGTTATCCACTTTGGTATCAAAAACAGGAAGGCAGATTACTATCTAAATGGCGTCAAGTTGGGAAAAGGGGAAGTACATCTGGGGGTCCTTGTTCATCAGTCTATGAAAGTAAGCATGCAGGTAGAGCAAGCAGTGAAGAATGCGAATGGCATGTTGGCCTTTATAACAAGAGGAGTCGAGTACAGGAGCAAAGAGGTCCTTCTGCAGTTGTACAGAGTCCTAGTGAGACCACACCTGGAGTATTGTGTGCAGTTTTGGTCCTCTAATTTGTGGAAGGACATTCTTGCTATTGAGGGAGTGTAGCGTAGGTTCACAGGGTTAATTCCCGGGATGGCGGGACTGTCATATGCTGAGAGAATGGAGCCGCTGGGCTTGTACACTCTGGAGTTTAGAAGGATGAGAGGGAATCTTATTGAAACATATAAGATTGTTAAAGGTTTGGACACGCTAGAGGCAGGAAACGTGTTCCTGATGTTGGGGGAGTCCAGAACCAGGGGCCACTGTTTAAGAATAAGGGGAAGCCATTTGGAACGGAGGCGAGGAAAACTTTTTCTCACAGAGAGTTATGAGTCTGTGAAATTCTCTGCGGTGGAGGGCGGTGGAGGTCTGGATACTTTCAAGAGAGAGATAGATAGGGCTCTTAAAGATGGCGGAGTCCGGGGATATGGGGAGAAGGCAGGAACGGGGTACTGATTGTGGATGATCATCCATGATCACATTGAATGGCAGTGCTGGCTCAAAGGGCCGAATGGCCTGCTCCTGCACCTATTGTCATTTGTCTATTCATAATCATGTTGAATAACCCCAAGTTGGCGATATGCAGAGTACTGCTCTGCCGACTATACATTCAAACGGTTCAGAAGGAATAGGTTTAGGTTACAGGAAAGAGTTTTTCTAAACTGTCTAATTCCTTTGCTCAGAACAGGATTTGTTGATAAAGGTGGTTTGAAATGAAGAATTGAGACAAGATAGGAACACCATTATACAATGTTTCAACATAGGGAGGACAAAGATGGAGAGGGATGTTGATTCAGATTTTCAATTGCAATGACATTGATATGTGGAGCTGTTGGTGATGGATGTCGCACATCTCCACAGCCCTCTGCATGAAATGGATCCTCTGATATTTTAAATTTCTAGAGAATTGCCCTACATTTTCACCAAAACAGTTGTGACCTTACACAGTTTGTTTCTCTTCAGAATTGCGGCCAAATGAAACTGCGCAAAACATGTTTGACTCGCACTCCACTTCAATGTCTGTCAAAATAGTGATTCAGATCTTTTGGGCAACGTAAATTACATTTGCATATCTAAAAATCCTATCACACCAAACTCTGCTGAATTACATTTTCCAGCATGACATTGATTGGAATCAAAGTAGTTTGTATTTCCTGCAACATTTAAGGCACAACTTTATTTCATCCTCTTGATAGAGCCAATGCAAACCTCCCATCATGTGTCACTTGCAAACTACAGACATGTTGAAGCTATTTCTAATTACACACAGAAAATGTAACTAAAGAGAAACAAAGCTGTACTTGGCATAGTGGATTAGTACTGTGTCCTTTGCATTGGGTTTGAATTTTGTATTTACATACAAAAGCTCCACACTTTGCTATATATAAATAACTTTTACAGAATGAGATTTTCAAATGAATTCAAGAGGTGTCAGTGAAATGATCCAATTTTGGCTATAAGTGTAATGTTATTTAAGGAAGTCTTAGAGATATTTGTATGACTAAAACCTAACGGTCGTGTTTGACTCTCCTGATGGGAGGTTGTATTTAAGGCTTATTGCTAATGCAATGGCAGTGCAGTTATCTTAAGGCTACCATCTTTACCTATGTCCAACACTGAGCAAGAGAAAATGTGTACAGGAGCTGGAAGGATTCCCAATGTTGTGTGAAACAGGAGCAATCTATTTAAATTACAGAGATATATATCAGACTGTCAGATCCTATTTTGCAGTGAGTGATTGCTTTCTAAACAAAATGTAACTATCTAAAGCAAAGCTTTTATACAATGAAGTGACATGTTGCTGCTTTGCCCCTGTATGGGGCCAGAAGGCATCATTTCAATTGTTTGATTGAATTGTCAATTAATGTGAAGATAAAGTTTTGTCATCTGCCTCGTAGAAAACCAGCTGGCTTGGCTCCTGGCAGCACCAAACTTGCAATTGCTTGGCAGCCATGCTCAATACTTGAAGTAGGGACATGCTCTGGTCTACAGTGCTAATTTGCCAAAGTATAGAGTCCAATATCGTGCACTATTGCTCAATTATAAGTTAATTCAGCCAAAAAACATGTTCCTTGGTCACATCCAATTCCCCTTTGGGAGCTTTTTATTAAATTGAGATTTCATAATTAGTTGTCCTTTAACAAAATGGGGAGTGAGCACTTATAGCGTAAATGCTTCTGCTGAAGAATTAATAACTCTAATTGATTAAATAAAATTGTTGTTGTCAGCTGGGGTAGGGTGTAGTGATTAAGTGCATTTGTGACAATCTTAATGTTTGTATTAATCTTTATCTTTGTGGTTTAATGTACTGCTCTCCAGTAAGTATCTGTGAATAATGATAAGCCATCCATTTTGAAAAGGTGGAGGGCAGAGACCATGTTCAACTCCTATTAATAACTTGGTGCCATAACAGCCCATCCATTATATCAAAACCTCGCAGTTTATATCCTAAGAATATCTGAATATCTATTATGGAAAATAGTTTTTAAATCAATATGCCCTATATGATATAATCTGATTGCGTTTTTTTTGAAGAAGTTAAGGTGAGAGGGGATAAATTTAATAACCTGAGGGCCAACCTTTTCACACACAGGATGCTGGGTATGGAGCGAACTGCCAGAGAGGTAGTTGAGGCAGGTACAATAACATTTAAAATTAATTTGGGCAGGTACATGGATAGGAAAGGTTAGGAGGAATATGGGCCAAATGTGGGCAGGTAGGACTAGCATAAGATGGGGCATCTTGGTCAGCATGGATAATTTGGGTTGAAGGGCCAGTTTCTGTGACTCTAATAATCACAATATTTTATTATGCTTGCCTAAGTGTGTGCTACCTCACATTCAAGAGAAGTTATCCCTGAGTTTACAAATGGGGAAAAAGAAGAACTTTAGCAACATGGAAACAGGCCCTTCGGCCCACCCAGTTCATGCCAAACATCGATCATCCATTCACCTACTGGTTCCATGCTATCCCACTTTTGCAGTCACTGCTTTATGCAATTTTCAGCAGCCAATGGATCTAGAAACCTGCACGTCTTTGTGATGTGTGAGGAAAGTGGAGCTATCAAACAAAACCCATATGGTGGCAGGGAGAACGTGCAAGCCCCACACAGACAGCACCCAAACTCAGGATCGAACCCGGGTCTCTGGCGCTGTGAGGCAAGACCTCTACCATCTGTATCTGGAGAACCATTGAACGTTCCAAGTTGGAGACCCCTGAACAGAACGATGATGAAAAGGGGGTTTGATTATGTATTAGCCTCAAATGATATAAAAGTGGGAAATGAAAAGAGAAAAAAACTGAGTAAATCAATTATAAAACATAGAGTAAAAAAAAAAGACACGAGCCTTTATAAAATGATATTAAATCATATCACATGACTAATTTATATTGGTTGTAGGTTGCCCATACTACTGGTGCATAATGGTTGTTTGGCTATTTAGGGAATATCCTTGTTTAATTTAGAGATACAGCGTGGAAACAGGCCATTTTGCCCACTGAGTCCATGCTGACCAATTATCACCTGTACACCAGTTCTATCCTACACACTAGGGACAATTTACAAAAGCCAATTAACCTACAAACCTGCACATCTTTGGAATGTGGGCAGAAACCAGAGCACCTGGGGAAAACCCACGTGCTCTCAAGGAGAACGTGCAAACTCTACACAGACAGCACCAGGAGTCAGAATTAAAACCGGGTCTCTATCACTATAAGGCAGCAACTCTACCACTGTGCCGCCTTTCTGTTCTGTTGATCATACTAGTTAGAGTATATTTCTGTACTATTGTGTTTCATACCACTTCATTTTGCTGCCTTGTGCATTGCGAATGCTAAGTTATTAAACTTTCCAGTTTGTTTATTTCAGTGTAAGTAATTTGGAAATTATCTTAACGGCATCCCGTGCCATCTGTGAAGTATTTGAATAGTAATACGTGAGGATAGATTTCACGAGCAAATACAGTTAGGCATCTAAAACGTAATCTTTCAGACTCAGCTCGGTTTAGGAAAAGATTGTGGGATTAAGATGACAGCATTGTGGGATTCTGACAGCACGTCAAGACAGCAGTTCCATTCCACCAACTTGTGCAATGAGTGGAACCTAATAGCTGTGTAGACACAGGAGAGATAGATTCTTCATTTCAATGTTAATCTTGAAATTTCAGTGATGTTTATGTGATTTTTCAATGTAATTTCGTACATTGTTCTATGACTGTTTAGGATCTTGGGCTCCAAATCTATATCTCCCTGAAAGTGGCAACACAAGTAGATAGAATGATAAAGAAGGCATATCAGATGTTTGGCTTCATTGGTTGGGACATTCAGTATAAGAGTCAGGAAGCCAAGACGTACGGACTTTAGTTAGGCCGCATTTGGAGTATTGTATGCAGTTCTGTTCACTCCATTACAGGAAGGATTTAGAGGCTTCAGAAAGGAGACTTCAGAGGAGGTTTATGAGAATGATGCCTGGATTCAGGGGCATTAGCTACAGGGAGAGATTGGACTGACAAGGATTGTTTCCTCTGGAATACCGGAGGTTGTGGTGAGATACGTGGGCGGCACGGTGCCGCAACAGTAGAGTTGCTGCCTTATAGCGCTTGCAGTGCCTGTGACTTGGGTTTGATTTCGACTACGGGTGCTGTCTATATGGAGTTTGTATGTGCTCCCCCATGACTGTGTGGGATTCCTCCCACACGCCAGAGACGTACGGGTTTGTAAGTTAATTGACTTGGTATAAGTGAAAATTGTCCCTAGTGTGTGTATGATAGCGTTAATGTGCGGGGATCGCTGGTCGATGCAGACTCGGTAGGCCGAAGGGCCTGTTTCTGCGCTGCACCACTAAGCTGAACTAAAACTAAACTAAATCTGATAGAAGTATATAAAATTATGAGAGACATAGATAGGGTAAAGAGTCAGATCTTTATTCCCATGATGGAAAAAACAAATACTAGGAGGCATGGCTTGCATGTAGGAGGGGGAAAGTTCAAAGGAGATGTGCAGGGCAATTTTTTTACACAGAGGTGGTGTTTAGCATGAATTGCCAGAGGTGGTGGTGGTGACAGGTATAATCATTTAAAAGAGACTTTTGGATAAGCATAAGGATGTGCAGGGAATGGAGGGATATGGATTATGTGTAGGCAAATATGAGTTAGCCGTGGCATCATGTTTGGCCCAGACATTATGGGCCAAATGGCCTGTTCCTGTGCAGTGCTATTCAATGTTCTACAACAACAGATACTATGGCAATAGATACTGATATCTCGTTGCTTTATGACTTGTTCTGGTGAAATACTTTGTTTAGAGTACCTGAACTGAGAAGTTTAATAGCTTTGGAGACCTGTTGATCTGATCTCTAAGAGGGCTGTGAACAAATTAGATCACCCAGCAAATTACAAAGTTCTGGTGTTGTTTTCTGCTACTTTTTTCCTCTTGGGCATCGCCCCAAGAGATGTGCTGGCAGGAACTGCACTAAATGCATAAACTGCATCATTGTTAGCACAGGGGCGACACAGTGGTGCAGCGATAGAGCTGCTCTCTTACAGCGCCTGAAACCGGGTTCGATCCTAACTATGGGTACTGTCTGTATGGAGTTAGGTACGTTCTCCCTGTACGTTCTCCCTGTGATCATGTGGGTTTTCTCCTGGTACACCGGTTTCCTCCCACACTCCAAAGACATACAGGTTTGTAATTTAATTAGCTTTGGTAAAATTGGAAATCATCCCTAGTGTGTAGGATAGTGCTAGTGTACGGGGTAATCACTAGTTGACGTGGACTTGGTGGGCTTAAGAACCTGTTTGCACTGTATATCTAAAGTCTAAAAGTCTAAAGCAACATCTTCACTCCGGGACCCCTCCTGGCAGAAGCACCATTGTCAGCTCCTAATAGTTGCTAGTAGTTACTCGATTTATGAAATCAACATAGTTCCATAGAAAAAAAAGCATTGGAGGAAGAATGGCAACTCCAAATGAAGATAATTACTATAATTGTAGCCCACCATGACTGTTCAGACTATACGCTTCCTTGAAATACTGCTCCACTAGAGCATAAAACATTGCAGCACAGGAATGGGCCCTTCAGCCCACAATATTTGTGCCAAACATGATGCCTAGTTAAACTGATCTCATCTTCCCTTTACATGATCCACAACCCTGCACTTCCATGTGCCTATCTAAAAGCTTCTTAAACGCTACTATTGTACCTGCCTCCACCACCACCCCTGGCAATGTGTACCAGACCCCAACATTATCTGTGTAAAAACAATAGCCCCGCACTTCCCCATTCAACGTTCTGTCTTTCACCTTATAGCTATGCCCTCTAGTGTTGGTCACTTCCATCCTGTGAAAAATGTTCTGACTGTCTATCCTATCGATGCCTCTCATAATTGAAAAATATCTCTATCAAGTCTCTCCTCAACCTCCAATGTTGCAGAGAAAACAATCCAAGTCAATCCAACCTCTCCCTGTATCTGACACCCTCTAATCCAAGCAGCAGTCTGGTAAACCTCTACTCCACCCTCTCCAAAGCCTCATTTTTTGTGTAATCAGGTGACCAGAAGCAATACTCCAAACGTGGCCTTTATGCAGCTGCATCATGACTTCCTGACTCTTATATTCAATGCCCCTAACAATGAAGGCAAGCATATCATACTCCTTCTTTACCACCCTATCTACTTGTGCTGCCACCTTTGGTGAGCTATGAATGTGAACTCCAAGATCTCTCTGCACATCAATGCTAGTAACTCATGAGTTTGGTGTCTGGTGATAGGTGACGGAGGCATTCGGAGCTTGCAGGGATAATACTCACTGCCATCCAGACCTGACGGTCATAGTTAGCAACTTTTGCCTTTCGGAACAATCCAAGGCACATCTGGAAACACTGGAACATCTGACAGTGAATTGCCCACAAAATAATGATTGACAAGGGAAATTATCTCCTAAAATTAATTTTATAGATTACAGTTTATGCAGTCTCTTGTATCTTCTGTCTGTGTTGGTAGAACTGGTGGGTTCGATGATCCAAGAACATTTTTCATCTGTGAAGACCTGAGACCTCCTCCATTGTCAGAGTGAGGCCAAACACAAATTGGTGGAACATCACCTCATATTTCACTTGGGCAGTGTATAACCCAGTGGTATGAATATTGATTTCTCTAACTTCAAGTGACCCTTGCATCCCCTCTCTCTCCGTCGCTCCCCCACCCTGGTTGTTGTATTAGGTTCAATGTCATCTTGATGAGTCTCATTGTCTGTACCTCGTTTTCACCTAACCTACAGCTAACAATGGCCTGTTTCCTTTATCATCATTACTTTTTGCATATTTTTGATTTATTTTGAAATCACCATCTACTGTATCTCACATTTCCCTTTCCTTTGATTCTCAGTCTGAAGAAGGGTTAGCTATTCCTTTTTTCCAGAGATGCTGTCTGACCCGCTGAGTTACTCCATTTTTTTGTGTCTACGGGTTGAACCAGCATCTGCAGTTCCTTCCTACACATTCCATCTGTGAAATGTGACTTGTCCCACCCTCTTCATTCCTCCACTCCCGTCGGACGAAAGCTTGAAAGCATGTGCTCCTAGACACAGGAACTGCTTCATCCCCTCTGTTAGCAGGCTTCTGAATGGTCTTTCCATAAACTAGGGTACTGTCCGATTCGCCTCTACCCATTGTGGACATTGGAGTTTATCTATCGAACTGATGTGCTACAATGCAGAGAACTGTATTCTGTACCCTGTATCTTCCCCTTTGCTCTACCCATTGTACTTTAGTTTGACTTGACTGTATCTCTGTATAGTATTATCTGATTTGATGGATAGCGTGTAAAACAAAGCTTCTCACTGTACATCAGTGCACATGACAATAATAAACCTAAAGCTGTGAGGGGTTCCACTCAACCGATGTTTATCTGGAATGCAATCAGGAACATGTCATTGTACAGACGCTTGCCAGATCTCCATATGGTGACAATGACACTTGAATTCTGTGCTGGTCATTTTTTCCAACATTTTTGCGCTTTGAAACAGATCTCTGCAGTGACTTATGGTTTGCTCCTACTTGTATTCCCAGGATTTGGATTCCCTGTTACCTCTCGGCTATAAAATGTTAACAGGCCAGACTATTCATAGAATCCAATCGCTGTGATGTTGTTTGCAAAATTTAGAGACTTTTTGATACGTACTGCAGTGACATATGTGGAGAGATCCGTGGGTTGGGAAATCAACAACTTGCTTCTATGCAGAATGGTGGAGAATTGCTGTTAGTTCCAGTTGACTTCCATTACTTGCAATAATGATGCTTTAGCCATTCTTTCACAGTAGAGACTGAAGGCATTTACACAGTTCACTGCAAATTTGCCATACTTTGCTGAATGATCAAGGTTTCATAATGTGCTAACAGACACAGGAATCCTAGAATTAGGGCTTATTTGACACGGAGACTTTTGCCTCCAAATGTGCTTTTATCTTGGAACTTCATTTGATAAAAACATATTTAATGCAAATTGCAAAACCTCTACTTGACTTACTTGGATTGCGACCCTTTCTGTCATCTTTTGACTAGAGAGCAATTATTGAGCCCTTTTACTGACGCAGGACTACATAACACACCGGGGACTGTCTGATGGCCATTGTATCCTGTTGTAATTCAATTCAAATGCATTTCAGCTGCTAATGGTATGTTTGGCACAACCTTCTTTGCAGAAAGAACAAAACTGTGAAAATTGAATGTACACCCGCATCTCTTCCCACCTAACATATGCATTGAATTACACTGCATGGAAACAAGCTATTTGGCCCAACATATCCACACTGGTCATTAAGTACCTCCGTACACAAATTCCATTTCAAACAGTTCATAGTTTTCTAAGTCATGGCATATCATGTGCTCATCTAAATACTTCTTAAATGTTGTGAGAGTACCTGTCCTCACCATTCCCGCAGGTGGTGAAGTCTCAGTTTTAGGGTGGTACAGTGGCACTGCTGGTAGAACTGCTGCCTCACAGTGTCAGAGACCTGGGTTCATTCCTGGCCCTGGGTGCTATCTGTGTGGGGTTTACACGTTCTCCCTGTGACCACGTGGGTTTCCTTTGGGTGCTCCGGTTTTTCCTTTCATCCCAAAGATGTGTGGGCTCGTAGGTCGAAAATTTTGTCAATTGCTCCTAGTGTGTAGGGAGTGGATGAGAAAGTGGGATAACAGAGAACAGGTGATCGATGGTCAGCCTGGAATCGGTGGGCTGAAGGGCCTGTTTCCATGTTAAATCTCTGAAACTAAAACAAAATACCCTCTAGATGTTAAGGTTCTTCCTCAAGTTATCACTAAATCTCCTAGCCCTTACATTAAACCTGTGCCTCTGGTCATAACCCAAACATTTTTCACGATCCATGCCCCTCATATTGTGTATTTCTCAAATAAGTCGCTGTCAGGCTTCTCCACAGAAACAAACCAACCCAGTTTATCACATGCCTCGTAATAATTGGAACACTCACAGGCAACATCCTTGTGAATCTCCCCTGCACTCTTTTCCTACAATGGGGCAATAAGAACTGAACATAGTACTCCAATTATTTATGCAGTTGTGCCTCCCTGTTCATATATTCTATGTGCTGTCAAATGAAGTCAAGTGTCTTGCATTAACTATGTGTGCTGCTGCCTTCAGGGAACCTTAGACATGTACACCAATTTCCTCAGTACCTCCCACAGTCATGCAATACATTATGCCTATCCAAGCCTCATTAGTACTCCCAAAGTAACACCTTATTTTAATCAGGATTAAGTTCCATCTGCTATTTTTTCCATCCACCTTACTGAATAATTAATGTCAGTCCTTACTCTCCCCAATTTTTGTGTCGATTTTTTACAAACCTGGATTGTACCTTTGATATTCACATTCAAATGGTGTGGCTCGTCCAGTTCTGGGCACCGTGTTATAGGAACGATGTTGTCAAGGTGAAAAGGGTACAGAGAAGATTTGCCAGGACTAGAGGGTCTGAGCTATTGGGAGAGGTTGAGTAGGCTGGGACTCTAATCCTTGGAGCACACGACGATGAGGTATATAAGATCATGAGAGGAATAGATCGGGTACATGCACAGAGTCTCTTGCCCAGAGTAGGTGAATCGAGCACCAGAGGACATAGGTTTAAGGTGAAGGGGAAAAAGATTTAATAGGAATCTGACGGATAACTTATTCACACGAAGGTTGGTGGGTGTATGGAACACACTGCCAGAGGAGGTAGTTGAGGCAGGGATTATCCCAACATTTAAGAGACAGTTAGACAGGTACATGGATAGGACAGATTTGGAGGGATATGGACCAAATGCAGGCTGCTGTAGCTGGGACATATTGGCCGGTGTAGGCAAGGCATGGCCTGTTTCCACACTGTATCACTCTGACTCTATGACTCTATGATGTTGGGTGATATTGAGTTCCACAGTTCCAGCAACTCCTCCATTCCTCAGGGCACCATTTCCCCTTGGGATACGAATATTGGCACACGATCCATATGTATGTATGAATCATGAGTAAGAGCAGGCCGCTGGTTACCTGCGTCTGATCCATTATTTAGGAAGATAATGACCGTTGTTAGGCTGACTGTTTTAGCCAATAGCAGAGATTACTTCAAGATCTCAAAACTCAGTTTCAAATCCAATAATTTTAGGCCTCTGGACATTGGCTCCTGAAAGTGTCCTTACATTAGCACAATATGCTCTCATGCCTACCCAGACCCATAAAGCACCCTGACAAGAAACAAGTTGACACTGAGTTAGACCAGTGAGGTGTAGTTGAATTTGTACAGCTTCACTTAATTTGGATTAATTTCCATAACAGATCTCTCATTCTTGCTCCACATTATGGTAAGAAGATAGTTTGGTACACAAATAAGGGCAGCACGGACATAGAGCAGTAGAGTTGCTGCTTTACGGTGCCAGAGACCCGCTTTTGATCCTGACTACGGGTGCTGTCTGTATGGAGTTTTTTTTCGTTCCCCCCGTGTCCTGCATGGGTTTTTCTCCGGGTGCTCCACTTTCCCCCAACACTCCAAAGATGTACAGTTTTGTAGGTTAATTGGCTTTGGTAAAACTGTAAACTGTCCCTAGTGTATGTAGGATACTATTAGTGTGGAGGATTGCTGGTTGGCACAGACTTGGTGGGTCGAAGGGCCTGCTTCCGCACTGTATCTCTAAAATACACTAAGCTAAACATTTCCTGCTGAAACAAAACAAAATTACATAACTTGGCTAATATCTCTACTAACTTGTTTATCTCTGGACTGTAATGTTGTGGGAACTCCTTTGGGACTCTGTTAGATTGATTCTGAATGATGTACAACACCAGTAAAGTTAAATTAAATTGAATTTAAAATGCACTTAGAACGACTGTTGGCATTTTGGATAATCCAAACTGGTAGTAAGTAATTGAGTCTACAAATGCTACCCCAATCTCCCTTGGAACATGTATAGTTCATTGGTTGGCAATGTGGCTTCTCCTGAACATATGTGCACAACACTCTCCTGGATGTGACATTTTAGGCGGCACTCCAAACAGGTTCTGCTGAATCCAATTTGAGGTTGGCAACTAAAATTTAAAAAAAAAAAAATATATATATATATATGGACTATCTTCTCTTTGGAACCTGCAAGTTCGGATTGAATGGAACATTTTTTGGTTCTTTGGAATGTTATGTTTGGATCAAAGTTTTGTTTGTGGTGAACTGGAGTTAACTAATCTGGAATCAGAGGTGCGGCATAGAGGCACAGCGGTAGACTTGCTGTTTAAGCTTTGGACCGGATGATTCGAGTTTACCTAAGAGCTCTCACCGATTTTAGCAAAAAATCAAAATCGGTACTACATCAGAATCGGATTTTTGGAACATTTTTTGGTTTTTTCACACTGTTATGTTTGGTCACGAGTTTCCGCGTTGTCGTGTACCTGGAGTTTAGCATTACGGAATCTACGAGCATCCATGAGCTCCGACGTACAGCGGTAGACTTGCTGTCTTAAGCCCCTTACCCATGAGTTTGATTTTTTTACCCAAACTCTGGAGAGCTCTAAAAAAAAATCATATCGTGGGACACTTTACA
This sequence comes from Leucoraja erinaceus, assembly GCF_028641065.1. Classification (NCBI taxonomy): domain Eukaryota; kingdom Metazoa; phylum Chordata; class Chondrichthyes; order Rajiformes; family Rajidae; genus Leucoraja; species Leucoraja erinaceus. Next base: position 32,827,991 of record NC_073393.1, on the reverse strand, counting down.
GTGTCACGAGACTCGGGTTTGAATTTGACTATGGGCGCTGTCAGTACAGAGTTTATATGTTAACCATATAACAATTACAGCACGGAAACAGGCCATCTTGGCCCTACATGTCCGTGCCGAACAATTTTTTTTTCCCCTTAGTCCCACCTGCCTGCACTCATACCATAACCCTCCATTCCCTTCTCATTCATATGCCTATCCAATTTATTTTTAAATGATACCAATGAACCTGCCTCCACCACTTCCACTGGAAGCTCATTCCACACCGCTACCACTCTCTGAGTAAAGAAGTTCCCCCTCATATTACCCCTAAACTTCTGTCCCTTAATTCTGAACGTCATGTCCTCTAGTTTGTTATCCCCATGACTGCACTGGTTTTGTACGAGTGCTCCAGTTTCCTTTCACACTACAAAGACATAAAGGTTTGTAGGTTAACTGGCTTGGTATAAATGTTTCAATGTAAAATTGTCCCCAGTGTGTGAAGTGTAGTGTTAATGTGTGGGGATCGCTGGTCGGTGTGGACTTGGTGGGCCAAAGGGCCTGTTTCCACGCTGTGGTTGTGAACTAAACTAAACTAAATTTGTGACAGGCTGTACTTGACATTGAGTGGTTTGAGTTCAGGTTAGGTTTTAATTTTTGATCTGAGCTGATCTCTGGTCCAAATAAAGTTCAGATTCACTTATTGCTGTCCCCCTCAGCGACATCTTATACTAAACCTGCTTCGGTTCCTCTCACTCAGGCTTTAACTGGTGATGAGAATTGTGATAAAATACTGGGAACCATTGCTGTGAATTTGGAAGGGTGGCAAGTGTGAGACACCTCCCATTAAAACAATTTGGAAAACGTTTGATATCCTACCAAGTCACACCATGTCTCTGACTTAACTTATGATTAAAACTGTATAAATTCTAGTAGATATTCCTGATATTCACAACCATTCAATACCACAAATATTGGAACAAGGCGATATAATCATTTAAAATATTTAAAATACTTAAACTATGCAAATAACTATATTCAGCTAAACCAACCAGCACATACGTTACATGAAATTGGTCCTCGATTGAAATTGGTGGAAAATTGCTCAGTAAAAACAAAAGCATAGATTTAAAAGATCTTTTTGGACCTAATTTTAAATCTTTGAATTTGTATTGTAGGAAATGCTTGGATTCATAAATGGAGTCCAGCATGTTTTATTGTCACATGTCCCAGATAGGACAATGAAATTCGTAGTCAGAAGCACTGTTGACTTACATAAAACACCGGTGAGATATAGGAGTACTGTTCAATTTTGGTCACCCCTCAGTCTCCTATGCTCTGGAGGAAAAATGGACTCAGCCTATTCAACCTCACCTTGTTACTCAAGCCCTGCTGACCTGGTAATTTTCTCGTAAATCTTGTTTTCACATCCTGCCCACCCCTTTCAGTTCAAGATTCAAGAGAGTTTATTGTCATGTGTCCCTGATAGGACAATGCAATTCTTACTTTGCTTCAGCACAACAGAACATAGTAGGCATTGACTACAAAACATATCAGTGTGTCCATATACCATTATATATTCCTTAATAATTATAATGAATTCCTTGCTCCAGCAGGGTGATTGGAACTCCAAATATGCCCTTGTTGTACAGCTTATTATCATTTCATTTAAATCAAATATGATTTTCCTTTCATAAATCCATATTGAATCTGCCCAATTCAATGTTTTTATTTTTCAAGTGTCCTATTTCACCTGATTCTAGCATTTCACCAGATCAATAGTTCCATGCTTTCATCCTCCCTTCTTCCTCAAAACTAGGCTTATATTTACTCCCTATTGATCTGTAGGAGTTATTCGAGAATCCTTGATATTCTGGGAAATGTTAACCAGTGCACCTACTATCTTAATGCCTTTTTCAAATTAAACTGCAACTTTCAAAGGTTTAGTATGCAGACACTCAGGTTCCTGGCATTGAATCCCATCAATTTTTCTAATGCTTTTTTAACTAATGCTAATTACTTACAGCTCCTCAGTCTTCACCGCGTTTTCTGGGAATTTTCCGTGTCTTCTGTGAATATAGACTCAAAATATATTTATTTTAGCTTCTCTGCAAATCCCTTATTCCCCAGTATAATTTTTCCTGCCTCCATCTGTTAAAAGCACATCAAATAGTTCTGAATAATTAAAAGTGTTAAACCAGATACATAATTAAAAGAACAAGTAACTCACCTTATTCTTGCCTTTCATCCTTGGAGTTTTATGATCCTGATTCGAGCATGTGCACTTGTGAATCCTGTAAAAGCCAAAACTGGTATAGGATCTGAGGACAAAGTCCCAATGTCAATGTTGAGAAATATCAACAATCTTCTTTCTGTTAATGGAGAGGTTTGTTGAGACTTGCTAGAGTGGCATGGTGGCTCAGTAGTTGAGCTGCTGTCTAACAGCGCCAAAGCCCCAGGTTTGATCCTGACTACGGGTGCTGTAGGTACAGAGTTTGAACGTTCCCCCTGTAATTGCGGGTGCACTGGTTTTCTCCCACACCTCATAGAAGTGTAGGAATTGGCTTTGGTAAATTTGTAAATTGTTCCAAGGGTGTAGGATAGTGATATTGTATGGGGTCATCACTGGTCAGCGCAGACTCAGTGGGCCACAGGGCCTGTTTCTGCACTGTATTTCTGCCCTTATAGCAAGATCTGGACATATGTAAACTCCTTCCAAATAAGGAGTCTCAAAGGTTTGCAACTGCCCTTATAAACAGGTTATCATAGCATGTTGGTTAAAGTATCAGACTAATGTTCAGATGTATGGACTACTGATCCATGGGGACTGATTCAAATCCCACTATGGTAGTGGAGCATGTAAATCCAAGTCATTAAATTAATCTAGTAAAGCTAATGTGGGTAAAGAACAAAGGACAGAGAACAGTGCAGCACAGGAGCAGTCCTCTCAGGCACATGATACCAGGATAAATTAATCTCATCTGCCTACACATGATCTATATCCTTCTATTCTCTGCATATCTATGTGTCTCAAAGCCTCCTAAATTATATGATCATACCTGCCTCCACCACCTGGTAGCATGTTACAGGCATACATAACCCACTGAGTAAAATCACATGCCCCCCCCGCATGTCTCCTTTCAACTTTGTCCCTCTCACCTTGAAGCTATGGCCTTTAGTCTTTGACATTTATTGATTAAAGTTGATCCTGAATCTGGAATATTGCTGCAAATATAGTGCCCTCCATAATGTTTGCGACAAAGACCCATCATTTATTTATTTGTCTCTGTACTCCACAATTTGAGATTTATAATAGAATAATAGAAAAAACTCCCATGTGGTTAAATTGCAGTGTCAGATTTTAATAAAGGCCATTTTTATACACCATGGAATCACCATGTAGAGATTACAGCAGTGCTTATACATAGTCCCCCATATCAGGGCACCATAATGTTTGGGACACGGCAATGTCATGTAAATTAAAGTAGTCATGTTTAGTATCTTGTTGCATATCCTCTGCATGCAATGACTGCTTGAAGTCTGCAATTCATGGACATCACCAGTTGCTGGGTGTCTTCTCTGGTGATGCGCTGCCTGGCCTGTATTGCAGCCATCTTTAGCTTATGCTTGTTTTGGGGGCTTGGCCACATCAGTTTTCTCTTCAGCATATAAAAGGCATGCTCAATTGGGTTCAGATCGGGTGATTGACTTGGTCACTCAAGAATTGGCAATTTTTTTTAGCAGTATGTTTGGAATTATTGTCTTGCTGTAGAATGAACCACCGGCCTGAGTTTTGAGGCATTTGTTTGAACTTGAGCAGATAGGATGTGTGTATACACTTCAGAATTCATTATACTACTACCATCAGCAGTTGTATCATCAAGGAAGATAAGTGAGCCAGTACCTTCAGCAGCCATACATGCCCAGGCCTTAAAACCCCCATCACCATGTTTCACAGATGAGGTGGTATGCTTGGGATCTTTTTGGGTGGTATGCTTGGGCAGTTTATTTCCTTCCTCCATACTTTACTTTGCCAACGCTCTGATATAAGTTCATCTTCGTCTCACCTGTCCACAAGACCCTTTTCCAGAACTGTGGTTGCTCTATTATGTACTTCTTGGCAAACTCTTTGGTTCTCATGTTGATAAACAGCAATAAAAGTTTACAAAGGTGATGGAAAAACTGGAGGAAAGACTGGGTGCTGAGAGCTCTCTTATACTTGCATTAAGGAGGCAATTAAGCAATTGCAAACACCTATGAATCCATGTGTCCAAACATTATGGTGCCCTGAAAAGGGGGGGGGGGGGGGGGGGGGGGGGGGGGGGGGGGGGAGGGACTATGTATATAAACACAGCTGTAATTTCCAAATGGTGAAACCAAAAGGAATAAAAATACCCTTAGCTAAAATCTGACAATGAGCCACGTGTGATTTTTTTTCTATTACAAATCTCAAATTATAGACTACAGAGGCAAATAAATAAATGGTGATCTTTATCCCAAACATTATGGAGGGCACTGTAGCTTCTGCCTTGCAAAATGTGATTCCAACTACACTGCAGTATGACTGTATGAATGTGACTAATAAAAACCTTTGAAAACCTTTGAATACTTTGACTGTCGCCTCTCGAAAATAGCTTTCAACAGGTTTTAAATGCTGGCCCATCTAGCATTGCCTGCATGCATTGAATAAATAAAATAACACCTTTGAACTGACAATTCGCCTAGTGATGAAGATCCTCAGTCCTTTCAACGTTTCTTTCATTGGATTAGGAAATGATTAGCACAGCGTCAAAGCCCAGTTATACTTCTGTTGATTTTTGATTAAATACAAAGAGGAAGATTTGAAAAGATTGTTACCAGATATTCAGTAATCAGTATATTAATCACTTGTATTCTTCAAGTAGATCAAATCTGAAAGCTGTACGATTAGCTGACAGCTGGGTCTGAATTTCTTGACTGCTAAAGCCAACAACAAAGAACACAAAGCGCTGGAGTAAAGGGCCTGTCCCACTTGGGCGTCATTTGCGCGTCATTTACGCGACATCATATACGTGTCACGACGCACGACACATTTGCACGTCACGCAAGTGGCACGCGAAGATTTTGTGAATCCCAAAACCGCACGTCACTGCCTCCGCCATCACGCCTCACCACGCGCCATGCACGCATCGCGTGAGGCATTGTGGCATAGGCAGTGATGTGCGGTCGCGCTCGGTGCCCCAGGATTTTGGGATTCACAAAATCTTTGCGCGCCACTTGCGTGGCGTGCAAATGACGCCCAGGTGGGACAGGCCCTTGACTCAGCCAGTCAGGTGAATAACTCTGTCTGAAGAAGGGTCTGTTTCGAAATATCACCTATCCTTTCGAAACGGAGATGCTGCCTGACCCGCTGAATTAATCCAGCACTTTGAGTCTATCTGTCATATAAACCTGCATCTGTGGTTCTTTGTTTCTACATTAAAGCTAACAACACCCGTTTTGATGTGGAATGAAAGTCTGCAAATTTACACAAATTGTCAAACAATAAACAGAAGGATGAGTTGGCTGTGTTTGATCAGGTGGTGATGCCATCAAAGACTGCAAATCTTCCTTCAACGTTAAAGGTAATCTCTAAGCGGCAACAAATGCCATTTTGTTCTGACAAGGTAGAAGTAAGAGAATGCTGTGTATCTATGATAACTATCCAATTAATAATTTAAATTATGCATAATATAACTAAAGAGCGTGCCGTCTAGAAGATATTCTGTACTTTGAACAAAACATTGATAACGCTTTTTCTGCTTGGAGGTTGATAGACCTTGATATTTCTGACTGCAGTGTAATAGTCTTGTGGATTCAGGTGCCTGTGGACAACAGGTAAGGACTGGATCAGTTGACAGGGATGTCATTGCCCCCTTACCCTTCCCATTTGAAAGGTTCACTGACAGTCAATAGCAGGGCTCCTGCATTTATGAAGGATACTTGGCTGCAACCCAGAGTCTGCAGAATCAATGTATTTAGTGGAGAACAGACTACACTGAAAAGATGATATTTATAGAATATTAATTCTTCTGGAAGTGACAAGAGACGTACATGAAATATTAATGCATTGGGAGCAGGAGAGTCAATCACAAGTCTTTCAAAATTGCGTTTGGGGCAAAATAAATACCTTCCTTATTTTTCATTTCAAATTGTTTAGAAAATGTTAATATTGTGGGCCATATTCTTCCATTATGGCATCATCTGTTTGTTTTCTTTTAAAAAGGCATGAAGTAAAGGTGGTTTTAGTTGTCAGTACCCAGTGGGAATAGGCATTGGTAGAAGAAATAATGTTACATTGAGAGATGTTTTATTTCATTCCTACTCAAATTCTACTTATCTAGTTGCTAACCGCAGAGCTTCTTTGGGAATGGGAAGTGGATGCAGTTGGGTGCTTAGTGAATACCTGTAAGCTTAGGTATTTTCATTTGTTACATTATCAATTGTGTTCTGATGCTAATTTAAATCATCACATTAGAAGTCCTGTCCAGTACTGGGCACAATGAGTAAATCCTATTATGTCTGGTTTCAAAAGCCATCGCAAGTCGCATTCAATGACCTGCATTGCATTCTGATCATATATTCAATTTGAAGGCGCATTTGATTCGGAGATTGCCTTCAGTACTCGAAGAGGAGGAAGTGAAACTGGAGCAGTAACATCTTGCTATATTTCACAATGAAAAGCTGAGGGCTCTCTGAGGGCAGCATGGTGGTGCAGCCGTAGAATTGCTGCCTTACTACACTAGAGACCCTTTAGGTATGTGAAATTAGTTAAGACCAAAGGGAAAAAAAGTTAAGACCAAAGTTGGACCCTTGAAGACCGAAAAAGGTGAATTTATTATGGGGAACAAGTAAATGGCAGATGAGTTGAACAGATACTTTGGATGCATTGGTGATAATTTTCCAATGTTCTATAGACTCAGGATCAGTTCCTGTGGATTGGAGGGTAGCTAATGTTATCCCACTTTTTAAGAAAGGCGGGAGAGAGAAAACGGGGAATTATAGACTAGTTAGCCTGACATCGGTGATGGGGAAGATGCTGGAGTCAATTACAAAAGATGAGATAGCCGAACATTTGGATAGCAGTAACAGGATCGGACCAAGTCAGCATGGATTTACGAATGGGAAATCATGCTTGACTAATTTTTTTGAAGATGTAACAAGGAAAATGGACAAGGGAGAGCCAGTGGATGTAGTGTACCTGGACTTTCAGAAAGCCTTTGATAAAGTCCCACATGGGAGATTATTGGGCAAAATTAGGGCAAATGGTATTGGGGACAGAGTGTTGACATGGATAGAGAAGTGGTTGGCAGACAGGAAACAAAGAGTAGGGATTAGTGGGTCCCTTAATGGGACTGCAGCTATTTACAATATACATCATTGATTTGGATGAAGGGATTGAAAGTAACATTAGCAAATTTGCAGATGACACAAAGCTGGGTGGCAGTGTGAACTGTGAGGAGAATGCTATGAGAATGCAGGGTGACTTGGACAGATTGGGAGAGTGGGCTGATGCATGGCAGACGAAGCTGATAAATGTGAGGTTATCCGCTTTGGTAGCAAAACCAGGAAGGCAGATTACTATGTAAATGGTGTCAAGTTGGGAAAAGGGGAAATACAATGGAATCTGGGGGTCCTTGTACATCAGTCTATGAAAGTAAGCATGCAGGTACAGCAGGCAGTGAAGAAAGCGAATGGCATGTTGGCCTTTATAACAAGAGGAATCGAATATAGGAGCAAAGAGGTCCTTCTGCAGTTGTACAGAGCTGTAGTGAGACCACACCTGGAGTATTGTGTGCAGTTTTGGTCCCCTAATTTGAGGAAGGACATTATTGCTATTCAGAGAGTGCAGCGTAGTGCACGGTTAATTCCCGGGATGGCGGGACTGTCATATGCTGAGAGAATGGAGCAGCTGGGCTTGTACACTCTGGAGTTTAGAACGATGAGAGGGGTTCACATTAAAACATATAAGATTGTTAAGGGCTTGGATACGCTAGAGGCAGGAAACGTGTTCCCAATGTTAGGGGAGTCCAGAACCAGGGGCCACAGTTTAAGAATAAGGAGTAAGCCATTTAGAACGGAGTCGAGGAAAATGCTTTCAAGAGAGAGCTAGATAGGGCTCTTAAAAATAGCGGAGTCAGAGGATATGGGGAGAAGGCAGGAACGGGGTACTGATTGGGGATGATCGGTCATGATCACATTGAATGGCGGTGCTTGCTCGAAGGGCTGAATGGCCTACTCCTGCACTTATTGTCTATAGACCCGGACTCAATTTTGACTACAGGTGCTGTCTGTACAGAGATTGTACATTCTATCTGCGACTACGTGGGTCTTCTCCAGATGCTCCGGTTTCAACCCACACTCCAAATACATACAGGTTTGTGGGTTAATTGAGTTCTGTAATTTGTCAATTGTCCCTATTGTGGAGGATAGTACTTGTGTACGGGTGATCGCTGATCGGCATGGGCTTGGTGGGCCAAAGGGCCTGTTTCTGTGCTGTATCTCTAAAGTAAAGTAATAATAATAATAATAATAATATCTTTTATTGTCATTGCACGTCAGTGCAACAAGATTTAGTATGCAGCTCCAACCGATGAAAAAGAAAAGTAAAATAAATAAATAAGCTGTGTGTCGTGATCATCCGAGGGAGACAGTCCAGGGGGAGTGGGTGGGGGGGCACTCAGCAGGGCCGGTTCAGAGCTGCTATAGCTCTTGGAATAAAGCTGTTTCTGAGTCTGGAGGTTCGGGCATAGAAGGCCTTGTAACGTCTGCCGGAGGGAAGTAGTTCAAACAGTCCGTTACAGGGGTGTGATGAGTCTTTATGGATGCTGACGGCCTTCCTGAGGCACCGTGTGTGGTAGATGCCCTCCAAGGCTGGTAGCTGTGTCCCAATGATCCTCTGCGCTCGGAACGGGGTACTGATTGTCGATGATTAGCCATGATCACATTGAATGGCGATGCTGGCTCAATGGGCCGAATGGCCTACTCCTGCACCTATTGTCTATTGTCTATTATCAGGATCGCAGCTTGGGGAGAGATGTTTGACTATTCAATGCAATGGCTAGCTTAAAATGTTACACAATTTCCATTTAATTTAATGCTTCCTCATTCTGGCAGTTGAGAGCATTCAAAACATTCCACTAGTATAGTATGTTTGTTTATGGTCTTGTAAGTAAGTCATGTAGGCATTATGTGGAAAACAGTTCTTGCTTACAGTGTTGGAATAAACACCTTGCTTTCAGCAACAAAAAAACTACCATAAATTAGCAGTAATCCAAAGCGAACCTCAGGATGCATTACATTTGGTGACGAGGATTGGATAAGTTAAATGAAATAATGGAGGGAAAAAATAATCACTGTGTCTTTAATAAATCACTTCTAAATTGTGTGTAAACTGCAGATGCTGGTTTAAACCGAAGATAGACACAAAATGCTGGAGTAACTCAGCAGGACAGGTAGCATCTTTGGAGAGAAGGAATGTGTGACATTCAGGGTCGCGACCCTTCTTCAGACTGATGGTCTGTTGTTCTGAAGTTCTTCAGTCTAAAGAAGGGTCTTGACCCGAAACATCGCCCATTCCTTCTCTCCAGAGATGCTGCCTGTCCCGTTGAGTTACTTCTAACTTGTAAATGGGGAAAATAACTGGTTGCAGCAAATGCAGCATAAAAATAGCATAAAATGGGCCTTTTTTTTCTGAATATGGGTTCTGTGTATTTCCTGCACAGGTCAGAACAAAGGGAGATTGAAAGAAATAAAGGCATCCAATTCTTAATGTAGACGTTATTCTTAGAGCTGCACCAACCAATTTTTAGAATAAGATGGAAGAGGTGAAGATAGTATAAGTTTGCAATGAATGAAACAGATTGAACGACTAAAACAGATCTGTGAACACATATTAAGAGGAGGGACTATTCTGGCCAAAATTACAGAGAAACTTTGCAGCCATTCTATAATTATTAATATGTATATTGCTTAAAATTGAGTCATTAAGCAATCATTCCAAGAAGGGACTGTAGAGGAGCTGCATGCCCAGCACATTGGGATTGGATTGTTAATATAAAGTTCTATTCATAAGTAGAATTTTCCAGCAATGCAGAGACATTTAAAGCACCAAGATAACTATAGATATACACAAAAAGCTGGAATAACTCAGCGGGTCAGACAGTATCGTTGGAGAAATGGAATGGGTGATGTTTCGGGGCAAGAGTCTAAAGACACAATTCACCTATTCCTTTTCTCCAGTGATGCCATCTGACCCATTGAGTTACTCCAGCTTTTTGTGTCTATTTTCAGTTTAAACCAGCACTTGCAGTTCCTTCCAATGCAAGACAACTATAGAAATAGCGACCTGATCACCATGGAGTTTTTTTTGTCAAAGCTGCATAATCATTATCTTCTGCTCACTGATACGTATTAAAGTTAGATGGAAGTTAGCTGCATTCTTCCCGACGGGCCGCGGCTGTGGGCTGGGAATGTGGCTGGAGGCTTTTATCGATGTGCTGCAGTCTTGATGCCTCCCGGATCGCTGCGTAGAAGCCCGGGTCGGGTGAAGCGGCCGACGGAGCTCGCGGTTGGGGCCCGTGTTGGCAGCACGGAGGCGTGAAGTGGGGCATCGATAGCGGTGAGGCCTCGGCGGTGGCAGCATTGAAACCACATGACAATGGGGCCTCAGCGGTGGTGAAGCCTTGTGGCGGCGGTGATGGCTCGCGGGTCGACCCGTAGTCGGCGGTTCATGAGAGCGTGGAGGATCGCCGTGAGGGGGGAGGGAAGAACAATGGAGGACTCAGTGTGGGGGGAGAACAATGGACAATAAGGGGGGGGGGGGGGCAAGGACAATGGGGACCTAGTGTGGGGGAACCTCTGGGGGGGGGGGGGGGGGGGGGGGTCAAAAAGAGGAGCCGGTGTGCTTTGTAACTTTGTCAGTGCAGTAGGTGGCCGCTATTTATATACATTGTGTACACAAGCAAAGAATCTCACTGTGCCTAGTCACATGCGAAAATGAAGTATTCCCATTGCTATCCTATTCCCACTTAGTCGTACCGTAGATTAATGTACTCCCATATTGTTGAGATGGAGAATTCGAATAACAGCAGAATTATTATCTGACAAGACTGCAGTTCACTTCACTTTAATCAGACTCTTCAATGACGCAATGGCATCAAACCTCCATTGAGTCTTCCCTATCTTCAACTTCCAATGAGTCGGTAATAAAAGAGTTCTTTGAGAATTCAATATTCTGAGGCTATTCATCATTATGTAGTGAACATTTTGGTTAAATGTCTTAAGGCTATACACTATAATATTTGTTTTACTCTGGCAGAGCTATTAACTATAGTCATGTTTGCACATGTTTGAGCTTAATCCAACCTACTGCAGGTATCCAGCAATAAGCAGAGAGCCAGCAATTAAGGCAGAACTATGTTTTAAACAGCAGTGATGACATTTCAACTGTGAGATTTAGAGATATGTCAGTGAGCAAGTACAAGGCAAAGACATAGAAAATAATTAGCTATTTGACCTTCCATTGCCTACTCTACTATTCATTGATTGAATTTTATTTTATTATGTACTGTATTATCTTCAAGTTGCTACAAGTAAGAATTTAATTGTTCCATTGTCGGTAGGTATGGCAATTAAACACTATACTTGATGATAAAATTATGGTTGATCTTTTAGCTCTGAGCAAGTTTCTACATTAACCCATATCCCTTGAATCATCAATAGACTTCAGTGAAGAAGACCAAATTTGTCTTTCAAAGAGATTTTGGAAAATCATGCTGGAATTGCTTGTGTTGATCAAATGAGCAAGATATGTACCTGTGGACACTATGGGATAATGATGAGGAAGAGGAGGAGTATATTACTGATACAGACACAGAGGCAACTACTGTTTAAGAGAACAAGAACAGAGGGAATAAAATCTAATTTCTGCAAATTCATCAATTCCTTGTACAAATAAAGCTTCGGATACAAGCACAGGATTGAAGAGGTTGAGTTGACAAAAGAGGCCAGTTGGCATACAGAACCTGCAGAATGGCCATAGGTGTTAACACACTTTTCCCACATAAGGAATGGCGGGTGGAGCATTTCTGTCTGCTCATATGGCCTAAGAAGATCATGATATCCTATCCATGATGTAGTCTCCAGATGGAGGGAGTTCCTTGATATATGAAAATAAAAATAAACACACTTACTCAAAATTACTATAATTGGTCTTGTAAATAGCATTGATCTGCATTCTAGAAGTACTGAATTTGCACCTTGGAATGCATCAGGTAATACAGACTTGTAAGCTGCTGACAAGTTGTTTGTTGTTTCAATAGATAAGCAAAAAACAAGAATAATATGGAATGAAATGTGTTGAATTGTTTCAGTGACAGATATAAAATTGTTTCCACTTGAAGTCTCTGACTAAACGTAACAAACAAGATGACAAGAAACTACTATTTAGGATCCAGCAGATCAAATTCAAACCATTTTCATTATGTCATTAAGCTGTGCTTTAGGTGCATTTCCAAATTCCATCAAGAATTCACCTCTTCAGCCTAAATGTTCCATTTGACAATCCATATAGTCTTACATGAGATACAAACTCAACATTTGTGGTTGAAATTCCATTTGTCAGTTGCCTCTTATTTTGTAATTTCATTGCTAACACCAATTTACTTTATAAGTACCTTTCCTGCTGGAATATTGCAGCATTGTTAGATGGGCTGCAGATAAAACACATCCTTTCCCCCTAATCTCTAGTATGAAGCAATGTGGATCACATCAATTGGTTCGGTGAATGTGGCTGCTCTGACAGATCACATTTATTAGATATTTTCATGATTGAATGAATGATGGTGATCTATCCAACATCAGAGCAATTACCAAGGGCTTCTGAAGTGTGAGTGGATATGTTAGAGTTACATAACTAACCCTTGTTTAAGAAAGAACTGCGGATGCTGGAATAATCGCAGGCAGACAGAAATGCTGGAGAAACTCAGCGGGTGAAGCAGCATCTATGGAGCAAATGAATAGGTGATGTTTCGGGTCGAGACCCTTCTTCAGACTGATGTGAGGGTGGGGGGACGGGAAGAAGAAAGGAAGAGGCGGAAACAGTAGGCTGTGGGAGAGCTGGGAAGGGGAGGGGAAGCATGGAGAAAGCAAGGACTACCTGAAAATGGAGGTCAATGTTCATACCGCTGGGGTATACACTGCCCAAGCGAAATATGAGGTGCTGGTCCTCCAATTTGCGGTGGAACTCACTCTGGCTATGGAGGAGGCCCAGGACTGAAAGGTCGGATTCAGAATGGGAGGGGGAGTGGAAGTGCTGAGCCACCGTGAGATCAGGTTAGTTAATGCGAACTGAGTGGAGGTGTTGGGTGAAGCGATCGCTAAGCCTGCCCTTAGTCTCACCGATGTAGAGCAGTTGACACCTAGAACAGCGGATGCAATGGATGAGGTTGGAGGAGGTGCAGGTGAACCTCTGCCTCACCTGGAAAGACTGTTTGGATCCTTGGGTAGAGTCGAGCGGGGAGGTAAAGCAACAAATGTAGAATTTCCTGCGGTTGCAAGGGGAAAGTACCATGGGAGGGGGAGGTTTAGGTGGGAAGGGATGGATTGACCAGGGAGTTACGGAGGGAGCGGTCTCTGTGGAAAGCCGAAAGGGGAGGAGATGGGAAGATGTGGCCAGTGGTGGGATCCCATTGGAGGTGGCGAAAATGTCAGAGGATTATCTGTTGTATGTGACGCTGGTGGGGTGGAAGGTGAGGACAAGGGGGAATCTGTCCTTGTTACGAGTGGAGGGATGGGGAGTGAGAGAAGAGTTATGGGATTTAGAGGAGACCCTGGTGAGTGCCTCATCTATAGTCGAAGAGGGGAACCCCTAAAGAATTAGGAATCTCCGATGCCCTGGTTTGGAACACCTCATCCTGGGTGTCGATGCGGCATAGACGGAGGAATTGGGAGTAGGGGATGGAGTCCTTACAGGAAGCAGGGTGGGAAGAAGGGTAGTCCAGATAGCCATGGGAGTCAGTGGGTTTGTAGTAGATGTCGGTCAGTAGTCTGTTACCTGCGATGGAGATAGTGAGGTCTAGAAACAGTAGGGAGATGTTGGAAATGGTCCAATGAATTAGAGTTCCGGATGGAAGTTAGTGGTGAAATGGATGAAGTCAGTGAGTTCTGCATGGGTGCAGGAGGTAGCACCAATCAACCAGTTGTCGATGTAGCGGAGGTAGAGTTCGGGAATAGGGCCACGGTACACCTCGAACAAAGATTGTTCGAAGTACCCTACAAAGAGACAGGCATAGCTGGGGCCCTTGCGCGTTCCCATAGCTACGCCTTGTATTTGGAGGAAATGGTAGGAGTCAAAGGAAAAGTTGTTGAGAGTAAGGACCAGCTCTGCTAGGCATAGGGGAGTATTTGTAGATGGGGATTGGTTGGTTCTGGCGGTCGAATAAGAAACGGTGGGCTTTAAGACCCTCCTGGTGGGGGATGGAGGTGTAGAGTGACTGGACATCCATGGTTAAGATGAGGGAGTGGGGGCCTGGAAAAAGGAAATCATGGAGGAGATGAAGAGTGTGTGAGGTGTCTTGGACATAGGTAGGGAGGGATTTAACCAGGGAGGTTAGGATGGAGTCGAGGTTATGTGGAAATAAGTTTGGTGGAACAAGAACAAGCAGAAACAATGGGTCTGCCAGGACAGTCAGGTTTATGGATTTTAGGGAGAAGGTAAAATCGGGCCGTGTGAGGCTGGGGATCGATGAGGTTGGAGGCTTGGGAGGGCAAAACTAACCCTTATTGCAGGTGTTCAAGCAAGAATGTTGTGGCCCTCATCCCTCTAAACCTATCCTGTATGCTGGAATAAAATGTGATGTTACAATGCAATTACAAACAAAACTTTCTGTGTCCTTATCTGTTATTGGGCATAAATTAAGTTGGAAAGAGAGCAGAAAAGATTCACCGGGATCATAACTTGATTTGGGGCCTTGAGTTATACAGAGAGGATTAGCTAGGACTTTAGAGTTTAGAGAGTCTGTGGGATGACCTTATGGAAGTATACAAAACATGAGGGGAATGGATAAAGCGAATGCTCACAGACTTTTACTGAGGAAGCCTTTTCGTCGGGGAAATAGACATTTCTCTGCTGAGAGCTAGCATGGACCCAATGAGCTGAATGGCCTTCTCTGTAGTTCCTTTGTTACGATAGTTGTCACTTCACACTTTGAAAACTTGAATTGTACTTAATGATGGATATGAAATGACTAGAATAGACAGGAGTTGCCATGGCAAAAATCTAGTTCTCGTTTATTTTGACTCGACTCTGGAGACTAAATGACTCTCAATAGTTGGCTGAATTGGCTAGATCTTATGAAAGTTATCAGTTACCTTCCCCATTTGTGGAACCTACCATTTGGAATGTGGTGATATTTGTTCGGTTGTTCGGGTAAATGGTGATGCAGTGAAGTTAATGTGTGTGCAGATTAATAGTGCCCCACGTTAACTTCAATTACAGACTGATCCACTGGTTTGATATTGTGCTCTGAGCAATAGTGGCTTGGCGGGTAGCTCAGGATTGCCTAGATTCATTTCAGCAATAATCCTTATGGTCTTGCCATTTGTTTTGAGGTAGGACTCAGGCCCAAGGAAGTGGAAGGCAAAGCTGCATCAGAGCAAACCATTCTATTTGCAATTTCATCTTGACAGAAATGAAGGCATGCTAGGACCTGTGTGGTTTGTATTTGCAAGTTACATGTATACTTTTCATTATTTTTCAAATAAAACTGGAGTAATTTTCTCATGGCTGATAAGATCACAGTCCAGGTCTTGCTGAGCAACTTTTCTGCGTACATGCTTAACAGAGCTGTCGACATTTGACATAAGTTGCCAATGGCCTTTTGCTGTAGAATTACATTAAAACATAAACCATTTTGAGCTCTGTCATGGGAGGAAATTGCTAAGCAGACAGAGGAAAAAATTCAAGGATTGTGTTCAGTTCTGGGAACCATGTTATAGGAAAGTAATTGTCATTGAAAGGGTACAAAGAAGATTTACGAGGGTGTTGCCAGGACCAGAGGGTCTGAGCTATGGGGAGAGGTTGAGTAAACTGGGTCTCTATTCCTTGCAGTGCAGGAGGATGAGGGGTGACCTTTTAGAGGTGTATAAAATCATGAGAGGAATAAATCGGGTAATCTCTTGCCCAGAGTGGGGGAATCAAGGACTAGAGTACATAGGTTCAAGGTGAAGGGGAAAAAAATGTAATAGGAATTTGAGGGGTAACCTTCTCAATCAAAAGGTGGTGGATGTATGGGACAAACTGCCAGAGGAGGTAGCTGAGGCTGGGACTATCCCAATGTTTAAGAAACAGTTGGACAGGTACAGGGATAGGACAAGTTTGGAGGGATATGGACCAAACGCAGGCAGGTGGGACTAGTGTAGCTGGGATATGTTGGCGGTGTGGGCAAGTTGGGCCAAAGGGCCTGTTTCCACACTGTATCACTTTAGGCAATGACTCTATGCTAGAAGCCTGCTGGATGTAATACAGTGTCGCCAACTGTTTCCTGCAAATCTTTGGGCCGCAAACACTCATGGTGGTGAAGGAGCATTTGGGGGTGGTTTTGAATATCTTGATGCAATGCATCAGGAACACAAGCCTAAGCGAAAGCTCTGCAAACTAGCCATCCAACTACACCATCAGTCCTCAACCTACCCTACATACCTCAAATTTCTCAAAACTGGAATGGAATTAAATCATCGTCAGTCTCAAAGGACTGCCAAAGAAAATTTAGTTTAGCGACACAGCGCGGAAACAGGCCCTTCGGTCCACCTGATCTGCGCCGACCAGCGATCCCTGCATATTAACACACTCCTACACACACTAAGGACAATTTTTCACATTTACTCAGGCAATTTTCCTACATATCTGTATGTGTTTGGAGTGTGGGAGGAAACCAAAGATCTCGCAAAAAACCCACGGGGAGAATGTACAAACTCCTGACAGACAGCACCCGTAGTCGAGATCTAACCCAGGTCTCCGGCGCTGCAAGCGCTGTAAGGCAGCAACACTAGCTGCCTCACCGTGCTACCCAAAGTACATCAGAGCAAATCATTCTATTTGCAATTTCATCTTGACAGAAATGAAGGCATGCTAGGGCCTGTGTATGGTTTGTACTCACAAATTACATGTATCCTTTTCATTAATTTTCAAATAAAAAATGTAGAAGACATTGACGATTCAAAGTAAATTATTGCACAGAAAACTGAGGAGGTTGTTCAGCTCCTCGAGGTCTCTTTGTCTTTCAATTAGATCAGTACCTGAATTTATTTTTGTTCAATGTCGCCATCAAATAATATCTATTAGTCTTAGCTGTGAAAATGTCAGTCTGATGCAGCAACATCAGTCTCTTGAATGAAGCTAAGCAAGTTATTTTCAGAAAACCTTGGCAAGGCTTGGAGCCTTGACCAATATTCTGCAATTCAATTCCATCCTTGGGAAAAAAAATCTGCATCACCCTTGTCTCCCTGAGCTGACTGCGTGTAATCTTGCTTGGAGATACTGGCGCTAATAATTTTGAGGACGAAAGTAATTTCTACTGCTGGTATACTTAAAGAAAATTATTTTTAAATGTTCATTGTTTGAAAACAATGTTTTCAAAGAAACATTGCAGAGACCTCTCTGAATACTAAATTGGATGTAGGAACTAGTTTACTTTCCATTGAAGAAGAATATATTTTTTGTACCGCTGCTTTGAAATGGTGCTCTGTAATAAGGGCTTGAATCTTATTGATATCGGTGAAGTGATAGTGTTTGATGTTGAGCCTGCAGAAAGCTGGTCATGAAAGGTATAGCGATCTGTATTCTTATTCAGTTGAATGGAATCAGTTCAAAGAAATTGTTGGTGTTCAGTAACAGTGATGCCATCAATATGATAGGCTGAAAGGTCAATCATATTGAATAATTGATTTAAAGATACAGCATGGAAACAAGCCCTTCCACCCACCAAGTCCAGGCCAACCATCGATCACCTCTCTGTATTAGTTCTATGTTATTTCACTTTGCATGCACTCCCTGCACACTAGGAACAAGTTGCTGTGGCCAGTTAACCCAATCAATCACAGGGTGAACATGCAAACTTCACACAGACAAAACCTGAGGTCAGGATCAAACACTGGTCTCTGGAGGTGTGAGACAGCAGCTCTACCAACTGTGCCATTGTGGCAACTACATAATAATTCCCACAAACAGGACATAACCCAAATTGTAGCTAATATTTTAACTATTTTACAAAATGCAAAAATAAATATCGGAACATAAAAATTAGATTAAAGTAAGAACCTAAATTACACAAACATTCACAGTTGAAAGTTCTGCTATGTTGTAGCAATGTTACAACATTTTGAGATTTTAAAAATCAAGTCTGCAATTTATCTCATCAGATAAAGCATAAAAAGAAGTTTAATTTGACATCAAATTCACTTTTATATCTTCAGTATTAAAAAGGTTATGACCATTTTCATACTCGGAAATTAGCATCTTGTTCCCTATTGCTTTTCCATTGACTTAACACAAAAGCTGTGATCGAGGTCAGTCAAAAGCCCATAACTTTCTTAAAAACTGAGAACTGAATGAAATTTTCAGTTATTTAGATTGAAGCATTCTGAAACAAATATAAGACATCTTACTTGGATGACCTGAAATTAAAGCATACAATTAGTTAATTACCTAATTGTAGCTAATTACAAAATTGACCGTCGTGACGGAAATAGTAATAAACACCTAGACTGCCCTGAAAATTCAAAAATGTGATATTCTCAAGATCAGAACTTTAATATTATTGTATAATATGCTGTAAGTCCGTAACAGATAGGTAAATAAATTACAATTTCTAGCAATAGACCGAGTCTTTATGGAGAAGATCAGATGCTAGCTGGTACATTGGCATATCATAATCAGTAGCATCATCATACTCCTCAGATTGTAACCAATAAGCAACTCTGTACACCTTGTTTTTCCTCAACTTTTTAATTTTGGCATTGTAAACTACATGTTTTTGCTCTTCAAACCACACATGACATGCCTTTCTGCCCACTACTTTCCCATTAACAATGTCTTGTAGATTCCATTTCTTAAGAAAATGATTTTTTTTAATAGCCTAAGTATCCAAATAACAAACTAATCCCATTCACACAAGAATTCACAATATAACATGATTTTAAAATCTCACTGTCATGAATTTATATCCCAGATGGAAGGAATTTAATGTTTAATTCCCATAAATTAATCTAGAAACATCCACCCAAAATATAATCAAATTATTGTTTTTTGCACAATACATGTGACTCAAAGTGTTGTGAATATTTAGTTAAAAAATAATGATCATGGAGAGAGAAAGAATAACACAAAAAATAGACAATTTAGACAGCTTAACTCCAAAACAAATGGGCATTTTAATCATCTTGCTTCTGGAACGCGATCGATTTGCAGTGAATTTGAACCCCATATCGGCAGTAAAAACACTGCTGGGGCCCAAATCACAATTTCGCAAAGGAAAATTAGATTAAATCCATCCCAAGAAACAAGTTTAAATGTAAAATAAACGACTTGCATTATGTTTTGTCATCTTCATGCGATCCATCACGTTGTAGGCATTGAGGGCGTTAGAAGTCTCATTTTATTTTAATGTAATTATTAAATTGTCTCACGATTAAATAAATTAAAAAATCGGGAACGGAAGTCCAATCGATTGTTCTTCAGTAGCTTAGCAGCCCGAGGAAAGCCGCCTCCGCAGGAGAAAACGGCATTTTAATCCCGCCCTCCCCTCAATGGTGCCAAAGTTGAGCACATGGGCCAGTGGCAGAACTGCAGCGCCGCTGAAGGTAAGTTTTGTAACATCGTTATATGTTGGACATGAATTTTATTTTTCATAGAGAATAGTTCAAAACCTAAAAGTGAGTGGATTGGGATTGGTGAAACAAGATTGTCAAAAATCTCTAATTGGATCCCAACACAATTCTAAACTGACCCTTCAACGTTGATTGGTACAGGGAATGTTTTGTTTAATATTCTCTCAGATGGCAGTTTGGTAATATAAACATCATCAGGAGGTGAACAGCATCTGTGTTAACCTGTTGCGTTTAGCTGACCTCTGGGCTTTAAAAAAAACCCATGTTGTTTGGAGGATGGTGAGAACTGCTGTAGGTGAAGGGAGGCCCAGGTAATACCTCAACATAATGCTTTGTTGGACAGGACAGTCTTCTAAACTGCAACCTTCCACAATCCAAGCTTCTTACCCAAATACAAAGAACCGTAGGGTCAAGGATCAGACCCTATCTCTCTCCATCGTCTTAGGATGGAACTCCAATCCATGTTGTGCATCAGTCCGAATGGTTTTGTGTACTTCTCAAGACTGCATTCTGTTAAGGCTGTATACTTGCTGTTCTTGTACAGGACTGACAAGTATCAAGAACATAATGTTCAAAGGACTTCCGTTTCCATATAAAACTTTGTGATCTCATCCTGTTTACATCCATAAGATGCCAGTGTCACAAACAGTGTATTCTGCACTCTGTTACATTGAGTATGGTTTGATTGTACCCATGTTATAGAAACATGGGGTCAAATAGCACAGAAACAGGTCATTCTCCACAGCTCGTTCATGCCGATCAAGGTGCCCCATCTCAACGAGTCCCATTTGCCCGCATTTTACCCACATCCCTTTGAAGCTATACGGTCCATGTACTTGTTGAAATGTCTTTTAAATATTGTTATGGCACATGCCTCATCTACTTCTGCTGACAACTCATTCCATCTTCACACAATCCTCTGTCAAAACATTGCTCCTGAGGTTTCATTTAAATCTCTCCCCTCTCACCCTGAAATCTATGCCCTCTAGTTCTTGGCCTTCATTACAAGAGGAGTTGAGTACAGGAGCAGAGATCCTTCTACAGTTGTACAGGGCCCTAGTGAGACCACATCTGGAGTATTGTGTGCCGTTTTGGTCTCCAAATTTGAGGAAGGACATTCTTGCTATTGTGGGAGTGCAACGTAGGTTTACGAGGTTAATTTGCAGGATGGCGGGACTGTCATATGCTGATAAAATAGTGTTGCCGGGCTTGTATACTATGAAATTTACAAGGATAGAGAGGATCTTATTGAAACATATGAGATTATTAAGGGATTGGACATGCTAGAGGCAGGAAACATGTTCCTGATGTTGGGGGAGTCCAGAACCAGGGGGCAGAGTTTAAGAATAAGGGGCAGGCCATTTAGAACGGAGATGAGGAAAAACCTTTTCACCGAGAGAGTTGTGAATCTGTGAATTTTCTGCAGAAGGCAGTGGAGGCCAATTCTCTGGATGCTTTCAAGAGAGAGTTAGATAGAGCTCTTAAAGATAGCAGAGTCAAGGTATATGGGGAGAAGGCAGGAATGGGGTACTGATTGTGGATGATCAGCCACGATCACAGTGAATGGCGGTGCTGGCTCAAAAGGCCGAATGGACTACTCCTGCACCTATTGTGTATTGTCTATTGAATAAAGCCCTAGCCTGTCCAACCTCTCCCGAGAGCACAGGCCCTTGAGTACTGGCAACATCCTTTAAATCTTCTTCGCACTCTTTCCAGCTTAATGGAATCTTTCCTATTTCAAGATCACACAAACTGTACACAATCCTACAACTGTGGCATCATCAGAATCTTGTACAACTGTAACATAACGTTGCAACTTCCTTACTTAATTCCCTGACTGATGAAAGTCAACATGCCAAAAGCCTCCTTCACCACTCTTTCTCCCCGTGATGCCACTTTCAAGGAATCGCGCTACGGCACTCTCAAGGACTCTTTAGTGTTATCTATAAATTTACGAACCTGCCTGGTATGTAGTGAATACTATGATTTGGATGGATAGCACACAAAATGTCATTTTTCACTACCTTAGTACACGTGACAATAATAAACCAATACCAAACAAGCTGGACCGAGGACCATGTTGTAAAAGCGTTTGAACCCAGTTTTAATAATCTTGCTGTATTACTTTCATTTAACACCACATTCCCAGACATACACCAGATGGTAAGGATATCAAACAATTCCACAGAGTTTACAATACGATTCACAGAATAGTAGAAAGAAAAGGGAATTGTGAACATTGTTGGGTGGGTGAAGAGGGAGATTGACTTCTCTTCACATGAAGTTACACCTCAGATTTGGAACTTTGGTGTCAATGGAGTATTATTTACCAGTGTAAGGTAACACCTCATTATAAACACAGCTTTCATTAAAAAAAACTCCTTGCATATATTACAATCTGTGTTGGCATCTGGCTTAACTTCAAATAGAGTGATATTAATAATTAATAACTGTATATGCAATTGATTAGATTCCATTTCAACAGAGCTCACAGTGCATTTAACACACAATTAAAAATTCCCTGCTTGGGATATTATAAAGATATTTCAATGCATTGTAATTAAAAATTGCAGAGCATTTTAAACTCAATTGTTTGTATATGCACATGTCTTTACTCTGGGGCCATGGAATGCACAGTGCAGTGCAGTTTTGTCTTCACCCTTTAGAGTCAGAGATTCATACAGTGTGGAATCAGACTCTTTGGGTCAACTTGCCCACACTGGCCAACATGTCCCAGCTACACTAGTCCCACCTGCCCGCATTTGGTCCATAACCCTCCAAACCTGTCCTATCCAAGTACCTGTCTAACTGCTTCTTAAATGTTAGGATAGTCCCTGCCTCAACTACCTCCTGTGGCAGCTTGTTCCATACTTGAGATAATTGGAGATAAATTAGAGAGTGGCAGTACAGTGGTCAGGTTATCCAGTCAGCTAGAGGAACTAACCTGCGATCTTGGTTCAATCTCACCTCTGCAAATGAAGAATTAAAATTCAATCAAATAAGTTATTAAAAGTGCAATCAACATACTAGTAGCTGTCATAATGACCGTGTCATTCTTGTGGGTCCTTACTGTCTTGTAGGAATGTAGTTTTCTGTTAACTGGCCTAAATGTGACTGGTTTGTGCTGATGTGGTTGACTCCCAGTTAGCCTCTGAAAGCCATACAGTTTAATAAATCTGTGTAGTCAGTAAATGCTGGTCACTAGTGATGCCCTCAGCCCATGAAGGGAGAAAACCACAGCTGATTTGCTAATTTGTGAGCTGGATGACTGGAACTGAGAGCTCACGTACTGATGTGATGTTACGGTAAATAACGAGGGCACAGCAACTATTAAAAAGGAAGCACCCACTCCGAAGTGTCAGTGGTAAAAAGGTGAAGGGGAAAAAATGGTCCAAACATGATTAATTGTATTCGAAAAGTACTTTGGAGGCAGAAGGAGCTGGGCTGGAAAAGACTCAAGCAAAGGTAATAATATTTGGAGGCTGAGTATGGAGCTTTTAGCAATTAAGTAGTGTTCCATGGCCCAAAAAACTGCTGTAGACTGACTCATAATAACTTCAAATAGAGTGAGTTATAGTTATAGGGGCACGGCATGACCCGTTTCAAAGGGAGGAAAGGTCCAGCCAATCCTGGTAGGGAGAATTATTCATCTATTATAAACTGTTATTTTATTTAGCGAATGCAAAGTCCTTTAGCCAAGCAGTTGCCTCTTGATCTGCTGTATGAAGGGTGACAAGTCCTCCTTTGAGTCTTTGTTGAGGGCATGCTTCAATGATGTGTTGCATTGTTTGCTGCTCTCCACAAGCACACCGTGGGGTTGGACTGCTGCCCCATTTGTGAAGGCTGGCCAAGCAAGGGCCATGTCCAGTCCTGAATCTATTCAGCGTCGTCCACTGCTTCCTTGGGAGATTGGTGCCAGGGACCGGTAGGGTGGGGTCTGACACCAGATGTTTATTTGGGACGTCCTTGGACTCCCATTCCTTTTTCCAAGCTGATTGGATGGTGAAATCAGCTGGTGGTGGGTTCTTCCAAATTGGTCGTCTAGATGGGAGCAGTCGAGCAGTGGGTGGGGTTGAAGTTTTTGTCCATGTGAATTGGCACTCGGTGGATGGGGAGGGGCTATGTTTTTTGGTCAGGGGAGTTTTGGAGCATTGTTGAGTGATGAGGACTACTCGCCGGATGTCCACATGGTGGAGGGGCTATGTTGGATAGGACAGGGAGCTAGGGGAGTGGTGTTGAGCGGATTGTTCCTGTGATGATCCTCATTATTGAGTTCAGTTGAGTGTCCACATGGTGTTTGTGAGATGACCTGGACCAAACAGGGGCACAATATTCGGCTAAAGAAAATCCAAGGGCCAATGCTGAAATACGCAGTGTGGGGGCTGCTGCCCCCCCCCCCCCCCCCTTTGAGCCAGCAAGCTTACTGAGGAGATTGTTTCTGGACTTCACCTTAGCTGCTGTTCTTTTGAGATGTTCCTTGAAGGATAGGGTCCTGTCAAGGGTCACTCCGAGGTAGGTTGGAGTGGGGGCATACTTCAGTTTAAACTGTCAAGGGTCACTCCGAGGGAGGTTGGAGTGGGGGCATACTTCAGTTTATATAAAAGCATTTCACAGTAAGAAAATAACAGGTTTTAGTAAGTGGACACCATAAACTATGATTCATCGTAAAAACTGTGCTAAAATACAGTAAAGGCACATGTATATCGCTGAAAGGGAAGTTAACTGGCTGCACTTTACTTGGACTTTGCTCGAAAACTTACTTCAGATATAGGTAACAAAATATGGCAAGCCACAAGGAGATATGGGAAGTGAGCACGGAAAATCAACTCAAGGAACTGAATATCGAAACAAAGAACTGCAGATGCTGGTCAATACACAAAAGGATACAAAGTGCTGGAGTAACTCAGGCAACATCCCTGGAGAACATGGATAAATAACGTTTTGGGTCGAGACCCTTCTTCAGACTGATTGTTGGCAGGGAGAAAATAGCTGGAGAAGGGGAGAAGCAGGACAAAGATAATAGCTCGACATAGGCGCGGGGGGAATTTGATAGGCAGATGGTTTGCACAAAGGAGAACGATAAGGAAGGAAGGAAGATGTGAGACAGGGTTTTGAAGAACCGTGATTGTAAAGGGCCCGTCCCACTTTCACAACCTAATTCATGACCCTTGACTCATACTCGCAGCATGGTCGTCACGAGGTCGTAGGACGTCGTAAGTAGGTCGTAGCAGGTCGTGATGCTAGTCGTAGGCACTCGTAGCATCAAGTAGGTTGCGGCGTTTCATTTAGCCTGATGAAAAATGTCCACGAGTAAAAAAGATCGTGAATTAGGTCGTGAAAGTGAGTCAGGCCCTTAAAGCCAAGGAAGGAAATTGTCGGGGTAAATGGGGGGGGGTGGGTGTCAAATGTACAGTACAGCGAAAGTGGGGTGGGGGGGGGGAAGAGGAGGTGGTTTTTGGGGGAGGGGGGGGGGGGGGGGGGGGGGTGTTTGTGAGAGGTCAGGGTCTGAGCTCCACCTCAATGCCCTTTCTCCTCTTGCTACAATAGGTAGGGGTGGGTGCAGACAGGCAGCTCTGATGTTGGTCAGTTCGGGCAGTGGTGTTGGAGGGGAAAGAGTGGAATCTGCTCAGGGCTGTGGAAGCACACTGTTCATATACTGTCCTCATTCTCGGCTCTTAATCCTGCCTGACTTGGCGAGGACTCGCTCTCATTTTCTCAAGCGTACCACGATGACACATCAGAAGTCTTGTTTCTGATATGCCATAGGAACTGAATTCATGTTGAGAAATTCTACCAGGCTAAAACTTTGCTCAACTTGTTCAACTTGTTCATGTCTGATCATCCACAATCAGTTCCTGCCTTCTTCCCATATCCCTTGACTCCACTATCTCTATCTAACGTTTGAAAGCATCCAAAGAATTGGCCTCTGAGGCAGAGAATTCCACTGATTCACAACTCTCTGGGTGAAAAAGGTTTTCCTCATCTCCGTTCTAAATGGCCTACCACTTATTCTTAAACTGTGGCCCCTGGTTCTGGACTCCCCCCAACAATGGGAACATGTTTCCTGCTTCTAGTGTGCCCAATCCCTTAATAATCTTATATGTTTCAATAAGATTCCCTCTCGTCCTTCAGTGTATACAAGTCCAGTCACTCCATTCTCTCAGCCAATGACAGTCCCGCCATCCCTGGAATTAACCTCATGAACCTACGCTGCACTTCCTCAATAGCAAGAATGTCCTTCCTCAATCCTGGCTCTTAATCCTGGCTGGCTTGACTAGGGCTCGCCCTCATTTTCTCAAGCTTCCCACGATGGCACATCAGAAGTATTATTTCTGATATGACATAGGAGCTGAATTGATTTTGAGAATTTCTACAAGGCTGTCACTTTGCTCAACTCGTTCAATCCTCTAACAGCGGCCTGGATTTACAAGCAGCTGCAGATATCCTCAAAGTTATCCTGAAATGCATGGACCTGGATAACGCCATGAGCTGCTGTAAGCCTGCATTGGACATTACAGCAACAGCTCAGCTCAGAAGCAGTGCTGTCCAATGCACTGGTGTTTTAAATCCAAGAATATCCTCGTGAATCAAGAAGAAAGATCAACTAATAATTTATAATTTTGAATAATTTGAGTAAAACAAGGATCTGGGGAATACAAGAAATACTGGGATATGGGGAGTAGCGGTAAAGAAATGTGAAAATGCACACCACCAGATTTCAAGACTGTTTCTTCCCAGCTGTTATCAGGCAACTGAACCATCCTACCAGCAATTAGAGAGCAGTCATGAGCTGCTATCTACCTCAATGGAGACTCTCGGACTATCTATAATCAGACTTTGCTGGGCTTTATCCTGCACTAAATGTTATTCACGCTATTCCCTTTATCATGTACACTGTGGATGGCTCAATTGTAATCATGTATTGTCTTTCCGCTGACAGGTTAGCACGCAACAAAAGCTTTTCACTAGACACGTGACAATAAACTAAACCAAATTTGAATTCAATACACTAACGTAACATTTTCTCGAACATAGAACAATATAGCACAGCAGAGAGAAACACAATTGGTGAGTATATGGAATGAGCTGCCAGAGGAGGTTGGCACGATTTAGAGGGACATGGACCAAACGAGGGCAAGTGGGATTAATGCAGATGTGGCATCTTGGCCAGCATGGGAAAGTTGGGCTGAAGAGCCATTTTCCATGTTGTATGACCCTATGGCTCTATCTTCGTATGACAATTGCTCATATTGAGACAGTAACGTCAGTTTCTCTGGCTACTAGAACATAGAAAGAGATAAAAGTTATATGATCATTCAATCATCTTATCCAACATGCCAGACCTCCATGTACACATAAACTAAATAACCTGTAAATGAAAATCTAAAAGAAAGATTCCTGAAATCAGCAGATCCATGTTTATCAACCTATGCTTTCCCCATATTTCAACTGCTGGTATTCTTTCAGTTTCAACCACTAATCCTCCACCTCTGGTGAATCATGGCAACATTTTCCGCCATCCATAAGATCTACTGCAGCAACTTGCTCAAGATTACAACTTTGTATCAAAGTCA
Organism: Leucoraja erinaceus; assembly: GCF_028641065.1. Taxonomy (NCBI): domain Eukaryota; kingdom Metazoa; phylum Chordata; class Chondrichthyes; order Rajiformes; family Rajidae; genus Leucoraja; species Leucoraja erinaceus. The sequence goes on along the minus strand of NC_073393.1, from coordinate 32,800,533 downwards.
CAAACTGCAACTCCAGCAATTTTTGTCCTGTCTACAAACTTACTACCCAACCCATCTCAATGACCTCCCAGTTTACTCTTCCTATATCCTACCTAATAATGTTATAATTTACTCTCCCCAATATGGTTCTCTCTACCAAGATCCAGGCCTATCCATATTTGTAGCAATCTAAAAACGTAAGAGGTTTAGATCAATGTTCCAAGAATGCTCCTCCATGGAAATGCCAGTTACCTGGCCAGGCTCCTTTCTCAACACAAGGTCCCCAAGCTAGTTTAGTTTAGAGACATAGCACGTAAACAGGCCCTTCGGTCCACCGGGTCCGTGCCGACCAGCAATTGCCGCACATTAACACTATCCTAAGGACAATATACAATTATACCAAGCCAATTAACCTACAAACCTATACGCCTTTGGAGTATGGGAGGAAACCGAAGATCTTGGAGAAAACCCACACTGGTCACAGGGAGAACGTACAAGCTCTGTACAGACAGCACCTGTGGTCAGGATCGAACCTAGGTCCCTGGCGCTGTAAGCGTTGTAAGGCAGCAACTCTACCACTCCGCCATTGTGCCGCCCACTTTAGTTATACTATCCATGTACTGTTGCAAGACACCCTCTTGGATAAACCTAACAAATTCTGCCTGGTCTAAGCCTCTTGCGCTAAGGGAGTCGCAGTCTACATTTGGGAAGTTAAAGTCACCCAGTATGACAACCCGGTTGCCTTAAAAATATCCATAATCTATCTACATGTCGGTTCCGCTATCTCTCACTGTCATGGCCTACAGTATGATTCCATCAGAGTGATTGCACCTGAGTGAGGGCGGCACAGTGGCGCAGCTGTAGAGTTGCTGCCTTACAGTACCAGAGATCCACGTTCGATCCTGACTACTGATGCTGTCTGTGTGGAGTTTGGACGTTCTCCCTGTGACCGTGTGGGTTTTTTTTCTCTGGATGCTCAGGTCTCCACCCACATTCCAAAAATGTATAGTTGTGTAGGTTAATTCAATTCAATTCAATTCAACTTTATTGTCATTGCACAGATACAAATATGGGTACAATGAAATGCAGTTTAGCGTCAGTCCGTAGTAATAGTGCAATATAAAAATAAAAATACAGAATAAGCAAACAATGTGGATGGAGAGACTGGCCCTAGTGTGCAAAACTGGGATAACATAAAACTAGTGTGAACTAGTTGGTCAGTGGTCTGTGTAGACTCGGTGGGCTGAAGGGCCTGTTTCCATGCTCCATCTCTAAAACTAAAACTAAACCTTTTCCTTTTTTGAAGTTCTGCCCACATTGCCTCAGTGCATTAATAATAATAATAATAATAATATATTTTATTGCCATTGCACATCAGTGCAACAAGATTTAGTATGCAGCTTCCAACCAATGTAAAAGCTGTGTGACGTGACCATCCGAGGGAGACAGTCCAGGTGGGATGGGGGGCACTCAGCAGGGCCGGTTCAGAGCCGCTATAGCTCTGGGAATAAAGCTGTTTCTGAGTCTGGAGGTTCGGGCGTAGAAGGCCTTGTAACGTCTGCCGGAGGGAAGTAGTTCCAACAGTCCGTTACAAGGGTGTGAGGAGTCTTTATTGATGCTGATGGCCTTCCTGAGGCACCGTGTATGGTAGATGCCCTCCAAGGCTGGTAGCTGTGTCCCAATGATCCTCTGCGCTCTGTGGACGACGCGCTGAAGAGCTCTCCTCTCCTCCTCCGTGCAGCTGAGATACCACACAGAGATGCCATACGTTAATATGCTCTCTGTGGTGCAGCGGTACAACGTTGTCAGCAGCTGTTGGGGCAGACCAGTCTTTTTTAATGTCCTCAGGAAGAACAGTGGTTGCTGTGCCTTCTTGACCAGCGCAGCGGTGTTGGTGGACCATGTGAGGTCCTCTGAAATGTGAGTGCCCAGAAACTTAAAGCTGGACACTCTCTCTACACTTTCCCCGTAAATGGAGATTGGGGCATATTCTCCATTATGGGACACCTCCTGAAGTCAATAATTAGCTCCTTGGTCTTGGAGGTGTTTAGTGACAAGTTGTTACGTGCGCACCAATCCGCCAGGTTCTGCACCTCCGCTCTGTATTTTGTTTCATCCCCGTTGGTGATCAGCCCAATCACTGTTGTGTCGTCTGCAAACTGATGGGCATAATCCCACCAGTATGTCCTCTCTGAATGCAACTGTGACATTCTCCGTGATAAGTAATGCAACTCCTTCACCGCTTTTACCTCCCCCTCTATCACACATGAAATCTCAAAATCCTGAACATTGAGCTGCCAATTCTGCCCTTCTCACAACCACATCTCTGTAATGGCCACAACATCATAATTCCATTCATTGCTCCAGGCTGTTAGCTCATGTGCTTTATTCATAATACTCCTTGCATTGACATAAACACACTTCAGCCCATCAGTCTGACTGTGTTCACTAACCTGATCCCAACTGTCCTTCTTTCCAGAATGACCTTATTTAATCTCTATTTTCCCATCAATTCTTCCACGGCTGACGTGCTGTTCTGATTCCCACCTCCTTGCCCCATAGTTTAAAGCCTTCTTAGTAGCCCCAGCGAACCTCGCTGTGACAGACACAAAAAGTTGGAGTAACTCAGCAGGACAGATAGCATCTCTGGAGAGAAGGAATGGGCGACGTTTCGGGTCTGAACAAGAGTCTCGACACGAAACATCACCCATTCCCTCTCTCCAGAGATCCAGCTTTTTGTGTCTATCTTCGGTTTAAATCAACATCTGCAGTTCCTTCCTACAAACGCCCTGTGATGATGTTGGTTCCCCTCCAGTTCAAGTAATAGCCTTCCCTCTTCTATGGGTCCCACCTGCCCTGGAAGATAACCCACTGGTCCATGTATCTGAAGTCTTCCCTCCTGCACAAGCTCCTTAATCAAATAATGAACTGCACAATCTTCTTATTTCTTGTCTCAATAATTTGCGACACAGGTAGGAATCGTAAGAGATCCTGTTTTTTTTTTAACCTGTTGCCAAACTCCCTAAGTTCTCTTTGTATGACCATACAATCTGCTATGATCACTGGTTGACATGGACGCAGTGGGCCGATGAGCCTGTTTCCGTGCTGTGTCTCTGAAGTAAAGAGAGCCACTGATGGTGCCACTGCTGTGATTAATGCTGCTGTTTACCCCTGAGAGGCCATATACCAACATCAGTATCCAAAATGGTGTTTTTGAGCAGGAGATAGTGGCTGGAGGCTCCTGTACACTCTCCCTGCCTCCTCTCATAGTCACTCATCTAGGTGACAATTTAAGAAGCGTATCTAAGTTTTAGAAACAGTTCGACAGGTACATGGATGGGACAGGTATGGAGGGATATGGACAAAACGCAGGCAGGTGGGATGAGTGTAGCTGGGACATTTTGGCCGGTGTGGGCAAGTTGCGTTGAATGGCCTGTTTTCACACTGTATCACACTATGACTCTATGACTATCTATCTGGTTGAAACTTTGATGCGGCCACCTCCCTGAAACTACTGTCTATACCCCCTCTGTCTCTTGTATGCTCCTCAGTGTGTCCAGTTGCCAGTCCAACCTGTCCACGTGGTCCGAGAGGAGCTGCATCTGGACTCACTTCTTGCTGCCATAGTCATCAGGGACACCATACAGCTCCCTGATTTCCCACATTTGACAGAAGGAGCATTTCACTCCACTGACTACCATAACTACCCTCTTAATGCACAATTAGAAATAAATCTAGCGGACTCAAGCAGAATAAAACCTGAAATGCGTTTAGTTTATTTTAGAGATACAGCGCGGAAACAGCTATTTAGTTTAATTTAGTTTAGAGATACAGCGTGGAAACAGGCCCTTCAGCCCACCTAGTCCGCACTGACACTACCCACCACACACTAGGGATAATTTTACATTTATACCAAGCCAATGAACCTACGAACCTGTAGGTCTTTGGAGTGTGGGCGGAAGATCTGGGAAAAACCCACGCAGGTCACAGGGAGAACATACAAAACTCCGTAGTTATGCACCCATAGTCAGGATCAAATCCGAGTCTCTGGTGCTGTAAGGCATTAGCTCTTTCGCTGTGCCTCTGTGCCACCTGTTTATCCTTACCTTATTTCTGCTGCCCACGCTTCATGACTACAGCACTCCGATCTCATTGTAGCCCCTTTTAAAATGTCTACTTCAGAGGCCAACACTTTACACACAGTTTATAGGTTCAGACACATTTCTGAATCAGGTACTAAATCATCCTATTTTTAATGTATGTGCACCACCTCAAAATAAATCACCCAGCATGGAAACCGACCCTTCGGCCCAATGAATATTGTGCAAGGATGTTTGGTAGTTGGATGGGTATCATCAGTTTGGTTTAGCTTAGTTAAGGATTCTAGGCCCTTTAGCCCACCCAGTCCATGTTGACTAGCGATCCCCATACACTAGCACTATCCTACTGTGATCACTAGACTATTTACAATTTTACCAAAACTGCACATCTTTGGAATGTGGGAGGAAACCAGAGCACCCCGAGAGAACCCTCGCAGTCACGGGGAGAACATAAAACTCCGTACAGACAGCACCCGTAGTCAGGATCGAACCAGGGTGTCTGGCGCTGGAAGGCGGCAACGACCGTCACCCCTTAACTGATGATAATTCCTGAGTCTAGTGCACGACATTTTTGAAACACTGACACTTATATTTTTTGCATCCTGCTGTGTCTTGTTAGCAACTCTATTTGAACGTGCTGTTTCGTGATCTACCAAATCTGCACATTATCAAGAAGCCAGCATGGTAGAATAATTGGACAACAGCAGATTTCCTGTTTTATAAACATGAACCAACAGGGATGTATGAAATGACCGCAGCTACTTAATTTTATTATAAAATGACAGATGTTCTGTAGTCAGTTTTGGGCTGCGATACAATTACTGCATTCAAATGAGGTTCGTTTGCTGGTTGAGACCTAATGCTATTTTGGGTTTATGTTATCAGGATCATTTAATTATGTTGCATTATCTTATAATGCTGCCAATCCAACTATTCATTACACAAGGGGGGGGGAGAGAGGGAGAGGAGAAGAAAGCTGGAAAAGGGGAGAGGCAGGACAATACATGGGAGGAAATAGTTTTACATAGCTGTGGGGTTTTGTTTATAGTTAGATTGTTGGAACAAAGACTAGAGGTAGGAGTAGAAGTTGTGAGACAGGGTTGAAGAGTTGTGGATCGTGAAGCCAGAGAGAGAAATGTAGCCTGGGAGGGATTTGGAAAAAATAAATCCTTTTTATCTCTGATTTCAACTGCAGCTGTTAAAAGCTTCAACTTTATAGTTTTGCACAATTTGGAAGAGAGAGTTGCTTTACTGACACCTTGATTATTTGTGCCTCTGCGGGGGAGAAATATTTGGAAAAGTATTAAAACTAAAATGCTGCTGACTTTGCAATGCTTGATGGTTGAAAGAAAGCAAAAGAGTCTCTTGTTTTTAGCATCAAAGGTGGTGAACAAAGAAGTTTTGCTACAGACCTGGATGACTTTGAGACAGAGGGAGTCAATGTTCCTGGAGGGACATGTCATGAAAGTGGATGTGCTGACATGTAAAATTTATGTCCATGTTAATCATACGATGAAAGTAGACATTGTAGTGCTGATTGTAGTTTTACATGTGTTAGGTGTCACCTATGCCAAACAGTTGCTGCAAAGATTCACCTGTAACTAGGAAAGTTTACCCACTGTTAAATTGCTTATTTGCTAAAGTTAAACTTGAACTTCATTTCGACCTTTGGGAGATTAGCTAAATGGAGCTAATTAAGATCTTTAAGAAAACAGAGACTGGGAAGTGAAATTATATGTAATGTGGAAGAAAGATAATTCAAGGATGTGGAGCACGAAATGGCAACCTATAATAATCTGTTCCTGGACTAGAACTACGGTTGTGAAGAAATTTGCTTGCTCTTGAGGCCCGCCTGCTGCCAATTAAAATGGTGAGCGGATGACAAGTGATGGTGACAGCCACTATTTATCCTGGATGTAAACCATTCTGTGCACTCTTCAGATGCGATGCTGCAATATAAATGAGGTTGGATGTGGCTAATGTGCTGTGCAACTCCTATTTCAGTACAGTCGTCTTTTTTTTCAGTAGCCAATCTGACCACATAAAAATGTGGCATCAATATCTTGTCTTTTGCACAATCTTTTCTTTTCACTGCCTTGTAGAGTTTATGTGTAATGTGGAGTCATATAGTCATCAAGCATGGAAACAGACCCTTTGGCCCAAATCGTCCATGCCCACCAAGATACCCCATTTTCTATTTCCTATTTCCCTTTGGCCTCTATTCCTTTAAAGCTGTCCTAACCATGTACCTGTCCAAATGTCTTTTGATTGTTGTTATTGTACCTACATCAGCTGCTTCCTCTGGTTACTCATTCTATGAGTCATTCTCATCATCTGCTTCCCTGGCGTCATTATTAAACCTTTCCCCTCTCACTTAAAAACTATGTCTCTTGGTCCTTGTTTCCTCGACTCTGGAGAAAAGACTCTGTGCATTCACGCTATCTATTCCCATCATGATGGAATTTATAAACCTCTACAAGATTACCCCTCAGTCTCTAGCACTCCTAGGAATAAAGTCTTAGTCTGCCAAACTTCTCCCAATAGCTCAGGCCCTCGGGTCCTGGCAAGACATTTAAGACATTTAAAGAGTGCATGGATGAACTACAAAAATTGTTCATCTCAGTTTGGCAAAAGAATAAATCAGGGAAGGTAGTACATCCGTGGATAACAAGGGAAATCAGGGATAGTATCAAAGCGAAGGACGATGCGTACAAATTAGCCAGAAAAAGCAGCATACCGGAGGACTGGGAGAAATTCAGAGACCAGCAGAGGAAGACAAAGGGCTTAATTAGGAAAGGAAAAATAGATTATGAAAGAAAACTAGCAGGGAACATAAAAACTGACTGCAAAAGTTTTTATAGATATGCGAAAAGAAAGAGATTAGTTAAAACAAATGTAGGTCCCTTGCAGTCAGAAACAGGTGAGTTGATCATGGGGAACAAGGATATGGTGGACCAATTGAATAACTACTTTGGTTCCGTCTTCACTAAGGAAGACATAAATAATCTGCCGGAAATAACAGGGGACCGCGAGTCAAAGGAGTTGGAGGAATTGAGTGAAATCCAGGTTAGCCGGGAAGTGGTGTTGGGTAAATTAAATGGATTAAAGGCCGATAAATCCCCAGGGCAAGATAGGCTGCATCCCAGAGTACTTAAGGAAGTAGCTCCAGAAATAGTGGTGCATTAGTAATAATCTTTCAAAACTCTTTAGATTCTGGAGTAGTTCCTGAGGATTGCCGGGTAGCAAACGTAACCCCACTTTTTAAGAAGGGAGGGAGAGAGAAAACGGGGAATTACAGACCAGTTAGTCTAACATCGGTAGTGGGGAAACTGCTAGAGTCAGTTATTAAAGATGGGATAGCAGCACATTTGGAAAGTGGTGAAATCATTGGACAAAGTCAGCATGGATTTACGAAAGGTAAATCATGTCTGACGAATCTTATAGAATTTTTCGAGGATGTAACTAGTAGTGTGGATAAGGGAGAACCAGTGGATGTGGTGTATCTGGACTTCCAGAAGGCTTTCGACAAGGTCCCACATAAGAGATTAGTATACAAACTTAAAGCACATGGCATTGGGGGTTCAGTATTGATGTGGATAGAGGACTGGCTGGCAAACAGGAAGCAAAGAGTAGGAGTAAACGGGTCCTTTTCACAATGGCAGGCAGTGACTAGTGGGGTACCGCAAGGCTCAGTTCTGGGACCCCAGCTATTTACAATATATATTAATGATCTGGATGAGGGAATTGAAGGCAATATCTCCAAGTTTGCGGATGACACGAAGCTGGGGGGCAGTGTTAGCTGTGAGGAGGATGCTAGGAGACTGCAAGGTGACTTGGATAGGCTGGGTGAGTGGGCAAATGTTTGGCAGGTGCAGTATAATGTGGATAAATGTGAGGTTATCCATTTTGGTGGCAAAAACAGGAAAGCAGACTATTATCTAAATGGTGGCCGACTAGGAAAAGGGGAGATGCAGCGAGACCTGGGTGGCATGGTACACCAGTCATTGAAAGTAGGCATGCAGGTGCAGCAGGCAGTGAAGAAAGCAAATGGTATGTTAGCTTTCATAGCAAAAGGATTTGAGTATAGGAGCAGGGAGGTTCTACTGCAGTTGTACAGGGTCTTGGTGAGACCACACCTGGAGTATTGCGTACAGTTTTGGTCTCCAAATCTGAGGAAGGACATTATTGCCATAGAGGGAGTGCAGAGACGGTTCACCAGACTGATTCCTGGGATGTCAGGACTGTCTTATGAAGAAAGACTGGATAGACTTGGTTTATACTCTTTAGAATTTAGGAGATTGAGAGGGGATCTTATAGAAACTTACAAAATTTCTTAAGGGGTTGGACAGGCTAGATGCAGGAAGATTGCTCCCGATGTTGGGGAAGTCCAGGACAAGGGGTCACAGCTTAAGGATAAGGGGGAAATCCTTTAAAACCGAGATGAGAAGAACTTTTTTCACACAGAGAGTGGTGAATCTTTGGAACTCTCTGCCACAGAGGGTAGTTGAGGCCAGTTCATTGGCTATATTTAAGAGGGAGTTAGATGTGGCCCTTGTGGCTAAGGGGATCAGAGGGTATGGAGAGAAGGCAGGTACGGGATACTGGGTTGGATGATCAGCAGTGATCATATTGAATGGCGGTGCAGGATCGAAGGGCCGAATGGTCTACTCCTGCACCTAATTTCTATGTTTCTATGTTTCTAAGACTCTCGTAAACATTTATTGCAACCTTTCCAGCTGAATGGCATCTTTCCTGTAGCAGGGTGATCAAAATTCAAAACAATACTCCAATTGCTGCCACAGCAATATCTCCTACAAATGTAACATAATGTTTCAACCTCTATACTCAGTGCCCTGACTGGGGAACACCAAAATTCCGAAAGCCTTTTCATCACTCTATCTACCGGTGATGTCACTTTCAGGGAAAGATACAAGGTGCTGGAGTTACTCAGTGGGTCAGGCAGCATCTCTGGAGTACACAGATTGGTGATGTTTCAGGTTGGAAGCCTTCTTCAGACACTACGTCCATTTTGTTACTTTCGGGAACTCTGTACCTGCACTCCTAGATTCCCTCTGTTCTACAATGTTCCCCAGGCCCTGCCATTCACTGTGAATCTCCTGGCCTGGTTTTCAATTGGCATACCTCAGGCCCACTTGCCCAGCTGACACAATCTCACTGTAATTGCTTGGTACAAGTTAAATTTTCATTGTAGCTATACCCTATAGTACTTGTGCATATGACAATATACTCAGTGTTTAAGAAGGAACTGCAGATGCTGGAGAATCGAAGGTTACACAAAAAAGCTGGAGAAACTAAGCGGGTGCAGCAGCATCTATGGAGCGAAGGAAATAGGCAACGTTTCGGGCCGAAACCCTTCTTCAGACTCATCTTGACTTGGTCATTGACCAACTGATAATGAAAATTGTACTGCTGATAAATTGATTTTCATGTGGAGTAATCATATATATGCTCTGTGTGCTGGATAGATATGTAATGAGTGGGCTAGCAACACTGTTTATTTAAAGGTATTGTGTACAAGATGAAGGAATGCTTGCCAGTTATTTAGTTAATGGTGAAACAGTCATCAACCAACGGGTAAGAGCATACAGGCACTCCCTGAATTATGTAATAGGTGACATGTAAACTCACACTTGCGTAAGTATTTCTTAGTTGACACCAACTTGATCTAGCTCCCATGTGGTCTCTGCATTGGAGCTCACCTGTGGTTTTCACGTTGGAGCTCTCCCCTGGTGACGATGATGGAGCTCCCCTAGTGGTCTCCACGTTGGAGCTCCCCTAGTGGTCTCCATGTTGGAGCTCCCCTAGTGGTCTCCATGTTGGAGCTCCCCTAGTGGTCTCCACGTTGGAGCTCCCCTAGTGGTCTCCACGTTGGAGCTCCGCTAGTGGTCTCCACGTTGGAGCTCCCCTAGTGGTCTCCACGTTGGAGCTCCGCTAGTGGTCTCCACATTGGAGCTCCCCTAGTGGTCTCCACGTTGGAGCTTCCATCTGGTCCCTTAGTGTCGGAACTCCCATGTGGTCTCTGCGTTGGAGCTCCCCATGTGGTCGCCACATTGGAGCTCCCATATGGTCTCTGTGTCAGAGCTCACCCTGTGGCCTTTGCGTCAGAACTCTCTCCTGGTGTTCATGTTGGAGGTCTCTGCATCAAATAGTAAGTTTACACTTGCACACGTTATGATTTACAGAACATCCAAGTTATACAAGGGTCACCGGGACCCTTACATAATTCGTCTGTATTATCTTACAATTCCATTGGTAATTATGCCAAAATTGCCAACCACTGTATGAAAGTAAAAGTTTTCAAGCATGCACATGCAAAATTAATTTGGAAGTCCCGAGGAAAATGGCAATGGCCTTTGCTCTGAGTGCAGTGTTGTGATCTTGACAAGAATAATCAACCTAGAATCAGTGCAGTGAACCAAGAGTTAATTTACTACTCTTGCTGTAAAAGTAGAAAGACACGCCAGTGTGCCTAACTCAACCTTTGTGAGCCACCTGCTTTGAATTCAGTGATGATTGTCATCCATTGCTGCCTATTGTAAAATCTGAACCAATATATTTTATAATAAATACATTGTTTTGATTAAACCATTGGCTGAGATTCTCTCTTCCATTCTGTCCGGATTGCATCAATGATTCTTTGGTGTACGACGAGTTTCATGAAAAAGCCAGTCGAACCAAACATTCTGAGCCACAAGAAAACCTCTTTAAATCCATCATGCGGTTTTAATGACGTTACCTTCCACTGCTCACAAGCCCATGAAATTCATGAATGGGAGAACTGTTCGAGCATTCATCTGTATGATCTCTTTGGGCTCTTGTTTCATTTTTCACAGTGTGAAAGAAGCCTTTGAGATTGCATGATCTTAGGCAATCAGCCAGCTTTATATCAACAGCAAATAACCTGATTAATGGCGTCAGAATGTTGGCCATGGATTCAATATGGTGCAGAGGATTGATTGAATGTTTTAATCAACTTATGCAGGAGGTTTAAATTGGGTTGACCAGTTCCTTTAAGGCAAAGATAGATAGATAGATTCTTGATTAGTACAGATGTCAAGGATTATGGGGAGAAGGCAGGTGAATGAGGTTAGGAGGAAGAGATAGATCAGCCATGATTGAATGGTTGAGTATTGATGGGCTGAATGGCCTAATCCTGTTCCTATCCCTTATGACCTTATGACCTTGTCCATTCTTATCTTGCAAGTTAAATGATTGAACACCGTAACTAGTGCTCAGACCTGCTGACAGAGCATTCTATGTCTTATAAATTCTGCCAATAAAATGCTTTGAACAGTTTTGGAATATTCATGAAACTGTGAAGGGAGGCCATCTGTGGTGTGGTAGAACATGTCACATTGGGAATTAGTTTGACTGCATTGTACACTATCATTCTTCATTTGAATTTGGTAATAATCGAAGGTTGGATGTTTACTGAGGCACCCGTCTCAGAGCACTTCCAGATACCAGAAAGATATCAAATGCTGCCTTTTTAATCATCAGGAATGAGCACAACTTGAAATAATTACCAGCAGTTTAAAGTTTAGTTTAGATAAACAGCGCGGAAACAGGCCCTTAGGCTCATCATGTTCACCCCGACTAGCAATCTCTGCACATTAACACTATCCTACACACACTAGGGACATTTTTACATTTATACCAAGCCTATTAACCTTTACGTTTTTGGAGTGTTGGAGGTAACCGGAACACCCAAAGAAAACCCACGCAGTTCACGGGAGAACGTACAAACTCTGTACAGACAGCACCTGTAGTCTGGATTGAACACGGCTCTCTGGCATTGTAAGGCAGCAACTCTGCACAGCACAAAGCAAATTAATTGTCGAATAACACATTTTTATAAGCACATTCCCTTTACAATGCCAGAACAAAGCAAGTTGATGTTTATGTTTGGTAGTCTTTAGATTTGTTTCAAATAATGCACTTAAAACTCATTTTAAATGAATTCATTACCATCCTAATAAATCCAGCAAACAAAATAGATATTAGATGGACCACAATTTAAAACTGTGTACTAAGTGCACTTGTAATATTTATTCTACCATAATAAACAAAGGCAAGGTCAATGGATTTTAATCACCGAGTGCAAGCAATTGGAATACTATTATGGGAAAGAAAACAATTTAGATTGCCTTGTGCCTTTAGCACTGATTTATTGTCATGTGGAACAATTAAGAATTCAACAATTGCTTTGATATCCTGTTTTAGTGAAAGGACTGACACTTTGTGCATTTCCAAATTAATAGACAGTCTGAAAGCTGAGGGAAGCTGGTGATGAAACAAGCCTTTGGGTGCCAGCACTACACGTGTGTAACAGCTTTGGTCAGTCTTTGTACCTCCCTTGACATATTTGGTTCCAAATTTTTTTGAGCCAGTGGGTGGAGCTGAGTAAACTGGTGTCAGGTATTAACACACACGTTTCACACCTACATTCAAATTAAACCTGCAATCAAGGGTGGCACAGTGGTGCAGCGGTAGAGTTGCTGCCTTACAGTACCAGATGCCCATGTTCGATCCTCACTGCAGGTACTGACTGTACAGAGTCTATACGTTCTCCCTGTGATTGTGTGGGATTTCTCCCACACACCTAAGATGTGTGGGTTGTAGGTTGATTGGCTTCTGTAAATTGTAAATTGGCCCTAGTGTGTAGGATGGTATGAGTGTACGAGGCTTATTGGTCAGCGAGGACCAGGGGCCTGTTTCCACACTTTATCTCTAAACTAAAGTAAACCACCAACTCTGCACCTCTGCTCCATCTCCCACTTCAATCCCCATTCCTGAAACCATCAGTTATCCAGTGATTAATATTAATAATCTCGGAAAATTCAAGGAGGTTTACCACAACAGTTTTTCAGTGTCTGAGAGTTATTGATAAAGTAATATTGGCTATGAAGTGATGGTACTGGCTTATGGTTTACTACATAAACCCGCAATGTATTAACTATCATTCAGAAATGGAATTTTAAAATTTCTTATTTGTCATTACACAAATTTTTGTATTTTTGGGTTGTGAGTGATGATGATATATGTATTTTGGTATTTTCCAGGTAATAACTGACAGGAAAGAGAACATCAATTTTCAACTCCGTGGCAAAGGCGTGGACGAGGAACCAAAGGGCATTTTCAAAATCAATGAACAGTCTGGACAAATCAGTGTGACCCGTACATTGGATCGTGAGACGATGGAGACGTACATTGTAAGTGTTTACATAGAATTTAGATTATTCCTGAGTAACAGAGCCTCTGCTACAAACATTTATTAAATTCTCAACATGGAATTGTTCAGCAACCCAGCTGGAATAAAAATATACTGTACCTCCATACAGACACCTGCAGTTTTACACTTGTGAACTAACAGTTTACATTTTGACCGAATTTTAACTCTACATTTCCACCAGAAATACAATGGTTGGGAGTTTAAGATGGTGGAAAAAGGAATGTGCTCACCATTGCCAACCATTGACTGGGTTTAAGTTTAATAAGTCCAAATGCAATGGATAGTCATCACAAGAGACCCCAAAAGTAATATTTTGATGAATTCTGCTCAATAATCAGACTATATCCTTTCTCCTCCTATGGCCCTATGTATACATTGTGTCTGCACGCAAAGAATCTCCCTGTGCCTAGCCACATGTGACAATAAAGTATTCCTATTCCTATTCATCTAGCCAACCACCATCTTTTTGCTATCTCTTTTCTCTCTCTCTCTCTCTCTCTCTCTCTCTCCCTCTCTCCCTCTTCCTTCTCTTTCTCCATCTTCACTCTCTCCTCTTTTCTCTCTATCCCCCTCTCTCCCCCTCTCCCTCCCCCCATCTTCCTGCCTCCTCTCTCCACCCCCCCTCTCCCTCTCCCCCTCTCTCTTCCCCTCTCTTCCCCTCTCTCTCTCTCTCTCTCTCTCTCTCTCTCTCTCTCTCTCTCTCTTTTTTTACAGGTGAAGCATTTGAAATTGTTAATCTGGCAAAGATTGTTAATCTGTACAGACAGCATCCATGGTCCAGATCGAACCCATTGTAAGACAGCAACTCTACCGCTGTGCCACCATGCTGCCCCATGTAGTTTTTTCGTCATTCTTTCATTGACTATCAGTCTTATGTTTCCTCCTTGATAGCAAATAATGTTTGACCATTTTAGGTGATAATATGACCCTGAGCATCAAGAAATATCCAAAGTGCCATTTTAAGAAGTATAATTCAAGGCACAAAAACTAATGATGTCTTTTGGCACTTTGCACAGAATTTAATCAACACTTAAATGACTAGGTCTGTGTACACCTGTACCGGGGCACGAGTTTATAATCTTGGAAACTCTCAAACTCCATGGGTAGAATACCTAGTGAGCTCTGTGCCAAGATTTAAAATGTGTGCCTGTGACAGGTGCCAAAGAGCATGTTGATAAAGTCAACACGTATTCACCACACAATTTACTTTCTTTGTGTGAGCTGAACTTACTAAGGCCCAGGAACCCAGCCAACACTCATTAGTACAAAAGTCTGCTTTAAAATTTACAATCTGGGTGTTAATTCCCATTCCTTGATTTTTATTCTCTTCAAAGCAGCAGGAGCACATTCATTTCCATGATTATGACATTGATGTTCACCCCAAAGTTCAGATGCAACGTTGTTGAGAGGCAGGATAGGTGTTTGTCATTATACACTTCATTGAAAGCAAAATGTTTCATATTCTTGGTATAGTTTGGATGAGGCATCGGACAAAAATACATTGCCACTTTTTTTCCCCGTAAATTTGTGAAAATTCCAACTGTGGTAGAGTTACTGCCTTACAGCGCCAGCAAACCGGATTTGATACTAACTATGGGTGCTGTCTGTACGGAGTTTGCACGTTCTTCCCGTGACCTCGTGGGTTTTTCCTGGATGCTCTGGTTTCCTCCCACACTCAAGACGTACGGGTTTGTAGGTTATTTGGCATCGGTAAATATTGTAAATTGTCCCTTGTGTGTAGTGCGTGCTAGTGTAATGGTAATTGATGGTCGGCGTGGATTTGGCGGGCCGAAGGGCATGTTTCTGCGCTGTATCTTCAAACTAAACTAAACTACAGGTTGAACACCAATTTTTTTTTTTGTTTGTGTTTTTGTTTTTGTTTTTGAACAGTTCAAGAGCCTTTCTGGATTATCCGTTTTTTCTGGACCAACAGAGGTCGTGTGATAATGAAACGATAATATGCCCCGTCCACTAATGACCAATACTGTGTCTCTGAAGCACCATAGAGTGCCAGAAACCTAAATTATACAAATATAAAATGTAAACTATATGAGAACGGAATGATCTACTGACCCATCCCCAGCCCACACCATCTCCCCGGCTGTTTAGAGCCCTGGCTTCTGACTCCACTTCCAACTTGCAAGGTGCACCAGCGAGCCCTTCTTCACCCACCGCACTTTCCGATACCACGGCTCTTGTTGTTGCTCTTGTTTAGCCTCTGGGTTTTCCTCAGGTAACTGTCCCCCTCCTCCACCTCCCTGCCCCCCCGCCCTCTCCTCCCTTCACATTTGAATTTTAAAATAATATACGATCCATTCTCTCACTTCTTCTGCTGGATTTTCTTGCTGCTTCTCTACGAGTTGTGTGTTTTGTTTTGCCATTACAGACAGGCAGGAGATGTTTTTGTAGTACATCTGCTAACTAAATTTGATTTTCCGCCTCTCGATTATGCAGCGCTGAACAGTGAGAGGCAAGCTTAAAATAGCAGATGGCTGATGCCTGCATACATCTGGCCAGGAGTGCGGCATTTTGACACAAGTACTGCCGCATTGATTTACAATATGGCTTTATGTATTTTGTTTCGGCTGAATAAATAAAATTATTTACCCAGCCTTGTCTGTTCAACACATGAATTGCAACAATTAAAACTTGAAGTGGCGAATCACAATTTGCAAAATCATGTGTAGTTTAGAGATACAGCGCGGAAACAGGCCCTTCGGCCCTCTGAGTCCGCACCAACCAGCTGTCCCCGCACACTAACACTATCCTACACACACTAGGGACAATTTACATTTATACCAAGCCAATTAACCTTCAAACCTGTACGTCTATGGAGTATGGGTGGAGACTGAAGATCTCAGAGAAAACCCACATGGTCATGGGGAGAACAGATAAACTCCATACAGATAGCACCCGTAGTCGGGATCGAACCCGGGTCTCCGGTGCTGCAAGCGCTGTAAGGTAGCAACTCTATTGCTGCGCCACTGTGCCATCCGTGCAGAAGTGGAGGGAGCACGAGTTGTGAATTATAAAAGTAAAAATTGCTGGGCAGTTTATAAACAGTATTGATCTTCCTGAGAAATTCTAGGAATCCTTGGATTTGCATTGATAATACAAAAGTTATTTTTGCTCTTTTATGAGTGATTAATGACCCCAATTTACCAATCAACCTTGTAGAACCAGAAGGGAAGTATTTGCAGCTCTGGAGTCACATTCACAGGCAGAAAATGGATTTATATGTCTTACATTTTATCTCATTTCAATCCCTTTTCTCTCTGATTTTTTTCCTTCCCGACATTGTTACCAAATTTAGTTCCTCATTGTTCATGTTTTATTTTGTTTTTGAGCTGATCACCCAGTGAAACTGCGAAAGGTTCTGTCGTTATGCCTGGCGGCCTGAAAACTGTGCATAAAAATCCCCACTGACTGTGCATCTTAATAGGTCCCTTTTCTTTTCAATTGGGTTTTAAACTGCAGCTCAATCAATTGGAGGTGTATAGAAAAACAATCATGCCATTGTTTGGGAAAAGTGTGTCCTCAATGTTCATCCTCATTTAACATTGACAAAACATATCATTTCTATTTTGCAGGAGTTTTTTTTTTTATCACATGTCCCAATAATGCAAAGTAATTCGTTGGTTGTGAAGCACTGTAGAATATTCTGCAAGAAACATGCTGGGGATAGGGCACAGGGATTATGCAAACACGTCATCCTTTTCTCGATCCTTTCAATTTCATTCATTCTGTTAAGGGCCTGTCCCACGGGCGTTATTTGTGCGTCACGCAGGTGGCGTACGAAGATTTTGAGAATCGCAAAATCCTGGGGCACCGTGCGCTACCGCGCGTCACTGTCTACATCACCACGCGTCATGCGCGCGTAATGCACGCCATGCGCTCGTCAGGCGTGCGTTACGACACGCGCACCGTGTGTCGTGACGCGAAAATTATGTTGCATAAATGATGCGCAAATGACGCCCAAGTGGGACAGGCCCTTTAGAGACTCATATTTTAAGCATTTGATGGCACAGAAGTGTTTGGAGCTGAGGGGTCAGGAAATGTTCATCGTGTGGCGGCACTTTCAGCTCATTTTAACCTTCATATTTTTAACCACAAGTACATGGTACAATTGCTGGGAAGGTCAGCATTTGTTGCTCACCACTAAATGTCCTTCAGATGTTGGTGGTGAGCTACCTTCCTTCATCCATTCCAATCCATCTGGAGATGGTTCCCTTTCAATATATTTAAGTATTTCCAAGGATTCATGTAGCTTTATCGGACTTCAGTTTGGCCACATCTGGATTATTGCGTGCAGTTCTGGTTGCCTCAACATGGGACGGATGTGGAGGCTTAGGAAAGGGCACAGTGGAGGTTTACCAGGACACAAAGTAGTGGAGTAACTCTGCGGGTCAAGCAGCATCTCTGGAGAACATGAATAGGCAACGTTTCGGGTTGGGATCCTCCTTCAGACTGATTGTGGGGAGGAGAGGGGGGAGAAAGCTGGTAGAGAGGAGGAGCATGACAAAGCCCGATCAGAATCTTTTCATTTTTACCAGAATGATGCCTGGGTAAGAACGTATTAGCTATGAGAGGTTGGACAGATTTGGATTGTTTTCTCTGGAATGCTGGAGGCTGAGGGAAGACCCGCTAGAAGCATATAAAATTGTGAGAGGCACAGATAGGGTAGACAGTTAAAACCTTTTTCTCAGAATGGAAATTTCAAACATTGGAGGGCATAGATTTAAGATTTGGACAAAGTTTAAAGGAGATGCGTAAGGCAAGTTTTTTACACAAAAGGTGTTGGGTGCGTGGAAAGCATTGCTAGTTGTGGTGGTGGAGGTAAATAAGAAAGTGGCATGTTTAGTTTAGTTTAGACATACAGCGCGGTAACAGGCCCTCCGGCCTATCGGGTCCGTGCCGACCAGCCATCCCCGTAAATTAACACTATCCTACACCCACTAGGGGCATTTTTTACATTTACCAAGCCGATTAACCTACAAACCTGTACGTCTTTGGAGTGTGTGAGGAAACCGAAGATCTTGGAGAAAATCCACGCAGGTCATGGAGACAACGTACAGACTCTGTACAGACAGCACCTGTAGTCAGGATTGAACCAGGGTCTCCAGCGCTGCATTCGCTGTAAGGCAGCAACTCTACCGCTGCGCCACCGTGACCACCACAAAAAAAAGGCATTTGGATAGGCGCATGAATATGCAGGAAATGGTGGGATGTGGATAATGTAGAGGGGTGTGGATTATGTGCAGGCAGGTAAGAGTTGGTCTTGGCAGCACAGAAAGTGTGAGCCGAAAGGCTTGTTGCTGCGCTGTACTGTTCTATGTGACATGGTAGCATATTCCCACATTGGCTTGGCCTTAACTTCCAAAACCACCTTTACATTTTGAAAATATTATCAAAGTATATTGTAACAACGGGTCATTAACTTTTCCATGTTGAGGCAGAGTTTGATGCCTTGATAGTTTGTCCCATGATTGCTGAATGAGAGAGTGGTTGGCAAGATCTCCACAGCAAAAATGGCAACATTTTGTCAAATGAATTTATGGCTGGAAATTGCAGTAAATGAGAATGTTAACACCGAAACCAAACAAAAACAAACATTTAATTTGTTCAATTCATCGACCGTCATGAATGGCAAGCATGTTTTCAGTTTAATGGCAAAACTAACAACATGATTTGATTTAGAACGAGTTGCAGTGTTCAATTTGGCCACGTAAGTTCATTTTCATGGGGCTAACTTCAAATCGCCTGGGTTTCAAAGGAATAAAGGTCACGTCTGTAAATGATACTACCAGTGAAACCTGCCGATACATGGTGATAATTTGAAATGTACTTAGATGGATATCTTTCTGGTATTCCTGGAACTGGCTAAAATCTTTGTTTTAATTGTCTTCAATTATAAATAATCAAAGTTAATTAAAGTCAATGAGTTTCAATTCCTCAGTGAATAACCAACAGAGCTGAATCTAAAAATACCAGTCAGCAAAATCAGTATTCTTTATTGCAAGAAACTATCTTAAGTTTAATCAAACAAGTTAATCAATTATTTATGTGCATTTACCAACATTAGAAATCACAGTGCTGGAGAACAAAATATTTTCTGAAAGGTTCCTAATGTTCTGTAATTAAGGATATCTAGTTGAAATGCTTTCATTGTACGATATGTATTTTTCTTTATTTGATTACATAGCAGCTAGAGCAATAACAATTAGAATTTTCCATGGGAAATTTAATGTAGTGATGCATCCCAAAGCACTTTTGCAATCAATATTTGTTGCTTGGCCACAGAAGGTGATATTAACAGAAATTCCTGATAGATGTATATTTAAGGCATGTATTAAAATAAAGATGTACAGGAAGGAACTGCAGATGCTGGTTTACACTGAAGATAGACATAAAATGCTGGATAAACTCAGTGGGACAGGCAGCATCTCTGGATAGAAGTAATAGGTGACGTTTCAGGTCAAAACCTTTCTTCAGACTCGGAGAGAGATTCTGTGAGGAATTTCCCGAGCACAGCACCTTGAAGGAAAGATTAAAACATGACCAGTAACAATGACTTTAGACTTTACTTCGGACTGTAGCAATACAGTGTTGAAACAGGCCCTTTGGTCCACCGAATCTGCGCTTACCCGTGATCACTCCACACACTAGTATCGATCAGCGATCACTCAACACACTAGTGTCGATCAGCGATCACTCAACACACTAGCTCTATCCACCACACTAGGGACAATTTACTGAAACCAATTAATCTACAAACCTCTTCGTTTTTGGAGTGTAGGACGATGTAGTTCATAACAACGTGTGTTTTAATCTAACCTTTCTGCTGTCACACGAAGTTGAATTGATTGGAGTCATTTATTTAAATTTCAATTCAATTTATTTGTCATTTGGACCCCTTGAGGTCCAAACGAAATGACGTTTCTGCAGCCATACATTACAAACAAATAGACCCAAGACACAACATAGTTTACATAAACATCCATCACATCGTGTGATGGAAGGCCAAAAAAACTTATCTCTCCACTGCACTCTCCCCCCCCCCCCCCCAATGTCAGAGTCAAAGTCAAAGCCCCCGGCTGGCGATGGCGATTGTCCCGCGGCCATTAAGCCACGCCGGGTGGTGCAAGGTCGCACACCGGGTCTTGATGTTGGAGCCCCCGGCGTGCGCTCGCAGAGTCCCGCGGCCATTCCAAGCCGCGCGGGGCGGTGCTGTAAGGCCCCGCTCCAGGAGCTCTTCGACCCCGCAACTCGGGCGGGAGAAGTCGCGTTGCGGGAGCCCTGAAAAGCGGTCTCCCTCCAGTGACCCGCGGGCTCCCGGTGCCGCCGTCCGCCAGACCCGCAGTTGCAGCCTCCGAATCTCCGGAGGTCGGGCCGCAGCAGCAGCAGCGCTCCACCACCGCTCCACCCGCTCCGGACTCGGCCAGCTCCGCGACGGTGAGGTGAGTCGTCGGCACTAGAGCCCCCGGTCTTCTCCTGCAAGATTTGTGGAACTGAATGCCACTCGCTGCAAACAGACTAATTCAGTGTTTCCAAAGCATGGAGTTATGTTCCATACATCGGCCTCTAACTAAAATGTAGTTAGTAATTATGTAAACTGTTTTTTCTGATGTATCTCTTGAAGCTGAATCGATTGGAGTTATTTATTTGATTGTTGCACCTAACCCTGAAAGGTTATTTCAAGATTCATGGAAGTGAATTGGAGTGTGAAAGGAAACCAGAGCACCCAGAGAAATCCCACACGGTTTCAGGGAGAACATACAAACTCCGTCCACACAGCTCCTGTGGTCAGGATTGAACCCTGGTCGCTGGCGCCGTGAGGCAGCAGCTCTACCGCTCTGACACTGTGCTGCAGAAGAGCAAATCAACTCCAGAACAATCTGAACACCAGAACAGGAGTGCAGGTAGCGGAGGATCCCGTGGATCATGGAAATTCTAAAGAAAATGAAGAGTAAATCTTTAAAATCAAGGCACTGCTTAATCATGATGCAGTAAAGGTCATGGATGGGTGAAATGATCTTGATATAATTTTGGACAGCAACTTTTGTGATGATTTCCATTTTTACCGAGGGTGAGCTAAGTGAGATCTCACAGTAGAGTGTAATGGAAAGAGGGAGATCGGGGGGGGGGATGTTGAATAAGTTGGTGGGTAAAGTGAACAAGATGGTGAATAATAAATAAAATGAAATAGGTGAGGTTGTTTAGAAAATTGTGAGACTGGATAAATCCAAGATAAGATGAGGATGAACTAAGGCAATGGGGCAGTCAGGAAGCGTTGGCCTTGTTGATAATGTGGAAATGTCGGATCTTAATGTGTGTTCCCATTGTGACTCTGCTTGCAAGCCATTAGGCGCATCCTAATATGAGGGTGGAATTATTCACTGAGAAATGGAAATGGTGATGGAAATCAAAGACTCCGTTTTCCTGAGATACTATGAAAGGCATTTTGACTTTTCTCTGCTAGTCAAACTAATTAGAGCCCACAGAGAGGTGAAGGGAAGTGATGGTGAGCTGCCTCTGAGTGTCAGTAGTGTAAAGTTAAAACTGATACTGCTTTTTACAGGATGTTCGTGGCAAGGTGCAACCTGGAGCCAGGGAATAAAAAGTATACTCGCATTTATAGACCACTTTTCATACCACAAATATTTTGCAATCAGTAATATATTTCTGAAGTACTGCTTATTAAATTGGAAATGCAACTGTTAATTTGAACATGGCAAACTCCCTCGGGTGATAGTGAGCAGTTAATTTGTTTTTGTATTTCAAAGGAAGACAGAAATGGGATTTCAATTCAGGTTATCTACCTTGAATTCAAAACCAACCTCTAAAACATGTAGGGCGGTCTGTTGAACAAGCATGCCGTCAAATTTTTACCTACTTATTCTTGCCACCTAAAAGTCTCTTTCAAGCTGTAACTGCCTTGCGTGATGTGGCTATCTCTGGATGGCAATGGCAGCAGTCAGAATTATCAAACCATCACTTCCTTGAGCTGTTAATCTGCAACAATTTCTTGCTCGGCGTTTAGTGAGATTTCCAAATAATGGGCCCATCTGCTGTATTTCATGTGTCAGCCTCTTTATCTCAGGAATCAACATAGTAAACCTTTTTTGCAATGTCTCCAATGCAAGTAAAGGTACATTATTTCTTAAACTATGTATGCAATATTCCACCAGTACCTGTAAAGTTGTAAAGGCTTCCTGCTATTATATTCAATGATTCAATGATACTTTATCGTGACTAAAAGCTGGAGTAACTCAGCGGAATAGGCAGCATCTCTGGAGAGAAGGAATGGGTGATGTTTGGGGTCGAGACCCTTCTTCAGACTGGTTAGGGATAAGGGAAATGAGAAATATAGACGGTGATGTGGAGAGATAAAGAACAATGAATGAAAGATATGCAAAAAAAGTAACAATGATAAAGGAAACAGGCCATTGTTAGCAGTTTGTAGGGTGTAAATGAGAAGCTAGTGTGACTTGGGTAGGGGAGGTTGATAGAGGGGGAGTGCTGGGGCTACCTGAAGTGAGGGAAATCAATATTCATACCACTGGGCTGTAAGCTGCCCATGCGAAATGTGAGATGCTGTTTCTCCAATTTGGGCGCAGGTGCGATGTAGACGGAGGAATTGGGAGTTTTTGCGAGAAGCAGGGTGGGAAGAAGTGTAGTCACGATAGTTATGGGAGTCAGTGGGTTTGTAAGAGACTTCACTTTATTTCTTGTGATGGAGACGGTGAGATAAAGAAAGTGGAGGGATGTGTTGGACATGGTCCAAGTAAATTTGGATGAAAATTTGTAGTGAAGTGGATGAAATCTATGAGTTTTGCATGAGTGCAGGAGGTAGCACCAATACAGTCATCAACGTAACTGAGATAGAGTTTGGGGATAAGGTCAGTGTACGCCTGGAACAGGGATTGTTCAATGTATCCTACAAAGGCAGGCATAGCTAGGGCACCGCTGTGCCTTGCACTTGGAGGAAGTGAGAGGAGTCAAAGGAAATGTTGTTGAGGGTGAGGACCAGCTCAGGTAGGCAGAGTAAAGTGTTAGTAGTAAAGCCTGTCCCGCTGAGTTACTCCAGCTTTTTGTGTCTATCTTCAGTTTAAACCAGCATCTGGAGTTACTTCTTTCACATACTTCATTGTCATGTGTACCTAGGTACATTTATTTTGCATAAAACCCCGGTAAAATCATATAGCGGACCTCACCAAGGCAGTATACCTGTCGCCACATATCTGGTGCCAATAAAGTCACCAAAGTCCGCAGATCCTATACCTCCTGCCATAAAGACTAACATTCCATCATCTTCTGTAATTTTTTATTTTAAATTGAGAACAGCCCTGGACCACTATCTACCTCACTGGAGACTATTGGATTATCTGTAAACAGACTTTACTGGCTTTATCTGGCACAACACGTTATTCATGATGTGCCCTTGATCATGTATTGTCTTTCCATCTGGCTGACTCAGCCCTGCAACAAAAGATTTTCACTGTATTGCAAAAAAAGTCCCATATGATCATTGAAACAGGCCAGTTTCGTTATCAGTTTGTAGGGTGGTAAATGAGAAGCTAGTGTACCTGCAGTACATAGGTGATGGTTTCAACAACTGGAAGAGATAAAACAAAAATTAAAAGGGAAACAATTGTGCAAACCCATGTCTGTAAACGTAAGACTGGACAAACAAGGAATTTGGATGAAAATTTTGGAAGTTGGATGAAATCTATGAGTTTTGCATTGATCAGTTTGCAGGATAAGGTCCAGTGTAATGTCCTATGGAATTAAGGCATAGGAAGGGCACCGCTGTTGCCTTGCACTTCCACAACGGCCAGTAGGCAGAGTAAAGTGTTAGTAGTAAAGCCTGTCCCACTGAGTTACTCCAGCTTTTTGTGTCTGTCTTCAGTTTAAATCAGCATCTGGAGTTACTTCTTTCACATACTTCATTGTCACGTGTACCTAGGTACATTTATTTTGCATAAAAACCCGGTAAAATCATATAGCGGACCTCACCAAGGCAGTACACCTGTCGCCACATATCTGGTGCCAATAAAGTCACCAAAGTTCGCAGATCCTACACCTCCTGCCATAAAGACTAACATTCCATCATCTTCTGTAATTTTTGATTTTAAATTGAGAACAGCCCTGGACCACTATCTACCTCACTGGAGACTATTGGATTATCTGTAAACAGACTTTACTGGCTTTATCTGGCACAACACGTTATTCATGATATGCCCTTGATCATGTATTGTCTTTCCGCTGACTGGTTAGCATGCAACAAAAGATTTTCACTGTAGCTCAGTACACCTGACAACAAACTAAACTAAACTAAACCCAATGTCTGTATGCAGCAAGACCTAGACAACATTCAGGAATGGATTGATAAGTGGAATGTTATGTTCTTGCCACAAAAGTGGAAGTAATTGCCATCTATAATCAGAATACAACCATGAGTCGGGGATATGAAAGAATTCTCTCCTCTCTCTTGGATCTGTGCTGCTACAATGACTCTTGGTACTGTTCGGGACATGGCAGCTTGCTTAACTGGAAGTCAGTCAACTACACTTTATATTAATTTCCTTCTTCACTAATGCACAACGGCTAGAGTGTGTTCAATCTGGTGAATGCAATGCAGTTAGGATATTTTGACAGCAGCTAAAATGGTGTCCTCCAACACTAGGAAAGGCAGGGGAGCGGGTGAACAGCAACACCTTCCAGGACTTGCACAACTGTAATTTGGAAATATATCTTTCGATCCTTCATCGTCACTGGGCCGAGCTCCTGGAATTCCCTCCCCTACAATGCAGTGAGCAAATCTTAACCACTTATTTTTGTTGTCCCTTATTGCTTCCCAATTACTGAAGAAGCCACATGCAGTTATACTCAGCTGCATCCGCTGCTCTAGATGTCAGCTGATTTACATCGGGGAGACTAAGCGGAGGTTGGGCGATCGTTTCGCCGAACACCTCCGCTCAGTCCGCAATAACCTACCTGAACTCCCGGTGGCTCAGCACTTCAACATCCTCTCCCATTCCCAATCCGACCTCTATGTCCTGGGCCTCCTCCATTGCCAGAGTGAGCAACACCGGAAATTGGAGGAACAGCACCTCATATTCCGCCTGGGTTGCTTGTGTCCGGATGGCATGATCGTTAAATTCTCCCAGTTTTGCTAGCCGTTGCTGTCTCCTCCCCTTCCTTAACCCTCGAGCTGTCTCCTCCCAAACCCCCGCCCTCGGGCTCCTCCTCCTCCCTTTTCCCTTCCTTCTCCCCCCCATCCCCCATCAGCCTGAAGAAGGGTTTTGGCCCAAAACGTCGCCTATTTCCTTCGCTCCATAGATGCTGCTGCACCCGCTGAGTTTCTCCAGCATTTTTGTGTACCTTCGATCTTCCAGCATCTGCAGTTCCTTCTTGAACACAGTTATACTCAGCTATGTGTATGAATTGAAAATCAATACATAGGCATTCATATAATTTGTATTGAATTCTGTCATTACTTTGTGTACTAGTCATTTCGCTATAATTTATTTCATTCCCCTTACATGTTTCTACCTGCTAAATTTTTGTAAGGTGTCCTTGAGACTCTTGAAAGGCGCCCATAAATAAAATTTATTATTATTATTATTATTATATAACACTGTGAACAAACAACTCGTCTCACAACTTTTCCCCTCACTGTATTGCTTCCAGCATTCTGCTGCCTGTTGTAAACTGCTTTTGCATTCGATAACAGTCCATTTAGAAAAAGAAAGGAAGATATACATAAAACAAGGAAGCAATTATCTATTTATAAACTCAATTTGATATGTGGTGAAGGGACAATTGGCATGGAGGAGCATTGAGAAATGCACAGCGACAAGAAATGCGTAAGGGAGTAACGAAATGGACTGGTGAGTAAGTGAAAGTACGAGTAAATAAAGAATTGTGAAGGATTTACCAGGTTTATAAATGCTCCACTCGAGTGTCATATGATAGAATGCGAGTTTAGCATTGGCTAGAGTAGTGGTCAGGAGAGAAGGGAGAAGTAGTTACTTTATAGGTCATTAATCCTTTGTGATTAAAATTTTGACGATGTTAAAGTGATCAATACAGATTAACTGGCTGCTTGAAATTTAAATGATGAGTACAAGGCTTTGAGTACATTTTTGACTATGAATGTGTACTGAGTAGATCATTCATTTGGACATATAAAAGCAAAAAGGATGTCCTAGAAAAAAATGTACAGAGCTTTTAAGAGCATGTTGATAAAACCTTGTGTTAGTGGGAAATATTACATAAAGTATTTTTAGTTTACTTCAGTTTAGAGATACAGTGCGGAAACTGGTCCTTCGGCCCACTGAGTCTGCGTCGACCGGCGATCACCATATACACTAAAGAGCCTGTCCCACTTGGGCGTCATTTGCGCGTCACGAGATGGCTTGCGAAGATTTTGTACATCCCAAAATCATGGCTACGTCACCACGCACCAAGCGCGCGTAATGCGCACCGCGTGCGTGTAATGTGAACCATGCGCGCGTCACGACGCACGCGTCCTGCGTCATGACGCATAAATTATGTTGTGTAATGGCGCGCAAGTGGTTCAGGCCCTTAACACTATCCTACTCACGAGGTACAATTTACAATTTTTGCCGAAGCCAAATTAACTTACAAACCCGTATGTCTTTGGAGTGTGGCAGGAAACTGTGGTTCTCGGGGGAAATCCATGCAGTCACGGAGAGAACGTACAAACTCCATACACACACAACCCGTAGTCAGGATCAAACCCGGGTCTTTGGAGCTGTGAGGCAGCAACTCCACCACAGTGCCACCCCTACTTTCTTAGATCTTAAGAGTATTCCTTTTACTTGATTGGAAACAGGAGCTAGTATTCCAGGATATCGTTATTTGGGGCTGTCCTTTCCATTATTTTAGTTTAATATTGATGCTAAAATCATTGTTGCAAAAGGAGTTATTGTCTTTATAATTTTTTTATAAGAAAACCAAAGGCTAACATTACCCACTGTTGCTCTGCATGGACAATATATTTGACATACATCGTCCTCATATATAAAACAGTGACTATTGCAAACGGATCCCTCCACTGAAATGTCAAGTGTACAAGGTAGCAAATGTAAATGTTTTCCTTAATATAAATGACCATTTTCATGGGTAACATGGGAAAAAAATCCAATCAAGAACAATAAGAAGTTAAAAATCAACTAATCCTTCATTTATAATTGGCCAAACAAATGACACAAACAATTTCTTGATACCATCTTTGGCTGCTGTTTTCTGCTATTATATACAGTTATTCATCCAAATGTTTGTTGTTACTTCTTTGTACATCTACTCCTGCAGCTATTCTTCATGTTTACATTGAAGTAGTTTCCTGGGTTTAGCTTATCCATCTGTACCAGTTAATATTCTATATCCCTGATGAGATTCCCAGTTGGCTGGTTTCCATTTTGAATTTAGATTGAACTTTGCTAATCCTTTTTCACATACCTGTTACAATTGGGACCAATCTCATTGCCTTTCTCTGTGATACCACAACAAAAGCTAGTGTTTCAAGCATTTTCTAAGCTATCTACTGGGGAGAAGACGGATGAATTATTGGGAGTTGTACACTATCATATTCTGTTTGATAACTAAGCTTTTTTCTTGACCTTCCCCCAGCATTGTTTGATGCCTAGCTGAACTGATCTCATCTGCCTGTACATGATCCATATCCCTCTATTCCCTGCATTTCCATGTGCCTATCTAAAAGCCTCATAAACGCCACTATCGTATCTGCCCCACCACCATCCCTGGCAATGTGTTCCAGGTCCCCACCAACCTCTGTGTAAAAAAACTTGCCCTGCACCTCTCCATTAAACTTTTTCCCTTTCACTTTATAGCTCTGCCCTCTTGTGTTGGACATTTCCACCCTGGGGGAATAATGTTCTGACTGTTTACCTTGTCTATGCCTCTCAAGATTGTATATACTTCTATCAAGTCTCCACTCTACCTCCAATGCTAATGAGAAAGCAATCTGAGTCTATCCAGACTTTCCCGGTAGCTGAATCCCTCTAATCCAGGCAGAATTCTGGTCAACCTCCTCTGCACCCTCCACAAAGCTTGTGCATCTTTCCTGTAACGGGGTGACCAGAACTGCATGCAATATTCCAAAGGCGGCCTAAAGAAAGTCCTATAGAGCTGCTTCATGGCATGCATTAAGGATTCAGAAGGCAGATCTCAAAGCATTATTAATTATTATAAGAGACCGTTACACTGCAGTCACTGGCATTTATTCTCTTAATTATGAGAGGCCCTGCCACTGCTATCACTGACCCTAACATGCCACCTAATCCATGTTGGGGAACTGCGGATGCTGGTTTAAACCAAAGATAGACACCAAAGGCTGGAGTTGCTCAACGGGTCAGGCAGCATCTCTGGAGAAAAGGAATAGGTGACGTTTCAGGTCGAGACCCTTTTACAGCCATGTTGGAGAAGACTGGCTGCCTATCCAAAATGACATGGTCCGAGCCATTTATGTCCATTTTTACTGCTATATTTGTGGATGCAAGATTGAAGCTAAATGCAAATACACACATGAGAGTGTCAGTAAATTATGTAACAGAAATCTGCCTTTTCTGAAACAGATATAAATATTTCTTTTTGTTGAAATTCAACATTTTAGAAGAAACCTTTGAGACTGTGAGCATAATTATAGCTGTTTAAAACATAGGCTTGACAGCTCTCCCTGATGGGGTTGTGGAAATGCATTCATTCCAATCTGTTGATACCAGTCCATGATTTTATCAAATATATTAATAAAGGCATAATAATACAATCAAGCTCATCTTTCGCTATTATTCCACACTTGCACTTGACAGGAAAATGATATTTTTAATAATTAATCCAGTCACTATATCCTTTTAACCTACAGTAGCCCTGTTAACCTACTATAAGCTTTTTGATCTGTGGATGGATGTTACACATTTTGTTGCTCGGAGAGTCTTTACAAAGCTTGGCCTGTTTTTTGTGCCTGGTTTAGGTTGCAGTCATTGCCGAACCACAGAAGTGTATAGTATGAAATGTGGGGCTGCCAACTCTCACGCTTTGAGCGTGGGAATCACGCCCTCAAGCAAACTCTCACGCTGATCAGAAATTTCTCACGCCCTGTGGTGAGAAATTCTGTGATCAACAAAAATTTCAAAACTTGGATAAACTGCTTGGTCTGCGGGTGTTGGAGAGCCGGGGCTGAGGGAGGGATGGAAGCAGCGGGCGGATACAGATGCGGGGAGCCGGGGCTGGTGAGTTTGCGGGGCTGACGAGTATTTGCGCGGCCAGCGAGTCGCTCGCTGCAGCTTCGGCCATGGAGCGTTCCGGGCAGTGCGAGTGTCCTGGGCTGTCGGAGGTGTCGGAAGCGTCGCTGCCGCGAGAGTCTCTGTGCCGAAAGGACAGACTCTCAAAAGGAGGTGGAGAGGGAGAGACAGAGAGAGAGAGACAGGGGGGGGGGGGGGGGGGGGGGGGCGGAGAATGGAGAGAGAGAGGGCTGAAAGGGAGGAGAGGGTAGGAGATAATGGGAGAGAGAGGGGGGGAAGAAGGAGAGAGGAGGAAAGAGAGAAACGGGGGAAAGAGAGAAAGATGGGGGGTTTCTGGGTTCTTGGTTTTTTGGTCCTCCAAAATATTCCAAATGGAATTAAACTGGAGGTGAGGAAGGGGGGCAAAGTGAAAGAGGAGATAGAGACATAGGAGAAAGAGATTAGGGGATGGAGAGAAGAGGGGGAGAGAGAGAAGAAAGAGAGGGGGGGAAAGCGAGGGGAGAGAGAGGGGATGGGGGAGAGGAGAGAGGGTACAAGAGAGAGGGGGGAGATTGAGGTGGGACAGAGAGAGGGGAAAGAGGGAGAGAGAGGGGAAGAGAGGAGAGAGAGAGAGGGGGTAGAGACAAAGGGGGGAGAGAGAAGAGAGAGGGAAGGGGAGAGAGGGGGAGACGGGAGAGAGAGGGGTGAGAGGAGTGACAGAGAGAGAGAGGGGAAAGAGATATGGAGGGGAGAGATAGAGGAGGAGAGAGAGAGTGCATCCTGGAGGACAACCAGTGACTGCTGGAAGTAAGTACCAAGCACTGGGTAGAAACGGTGGAAGATAGTGGACTTCAAATGGTTCAGGTTGGAGAAAGCATCCTGCTTGCCTGCTAGATTTTCACTTACTGTAACTGCAGGAAAAATGTTCCCGATGTTGGGGGCGCTCAGAACCATGGGTCACAGTTTAAGAATGAAGGGGGGGGGGGGGGGGGGGGGGGGGGGGCAGTTAGGACTGAGATGGAGGACAAACTTTCTTCACACAGAGTTGTGAATCTGTGGAATTCTCTGCCACAGAAGGCAGTGCAGGCCAATTCACTGGATGTTTTCAAGAGAGTTAGATTTAGTTCTTGGGGCTAACAACATCAAGGGATATGGGGAAAAAACAGGAAAGAGGTATTAGATGAATAGCCATGATCATATTGAATGGCAGTGCTGGCTCGAAGGGCCGATGGCCTATTCCTGCACCTATTTTCTATGTTCCTATGCTTTAGTATATGGCAAGAAAGCTCGATCACTTGATTTTGAATCATTCATGCATGGTGGAGGTATAATGTAGTCATAGAGTGATACAGTGTGAAAACAGGCCCTTCGGCGCAACTTGCCCACACCCGCCAACATGTCCCAGCTACGCTACCTGCTTTTGGTCCATACCTCCAAACCTGTCCTATCAATGTATCAGTCTAACTTTTTCTTAAATGTTGGGATGGTCCCTGCCTCAACTACCTCCTCTGGCAGCTTGTTCCATACACCCATCACCCTTTGTGTGGATAAAGTTACCCCATTAAAAGTTACCTCTTAAAAATACTTCATACAAAAAACATTGAAATTATATTTCTATAGTGCACTAAAACATGATTTTAATACATCAAATTTCAAAAAGTTACTATCCTTGGAGGGGGGACCCCCTTCTTTCACACCCTCTCCCCACTCGGTTGCTCCACTCCCTCACCGAGTACCCCCAAGGCCAGTGATCAGTGATCGCACAGCTTCCCCCCTTTGAAAAACGCTCCAATCCAATTTAAAGCATATATATTGCATTCAAGTGTAAGTTAAAAGACTCGCTACAGTATGCACCATATTACACAATTCAAATGGACACCCCCCCCCCCCCCCCCCCCCCCCCCCCCCCCCCCCCCCCCCCCCCCCCCCCCCCCCCCCCCCCCCCCCCCCCCCCCCCCCCCCCCCCCACGGTTGCTATGCTCCCTCGTGCTTGGTCTCTCGTAATTTCTCACTCCCAACTCTCACCCAACGTTGGCAGTCAGCTTTTGAGCGAGTTCTGTATATTCTGTAGTGGCTCTAATGCAGCAAGCACTTATGGTCAGGTTCTGAAATTGTATCCCAAAGACCTTGTCACTTGATAACTTCAGCAACTCATCCTCTTGTACTGGCAGCAATAAGATTTATGTTTCTGCAGATGAGAATGGGTCAGAAATCCATTGCTTTTCTTTTCATTAATGAAGGTCAGAGGGGGTCTACGCTTCAATATTTTGGAGAGCGGATTTTTAGATGGGATGATGATATATTGCTTTGGAGTTTGTTGCCATCAATAGCCACTGATGCCAAGGATGGGAACACACAAAAGAATTGTGCTTTACACTTTCTTTCAAGATTTAAGTTTCATTTTTGAACCTGTTCTTGCCTGTCATTTCAAACATACACTTCACTGCATAGACAGATGTGTGTGTGGGGGTTTGAAGTGATCAAGTGTTACTGCCAGATAACAAACTTGGTGAGCCATTGTACGGCCTGAAAGTAGCCTTCCAAAAGACAGTAGCAGTTCATGCATACCCACTCAGTTTAGTGATTTATTAGTTGAAAACCACTGTGCACTAGGATGTAGAGGTTTGTGAGGATGGTCAGTCCTCATTTCTTCACACATAGAAAATGAATTGAGAAGAATTGAGTGCACGATTTACAGTGTTACTTGTAGTAATTGAATGAATTGTTAATTGACTGGTGAAAATCCCTTGGATGGAACAAACTGGTGCATCAGTACTAGGTTCGACTTCTACCATAAAAGAAAGACACAAAATGCTGGAGTAACTCACTGGGTCAGGCAGCATCTCCGGAGAAAAGGAATAGGTGGTGCTTTGGGTCGAGACCCTTCGTCAGACTGATCGTGGGGGAGATAGTGCTACAGTTAGAGATCTACTGCCTTAGACATTTTTCTCCAGTCTTCATTCAGTTCTTCAGTCTTTTCTCCAGAGATGCTGCTTGACCTGCTGAGTTACTCCAGCATATTGTGTCTATCTTTGGTGTAAACCAGCATCTGCTGTTCATTCCTACACATTTTGTCAACTTCTATCATTGGGATACTGATTGGGGATGATCAGCCATGATCACATTGAATGGCGGTGTTGGCTCGAAGGGCTGAATGGCCTCCTCCTGCACTTATTGTCTATTGTCTATTCTGGCTGCTATACCTGATTGTCTCTCTGTCATCATAAGACAGTTCCATCGAGACAAATTCCAATGCAGAGAACCTACTAAACTCCATGCCCTGTAACATACTGATGTAGTTTGAAAAAACCTTCAACAAAGTAAACCTTAATGAAAGACACCATCACGGGCAGAACAGGGACACCAGTCATTACTTCTATCAATCACATATGGAAGTATTCAGAAGTACAGTGTTTCCAATTATCACAGGACTGAAGTAGAATAAGTACATAAATAAAACGGCTGCAGAAATTATTTATAATCATCCCTGTCTCCAATGGGCACTCAAACAATAGAGAAAACCATTTTCATTATGAGGGATATTTTTAGGTCAAGATTCTCTTTTTCTACTGCAAAGAATGCCAATACTCAAACTCAATACAAAAGCTTTGTGGCAAATAAACTCTATTTTCATTACAGTTGACAGATAAACAGAATTAAACCCATAATGATTTAGAATAGGAAGTTCACTGTGGGACTGCTGCAAATTTTTACCTGAAGTGTCAGAAATGAGCACTCACAAGTAATTCTCCTGTTAAAGTGCCATCCCTTTTCATTCATAGATTTATGAAAAATGCTGGCAATTGGCCAAAGGTTTTCTATTGTTACCTACTGTCTGCAAATTGGATTATTATTGCAAACCTGCCACTTCCTATGTGACAATTATCTGACAGCAGTTTGAATCTTATTACCAATCATGCATTTTCCCAAGTAAGCTGCATTGTGAACTGTGTGAAATTTTGAATTTGAATGTTAAAGCAGAGCTAATAGGACTTGATGTTTCAATCTCTGTAGTAAGTTGGCACTCTTGACATTGACAGTGGGATTGAAGTGATGAAAGGTAGGGTCGGTACGTCATTGGGGTCATCAGGTGGGCACCCTCCTTCTTTGACGTTTCATTGATAAGCCCACAACTTCTCTAGAGGGCTCAACGGTGATAACTGACGGGCGCATCCCAGGTACACCCCCCTCAGTTCCATACCCTCCTGTCTTCAACTTGCAGCCCAATTGTTGTAACGATATTGAATGTGTGCTGAATTAATTCTAAATGTTGATCAGCTTGCGCACAATGAATGCAATGATGTAAGTTGCATCAAAATGCATTGGACTTGGGTTTCCTGTCAAAATAACATCAGACTAGTTGTTGCCCTATTTATGGATGATTTGTACAACTACTTCAGGTGAGGCAGATGTATCATTAATTGTGAGCATCCAAAAGTTGTTCCATTTTGCCATTAGCTTTGTAAAAACTGCATCTTCACTATCTCTTTCTTAGTTATTAATTTTTGTTACAAATTAATTATTACAAATTTTGGATTTGATTCCATTCGGCTGTGAAATTTTCAGAAAGGTTTTTTTATTTAAAAAAACACTAGACTAAATGGCGGTACAGCAGCTCAGCTGGTAGAACGGCTACCTCACAGTGCCAAAACACCTGGGTTTGATCCTAATCTCGAGTGCTGTCTGTGTGGAGCTTGCACGTTCTCCCTGTGACCATGTGAGTTTCCTCCAGGCGCTCTGGTTTCCCCCCACATCCCAAAAAACATACAGGTTTGTAGGCTAATTGGCATGGTAAAATTGTAAAATTATCCCTAGTGTGCGTTGGATGGTGTAAGTGTGCGGGGATAGCTGGTCGGCGTGGACTCGGAGGGCCGAAGGGCCTTTTTCTGCAAACTAAACTAATCTAAACTGAGGCATTGAAGGTGAATGAACTATTTAATATTGCAGGAATTTCCTTCTCAGTAGACAATGGATCATTACCTTCAGTGAGCTTTTGGTAAACCACTGCACATTGCATGTAGGAAGCATAAAGAGGAGAGTTGTAGGAGGAACTCAAAAGATCAGGCAGCATCTGTGGAAGGGAGTGTTTCAGGACAAGACCCTTCATCTGGACTGCTGCAGAAAACACAGAGGCAGAACAGGGGGATGGAGGCACACAGAACCCCTGCCAATAACAGGAGGAAAACATCCTCATAGAGGCTATATTTTAAAGACACAGAATCAAGAGTCTCCTTTGTTGTTCCATTGCAAAGTCTCTTCAACGTATGCCCTCTTTGATGAAGTTCCCCTTTTCACTTTGATGGGAGTTATGTGAGACCCCCCTCTCACTGCTTCCCCTCTGTGGTTTCCATGTCGGAAGTTCTGTTTAGTAGCCTGAGTTTGTTGTAGTGCTACATAGCATGGAAACAGACTCTTTGCGCCCTCTCTCCCCGCAAGTCCATACCTCCAAGTTGGCATATTGAGCTCATCCCATTTGATCTACATCCCTTTAAACCCTACCTATTAGTTATGTCCAAATATATCTCTTAAAAATGATGGTTTCTGGTTCTATAGCTTCCTCTGACAGCTCAATCCAGATAAGGATTACACTCTGAGTGAAATAAATTGTCCCTCATGTCCCTCGTAATCTCTCCCCTCTAATCTTTACTTGTGCCCTCTAGTTTTAGAATCCTCTACACTGGGGAAAAAGACTAGGGGCGGCAGAGTGGCGCATCGGTTGCTGCCTTACAGCGTCAGAGACCCAGGTTTGATCCTAACTAAGGGGCCATCTGTACGGAGTTTGTCCGTTTTCCTTGTGACTGCGCGGGTTTTCCACGGGTGCTTCGACTTCCTCACACATTCCAAAGAGGTACAGGTTTGTAGGTTAATTGGCTTTGGTAAAATTGTAAATTGTCCCTTGTGTGTAGGATAGTGCTAGTGTGCAGGGATCGCTGGTCAGCGTAGACTCGGTGGGCCAAAGGGCCTGTTTCCGTGCAGTATCTCTAAACTGAACTGAACTATGAGCACCCACTTTACACCATGCATGCGGCTGTGCAGTATAGACATATTGTAATGGAGCAGAAAACAGCAACCTATTTCAGTACAAGGTCACAAAACAGTAAATGATAATAACCAGGTAATCTATTATAGTGACGCGAGATATATTTCAGGCAGTTAGATGGGGAGCTAAGTTCCATGCTCTTGTGTGAACTAATATCTATGTGATAGTCTTTTTTCTATCGATCAACCAAGATTTTTGTTTAATGACTTATCTGACAGGCTCTTCTGACCTTGGCCAGTCAATCACACCCTCATACTCCACCGGAGTGTCAGCCTACATTTTGTTTCCGTGTTGGAAATCAAACTCGCATGCTTCAGTCTCATAGGTGCCGTTAATTGAGCCATGGCT
Organism: Leucoraja erinaceus; assembly: GCF_028641065.1. Lineage (NCBI taxonomy): Eukaryota > Metazoa > Chordata > Chondrichthyes > Rajiformes > Rajidae > Leucoraja > Leucoraja erinaceus. Next base: position 32,764,545 of record NC_073393.1, on the reverse strand, counting down.
GTCACCTGAAATTATATCAGAGATATCAGTCTTTGGAGGCTCTGAACCACATACAATGTATGTCAGTAGTGGCAGCAGTAGGTGTTGATGGGCTGTGGACTGTTTAATGCACATAGACCTTGGGAACTATATGAATATAGCAGCCTAAATGCGAGGGACAAATAAACCATCAAATCCTCCGGGTTCAGCAGACTATATTGGTGTTAATGATACAATGCGGAAACAGGCCCTTTGGCCCACCGAGTCCGCGCCGACTCCGATCACCCCGTACACTAGCACTGTCCTATACATTAGTGTCAATTTACAATTTTTATCAAAGCCAATTAACCTACAAACCTGCTCATCTTTGGAGTGTTGAAGAAAACTGGAGCACCTGGAGAAAACCCATGCAGTCACAGGGGGAACGTACAAACTCCGTTCAGACAGCACCAGTTGTCAGGATCGAACCCGGGTCTCTGGCGGTATATATCGCTGCGACGCAGTGCTGCTCTTCTTGCAATTATTATTATTATGATATAAGTGAAAAAAATTGGTTTACATGCCATCAAGGCCATGCCATATACCTTAGTACAATCATTGTCAAGTACGACAGGTAGTATAAAAAGAAAGATAACCAGAGTACAGATTGTAGTGCTACAGTGTCACAATGGTTCAGCTAAAGAGAAAGTTGCTGTCTTCCAGCGCAATAGATCCGAGTTCAATCCTGACCACGGGTCCTGTCTACGGAGTTTGTACGTTCGCCCCGTGGCCATGTGAGTTTTCTCCAGGTGCTCCGGTTTCCACGCACACTCCAAAGATATACTGTTTTGTAGCATAATTAGATTTGGTTTAACATTTTATTTTAATTTGTTCATAATGTGTAGGATAGAGCTAGTGTCTGAATATCGCTGGTCTGCACGGACTCGGTGGGACGAAGGGCCTGTTTTCGCGCTGTAACTCGGAACCTAAAAATCTAAAACAGTTGGGGAAATAGTTGTTTCTGAATCTGATAGTATGTGCTTTCCATCTGTAAGCACACCATAGACACAAAAATGCCGACTGCATCTTTTGATTTGACAATGTGAAGAGATGAGAAGAAAAGTTTTTTTTAACTTTGATCCATTTTTTGTTTCAAATTTAAACAGGTAAATTTGCAAATGGTACATGTCCAGGAGGAAAGTGCATTTGTAAGAATGCTAATTTGGGTGTGCTGATACCCTTTTTACGCCTGGTTATTCCTCCTCTTCCCCTTTCCCATCGATCAGAAATCACAAAACCTTCAAAGCAGGCACTATCAGATTCAGGAACAATATTTTCCCCACTATTAACATATTACTGAATGGTCCTCCCAAAACATAGGCTATAGTTCTGATCCAACCTACATCAGTGCGAACCTTGCACTTTTTTTGATCTGCACTTGCTCTCTATAATACTGTAACACGTGGATAGACACAAAAAGCTAGATTAACTCAGCGGGTCAGACAGCATCTCTGGAGAAAAGGAATAGGTGACATTTCAGGTCGAGACCCTTCTTTAAGTTCCCGACCCGAAACTTCACCTATTTCTTTTCTCCGGAGATGCTGTCCAACCTTCTGAGTTACTCCAGCTTTTTGTGTCTATCTTCGGTTTAAACCAGCATATCCCAACACATGTAATACTGTTACACAATGTTCTGAACTCTGGTATTTATTTATTTGCACAAGTTGTAGTTTTGTATGGATTGATTATATTAACATATAGTACGATTTACTGGATAGTATGCGAACAAAGATTTTCACTGTACAGTGATGTCACAATAATAAACCGATACTAATTGATAACTTTGCAAGTTTTAGTTTATCCTGCTGTATCCTCATATTTGTTATGTTTTTTTGGTCATTGGAGCATGACATAATATTGTTGGAGTGCTGTTGAAGAGTGTTATTACTGTAATCACAGATATGATGTTAGAAAATAGTCTCTCTCTAAAGGAGTATAACTTCATCCATAGTGTTGAGTCCAGTTGAAAAAAAATCCTCGAAAAGGGAAATTACCTGAATTATTTTTATAGTCTTGTTATAAATGCCTTTGCGATTAATACCTTATACCAATTAGACAACTTGAGCAATCTGTGTAATGGAGCAAATCACCTTAGTTTCTAATAAAACTAGTTCAGTAATTTCATCTCCGTGTATTCTGCCAGTCTATTTTCATCATTGGTGTTTACATAGAAACATAGAAACGTAGAAAATAGGTGCAGGAAGAGTCCATTCGGCCGTTCGAGCCAGCACCGCCATTCATTGTGATCATGGCTGATCGTCCCCCATCAATAACCCATGCCTGCCTTCTCCCCATATCCCTTGACTCCACTAGTCCCTAGAGCTCTATCTAACTCGCTCTAAAATCCATCTGGTGATTTGGCCTCCACTGCCCTCTGTGGCAGGGAATTCCATAAATTCACAACTCTCTGGGTGAAAAAGTTTTTTCTCACCTCCATCTAAAATGACCTCCCCTTTATTCTAAGACTGTGGCCCCTGGTTCTGGACTCGCCCAACGTTGGGAACATTGTTCCTGCATCTAGCTTGTCCAGTCCTGTTATAATGCTATATGTTTCTATAAGATTCCCCCTCATCCTTCTAAACTCCAGTGAATACAAGCCTAGTCTTTTCAATCTTTCCTCATATGACAGTCCCGCCATACCAGGGTTCAATCTCGTGAACCTACACTGCACTGCCTTAATCACAAGGATGTCCTTCCACAAATTAGGAGACCAAAACTGTACACAATACTCCAGATGTGGTGTCACCAGAGCCCTATACAACTGCAGAAGAACCTCTTTACTCCTATACTGAAATCCTCTTGTTATGAACTGAAATCCTCTTGTTACGAAATCCTCTTTTTATTATCATGGATGGCAACATTTCCTTATTGGAATTTTCTTTCTAGATCTTGTTGAAATCATCAACTAGGATCAATTCAAAAGATGATTTCTTGATATGCATGAATCCTGGATTGTTAATACTGTATAACCACAGAAAGCACATAAGTTGGGATTGAAAGGGATGTTTAATATTTTAGTTTAGTTTGGAGATACAACGCAGAAACAGAACGTTTGGCCCACAGATTCTGCATCGACCAGCGATCCCCGCACATTAACACAACCCTACACACGCTAGGGCCAATTTCACATTCATACCAAACTAATTAACCTGCAAACCTGCACATATTTGAAGTGTGTGAGGAAACTAAAGATCTCAGAGAAAACCCATGCGGGTTACGGGGAGATCGTACAAACTCTGTACAGACAGCATTTGTAGTCAGGATCATGTCCGGCGTTGCTCTACCGCTATGCTACCATGCCGCCCTTATTTCTCTTAAAATCGTAAGTCTGACCTTGATCTGCCTTCCACTGTCTGCATCTGGGTTTAAAATACACCATTGGGTAACCTACCTACTATACAAAAAAAACTTGAAAACCCAGTCACCGAGAGAACATGCAAACTCCACATAGATAGCTCCCGAGGTCAAGATTGAGCTGGGTCTCTGGTGCTGTGAGGCAGCAGCTCTCTCTTCATTTTTTTCTTTCAAATGGTTTTGCAATTATTAAAAAAAATTAAATTATGCATAGTTTCTTTGCCATCCAAAGTGCAGTAGATATTAGTCTGTATCTTGCATAATAATAGAAAAGTCATGCAAAGTTATATCCATGTGAAGACATTTTCATTAAGGGGAATTTATTTTGTACATTCCTAGCTTGTTTCCTAGCTAAGTCTGATTAATGCTGTGCCTTAATTATTAAATAACCCTTGATGATAGTAATTTAAATAGGTTTCCAAGAACATCAATGAGAACATTACATTGCTTCTTAATTGATCTGCGCATCACACTGGTCTTTTAACGGAAATACTTTAAACTCGCTTGCAAAAACAATGAATCTCAATGTCTATTAACCATTCACTTTGCTGAATTTATTTGGGAAATGAAATAAACGTTGTGTCAGGAATAGTTACATTTAATGTTATGATAATGGAATTGTCTCCAAAATCTAATATAAAGTTGTTTCGGCTCTCTGCTACCTTTTAATTGTGTATGCAGCCATGACTGGAATATTCCTTATGTATAATGATTCTGCAAGAGATGTTACCTGTTGATTCAGCCTCGAATATCTATCAACCAGCTACTTACAATGTGAGACAGTAAGTTCTACATTATAGCCTGAGACTACCATGGCAACACAGAGCCAACCAGTGAGATCTTGTGCTGCAGTGGGTAACCTGTGCTTTGTTCTGAAAGCCTAATTATCGAATTGAATTTATGCCAACATTTGGTCAGCAGAATTTATACAAGAAAAGTCAGTTTTTTGTATACTTGTCCAAATTTCTCTAACAATTCAGATCACACACTCAAATTCCCTGCGTACCTACGGCTGGCTTAACGAGCCGCTACGATATATCTACGGACTCCTACGGACCCGTTACGAACATTCTGTGAGTTTGAATCAAAGGGAAAACTCGGGAGAATTCGTGAATAACTCAGAAAAATTTGTGAATAACTCGGGAAAGTGGGACGGGCCCTTTAGAATTAACATTTCAGATTCATGAGCTTTCATTGGAACGTCACGGTGGCGCAGGGTTAGAGTTGCTGCTTTACAGCGCCAGAGACCCGGGTTCGATCCGGCTTGCAGGTTTTAAGGTTAATTAGCTTGGTATAAATGTAAAATTGTCCCTAGTGTGTGTAGGATAGTGTTAATGTGTGGGTAGTGTCACTAGTTTGATGTTATCCCACTCCACACACACTATGGCCAACTTTACAGAGGGCAATTAATCTACAAATCCACATGTTTGGGGAATGTGGGAGTCACGCAGTCACAGGGAGAACATGCAAACTCCTTAAAGACAGCATTCAAGGTCAGGATTGAACGTGTCTCCAGCGCTGTAAGGCAGCAGCTCCAGCAATTGCAGCACTGTGCCACCAAGTGAGCAAGCCATAATCTGGCAGATGGAGCACAATGTGGGAAAATGTGAGGTTATCCACTTGGATGGAAGAAGGAAAAGCATTTTGCTGTTATTTAAATCGAGGTACAGGTAGTTCTATTGTAGTGTGATAATTGTGTTCCTAAGAAACATTGTATTGTAGGAAACCATTATAAAATCAAACTGTGTCAAAGAGGGTTAGAGGTGAAGGAGTTTCAAACTGGCAATAACAAAGTTATTGTTTTTAGCAGGATTTTTTTAATAAAATCTTTTCAATGGCAATAGAAGATTGCCATTGAAAATTATTTTTATTTCTGCAAGTTGAAAATACTAAAGGCTGCATGTTACATTGTTTAACAGAATATCATTGCACAAGTGTCAATAGAAGCATTATTTGTCAATTCCAATGACAACCCATGTTCAATGTACCATCTGAAGAGACAATGATGTCTGATTACTGCAGGAAAGTTACATGTAATGTTTTTTAAACAGTTTTTATTCAAGGACAGCTTTTTTTATTTTTGTTTGTCAATGTCCAAAGTAAGCAAAGTGGTTCTCTAGTTCCTGATCAAAATCACGTTATAATAATTTTTGTCTGTGTATTAGAAATGGTGTTCCCTAATTCATCCAATTGATTATTAGTGATTTGAATTAGCATGACACATATTCATCAGATCATGAAATAACTACAATGCAGAACTAAAAAGGTCTAAGTGTGTGCAAAACCCAGTTAGATAAAACTGAGTTAGGATATAAGGAACTGCAGCTGCTGATTTACTAAAATAGATATGATGTCCTGCAGTAACTCAATGGGTTGGGCAGTATCTCTGGAGAACATGAGTAGGTGACGTCTCAGATCGGGACCTTTCCTCATAAAACTAAAACTGTATTAACTCGGTATGGTGAAATATATTTTCAAAATGGAAATGCAATGAGATGAAGACAGACACCATGTGCTGGAGAAACTCAGCGGGCCAAGTAGTATCTCTGGAGAAATTGGATGGGTGACTTTTCAGGTTGGGGCCCTACTTGAGACTTGAATTGTCACCCATCCTTGTTCTCCAGTGTTGCTGCCTGACTGCCGAGTTACTTCAGCACTCTGTGCCTATCTTTGGTATAAGCCAGCATCTGCAGTTCTTTGTTTCTACAGTGCAATCAGGTGCATTGTTTGTCAATGGGCCACATGTGCACGGGATGTCATTGTGCATGCGATATAACCACACCTGGTTGTTGTTAGTTTGCAGTAAAGTATTCACACATGTTCTGAAATTCTGTGTGTTTACCACAGCTAGGATCTATAAAACTAGCTCACAGATCAGTTCCAAGCACAGTTCCTGAGGGTCAATCAGTAGTATGCGAATAATTCGAGGTATTTCGTGCCACAACGGTTATTATCAGGCGAAGAAGAAGAAATTGCTTAGCTATCCTTACAGCTTGTTGCTGTTCACTGGCTCGTACTGAAAGGTACACATGAGTGAGGACCACCATAAATTGGAGGAGCAGCACCTCATATTTCGCTTGGGCAGTTTGCACCCCAGCGGTATGAACATTGACTTCTCTAATTTCAGGTAGTCCTTACTTTCTACTCCCCTTCTCAGCTCTTCCTCAGCCCTCTGGCTCCACATCTTCCTTTCTTCCTCTGCCCCCCCCACCCCACACATCAGTCTGAAGAAGGGTTTCGACCAGAAACGTTGCCTATTTCCTTCGCTCCATAGATGCTACCTCACCCGCTAAGTTTCCCCAGCAATTTTGTCTACCTTCAATTTTACAGCATCCACAGTTCCTTCTTAAACATGTTTTGATATTGTGTTTGAACAGAAATGGGCTCAGCTATGGTGATTCAATACAAATATTGAGCTGAGAGGCTGAATGGTTTGTTCTGTGAAATTCTATTGCCATCTCTGTCTTTGCTCACCATTCCTTTCCCCGACTTGATAGCATAGTGAGGACTACTCTTCACTTTAGCTTGTTTATCTGAGATTGCTATTCCATGCTCCGCTGTGAAGTCTGCCATCTGTATAAATGGACTGTGGTAGCAGTAAACACCCATACAAAAACTGGGCTATGAAATCAATTACAATAAAGTCAACATGATATATATCTGGAAGAGTTACCAAAAGGATAAAGTTAGGAATCCATTCATCTCTATCACTTTAAGTTTGTTCATTGTTTGCACTAGTTTTTTTTAGGTTGCAACAAATTGCGATTCACAATATATGAAAATTGAATTTTAAAAGATCTATTTATTTTGCAATTAAAAAATTCTTATTGTCTACATGTTCTGCATACAATTAATTAATAACCAAAAAATGAAAGATAACAGAAGGACACAATTGGAGCCTCAGTCTTATTTCAAGAGGAATGCATGATGTTTGAGTAGTTCTTTTCTTTTCGATTTGAGGGCTGGCGGAAAAGCAATGGGAATAAGTTAAATTGGGAATAAGACAAATTCTGATTTTATTTTCATTGAGGAAGTTAATTGATTTAAATTTCATTACATTAGTTTTCCAAAAACCTGCAAAGTGGCAAATCCCACTGAAGAACTATGTGCAATAATCTTTCTAAATTAAGTTAAAGAAATAGTGTAGCAGCATGATGATTAGAGGGCTATAGGGGAGAAAATGAAATACCAATGTTAAAACTGACGGCAGTACATTCGGCAGGAAGAAGAGTCAAGAGTGTTTTATTGTCATATGTCCCAGATAGGACCATGAAATCTTACTTGTTGCAGCACAACAGAATTGTACACTGTAAACAATATGATAAACGAGAGAGGAAAAAAAAGTTCAGTGTTTCTATTGTATATACATACATACACTCACAAGTACACACAGTAGTGTGTAATAGCCTGATGGCTGTGGGGAAGAAGCTGTTCCTGCAGCTGGACGTTACAGATTTCAGGCTCCTGTACCTTCTTCCTGATGGCAGGAGTGAAATGAGTGTGTGGCCAGGTTGGTGTGGGTCTCTGATGATGCTGGCTGCCGTTTTGAGGCAGCGACTCCGATAAATCCCTTCGATGGTGGGGAGGTCAGAGCCGGTGATGGACTGGGTAGTGTTCACAACTTTTTGCAGAGTTTCAAGTTGCTGAACCAGGCCACGATGCAACCAGTCAATATGCTCTCCATTATACACCTGTAGAAGTTCAAGAGAATCCTCTTTGACATACCAAATCTCCGTAATCTCCTCAGGAATTAAAGGCATTGATGTGTTTTATTTATAATTGCATTAGTGTGCTGGGTCGAGGAAAGATCTTCGGAAACATGCACGCCCAGGAATTTGAAGTTTTTGACTGTTGATATAAACAGGATTGTGGGTCCTCATTCTTCCTCTTCCAAATTCCACAATCAGTTCATTGGTTTTACTGATATTGAGAGCCAGGTTGTTGCGCTGGCACCATTTGGTCAATCGGTCAATCTGACTTCTATACTCTGACTCATCACCATCTGTAATTCGTCCGACAACGGTGGTGTCGTCAGTGAACTTGAAGATGGAGTTCGTAACATGTCCGGCTACACAGTCATGAGTATAGAGTGAGTAGAGCAGGGGGCTGAGCATGCAGCTATGAGGTGCTCCCGAACTGATTGTTAATGAGGAAGAAGTATTTCTGCCAATTCGAACAGACTGTGGTCTGTGGATGAGGAAGTCGAGGATCCAATTACAGAGGGGTGCGCAGAGACCCAGTTCCGTGAGCTTGGTAACCAGCTTGGAGGGGATGATAGTATTGAGCTGTAGTCTAGAAACAACAGCCTGACATAAGTGTTTTTATTGGCAAGTGGTCCAGTGCGGAGTGGAGAGCATGGGAGATCACATCCTCCATTGACCTGTTGTGATAGTAGGCAAACTGTAATAGGTCGAGTTTGTTGTTGAGGTAGGAGTTGATATGCACCATGACCAACCACTCAAAGCACATCATCACCACAAACGTTAGTGCCACTGGTCAATAGTCGTTGAGGCACGTCACTTTACTCTTCTTGGGCACCGATATAATTGATGCCCTCTTAAAACAGATGGGAATCTCAGACCTCAGTAATGAGAGGTTAAAAATGTCTGCAAAAACTCCAGTCAGTTGGTCTGCACAGGTTTTGAGAACTCGAGGTTCACCCCCCTGAAGGATCTTCTGACGTCGGTCTCTGGACTGTGACGGTAGTACCATCAGGACATATGGGGGCTTGGGGGGAGGGGGACTCATCAGTATTATCCCTATCAAAGCGTGCGTAGACTGCATTGAGCTCGTCAGGGAGTGATGCTTCACTTCCACTTGAGCGACCTCCTGGTTTCGCCTTGTAGCTGGTGATGGCATTTAAACCCCGCCACAATTGCCGAACATCCACCCCATCCTCCAGCTTTGAGCGGAAGTCCCTTTTGGCCTTTTTGATGGCCTTGTCAAGGTCATATCTGGACTTCTTATAGTCCTCTGCGTCACCAGACATGAATGCCTGGAGTTCTGGTCCTCAGAAGAATGTGGATCTCCTGGTTCACCCAAGGCTTCGGGTTAGGAAACACAGAGAACGTTTTTGTAGGAAAACAGTCCTCCACACATTTCCTTATGAAGTCTGTAATGTGTTCATTGAGGTCCGTTGCCGAGTCCCTGAACATTGCCCAGTGTACAGGCTCCAAGCAGTCCTGTAGTCGATCCCCAGACCAGCTCTGTGCAGTCCTCACCTCAGGGGGTGCGCTCTTCAGTTGCTGCCTGTATGCAGGAAGAAGCAGCACTGCTGAATGGTTACATTTCCAGAATTGAGGGCGAGGGATAGAGTGACAGGCATCCTTGATGGTCGTGTAGCAGTGGTCGAGGTGTGCAGACGACATGTTGGTGGTTGTTTGGGAGTGATTTTGTCAAGTTGGCTTTGTTGAAGCCCCCGGCTTTGGTGGTAAAGGCTTCGGGGAACGCTGTCTGGTGCTTGTTGACCATGGTGTGCAGCTCCTCCAATGCTAGACGGACATCTGCCTGGGGTGGGATGTAGACCGTGGTCAGGATGATGGAGGTGAATTCCCTCGGGAGGTAGAAGGGCCGGCACATCACTGCCAGATGTTCCAGGTGCGGTGAGCAGGAGTTAGGCAGAAATGCCAGGGAAAATGCTTCAAATGTATGCTTCTAGCCTCTAAGGTCTATAATATCCAGTCAGACGCAGGTCCAGCGCTATCTTTAAATTCACTGACAATGCCACCTGTGTTGGATGAATAACAAGTAACGATCGATGAGTCATAGTGCAGGAGGGATATTGAATATCTGATTGAATGGTGCCTGAACAACAATCTCAAAGTCAGCAATTCAGCATTGTTGACTTTAGGAAGCGAAAGTTGAGGATCCACAAACCTATCCTCATGAATGGGATGAAGGTGGAGAAATTCAGCAGCATTGAGTTCCTGGGTGTGAATATGTCCAAAACATATGCTCTAGCTCCAGCACACTGATGTAACCATAAATAACACTCATCAAAGCCTCTTCTTCATCAGAAGATTGAGGAGATTTGGTATGTCACCGAATATTCTATTGAAAGTCAACAGTTGTAGAAGTGTTGTAGTGTGTTGTAAAAAGGCCTCAAATGCACAGGAATGAAGGAGACTATACAGATAAATTTCAGTCTGAAGAAGGGTCTCGACCCAAAACGTCACCCATTCCTTCTCTCCAGAGATGCTGCCAGTCCCGCTGAGTTACTCCAGCATTTTATGTCTATCTTCGATTTAAACCAACATCTGCAGTTCTTTCCGACAGAGATTGGTAGATATTGCCTGGTCTATCACAGGTACTGACCTCCCCACTAACAAAGGGATCTCTAGGAAATGCTGCCTCAAAAAGGCAGCCAATATCATGAAAGACTCAATCCAACCTGGCCACATTCTCATCTCACTCCTACCATCACGTGGCATCTACAGGAGCCTAAAACCATAACATCCAGGTTCAAGAACTGCTTCTTCCTGGCATCCAACAGGCTCTAGAATACTACACAACTCAAAACTCAGCACCAATGATAGGAGTATAAATGTGCTGAATTGCCCCCAATCTGCTTTTTTTTTCACAATATTAATTGTTCAATATTCTCTGGAATCTGCTTTGGTTTGTGCGATTTTAATTGTCGTGTAATGAATAACTATTTGCTTTTGTTTGGGTCGCGGTGTTGTCTAAATCTGTTGAAGATTTTGGCTAAATATTTTGTCATTTGGTAAGAGCGAACAAGAATGAGTTTTCTTCACTGTTGTTGGTCATTGCTTGCAGTGGCAGATGATCGTTTCATAATGGGGATTAAGCGAACAGCTGCAGTTTGCATCTTAGCCAAATGCTCTGTGAAGGATGTAAATGGTAAATGCATGTTCATCATACACAACAAACCTTGCATGGCTTCACATTCAACAGTTGTATTCATCTTGCTCTATTCAGTTTGTACTTTATTCATGTATTCTAGTTTTGAATAGCAAGTGGAATTGTGGAGGATTTAAATCTGTTTTGCCTCTGGTTTTATGAAGTCACAATTGAGCAGTTTACTTCAAATGCTGTTATTAATCAACTTAACATTACAAAAGATAATTCCAAAAGAAGTTTGCAGTATCATTTGATTTCTTCACAGATGTTCCCTAGCTATTGAAAAATTGTATAAAGGAGCGTAGAAATTGTGGCTTATAATCAGTCTTCAAAATGGAAATTAAATGCTATGTTAATGTTGCTTCCATGATTGATGTCCTGCATTTACAGTGATATAATAGCATGATTGTATATAGATCAGTAACCTTGCAATTTCATCAACAATTATATTCAATGCAACCCTTTTTCGGTTTCGTCAGCTGGTGGAAATGGATTTTAATCACAGTTTATTTGAATAATTCCTTGATTTTTGGGGTATCATTTTGAGCTAAGAAAACATCAGAGGGATGTTCAATACTGATCCGTTAAAACATTCCAAGCAGTGTGTAAAAATAATTGATCTATCTCAATAATGGGCTCAATTGTGCTGACTGATAACTAATGGTTCAGACTAAAATGGTTTGATTAATTATGGCTCAGCATGCCTGCACTGCGTGTAGTGAAAAGGGCAAGTCTTCGATGAACAAGAGGGCCAATGTTGGCCCATCTCACTGTCTGGTCTGCTGCTGGACCTATCATTGAGCACTGCACCAGAACACTGATGGACAAAGAATGGTATCCATGTGTACTTTACCTGTGAAAAGTCACCCCTTTTATTTGAATGGCATCACTGACTCTATAAGAAACTAAAGTGCAGGCACTCGCTTAACTTATTTTACTTTGTTTTAATATTTTTAATTGTTATTAAAAAGATATACAATTTTAAAAATGTGATTAGTTGCTAAATATCTTCGCCTTCTGGAGACATAGAACAGAGTGTAGAGCAGTGCAGCTCAAGAACAGGCTCTTCAGCCCACCATTTGGGCTATCAGCATCTAGAGAACAGACCTGAGCTACTATTTACCTCATTGGAAACCCGCGGACTATCTTTTTGTCAGACGTTACTGGACTTTATCTTGCACTAAATGTTATTCACATTATTCCCTTTATCATGTATCTGTACACCCTGGATGGCTCGATTGTAATCATGCATTGTCTTTCCACTGAAGCAACAAAAGCTTTTCACTGTACCTCGGGACATGTGACAATAAACTAAAATAAACTCAAACAATGTACATGCCAAACATGATGCCAAGGTAAACTAAACTTCTCTGCCTGCATGTGATCCATATCCTAATTAAAAACATACATTTAAGAGCCTTTGATGATGGTGAGCTGTTTATGTCTTTCAGGATTTATTGGTGGGGGTTGGCGCTGTGTCAATGTATTTTGTATTCTTATAATTCCTCCAATGCTTGGGCTGTGCATTTCACCTCTCTTAGTTTAGTTTAGAGATCCAGCATGGAAACAGGCCCTTCTGCCCACCAAGTCCGCACCGCGCAATGATTCCTGTGCATTAATACGATCCTGCACACACTAGGGACAAATTTTATATTTATACCAATCCAATTAACCCTCAAACCTGTACGTCTATGGAGTGTGGGAGGAAACCAAAGGGAGAAAACCCATGGGAAGAACGTACAAACTGTACGGGATAAGCACCCATAGCCAGGTTCGAACCCAGGCCTCTGGCACTGTAAGGCTTTTTTCTGAGAGGTAACAGCTCTACCAGCCATATTCCTTCACAACCTCGCTCCTCTCTAGCTCTGTAATACAACCATACAATCTTCTATTTGTAAACTCTCTGCTGTCCTAATTCCAGCCTTGTGTGCATCCTTTCTCCTCGACAATGGTCATTGTGTCTTTGGCCATCTTGATTCCCTGTTTGGACCTTCATCTCTCTCTTCACATCTCTGTCCAGAATATCACGTTGGTCTTCAAAATATAATTTCCTTTGCCACACACTATAATTATGCTCCAATGGAATGCCTACAAATATGTAGGCTTTTAATGTATATAATTATGAAATTTTAAATTATTAGCTCATGAGAGCTATAGCAGGCTGAATCATTTAGAAATGCAATGTAGATATTTTTCTCTGTTTGCTTTGCTTCATGCCTATATCTTAATTAGTACAATTGCAAATATGTAAGTACAGTAGAACCTTAATTACTTTTTCTCTCATTACCCACATTTCAATTATCAGTGATTTACTTTTTTACAAAGAGTAGGGGAAGATAGTGAATTGTGGCATTCCCCAGAAACATGGCCCAATGCCATGTTTAAAAAATGATATGAAGACTTTTTATGATTTTTTTCACAGAATTGGTGGGTAGGCGATCTAACTTTCCTTGTTTTGGTTAGTGGCAAGCAGAGCTAAACTTTAAAAAAAATCAAAGCTATTTAATTCAGGAAGTGAGTTATAAAACCTTGTCTCACGCAGAAAGTGATAGCGATGTGGCACATGCACAAATATAAACAAACAATAGTTTTAAATCTGAAGTCTTTTGTACATCAGAGTCATAGAACTAAGAAATATGGGTGGAGTTAACGTTGAAATCCGGCATGATGCCATTGAATGCTGCAAAATAGGCTCAAGAAGTGTGACTGACTTACCTCAGTTCCTCTGCCATGTGCAGTAAACAAACATACAGGACTAAAACATCAAGTATGGAGTTTGTATATTCTACCTGTGACCATGTGAGTTTCCTCCGGGTGCTCTGGTTTCCTCCCACTTTCCAAAGATGTGCAGGTTTGTGGATCATTTGGCTTCTGTAAATTGTCCCAGTGTGTAGGGTCGACCTAATCGCTGGTCGGCATGGACACGGTGGCCAAAGGGCCTGCTTCCACGTTGTATCTCTAAACAAATATGAACTTGTCACTATACATGTCCAGCTGACCAACAAAGCAGAGGATTCAATGGGCACCACTAGTTTCAAAATTAGTGCAAAGTAAATGTCTCAAAGTTGTAAATATCAGGAAGGCAATGGAGAAATAAATATGTTATTTGTAATGCATTGCTGTGGATGTCAGAATCTTCAGACTTCAGAAATACAGCATAAAAACAGGCTCTTCGGCCCACCAGGTCTACACCGACCAGCGATTACCCCATACACCAGCACTATCCTACACGCTATGGACAATATACCTTCACCAAAGCCAATTAAGTTACAAACCTGTGCGTCGTTAGAGTGTGGGAGGAAACCTGAGCATCTGGAGAAAACCCACGTGGTTACAGGTAGAAATCCCGTACAGACAGCACCTGCATTCAGGATCTTACCTGGATCTCTGGCGCTGTAAGGCAGTAATCCTGTCACTGTGCCATTGCAAATCATGGTTCATAGGTATCAAGAATTGCTTAATCTGTAAGATGCGATGCAAGTAAAACCCCAAATAATGCAGGACTGTGGAAATGATTGCTCAGTGAGAATGAAAATGCTGTGGCATACTCTCCTCTGCCAGGCGACCAGGAGCTATCCTGATATATACTATAATCATAATTGGTGTTAAATACCAAGATAATGCTGAAAACTAGGTATTCATGAAGTAAAATAATAGTTATGATGATAGTTCTGTTAACAAGACACTAAAATGGATACCAAGTAAATGTAATTTTTACTCTTAAAATAATTAATAAATCTCCACCATCCTGCAACAAAGCCTGAATTATGGTGCAGGATACTCATTGTAATTATTGCTGAAAATATTAACACTTAAGGGCCTGTCCCACGAGCGACTGCATGCGGCAAGCGTGACCTAACGTGGTCGCTTGAGCCATACGGCCTCGCGAGATCGGTCCCACTTCGATCGGCGGAGCCATATGGAGTTGTGCGGAGCTGGTCCCGACATCGCGCGGGGCTCCGAAAAACTGACACTGTCCAAAAATTCCCGTGCTGCCATTGAGCACCGCCGTACGCACCGGACGGTCGTGCGCAGCGTCTCGACGCCGTACGCAGCGTCCTGACGCCAAACGTCACGCGCGAACTTCAAGCGGACTTCGCTCGAACTTCACGTCGACTCGTTCGGGATCACTCGACCTCCGCTACGGCCCCCGCTTCCGGTGTGGTCACGCTTGCCGTATGCAGTCGCATGCTTGTGGGACAGGCCCTTTACTCCCAATCAGGCCACCTCAAATGAGGTTACACAGTCTGATACCAGCATGTGTGGAGTTAATCGCAGAAATCCGCAGGTCTTCAACAATGCTCATCCCTGTCTCTGGTTGAGGTGTTGCAATCTTTGAAAATTCAATTAGCACAGAGTCAGTGATTTGACATGTGCCTCAACATTTTATACATAATTTTTTCTGTTAAAAAACATTGAAAATGTTGATATTGTCGAAAGAGATGCTGCTGAGATCCTTACAGAACACCCAGCGGCAATTACTGCTGAATCACCTCAGTTTAGTTTAGTTCAGTTTAATGTCATGTGTACCGAGGTACAGTGAAAAGCTTTTGTTGCGTCACTGGTCTTAAAATAAATAATTATATATAAGTATAGTTTAGAGATGCAGTGCATTTCGGCCCACTGTTTGCGCCGACCAGTAATCCTGTACACGAACACTATCCTGCACACACTGGGGATAATGTCAATTTTACTGAAGCCAATCAACCTACAAACCTGTACGTCTTTAGAGAAGCTATTTTTTTCACTTCCTGGTTTATTGTCAATGTCAATTCTTCAGTCAGCTTGTTTGATGACCTATCCGTACTTGGATTCCACAGGTTATTGGCAGAAGTGTGACCGGCCTGTCCCATTTGTCCTTCATATACGCAACCTCGTTGTAGTGTTGAGATGCACGGGTAGCGTGTGGGCCGCGCGGGACAGTCGCATGTAGAAGCGCGGAGGGGTATGAAGTTGCACGCTGATAGGGCACAAAATCTTTGCGTGGCGTATCGCGTATGCACGCAGGCGTATTGCGGTTGCACGCAGGTGTCCTGACCTCGTACGTATAGCGCATGGTGACGCATGACTACGTCACCGTGCGTAACCATGCACCGCCGCGCGCCACCCATACGCAGTTGGCCACAATGAGAAAATAATTACACCGTAAACATCAATACTTTCCGAGTAATGCCTTCAGTGTAACACCTTAATAAGTATTTTTGAAACATCCTAAGGATATTTCAAAAGTTAACATCCAGGTAAGGATTGCAGATTTAGTATCCAAAAAGAACACTAGTAACCAAGTTAGTTGTTTTTTTTAAAATAACCACCAACAATTTTACTAACACCATTTTTAAAAAAAATTGCAAACTAATTCTTCAACTGGGTTCAAACCCTCAAACTGCTATTATAGAATACAAATTTGTGTTTGTTGGTAGTATTTCAGAAAGTTTAAAAGTAAATAAACTTTTCCAACAAGCAATAATTTTATCAATGTTTCACTTAACAAATGATGTCAATACGCTGATTAATTCTACTTGCAGAGCAGATAAAATATTTGAAGGCACATGATGACGTGCGCGACTGTCGCACGTCAGTCCCCAGCGGCCTGTCGCGTAAATGAAGGCTAAGTGGGACAGGCCCTTTAGATTGCAAACTCTGTTGGAAAAGGAGATCACATGCCACAAACCCTCTTCTCCAACACAGGTTCTTTCATGTTCTGCTGTGAGAGTTGTTGCTTTATTTTGAAGTGAAGTTCTGGGGCAATGAGATAACAGAAAGAATGAAATAAATTCCTGTAAAATTCAACCTTATCCAATGAATGGTTAATCTATACTGGTACATTTTCAAAATAAGCAAAATAAAAGGGAAATAACCTCTGTGGAAACAAAGAACTGCAGATGATGGTTAATCCACAAAAGGACCCAAAGTGCTGGATAGGTGATATTTCAGGTTGAGACCTTTCTTCAGAATGAATAAGCTCTGTGTTCACTTAATCATTTACTGAAGAATTTATATTGAATAAAAATCATCAGATTTTTTTTGTCTATACTTGAAATTTTGAAGAAAGAAAACCAAATATGAAAAATAATCAAATCGTAAGCAAAAGTCTAGTAAATGCTATTATTGTTCCTTCTTTAATGAACTTGAATTCAATAATTTACTTTAAATTGATTATGCTTTGAACTGCTCTAGCGCCCCAAGTATCAAAAGATCCTAATTAAAAATTAATGATGAATTAAAGCTATTCTGCTCTTAATAAAATTATGGATCTACCTCATCTGCCCACGAAAGTTATTAACAATGACTAATGAATACCATCATATTAAATTATGCATTGGATGTCTTCAGCGCAGTCAAAGAGTAGTTAATGAAGGGTTGATTTATCTGGCTGGAACATGAATTTGATATTTATTTCTGATAGTTACAATGTTGAACTTGGTTCCTTCGTGAATACAGAAAGTGAAAATTACAAAAGCCTCTTGATGTGGAAACAAGTGCCTCCTAAGAAGCAGTAAATGATGCTGGAAGTAATTAATTTAATGATTACCACCTATCCATATAGCATTAATTTTAAGGACAGTGAAAATAATTGGAGATGGCTTCAGGCTCAAGACCCAATTAAAACATGTCAATTGAAATACTGTAATACCAGAAATAGAACTGAAATTGATTTAACAGATGAACATTTGCCTTGGAAATTCAGGTTAAATTTTGTTGTGAAATATTGAAATTGTGCGTTGTCGATCCAAACGTTTTGCTCAAGATTCCAGCATCTGCAGTATCTTGTGTCTCCACTCTGACTATCTACCCTATCTCTGCCTCTGATAATTTTGTGGTTCAATCAGGTCACCCCTCAAGGTAGTCAGCACAATGATGTCAAATGCCCCTACTCTTGTCATCAGAATGCCCAACTAATTTGGCTCATTGCATGTTGCAAACATAATCAGGGCTCCTGGATTGTATCACAGGAAGATGCATGAAGATCCATGAGGCAGGAAAGAATGTATCCTGTGCTACAGGAAGCAAGCAGAGAGAGTTCAAGCTACTCCCACGGCGCTCCAGTGATCCTGGGCGATGTGCGCATGGAGTTTGCACATATTTTCCTTGACCACATAGGGTTTCCTCCATGTGCTTCAGTTTCCTCCGACTTCCCAAAGAGGCGTTGGTAGGTTAATTGACGGCTACAAAGACCTCTCATTGTAGAGGAGTGGCTAGAGAACCATTAGGCAGATGACGGGCATGCGATTGAAAATGATTTGCAGGGATATAGAGATGTAAAGAAAGGAGGAAATGGCTCAGAGGACATTGCTCTGCTCAGAGCCAACATGAACCAGATGGGCTGAATAGGCTCCTTCTGTATTATGACAAATTAAGACACAAGAATGACAAAATATCTAGCCTATCTTTAAACTTTAATCTAATAGAAAACTAATAGGAACATATTCTCTAAGATACTGAATAGATTTAATTTTGGGTGACTCAAACTTAAGTAGCTGAAATATTAAGGGCCAAAATCAAAATTGATGATAATCAGTTTTATCGTAAATTAAGTTAAGCAACTTCAGCGGCAGATTTTGAATCTGCATGACATTGATGTTCCATTGCATTCTCACATTCATTGCATTCAGATGAAACACAACTTTTGGCCAAAATCAAACAGCTACGCAAATGGGTTAAAAAAACTCATATATCCTTGCTGTTTCACCTCCAAAAACCCTGCCAAGAGGCTTTAATTTTGTCAATGTAGAGCATTTTTGATTACTGAAATTGCAAAAACAAATTTTCCTCTCCAGATACCAAGTAAAATTGGCCCCACAGCTGCAGAAAATTCTTCCATCTTACTGGGTCATTGCCATTTCTTAGAGTTTACATATTGTAGCAGTATAATTACCTGTAACAATTAACATAAGTGAGTTATCATTCTGTAAATCGGTATTAAAATTCTAAACTAAATCAGCATTTATAAAAAGAAATCTCTGCTGGAATTTTGCTAAATGTTTCTTTCCCTTTTCACCACAAAAGGGCCAAGATAACCTTCTGCATTGCATGGTAAAGGCATGTTGATGCATGGGAAGCCAACAAAGATTTTGAATTTGCAAATTGGTCTTGTGCACTAAACCACTGTTTAGAATGAGTAGGCTTCAGTTCTTCATTTTGATTCATTTACAATGAGGTCTCAGCCACTTTTAATTTTGTTTAGAGATTCAGTGTCGAAACAGGCCCTTCGGCCCACCGAGTCGGTGCCGACCAACGATGGCCCACACACTAATTCTATCTAACACACTAGGGACAATTTATAGAAGCCAATTAACCTACAAACACGCACGTCTTAGGAATGCGGTAGGAAACCAAAGCACCCGGAGAAAGCCCAGACGGTCACAGGGAGAACAAACTAACTCCATACAGACGGTACCCCTAGTCAGGATCGAACCTGGGTCTCTGGCTCTGTCAGGGAACAACTCTACCACTGCGCCATTGTGCTGCCCCACTTGCTTACCACCTATTTTTCTACTGGGGGAAGAGAAACTGAGATTGTTTTCATCAAAGTCTCTAAATCAGATCTTGGAAAGAGAGAAAAACAAGTTTGTTTTGATTTCAGAGAAATGGGCAGAGTGATAGATAGAACAAAGGGAATAACTGTGATCAGGTGAGGCCAGGGATGGATCAAGGATGATCCAATTGCAGCAGTGAAAGTGTGGCAACATAGACAGAGGAGTGCATCTTGGACATTCTCAGCTGTTCTAGTGGAGAGAGAATAACAGCCAATATCATTGATGGATGCTTTGTAGCAGAAATAGCCAGTTCTGATAGAAACAGTGAAAACAAATTAACTGAGGTTGGAGATACAGACTAGTGAATCATAGACTAAGACATTCAGATCCCTCTGCAAACTCGCAAATAATATACTTTTCCCATTTTCTTTCCAAAGCAGGTAATTCCATATTTTCTAGGACGATACTTCATGTGTCAGATTGCCCACTTGCTCCTGCATGTGCAGAACAGTTGTGAAGTATATTCATGAAGTCATGAAGTCTTCATATTGCAGCAGAAGTAGGGTGTTGTAGAGAGATCTAAAAGCGCATTGGGATAGAGGGGGGGGGGGTGTGGGGGGGGGGTGGGGGGGGGGGGGAAATCAGAATCTTTTGGGGTGGAGGCAATGGATGAGAGGGTTTTGAAATATCGTAAATAAAATTGATCCATAAATCCAAACTATTACCTGTTCAGGGCCATGTTCACGGTGCTGAGATATGACATGGTGAAGGTTGGATTTGTGATTAGCTGGATGAATGTTGCTATGTTATGGAAACCCATATTGACGGATATGTCTTCAGTTTATAAGGCACCTACATGGATGTTTTGCGATCTTTTTTTTAGAGATACGGCGCGGAAACATGCCCTTTAGCCCGCCAAGTCCTACGCACACTAGGGACAATTTACACATACACCAAGCCAATTAACCTACATACCTGCATAGCTTTGGAGTATGGGAGGAAACCAAAGATCTCTAAGAAAATCTATGCGGTCACGGGGTGGATGTACTCCGTACAGACAGCACCCGTAGTTGGGATAGAACCCGGGTCTCCGACGGTGCAAGCGCTGTAAGGCAACAACTCTACCGCGGCACCAGCATGCCGCCCTCTATCTCTAAGAGAAAGCAAGGGAAGTTGTAAAATAAATACTAAAATTGAGATGATAAATTGGAGAACACTTTACAATGTTTGCTCTAGCCATAATTATTTCCTATAAAGTAGTTAAGTTAAAATTTAAAGTGTTGCTGAATTGCTATTGAAACATTTAATTTGTTAGAACAAGAGGAAATGAATATACACTACTGTCACAGCTTATTACAAATATTCATATTTGTTCACTTTCCCATTCTATTAAATATCCTACAGGACTACAGACCCTTAGATATTCGCGTGCTCTTTGTCTTTTGGCAATCCATAAATCCATAAATCTCTGTTCTTTACATCGTCCGGCTTGAGCGCACAATTCTAAATCATGGTGTGAGTGACAATAATGCTCGTTTAACATTCAGTTTACACTTTAATTATAGGCTAATCCCTCTTATTTGAAATAGCATGATACAGGTATGCAGGAAAAAACAATACAATTTAGTTATGACTAAAAATACCAAATCCGGAGAAGGATTGCTTATGTTTATTTTTCTAAGGTGCTGCAGACAGGTATGGAGAAAATGTCAAGTTTGTGATAAGCTTCTGCTTTACTCAATGTTTTGGCAATCAAGACAGATATGAGGATTCTATTTCAGATCCCAGCAAGCAACATGGAAGCACACAAGGATAGGGGTGGAGAATAGCACATGCCACTGACATTTGGAAAGTTGATTCTGTACTCTTATGGGGCTGAAATTTGCACCATGCAGGATTGCCTCTGATCCTGTCACTTTTTCTGTGATAAGCATTAGCAAAAGATTGTGGGTTCAAGGCCCAGGCAGAGCAAAATAATTCAGTTGGGCATTTCAGCAGAGAATTGGGGGAAGAACATACATTCAAAGGGGGTATCTTTCTGATTAAAATGTTAGCCTAATTGAATTTGGAATTAATAAAAGAGAATGCCCTCATAAAAAGAGATTACCCGTCATTATTGTACTGCGGCATTTTGCTTTTGGGGAATACAGAGTAACTTTACAAGGATGTTTCCAGGACTTGAGGCCCTGAGCTATAGGGAGAGGTTTGGCAGCCTAGGACTTCATTCTTTGGAGCACAGAAGGATGAGGGATAATCTTATAGATGTGTATAAAATCATGAGGGGGAAAAGATGCACAGTGTCTTTTACCTAGAGTAGGAATCAAGAACCAGAAGACATAGGTTTAATGTGAGAGGGGAAAGAATTAATTGGAAGCTGAGGGGCAATCTTTTCACATAGAAGGTTGTTGGTAAATGGAACGAGCTGCCAGAGGAAGTATTTGAGGCAGATACTAAAACAACATTTAAAATATATTTGGACAGGTACTTGAATAGAACTTTATTACCCCTTCATCTAGATATATTTTGCATGCATCTATGTTCTTTACAATGCCGAACCTGCGTTCCAGAGAATGGCTTATAAGTGTTGGTGGGAGGAGAAAGGACAATTCAACAAAACACATTCAATACTCATCCTGAACTCATTTACTGGAAATTGGGCTGTAGCACATTTGAAAAATTCAGTTGATCGGTCTAAGCATAAACACGAGCAAAGCAAACTCATTTCAATAAAAATTATCTTTGATTGGTGACTCTTCCTGCAGCGATTCTATCTAAAGTAATTGCATATTTCTGAGGTCACTGCTGTCTGATTTTTCCATTAACATTGCAACAGGGCTCCTCAAGTAAGTATTGACAGAAAGTTACGGTGGTGAAGCAAATTTTTTACTCCAAATCGGTGATTAGTATGACCTATCATGGTGAGAATGCCAAAATAAATTACGCTCAATATCTGAGTCAAAATTATATCCAGATAAAGTTCTATCCAATCTTTGAAATAATAGAAAAATAGTTTTCTAAAATAGGGTTCTAAAATGTAATATTTTAATTCTAACCTTTGGACACTTAATATTCTGTGCAGCTTTTAAACATACTGTGGCCAATTGCTAAAAATAAACATTAGCTGTATGTTTTCAGCGAATATTTCTTAAAAATAAGGGAACGGAAACTTCATTGATGATACCTGTGCAAATATTCCAAAATAGAAAAATATGATATAATTTTGCTTTTTATAGTCTACGATAACATTATGGATTGAAGAATCAATGAACATCAAAGGGAGAAGAAAGCTTTCAAGAAAAAAGAAAGCCTTTTTCCAACTCCTTTCCCACCCGTACAATCAGTCTGAGGAAGGGTCCCGAACCGAAAAACATCACCTATCCATGTTCTCCAGGGATGCTGCCTGAGTTACTCCAGCACTTTGTGTCCTTTTATGGAATGAGGGTTCTGTTTTCAATTCAAATTATCTAATTCAACCTTAAAACACATTCCCCATTATAGGTAAACAATAAAGAGCCACTTTTTTTTCCCTCTGCCATCGACTTTTCAAAATCCTTTACCTTAACGAAAGTATTTAGATTTTGTGGTAACATCACTGCTCGAAATAAGTAAGTACAGCCTTAAATCGTAGCCTGTAAGACATACAGGAAGTGAATAGAAAGGACACAAGGGGAGACGTAATTGTGTATTCATACCATTTCATTGTCCATTTTTGGCTTAAATTTGGTGCAGCATTTCAAGATGTAGCAGTGGGAGAAGGGCTTGTCCCACTTAGGCAATTTTTTTGCCGACTAGGCTGTCGCCACGTGGTTGCAGGGTGACACCTTTATGGTCGTGAGTTGTCTCCTCAAATCACCTAAAGAGTCGTAACTTTTTTCTTGTCGCCGCTGGATTTTGAAATGTTCAAAACCTTTCGGCGACTGTGGGCTTGAAGTAGCCTGTCTTCTCCTGTTGTAGGTACTGTCATAGGTTGTCGCCAGGATGATGCAGTTTGTCACCAGGTAACGTAGGTTGTCGTTGGGTGATGACTTCCGTGAATTCCACTGGCGACTATCTATGTCAACCTTCGTCAACCGGCGACAGGTACCGACGACTAAATTGTCGCCGACAGGGTCGTAGCTTGTCGCGGGTGGACCTAGGTTGACTTCGGTTGTCGTAGGTTGTAGCCTGTGTAGGTTGTCGTAGGTGTGATCGTAGGTGGATGTCCTAATGGGTCGCCGGATGTCGGTCGCTTGCCATAGCTTGACGTCGACTAGGTGGTACGTTGTCGTAGACATTGTCGTAGGGGCGTCCATGTAGATCAGTGTCACTCATGTTATGAGTCATACTTTGTAGTTACGTCCACTAGTTTAACAGAAAGCTTCTCAACCCTTTCTCCCTCAGTCTTGAGTTACGTATTAAGATGAAGTTACCTATGCTGTAGAGCTAATAAAGTCTTTGGATCTTAATCACTGTATGTGACTTAAGTTATTCCAACAGTCCAGTCGGCAGTTTTTCAGCGACCTGATACACAGTGACTGTCGCTGGCAGTTGCCAAAAAAATCTCCTAAGTGGGACAGGCCCTAGAGTCTGTGCTCAGTCCGTGAATGAATTCTCCTGCTGTTGAAATTGTCAGTTCCTTTATCTTTATTGAATCTCTTGCATGCACTGTGAAATTTATTAGATGCATTGTATGTATTAATTAAGGGCATGATTCCTAATGAAGAAACCCTCTGGAAATAAATATTTCAACTGTGTAGGGCATATGCTGGATCTATTTTGCTCAGAATTCATCATCCATGAATGAACGATATCTTTATACTGGAGTTTATAAAACCTATCCTCCAAACACCATTCTTGAAATTACGTTTCGACCAGTATCATGATATACCAAGATGCATTACAGAATGCCACAGAAGATCCTTTTTCCCTGTAGCTATCGAACTGTAAAACTCTTCCCCCTTCTGTCGTGGGGTAGACTAACTCCCCTATCCTTCCTTCTCCCCGAATCTTTGCACATCCCTAATCCATTCCACTCGTCACTTTAATTTAATGTTTCATGTATCTTGGGTTTTATGAATGAAAATGCTGAGGTCTTCATTTTAATAGTTGATGCAAAGGCCTCCTTCAATGTTGTCATCCTTCAATAAAGGCTGCTTGAGCTCCCCATGCATTTTTTATATGCTAGAAGCTAGTTATTCGGGTTTCAAAGGTCTTTTATTGTCACAATTAAGGTACAGTGATCTGCAAATTACCATACAGCCATACTAAATAAAGCAACAAGACACACAAATACATAAAAGTTAACATAAACATCCACCACAGCAAATTCCCCACGTTCCTCACTGTGATGGAAGGCAATAAAGTCCAATCTTTTTCCATAATTTTTCTCCGATGGTCAGGGCAGTTGAACCATCCGCAGTCGGGGCGATTGAAACTCCTGCAGCCGGTGGTCAAAACCCCCACATCGGGGGGGGGGGGGGGGGGGGTTAGAAACATAGAAACATAGAAAATAGGTGCAGGAGTAAGCATTTCGGCCCTTCGAGCCTGCACCGCCATTCAATATGATCATGGCTGATCATCCAACTCAGTATCCTGTACCTGCCTTCTCTCCATACCCCCTGATCCCTTTAGCCACAAGGGCCACATCTAACTCCCACTTAAATATAGCCAATGAACTGGCCTCAACTACCTTCTGTGGGAGAGAATTCCAGAAATTCACCACTCTCTGTGTGAAAAATGTTTTCCTCATCTCGGTCCTAAAAGATTTCCCCCTTATCCTTAAACTGTGACCCCTTGTTCTGGACTTCCCCAACATCGGGAACCATCTTCCTGCATCTAGCCTGTCCAACCCGTTAAGAATTTTGTAAGTTTCTATAAGATCCCCCTCAATCTTCTAAATTCTAGCGAGTACAAACCGAGTCTATCCAGTCTTTCTTCATATGAAAGTCCTGGCATCCCAGGAATCAGTCTGGTTGAAGCTCCTGTGTCAGGACGGTTGAAGCTCCTGCGGCTTGGAGTTCCCAGTGTCGGTCTCTGACCAGAGACCGCGAGCTCCACAATGTTAAAGTCCACAGTCACCCGCAGTAGAGCTCTCCATCAAAGGCTGCCAACTCCTATGTTAGGCCGCAGTGCGGACGGAGATACGATACGGAAACAAATCGCAACTCTGTCGAGGTTAGAGATTAGAAAAAGTTTCCCCCAACCCCCTCTCCCACCCCCCAAATAAAACAAGCTAAAGAACACTAAAAACACACATTTAACACATACTAAAACAAGCAACGAAGAAAGGGACTGACAGACTGTTGGCGAGGCAACCATTGCTGGTGCCACCCGGTGGTATTACCTAACTCTAGTTCAGATTGCATGTATTTTTATTGTTCGAGACGGATCAAAAAATCCGTGATCAATGTGGTCATTCTGTACGGCCAAAAATACTATGCTTCTGGAATCTGGAAATTATTATTATTATTACTAAATTTGTGACCTGGGTTTATACCTGTACTATTTATTTTCTCTGGTCTTTCGACAGAGATGGAGATCAATATGTCTGTGAAAACTTGAAATGTTCATTCATTTATTCATCTCACCAGCAGACTTACCTCAGCTTAAGAACATGATGGCAGCAGATTTATTCATCTTACATTATACATTTATGGAAACTTGAAAAGGAAATTTTCTAAGACCTAAATTTTCTAAAGATTGAGGGAATTGAAATATAATTTCAAAGAACCACCAAAAATACAACATGCTAAACGCTACCTGTTTCTCTCCTATAATGTTTTGTAGTTATCTTCCTTACAATTCAATTGCCCACTCTATCTCCCTTTTGCTGCTAAGTAGATAAATTCAATTCAATTTGCTGCTAGATCCCTGTCACAGCTGCAGAATTTTTTTTTATATGCATACTATTGCAACCAATTGCAACAGGTCAAGTGCAATCTAAACGTGAATTGATTTGTCATGAGGAAAGAAACATTTTGATTATTCTTTATTTCTGGTGGAATTCTCAGGAGACTAACTTGTTAACCCAGCCTGGGGCTTGTGGAAAGAAAATTGCTGATGTGAAATAATTTTTGGTGCATGCTTCTGTCACTGTAGTAATTTAACTCACTCAATCCGTCTCTACTTCAAATAGCTGCAAGTTGAACTTACTGACCCTAGTGGAAAGCTCCTTGAAGGACCAGCCACACTGTACATCACTATTATCGATCAGAACGATAACAAACCCCTCTTCAGGGAAGGACCATACGTGGGCCACGTTTTGGAAGCATCTCCCACTGGTAAGTTAAATCTATAGCCAAAAAATGTTTCCCACGTGGAATTTATGAGATGGCCAGAATCATTAAGCGTCTCTATTGTTGTAGATAGTAGCAGAATATTTTAGTTAATATAAATTTTGCCTGTTATTTTCCTGGAAGGATTATTTTTAATAAGATGCTCTGTAAAATGAATGAACTTTTCATGGCACCAATGTTATGATTTTATCACATCATAAAATGTTATCTTGTGCCATAAGATGGCGGAATGAACTGTGTCATCTTAAAATGGCGTCTTCAATTAACTGTGTTTCTATTGTTTTGAACTAATGTTGCCTTTATACTGATGTTGGATACGGACGTTGTATTAATTTGTTCTGAATCGTGTCAGATCACTGGACATTTGTTGTCATGAACAACCACCGAAGTACTCAAGGCCTCTTGTGGTTGTTTGGGTGTCTGCATTAATGATGCCCAGATTGGCAGTACAGAAGACCAACAATATTTGTTCTGCAAAAATGATCTCCCGTAATCCATAATCCATTCAGACAATTGTTGATTGACTTAAGTAGAACTAAAATGAAAATGGAAACCATTTCAAGTCCATCTGTCCTGATTTTGTTAATGGGACCGATGCGCTGAATGTTTGTGTTAGCCAAGCCCACTGCTGGCTGTCTGGTTCAGATATTGGTTTACCAAAGTTGTGTTGCTATTGTTTTAGTGTCCGATGTTGTACTTGACTTATTTTTTCAAATTTCATTCACAACTGTATTATCTCAAGTGATGTGATCTCAGGAAGAACCATTCTTCTCATTCCTCCAAGAAAAGTAGTTAATTGTCAATCAACTTAATAGTGGAGATCAAATCTTTGCCAAAGTCCAGTGAATGCCAGGAGTATGTTGGTTAGCAGAACTATTAAAAGACTACTTGTATATTTATACCATCTACATGACCACTGCATGAGCGCATATCATTTCTCCTAGATGAATAAATGAATTATATATTAATATTATAATTAGATAATATTAGTTATAACATTATCTGTTTGCCCACCTATAACTGAATTTCTATAAGCAGCAAATCACATGTATATGAGTGTATGCTCTAACTAAACCTTCAGACATCACATCCCAGTATTTATTATCCACTTCTTCATTGCAATATGCCACAGAGTAGGCTAACTTAAGAAACTTCCATCCACAATACCTGACCCTTGATATTGCTAGTCTAAATAACAATACCAGTCTTCCTCATTACCAACCGTTTGTGTGAAGTGCTTTATAAAATGAGTCTGCCATCAGACAGGCAGCACGGTGGCACAGCAGTAGAGTTGCAGCGCAAAAGACCCAGTTTGATCCTGTGACTGGAGGTGCTGTGTACAGAGTTTGTACATTGCCCCCGTGATCGCTTGCTTCTTCACCAGGTGCTTCGGTTTTCTCCCACACTCCAGAGACGTACAGGTTTTCAGGTTAATAGGCTTCAGTAAAAATTGTAAATTGTCGCTCGTGTGTAGGATAGTGCTAGTGTACTGGGATCACTGGTCATCATGGACCCGGTGGGCCGAAGGGCCTGTTTCTCTCTAAACTCTAGATTTTCCTCCAAGAGTTGCAGTGATGAGGAACAGTGACCTTTCGAACATCCTTGACGTCTAGCCCTTCTCCCCTGTATCCGCATATCCCTTTCACAAATTGGTCCTGAGTCTTACTTGTACAGTGCATCAACTCTTTCTGCTTTATGTTAATAACAATGAGCCATGAAGGCAAACAATTTGGACAAATTTCCTAAATACCACAGCTCTGTGCTCTGACTGAGGAAGGGTGGAAAAAGACTCGAATACTCTTCAGCGCTGATCTGCAACACAGAGTTCAAGGTGCATTTGCTGTTTATTAGAATCTCCAAGCATTGAAATAAATCTAACTTTTAGGACAAAATTTCCTTGTGATTCTCTTGGGTAATACCTGACTTTGAAGCACCCATTATCATAATCTATTGGTTAGCCGACTTTTCACTAGACCTCGAGGAGAATTTGCCAGGAGCACAAACTCATCTGTTAAAATCAGTGCTGCAGTATTTCTTTCAGAGATGGCCCCTGAGGCAATTCCTTATGAAGCCAACTATGATACATTTCTGAACCAGTCACTTGTATCCAGGATGCGTCATCCTGACCTCCTCCTCCTTAGCGAACAAATGTCTAGTCGTTGTTAACCAGATTCTGGCAACAGCACGGTGGTTACTCACTTCAGCAGCTTGGGAGATCTTGTTGAGATGCTCAGGGGCTGTTGGCATTTGTGATTCATAAAAAAGAGAAAGCAAAAACACGAAAGGTGGGGATACCACATGCCTTTCAACATAAAGACCAAAAAATACAAGGCAAATGTGGATATGTAGGTAAATATGTGAACTGCTCACTTAGTGGTAAAATCTAACACTTTAATTTTGCAATTTATTGTATTGCATGTTAGTTGTTTGCACTTAAAGTGTTACATTAATTGATCCTATCCAGATATTCCTGAAATGAGCAACTGTAGAATTATTGCTCTAGTTTTAGACTTTAGTCTTTGGAGATTCAGCACAGAAATAGGCCCTTCGAACCACCGAGTCCTCGCCGACCAGCGATCACACCGTACACTAGCACCATCCTGCACACTAGGGACAATTTACAATTTTATCGAATTAACCTACTAATCTGTACGTCTTTGGAGTGTGGGAGGAAACCGAAGCACTCAGAGAAATGCCCATGCAGTAATAGGGAGAACGTGCAAACTCTGGACAGACAGCACCCATAGTCAGGATCGAACCTGGGTCTCTGGCACTGTAAAGCAGCAACAGAACACTGCACCATTGTGCCACCCTATCTGATCCTGATTTGTCGCATTGATACTGCTGGTCATGATAACTTCTAAACTCCACGATGAGTGCAATCAAATGCTCAATATCTTCTTATAAAGTTAACTCTCATTTATTACCTCAGTTGATTACTCCGTTATTTGGGTCTTATCAGGGCTAATTTCATATAAATGTAGTAAACATCAAGTTATTATCATCAGCAACATTGAGGTCCTTATCTATGTTATGCCATTTCCCAAGTTAAGACTTAAGTGCTGGTCAGTATTTAATCTTAATAAAACAAAAGAATATTCATGTCTAATGCACTGCCTATTTAATTCCTGAAGCCAAACTCATAGCAAGACACATGCAGTGTTTTGTTGCATTTGTGTCTTTGATGGTTGCGAAAGATAGGAGTAGCTGGACAAGAGGAAGGATGCTGTTTGCTGCACACGTGACTGCATCAAATGACATTATAAATTGCAATGAAGTACCAGCTATTCCTAATGCTTTATATTCCATATCATAATGGAAAATTATTGAATGCAGAACACTGACTGAATTGTAGACTATTTACTGATGCAAGAAGGTACCTAAATATTTTCACATATGTAAGTAGATTTCACCTGTTGTTGCTCATGGCTGGTTTGACATATAGAGTGCAAGAGTTCCACATTTACTGAGTAGAGTCATCGGATGATCTTTATTTCTGCTCAAGGTATTGTAGCATTCTCTTTTCGTGTCTGTTATTCTACCTACATGGATGCACCAACAATAAGTAGTTAGAGGATTGATCTTGAAAGTCTGAAAACAAAGTAAAGTTGATCATGCTGCATATTGAGTTAACAATAATAACTAATATTTATATAGCATCTTCAATGCAGGAATTTCAAAAGGTGCCACACAGAAGCACCTTTAGACTTTAGAGATATAATGCGGAAACAGGCCATTTGGCCCACAGAGTCCGTGCCGACCAGAGATAACCCTGTACACTTAACCCTGTCTCTGTCTCCCCCCCCACCACCACGATCGGCTGGTCCCCCGCAGCTTTTCACCGTCCTCAGATCGCTCCATGCCTCGCTGGGGCTGTCGACCCGCCCCTCTCCTCTCTCCTCTCTCCCTCTCTCCCTCTCTCTCCCCCCCCCCCTCCCCTCTCTCCCCCCTCTCTCTCCCCCTCTCTCTCCCGCCCCCTCTCTCTCCTTCCCTCCTCTCTCTCTCTCACTCTCTCCCGCTCTCTCCCTCTCTCCCTCTCCCTCTCTCCCCCTCTCCGTCTCTCTCTTTCTCCCCTCTCTCTCTTCCCTCTCTCCCTCTCTCTCTCTCTCCCCCTCCCTCTCTCTCTCACCCCTCCCTCTCCCCAACCTCCTGCCCTCCCCCACCCTCCCTCCCCTAAACCCCCTTCCCCCTCCACACCCCTCCTCCCCCACCCCCCCCCCCCCCTTACCCACCCTCCCTCTCCTCCACCCCCCCCCCCCCTCTCCCTCTGTCTCTTGCTCATCTGTCTCTGTCTCTCCCCATTCTCGCTCTGCCCTCACTCTCTACCCTCCCTCCCCTCCCTCTCTAGACATGCTTGCGAGTTGGGGGCTATGAGTCAGTGGATAGGGCGGTTATGGGTTAAAAGGAGCAAAGTAATATTAATATAATATCAAGGGGGGTAGTTAGCATTTGTGCGGGGGGGGGGGGGGGGGGTGGGTGACGCTGCATGCCCCCCCCCCCCCCCCCCCACAGACAGCTGTGGAGGCAAAGTGTGATGCCGCATGACAGGTTCTTGATTAGTAAGAGTGTCAAAGGTTATGGGGAGAAGGCAGGAGAATGGTGTTGAGAGAGAAATATAGGTCAACTTTGATTGAATGGCATAGACTGAATGGGCCGAATGCACTAATTCTGTTCCTATGACATGAACTATCCTTTCAGCATTTACCCTGTGCAAACCCCTAAAATTCACATGTTTCCACTGGATTTCTTTTGATTCTTCTAAACTTAATTGACAGGAATTTCAACCAGGTTAATCCTACTTCTAAGGACAATCCCTTGTGCTTCTGATCATTGTAGCATGCCTTCCCTGAGCCATCTTTAATAAAGTAACATCCTTCTTAGAATTTGTTCAATATGAATATATATTGCATCTGGAGAATCTAACCAAGGTTGTAAGAAGTGATAGGCCGCATAGACAGTGAAGGCAGTGCTAACTGTTAGATTTGTGTGTGAGTGCGAGTGTTGGGTGATATTTAGTCTGCCAGCAATGTGAAAATAAATGAGAATAGGAAAAGATCTATTCAAGGGAGTGCTTGGCGTGCACTGGAGGTCAAGGGATTAGTTCCATTTCCAGTGATAGTGACTCGTCATCAGTAATTAGTTAATTTCAATGATGGATCAGGAAAGATTTCTCTATGTTTTCCCAAAGGTTCTCTACCCTGGAATTAACTTTCTTTGATGTTGAAGGAGATTATATTTAAAGCTCAGTTCTCTGGAGTTTTTGTAAGATTGATGGGTTTATCTGATCCATGCTGACATACCTTTGTACAAATTTATGATTAGTTCCGAAGGAGCTTGATTTAGTATACAACTTATTTCTATGTTAAACTTTCTAAAGTTGCTAAACTTTGAATTTAGTTTTATATACGATATGATACGTCACAACTTTATTTATCCCAGCAGGGAAATTGGTCTGCCAACAGACAGAAAACACAACATACATGAAAGGAAATTAAAGTAACGAGTGGAAGGGGTTGGGGGAGGAGTTGTAGAGTTTGCTAGCCACAGGGGAAAAGGATCGCCTTTGGCGTTCTGTACTGCATCTTGGTGGAACCAGTCTGTTGCTGAAGGTATTCCTCAGGTTGACCAGTGTGTCATGGAGAGGGTGAGCTGTATTGTCTAAGATGCTCCACAGTTGAGGAGCATCCTCCCCTCCAAGCCTACCTCCCATAAATATCTTTCTCTATATGATCTTAGAGAATTTCCTCCAAAATGACTCACATTGTTTCATGAGTCTTGTGGAAAGGATTAATTTAGATTTAGTCATAATATCATGTATAATGTTAAGAGGTGGCCCGACCTGAAATGTCACCTATCCATGTTCTCCAGAGATGTTAACTGACTCACTGAGTTACTCCAGTAAAGTAGAAAGAAGGAACTGCAGAATCTGCAGCAGAATTTACAAAAAAAAGACACAGTGCTGGAGTAACTCAGCAGGCCAACCAGCATTTCTGGAGAACATGGATAGGTGACTATTGGGTCGGGACTCTTCTTAATATTCTTCTTCTTTGGTGTCCATCATCTGTGTTTCAAATGTTCAGCCAGGCTCTTGCACAGTGGACAGCCTTCTTATTTGACACCGCTAGATCTTCCAGGCAGCATTGTTCTCCAAGAAGTGGACATCTTGGATGGATGGTACGGATGTTCCACATTCACATTCTGTATCTGCTGCATCTGCATAGCCCCATTTGCTCATATTGGTCTTGCATCAGCCCATCCCTGTATGAATCCTATTGAGGCACTTCCAGGTCTTCCAGCCACATCTGTGACCAGCTGGTAGCTATTCCTTGGTTGGGATTGGCATCTTTACCTGGTGGTGGTTTTCACTGCGTTTCTTTTCCCACAAGGCTAGTCTGGATGCTTGAGGAGACAGTGGCTGGACTGTGTGAAGGAAGCACTTCCTCGACTTCAGCCATTTTGGGGCTGGGTGATGGGAGTGACAGGAATGGCGGGTGTCCCCAACTCGTCTACTACATTAAGTTATGCGACTACTGATCTGCGGATTCCTGGTGGAGCAATACCGGTCAAGACCTGCAGGCTACCCACATCCGTTGGATTTAGGCATTATACATGATACATAGATGGGACCCTTGTTCAAACTCCAGCATGTTGTGTCTTTTTATGTATAATGTTATTTTAGTCAACAACTATGAAGAAAGAAAACGTTGTGAACTTTTGATACTGCAAAACTTCTCTATAGTGAATTGGCAAATCTGTGCCTAAAGTCATATGAGGTCTGGTGGCTGGAACATTATAGAGAAAAACAAAAACTGTATCGTTCAAAGAAAAAGTTTGAACAATGCATTTCCAGAGCTAGGCATTACCACAGAATAAGTGGGTTGGGTGGCTTTAAACTAGGACAAGGAGAAATTAACTTTCAAGTCAAAAATAGATATTTGGATGATATGGATCAGGAAAGAGGGAGGTGTCTTATTCAATAGTGGAACTGGATTTAGGAGTGTCTTGCTTATCTCTGCACCTATCTTATGTTCTTCAATAGTGACAGTGGAAATGATAAGTGATTTGTTTTCTATTGACTGGTGGCAAACGTCAGGGGTGTTTTAATGTACCCATACAACAAATTAACATTTCACCACACATGAATCACGGTGCAAATTGCAGCCGAATTATTTGCTGCAATGCACCACTCCCATACTGCTTGTGTAGTCATGGAGGAAGTCTAGGAGAGATGGTGTGATTCCACAATGCTTAGTCATTGACATTGGGAAGATGTTATTGCTAGTTATCAGCACAGGGTTAATTTAGTTTAGTTTAGAAATACAGTGTGGAAGCGTGGCCTTTTGGCCTACTGAGTCCACACTGACCAGCAATCCCCATACACAAGCACTATCCTTCACACTAGGGACAATTTATAATTCTTACCAAAGCCATTTAACCTACAAACCTATACGTCTTTGGAATGTGGGAGGAAACCGGAGCACCTGGACAAAGCCCAAGCGGTCATGGGGAGAACGTACAAACTCCATACGGGCAGTACCTATAGTCAGGATCGAACCCCCAGTCTCTGGCCCTGAAAGGCAACAATTCTACTGCTGCCCCGCCATGCTGCCCTTAAATTTTGCATCTTGTATCAAATCATCCAGAGGATTGCTTCACAGAGCATAGAACATGGAAGAGTACATTACAAGAACTGGACCTGCAGCCCATAATATCTGTGATGAACACAATGCCAAGGTAAACTAATCTCCTCTGCCTACATATGATCCATACCCCTCCCTCTCCAGAGCCTCCAAATCCTTCAGGTATTGAGGTGACCAGAACTGTATGCAATGCTCCAAATGGTCTAAACATAGTCTTGTAGAGCTGCATTATGACTTCCTATCTTTTAAACACAATGCTCTGAACCATGACGGTAAGTAAACTATTTGCATTCTTTATCACTATCTATTTGTGTTGCCATTTTTCAGAAAGGAATGACTCTGGATGCCAAGATCCATTTGCATATTAGTGCCTTTTAGGGGCTTCCATCAACCATATACCTTCCCCTTATATTTATCCTCCTAAAGAGCAACATCTTACACTTGCACAGATTAAACTTCATCTGCCATTTCTCCATCCGTTTCTTTTGTTGATTCTGCTGCATACTTTCACAGCCTTCCTCACTGTCCACAACTCCAGTAATAGAAACATGGAAAATAGGTGCAGGAGTAGGCCATTCAGCCCTTCGAGCCTGCACCGCCATTCAACATGATCACGGCTGATCATCCAACAGTATCCTGTACCTGCCTTCTCCCCATACCCCCTGATCCCTTTAGCCACAAGGGTCACATCTAACTCCCTCTTAAATATAGCCAATGAACTGACCTCAACTACCTTCTGTGGCAGAGAATTCCACAGATTCATCACTCTCTGTGTGAAAAATGTTTTTCTCCTCTCGGCCCTAAAAGATTTCCCCCTTATCCTTAAACTGTGACCCCTTGTTCTGGACTTCCCCAACATCGGGAACAATCTTCCTGCATCTAGCCTGTCCAACCCTTTAAGAATCTTGGGATCACTGAAAATGTACTAACCCAGCTACATTTACTTCCAAGTCATTATATCTATCATTAGCAACAGCACAGATCCCTGCTGAAATCTGATTGAGAAAATCCACTGGCCGCAGACCTCTGGCCAGAGTAACACCCTTCCACCACAAACTTGCCTTCTACGAGTAAGCCTGTTCTGAATCCATGAAGCCAAGTCACTGTGGATCCCACGCATCTTAATCTTCTGGATTGGCCTACCATTGGAACTTTATTAATGCCTTACTAAAATTAATGTAAACATTTCTATCTCCTATTCGTTATCTCCTCCAAAAACGTAATCCTTCGTAAGACTTGCTGCTGACAATGCCATGCCAGTCCCTAATCAGCCCATTTCCGCTTCCACATGGGAGTAAATCCTATGCCAAAGAATCCTCTGCAGTAACTTTGTGAGGGTCACTGGCCTATGATTCCCTGGATTACCTCTAATCCCCTTCTTAAAAAAAGAACAGCATTGGCTGCTCTGCAGTCTTCCATAACCTTGCCTGTTTCATTATATGAGAAGTTTAAAATGAAATTGAACACTCTGGAAACATCAGAAGTAACTTCGCTACTACCTTTTAAATAAGGAAGTTTATGAAAATAGTTGAATAATGTATGCTCCCCGAACTCCCCAATGACTGTCCCACAGTGAACACCACGGGTTCTTTGTGTCAAATATGATTCTGCAAGTTCCATTAACTTCTCTTCATTTTCTTTTCTGAGGTTTCATTTAATTCTTCACGTGAAGTCAGGAGAAGCTATATTCGTCTTGCTGCTAATTAGCTTTTGTGTTTATTTCTGGATCAAGGCCACTTTCAATTATGGAGCTGAATCATTCTGGTGGAATTTAAACCGAGCATTCATACGTTATTTGGGAGTTTGCATTGAATAATGACTATTTCTTCATAGGAAGTCTTAATGAAGCTCTCTAAGACTTTAGACTTCATTTGGAGTATTGCATGCAGCCCTGGTCGCCTCATTACTGGAAGAATTTGGAGGTGGAAGAAATAACTGGTCAAATTAGATTATTCTACTTTCCGTGGAAAAGACCTAGTGATCAGTCTTCCGCGTGATTGCGGAGATACTACTACTTTAATTATCCATTGAGTAACAGGTTTGCTCGTTTAATTATTCATTGAGTAACAAGGCATGGCTGGTTCTTTAACATTGGTAATTGGCATTACAACTGGCATGTTTCCAGGATCCATTGCCTTTCTCTTGCCATCAACTATTCTTAATGTTACATGGAATCGAATTGAATTGGCAAGAAATGCTATTTATAACGGAATACCTTAAGAATTGAAACTGGTCGCACCTTTAGCTAAAGTAACAAATATTCCAGCTTTCTGTGTTGTATACAAGTGCTAGATGTTGTTAGGCCATGTCTACTTAGGACCCATCCCCCTTTTCCAGTATATAATGAAGCGCAGTTCCCGAATGAATGTGATACATCTGTATAGTGTTGATCTGATCCGTTTATTGTGGCTCTGTGGATTGGTTATGCAATGTGTAAAGTGCTATGTGTAGTAGTTTCTCTCAGTTTTACTGACTGCTAGTGTTTTGCATCTTGAACAAGATTGGGCTCATGTTTTGATATTGATCAAGGACTGACTGGTGTTGTAACAGCCATGACACAAAACATTAGGTAAATATACAATTCTACTGTTGAACAAATTCTCCTCACTGCCCTTGTGCTTCTAAATCTTCCCTCAGTCACTACCCTTTTGTGAACAGTGCTGACACTCTGTCAGTGCTGAGACATCGAAGGATACCTTGCATAGTAGACTTTCTCTTTACAAAAACTGATCAAAGTTATTCACTTCTATTGGGGCCTTCTTGGAAAGGACTTCCTGTGAGTTTAACTGGTAGGTACCAGGTCAAGTATGTAGTCGCTTGACTAGCGACTATTGTTCTGGTTATTACTTCCAGATCATTATTTTACTGGTTCATATTTAAAGCACAAGACTGGCTTTCTAAGTTCATAAGTTATAAGGGGCAGAATTAGGCAATTCGGCCCATCAAATCTACTTCACCATTTAATCATGGCCGATCTCTTTCCCTCGAAACCCCATTCTCCTGCCTTCTTTCATGACACCCGTACTAATCAAGAATCTGTCAATCTTCATCTTTCAGATGATGCCAAGTTCAGCCTTTGTTCACAACTGTATAATAATCAATAAACCCACACTATCCGGATTGACATACAAGTAAGGATTCCTTCAATGAGATACAAAGTGAAACACTACAGCGTGGAGCTTTAAGCACTGCAACAATCAGCATCTTTGGAAGGAGAGGGAAGATAATTAGCCTTTAAATTAAAGACAGATTATCTGTATCCTAATTTTGGTATTACACAATTCAAAAACTATTACTTTATATTTAACCTGCAATTTTCAATTCACAATCTTCCAGGGTCAGTCTTTAAACTATGACCAAAGCATTAGCTCATACTTGAACTTTAAAATATTCCAGTGAATTAAATTTTTCTTGACCAGTCAGATAACTGTCAGTTAGATGAAGATTAATGTGCACTGGTGTTTGAGGAATGGCACACTGATTTTATCAGTGTTGCATCATATAGACGATCCTTATTAATGCAGGTCATATTGTATCTTTGCATGTGTTAAGATTATCTTTGCCATTGTAATTAATTGCATGAGCAATAATCTTTGGAAGCGTTAGTGAGAAAATAAATGTTGTAAAATATTAAGGAAATTGGATGTGAGATTGGATACGTGGGGTGGAAAGTTGAAATGGAAATTTATTTAGGTTGGAAATATTTGATTATTGTTTTTAATTTGTCAAAAATGGATTTTCACCAATGAATTCAGAAAAGAACCACATTTTCAGTAAATGGACAATCTCTATTTTCTAATTTTCTGATACAAACTATTTACCTCAGATGTCAGGATTCACAGAATGATGCTTTTCAGATGTCTGTTCAGCAAATAGAAATAATAATCATACAAAGGAAAACCGTAAGTTCCCTTATTATTTGAATTACCATAATATACTTTTCATGAAAATGGATAGACAATATGAACTTCTTCACACTATGAAATCTGTTTTCAAACATTATAATTACTGAGAAACGATTATACCATTCTGTAAGATTGTGTTGATTGTGTTGAAGCTGTTTAATTAATACTTGTTAATGGAAAGGTTTGTTGTGCAAGAGAAAGGAATATTTCCCAATTCTGTTGCCAGCTATCACAACACTATGAATCCGTAAGTAACATTCTCTTTTTAACTTTGTTTCATTCAAATCAAAAGGTTGAAAGAAGAAAGTTTGTAACTATATTTTTCTGAATTGTTTAAAATAAATGTACTCAGAATTTGCTCTCCTCCAGTGAAGGGGAAGTACTATTGTATGCGCCAAAGATAGACACAAAAGAGCTGGAATAACTCGGCGGGTCAAGTAGCATCTCTGGAGAAAAAGGATGAGTGATGTTTCAGATCGGGACCCTTCTGCAGACCCAAAACATCACCCATCCTTTTTCTCCAGAGATGATTAATTACCCGCTGAGTTACTCCAGCACTTTGTGTGTATCTTAGGTAAATAGAAACATCTGCAGTTCCTTTCTACACATACTATTGTATGTACTTTCAAAAGAGTTTGCACTGTAATTTACAATAAGTTCACTATTTATTTCAGGTTGACACCTGCTTGACGGGAAAGCCTTCATTATCCATGTATTCTGAGGGTGCACCCTAATGGTTGTACCAGATAGGTTCAGCAATGGGTCGCCAATAGTCACTTAGCCTGTTGGGCACACTCTGAAAACCTCTTTGCATCTCAGGGAGAACTGACTGAGTATTGTAAATTTTATATATTTGGTGCTATTTTTCAAGGCTGTGATCAGAGTGTATATCTGATCGGGGATACAGATGACCTCAAGATTCATGATGGTAGAGCAATAGGGCAGAAGGGATTGAAGGATGAAAGCATGAAATCCAACTCCAAACTTTAATTACTGTAAGAGATTACAAATATATCGTTTTTTAAAGCCTTTTCTTGCTGTTCCTTCTTTATCTGCCCAAATCCAGAAGTCTTTCACTATCTTTATTTTACTTTCTGGACTAAATTTGATATTGAATTTTCTATTCTGTTTTGTACTTCCTGATTCAGGCAATGCTGGAATTTATTTATTTAGTAGGTTCCTTTATCAAGCACACTGATGGGAAACTAGCAACTTCATTCACAGAAACACTCCATGGATAATGCGTTCCAAGTTCCAACTAACGTTGCATAAGGCAATGTGTATGGAGCAACCCTGAATCTCACCCAGACCATCAGTTTGCATATTCAGAGTATACAGAACAATGTAAAGGTTGTCATATTTTACTCTTGAAATGTATCATTTTCAATTTCAAAATGCTGAAAAGAGTTTCAAACAATTTAAGCTATAGTCATTAGTACAGGGTATGTCTTTAGCCAAATGACATTGAAAAATTATTAATGAGCACTACAGGATCAGAATCAAGAAAAGTAAAACTAGATATCAAAGTCAATCTTATATTTGGTCGAGAAAGTACAATAAAGATAGTGAAATAATGCTGTTAGATTGGAAAGATTAAGGCGCCAACAAGAAAAGGCATTAAAAGAGGACCTTCGACCATAAATCAAATTTAAAATAATAAGACACCATTCATGAAGGTATATTTTTAATACAGTGGAAATTATTTAGTAGTAAATATGACTTAGCACACTGTTAAACATTTTGTTATACTGAATTGACCAGCCCTGACTTTTCCTGGTGATCTCAGTTCTATATCACACAGGTGCTCAAACCTATATCAATATTTCTATTTCAGTGTTTCTATTTCAAATCAGCTAGATGCCAGTTTAGCGCAGATAGTCAGGGCTGTTCCATTTTAGTACAGCAAAATTTCTAACCGTATGATAAGTCATATGTACTGTTAAACAACCTCCACTGTCTCAAAAATGAGTCTTAGTAGGGAATGTCTTCTGGAAAAATTGTGAACAAAAGGACAGTAGATTCCTGATTTCTGCTTTGAACTTCATGTGAATGCTTCCCAGAAATGCTTTCTGAGTTACACTTCAATAGGGGTGAGCACCAGCCCAACTATGATTTATAGAGCAAAATAATGGCCATCAAATTACAATCAAATGCAGCACGGGTGGTTGTGGATTAATGCGCCCATTTCATGTGAGTAGCTAGATAACAGTCTCTAAACTATCGCTAAACTACAACTGAACTAAACCACCACAAAAAAAAGTCAATATGACTTATGACTTATATCAATAACCAACCAGTTAATAGGGAAAACATTTGATACCTACTTAGACACATGTGACAAGCCTATGGATGCATGCCTGGACCTACATTTGGGATCAGGGCTTGCAGATCCTAAATGGCATCTAAATACTGTGGTGGCCTGCCAAATTCTGATTGGCTGTGCTGCTGAACAAGCTTGAAGGTATGTCCTGGGGACTGTAACCAAAGTCGAGGGAACCATGTTCAGGCAGATTGGGGCAGCTATGTGTATCTTCCTCCGCACTTCCCAGCTAATTTTAAAACACTGAGTTGAATTTACCTCACACTGCCTCTTCCCCTCCCCTATCAGCTGT
This sequence comes from Leucoraja erinaceus, assembly GCF_028641065.1. Taxonomy (NCBI): domain Eukaryota; kingdom Metazoa; phylum Chordata; class Chondrichthyes; order Rajiformes; family Rajidae; genus Leucoraja; species Leucoraja erinaceus. Next base: position 32,723,405 of record NC_073393.1, on the reverse strand, counting down.
TTTACAGTAACGAGGAAAAATTTCCAAATGGGATTTGCTTTTCATAAGTATTTTATTTGTTGTTTACCCCATGAGGTGCGTAAGCTACGTGCAAAATCCCCTGTTCCTTGCTGTGATAACCATATAGCACAGAGGAATTCAGGTTTCCATCCTCAATTCATTGATCTATGCCAAGGACCAACAATTGTCGGCACGGGGCCTGTACTCGCTGGAGTTTAGAAGAATGAGGGGAGGGGACCTTATTAAAACATACAGAATTGTGAAAGACGTATAGAGTAGATGTGGAGAGGATGTTTCCACTAGTGGGAGAATCTAAGCCTAGAGGTCACAGTCTCAGAATTAAAGTACATTCTTTTCCGAAGGAGATGAGGAGAAATTTCTTTAGTCAAAGGTTGGTGAATCTGTAGAATTCTTTGCCCGATAAGGCTGTGGAGGCCATCAGTGGGTATTATTAAGGCAGAGATAGATAGATTTTTGGTTAGTACAGGTGTCAGACCTTAATTAAGTTGCCAAAATTATTTTCAGTATCTCATGCCATGATAGTGCACAGTGGCACAGCTGATAGTGCCTCTGCCTCACTGCTCCAGAGACCGAGGTTTGATTCTAACCTCGGGTGCTGTCTGTGTGGGGAGTCTGCACCCACAAGGTTCTCCCTATGACCTTGTGGGTTTCCTCCGGGTGCTTCGGCTTCGTCCCACATCCTAAAGGCGTACAGATGTGTAGGGTAATTGCCCCTTTTAAATTGCCACGTGAGTTGGGAGTGGATGCCAAGTCAAGTCAAGTGAGTTTATTGTCATGTGTCCCTGATAGGACAATGAAATTCTTGCTTTGCTTCAGCACGCAGAACATAGTAGACATTTACTACAAAACAGATCAGTGTGTCCATTTACCATACTATAAATATGGTATGCAAAAGTGGGATAACATAGAACAAGTGTGAATGAATGATTGATGGTTGGCAAGGACTCGGTGTGCCGGGAGCCTGTTTCTATGCAGTAATTTTTAATAAATTGAATAAAATCTTGCAACTGTCCATCTTGCAATGCTACCCTGAAAGGTGAATGAAGGTGGAGAAGTTGATGTCATTGTCTCCGTTGATCAAATAAATGTTTGACAATATCATGCAAGGCTTAGCTTGTTCAAATAGCAAGACTATCAAGTACGTGAGAGCAACATAGGAACAAGGTGGGAACACAGTATGTTACTTACCACAAGAGAAAACAATTAAGAATTTAATGTGAAGCATTCGTAAAAGTAAATAAAGTTATTACCACCATTTGACGAAAGCTTTGTATAGAACTAACATCATATCCTTGCTCCTGCCCCACTGAATTAATTCCCACTTACCTCGACTCCATCATATCCCCCCTGGTCCAATCCCTCCCCACCCATGTCCAAGACTCCTCCCACGACATTCGTCTCTTCAATGACTTCTGTTTTCCAGTCCCCTTTACTATGGATGTTCAGTCACTCTACACCATCCCCCACCAGGAAGATCTTTTAGCCCACTGTTTCTTCCTCGACAGCAGAACCAGCCAATTTCCCTCTACCAACACTCTCCTCTGCCTCACAGAGCTGGTCCTTATTCTTAACAATTTCTCCTTCAACTCTTCCCCCTTCCTCCAAATCCAAGGCGTAGCTATGGGCACTCATATGGGCCCCAGCTATGCCTGCCTCCTTGTAGGGTACGTCAAACAATTCCTGTTCCAGGCGTACACGGGCCCTATCCACAAACTCTATCCCTGCTACATTGATGACTGCATCGCTGCTGCCTCTTGCACCCATGCAGAACTCAATCTTCATTAACTTTACTACTAATTTCCATCCTGTACTCAAATTTACTTGGACCATCTCCGACATCTCTCTACCGTTTCGTGATCTCACCATCTCCATCACAGGCGATGGACTATCGACTGACATTTATTATAAACCTACTGACTCCCACACCTATCTATACTACACTTCTTCCCACTATAAAGACTCAACCCTCTGCTATCAATTCCTCCGTCTACGCTGCATCTGTGCCCAAGATGAGGTGTTCCATACCATCATAGATGAGGCCCCCATTATTCTGTCACTCCAGCCAGTGGCGGACTGGCCAGGCTGTCAGCTTGCCCGATGGCAAATGGGCTCCTGATCAAGTGGGCCCCCTATATAAAGTGGGCCCCTGATGAAGTGGGCCCTCTTTGTCTCCTGGCAACCAATATTTTTAGATCCAGTCCGCTACTGACTCCAGCATTTTGTGTCTATCATATCCATGCCACCAGATCCACACATAAGTGGAAGGTCAGACTTGTTAGCTTCTCTCCTCTGGTAATATCTCAAGTTCACTCCTCAGAGGACCTGTCCAAAACGAGAGTGAGGTAGCAACAGCATTGACTACTTACCCTGGGGATAGACATAAAATGCTGCGGTACCTCACCTGGAGAGAAGGAATGGGTGATGTTTCGGGTCGAGACCCTACTTCAGACTGGACAAAGTGTCTTGACCCGAAACATCATTCGTTCATTCTCTCCAGAGATGCTACCTGTCCCGCTGGATTACTCCAAGCATTGTGTGTCTATCTTTGGTGTAAACCAGCATCTGCAGTTCATTCCTATACTTACTCTGGGGTATCTGTCTGCTAGAATTGTAAAACATCAGAACCAAGTGCTGGAAAAGGCCTCCATTAATTTGAACGGAGAGTAGTGGAGGGAAGGGAGCTGTTTATGTTTGTTTTATATCTATTTATTAACGTTTAACAAGCTTAGTTAAGTATACAAATGTTAATTTATTATTTTGTTTAAAAAAACGGTGGCTTTGTTTATTTACATTTTAATGGTTTGTAAAGTTTTAATAATATCTATCAGTGTTGACAGCCAGCAAAACTGGAGACTGAAGCTTAGCTGCTTGTCAAGACTTGGACAGCTGATTCTTGTGCAGGACTTGACCCACATGATAATTGTTCTCGCCTGCCACAAAATGCAGTCTTGCCAATGAAGTTTAGGTAGGCATCAAACAGCAAATTGGCATCAAGAAGCTCTGAGGAATATAGATTAGAGCTAAGATAGACACAAAAAGCTAGAGTAACTCAGTGGGATAGGCAGCATCTCTGGAGAGAAGGAATGGGTGATGTTTCGGGTCGAGACACTTCTTCAGACAAGAATTTTGACCAACGTTGCAAGCAGAGCAGTCATGGGTTATTTGAACTGGTAAAATAAATTGTATTAAATGTTTATTCTGGTCCTGGACACAAAGTACTCTGCCAATCCCCTTCTGGAATCAAGCCTGAGTCTTTGACATCTGCTTCAGTTATGGAACCAATTTACACCATTCTTATGATTTAACAATAAACAGCCTGCAATTTTGTTTTGTGTTAAGAATCTCACAAGCTGGTTCGTGTCAGTATCTTTTGGGAATCGAATGAGATAAACAGATACAGGGATTGTGCATTTTGCCTGCTTAGTGTCTTTAAATTTGTAACTAAAGAAAGATTTTGAGGATTACAAGAGCATTTCATGTGAAAACATGGTAGCAGCTAATGTCTTGAATTTTAACTTGTT